>NC_138569.1:11202500-11927000 GCF_947561715.1 Ascidia mentula | reverse complement strand
AACTATGAGATTTCAGCACTTGTCCATTTTGCAGTATATGACTTTTCGATAAAAAATAATTTTTTTCATTACAAGCTTTATTATACAGTGGAAAACGCTGGTACTCCAGTATTGCTTTTGCGGTTGCACAACGTATGTAACTATGCGATTTCAGCACTTGTCCATTTTGCAGTGTATGACTTTTCGATGAAACATATTTTTTTGCAGTACAAGCTTTATTATACAGTGGACAACGCTGATATTCCAGTATTGCTTTTGCGGTTGCACAACGTATGTAACTATGCGATTTCAGCACTTGTCCATTTTGCAGTATATGACTTTTCGATGAAAAATATTTTTTTGCAGTACAAGCTTTATTATACAGTGGAAAACGCTGATACTCCAGTATTGCTTTTGCGGTTGCCCAACGTATGAAACTATGAGATTTCAGTACTTGTCCGTTTTGCAGTATATGACTTTTCGACAAAAAATAATTTTTTTCAGTACAAGCTTTATTATACAGTGGAAAACGCTGATACTCCAGTATTGCTTTTGCGGTTGCACAATGTATGTAACTATGCGATTTCAGCACTTGTCCATTTTGCAGTATATGACTTTTCGATGAAAAATATTTTTTTCAGTACAAGCTTTATTATACAGTGGAAAACGCTGGTACTCCAGTATTGCTTTTGCGGTTGCACAACGTATGAAACTATGAGATTTCAGTACTTGTCCATTTTGCAGTATATGACTTTTCGACAAAAAATAATTTTTTTCAGTATAAGCTTTATTATACAGTGGAAAACGCTGGTATTCCAGTATTGCTTTTGCGGTTGCACAACGTATGCAACTGTGCGATTTCAGCACTTGTCTATTTTGCAGTATACGACTTTTCGATAAAAAATATTTTTTTGCAGTACAAGCTTTATTATACAGGGGAAAACGCTGATACTCCAGTATTGCTTTTGCGGTTGCACAACGTATACAACTATGCGATTTCAGCACTTGTCCATTTTGCAGTATATGACTTTTCGATGAAAAATATTTTTTTGCAGTACAAGCTTTATTATACAGGGGAAAACGCTGATACTCCAGTATTGCTTTTGCGGTTGCACAACGTATACAACTATGCGATTTCAGCACTTGTCCATTTTGCAGTATATGACTTTTCGATGAAAAATATTTTTTTGCAGTACAAGCTTTATTATACAGTGGAAAACGCTGATACTCCAGTATTGCTTTTGCGGTTGCACAACGTATGTAACTATGCGATTTCAGCACTTGTCCATTTTGCAGTATATGACTTTTCGATGAAAAATATTTTTTTGCAGTGCAAGCTTTATTATACAGTGGAAAACGCTGATACTCCAGTATTGCTTTTGCGGTTGCACAACGTATGTAACTATGAGATTTCAGCACTTGTCCATTTTGCAGTATGTGACTTTTCGACAAAAAATAATTTTTTTCAGTACAAGCTTTGTGATACAGTGGACAATGCTGATATTCCAGTATTGCTTTTGCGGTTGCGCAACGTATGTAACTATGCGATTTCAGCACTTGTCCATTTTGCAGTATATGACTTTTCGATGAAAAATAATTTTTTTCAGTACAAGCTTTGTTATACAATGGACAACGCTGATATTCCAGTATTGCTTTTGCGGTTGCACAACGTATGTAACTATGCGATTTCAGCACTTGTCCATTTTGCAGTATATGACTTTTCGATAAAAAATAATTTTTTTCTGTACAAGCTTTGTTGTACAGTGGAAAACGCTGGTATTCCAGTATTGCTTTTGCGGTTGCACAACTTATGCAACTGTGCGATTTCAGCACTTTTCTATTTTGCAGTATATGACTTTTCGATAAAAAATATTTTTTTGCAGTACAAGCTTTATTATACAGGGGAAAACGCTGATACTCCAGTATTGCTTTTGCGGTTGCACAACGTATGTAACTATGCGATTTCAGCACTTGTCCATTTTGCAGTATATGACTTTTCGATGAAAAATATTTTTTTGCAGTACAAGCTTTATTATACAGTGGACAACGCTGATATTCCAGTATTGCTTTTGCGGTTGCACAACGTATGTAACTATGCGATTTCAGCACTTGTCCATTTTGCAGTATATGACTTTTCGATAAAAAATATTTTTTTTCAGTACAAGCTTTATTATACAGTGGAAAACGCTGATACTCCAGTATTGCTTTTGCGGTTGCACAACGTATGTAACTATGCGATTTCAGCACTTGTCCATTTTGCAGTATATGACTTTTCGATAAAAAATATTTTTTTGCAGTACAAGCTTTATTATACAGTGGAAAACGCTGATACTCCAGTATTGCTTTTGCGGTTGCACAACGTATGCAACTGTGCGATTTCAGCACTTGTCCATTTTGCAGTATATGACTTTTCGATGA
Organism: Ascidia mentula; assembly: GCF_947561715.1. Classification (NCBI taxonomy): domain Eukaryota; kingdom Metazoa; phylum Chordata; class Ascidiacea; order Phlebobranchia; family Ascidiidae; genus Ascidia; species Ascidia mentula. The sequence continues at coordinate 11,924,603 of NC_138569.1, read as the reverse complement.
AAAATATTTTTTTTCAGTACAAGCTTTATTATACAGTGGAAAACGCTGATACTCTAGTATTGCTTTTGCGGTTGCACAACGTATGTAACTATGCGATTTCAGCACTTGTCCATTTTGCAGTATATGACTTTTCGATAAAAAATATTTTTTTGCAGTTGAAGCTTTATTATACAGTGGAAAACGCTGATACTCCAGTATTGCTTTTGCGGTTGCACAACGTATGTAACTATGAGATTTCAGCACTTGTCCTATTTGCAGTATATGACTTTTCGATAAAAAATAATTTTTTTCATTACAAGCTTTATTATACAGTGGAAAACGCTGGTACTCCAATATTGCTTTTGCGGTTGCACAACGTATGTAACTATGCGATTTCAGCACTTGTCCATTTTGCAGTGTATGACTTTTCGATGAAAAATATTTTTTTTCAGTACAAGCTTTATTATACAGTGGACAACGCTGATATTCCAGTATTGCTATTGCGGTTACGCAACGTATGTAACTACGCGATTTCAGCACTTGTCCATTTTGCAGTATATGACTTTTCGATGAAAAATATTTTTTTGCAGTACAAGCTTTATTATACAGTGGACAACGCTGATATTCCAGTATTGCTTTTGCGGTTGCACAACGTATGTGACTATGCGATTTCAGCACTTGTCCTATTTGCAATATATGACTTTTCGATAAAAAATAATTTTTTTCATTACAAGCTTTATTATACAGTGGAAAACGCTGGTACTCCAATATTGCTTTTGCGGTTGCACAACGTATGTAACTATGCGATTTCAGCACTTGTCCATTTTGCAGTGTATGACTTTTCGATGAAAAATATTTTTTTGCAGTACAAGCTTTATTATACAGTGGACAACGCTGATATTCCAGTATTGCTTTTGCGGTTGCACAACGTATGTAACTACGCTATTTCAGCACTTGTCCATTTTGCAGTATATGACTTTTCGATAAAAAATATTTTTTTTCAGTACAAGCTTTATTATACAGTGGTCAACGCTGATACTCCAGTATTGCTTTTGCGGTTGCACAACGTATGTAACTATGCGATTTCAGCACTTGTCCATTTTGCAGTATATGACTTTTCGATAAAAAATAATTTTTTTCTGTACAAGCTTTGTTATACAGTGGAAAACGCTGGTATTCCAGTATTGCTTTTGCGGTTGCACAACTTATGCAACTGTGCGATTTCAGCACTTTTCTATTTTGCAGTATATGACTTTTCGATAAAAAATATTTTTTTGCAGTACAAGCTTTATTATACAGTGGAAAACGCTGATACTCCAGTATTGCTTTTGCGGTTGCACAACGTATGTAACTATGCGATTTCAGCACTTGTCCATTTTGCAGTATATGACTTTTCGATAAAAAATAATTTTTTTCTGTACAAGCTTTGTTATACAGTGGAAAACGCTGGTATTCCAGTATTGCTTTTGCGGTTGCACAACTTATGCAACTGTGCGATTTCAGCACTTTTCTATTTTGCAGTATATGACTTTTCGATAAAAAATATTTTTTTGCAGTACAAGCTTTATTATACAGGGGAAAACGCTGATACTCCAGTATTGCTTTTGCGGTTGCACAACGTATGTAACTATGCGATTTCAGCACTTGTCCATTTTGCAGTATATGACTTTTCGATGAAAAATATTTTTTTGCAGTACAAGCTTTATTATACAGTGGACAACGCTGATATTCCAGTATTACTTTTGCGGTTGCACAGCGTATGTAACTATGCGATTTCAGCACTTGTCCATTTTGCAGTATATGACTTTTCGACTAAAAATATTTTTTTTCAGTACAAGCTTTATTATACAGTGGAAAACGCTGATACTCCAGTATTGCTTTTGCGGTTGCACAACGTATGCAACTGTGCGATTTCAGCACTTGTCCATTTTGCAGTATATGACTTTTCGATGAAAAATATTTTTTTTCAGTACAAGCTTTATTATACAGTGGAAAACGCTGATACTCCAGTATTGCTTTTGCGGTTGCACAACGTATGTAACTATGCGATTTCAGCACTTGTCCATTTTGCAGTATATGACTTTTCGATAAAAAATATTTTTTTGCAGTACAAGCTTTATTATACAGTGGAAAACGCTGATACTCCAGTATTGCTTTTGCGGTTGCACAACGTATGCAACTGTGCGATTTCAGCACTTGTCCATTTTGCAGTATATGACTTTTCGATGAAAAATATTTTTTTTCAGTACAAGCTTTATTATACAGTGGAAAACGCTGATACTCTAGTATTGCTTTTGCGGTTGCACAACGTATGTAACTATGCGATTTCAGCACTTGTCCATTTTGCAGTATATGACTTTTCGATAAAAAATATTTTTTTGCAGTACAAGCTTTATTATACAGTGGAAAACGCTGATACTCCAGTATTGCTTTTGCGGTTGCACAACGTATGTAACTATGAGATTTCAGCACTTGTCCTATTTGCAGTATATGACTTTTCGATAAAAAATAATTTTTTTCATTACAAGCTTTATTATACAGTGGAAAACGCTGGTACTCCAATATTGCTTTTGCGGTTGCACAACGTATGTAACTATGCGATTTCAGCACTTGTCCATTTTGCAGTGTATGACTTTTCGATGAAAAATATTTTTTTGCAGTACAAGCTTTATTATACAGTGGACAACGCTGATATTCCAGTATTGCTTTTGCGGTTGCGCAACGTATGTAACTACGCGATTTCAGCACTTGTCCATTTTGCAGTATATGACTTTTCGATGACAAATATTTTTTTGCAGTACAAGCTTTATTATACAGTGGAAAACGCTGATACTACAGTATTGCTTTTGCGGTTGCACAACGTATGTAACTATGAGATTTCAGCACTTGTCCTATTTGCAGTATATGACTTTTCGATAAAAAATAATTTTTTTCATTACAAGCTTTATTATACAGTGGAAAACGCTGGTACTCCAATATTGCTTTTGCGGTTGCACAACGTATGTAACTATGCGATTTCAGCACTTGTCCATTTTGCAGTGTATGACTTTTCGATGAAAAATATTTTTTTGCAGTACAAGCTTTATTATACAGTGGACAACGCTGATATTCCAGTATTGCTTTTGCGGTTGCGCAACGTATGCAACTGTGCGATTTCAGCACTTGTCCATTTTGCAGTATATGACTTTTCGATGAAAAATATTTTTTTTCAGTACAAGCTTTATTATACAGTGGAAAACGCTGATACTCTAGTATTGCTTTTGCGGTTGCACAACGTATGTAACTATGCGATTACAGCACTTGTCCATTTTGCAGTATATGACTTTTCGATAAAAAATATTTTTTTGCAGTACAAGCTTTATTATACAGTGGAAAACGCTGATACTCCAGTATTGCTTTTGCGGTTGCACAACGTATGTAACTATGAGATTTCAGCACTTGTCCTATTTGCAGTATATGACTTTTCGATAAAAAATAATTTTTTTCATTACAAGCTTTATTATACAGTGGAAAACGCTGGTACTCCAATATTGTTTTTGCGGTTGCACAACGTATGTAACTATGCGATTTCAGCACTTGTCCATTTTGCAGTGTATGACTTTTCGATGAAAAATATTTTTTTTCAGTACAAGCTTTATTATACAGTGGACAACGCTGATATTCCAGTATTGCTTTTGCGGTTGCGCAACGTATGTAACTACGCGATTTCAGCACTTGTCCATTTTGCAGTATATGACTTTTCGATGAAAAATATTTTTTTGCAGTACAAGCTTTATTATACAGTGGACAACGCTGATATTCCAGTATTACTTTTGCGGTTGCACAACGTATGTAACTATGCGATTTCAGCACTTGTCCATTTTGCAGTATATGACTTTTCGACTAAAAATAATTTTTTTCAGTACAAGCTTTATTATACAGTGGAAAACGCTGATACTCCAGTATTGCTTTTGCGGTTGCACAACGTATGCAACTGTGCGATTTCAGCACTTGTCCATTTTGCAGTATATGACTTTTCGATGAAAAATATTTTTTTTCAGTACAAGCTTTATTATACAGTGGAAAACGCTGATACTCCAGTATTGCTTTTGCGGTTGCACAACGTATGTAACTATGCGATTTCAGCACTTGTCCATTTTGCAGTATATGACTTTTCGATAAAAAATATTTTTTTGCAGTACAAGCTTTATTATACAGTGGAAAACGCTGATACTCCAGTATTGCTTTTGCGGTTGCACAACGTATGCAACTGTGCGATTTCAGCACTTGTCCATTTTGCAGTATATGACTTTTCGATGAAAAATATTTTTTTTCAGTACAAGCTTTATTATACAGTGGAAAACGCTGATACTCTAGTATTGCTTTTGCGGTTGCACAACGTATGTAACTATGCGATTTCAGCACTTGTCCATTTTGCAGTATATGACTTTTCGATAAAAAATATTTTTTTGCAGTACAAGCTTTATTATACAGTGGAAAACGCTGATACTCCAGTATTGCTTTTGCGGTTGCACAACGTATGTAACTATGAGATTTCAGCACTTGTCCTATTTGCAGTATATGACTTTTCGATAAAAAATAATTTTTTTCATTACAAGCTTTATTATACAGTGGAAAACGCTGGTACTCCAATATTGCTTTTGCGGTTGCACAACGTATGTAACTATGCGATTTCAGCACTTGTCCATTTTGCAGTGTATGACTTTTCGATGAAAAATATTTTTTTGCAGTACAAGCTTTATTATACAGTGGACAACGCTGATATTCCAGTATTGCTTTTGCGGTTGCGCAACGTATGTAACTACGCGATTTCAGCACTTGTCCATTTTGCAGTATATGACTTTTCGATGAAAAATATTTTTTTGCAGTACAAGCTTTATTATACAGTGGAAAACGCTGATACTCCAGTATTGCTTTTGCGGTTGCACAACGTATGTAACTATGAGATTTCAGCACTTGTCCTATTTGCAGTATATGACTTTTCGATAAAAAATAATTTTTTTCATTACAAGCTTTATTATACAGTGGAAAACGCTGGTACTCCAATATTGCTTTTGCGGTTGCACAACGTATGTAACTATGCGATTTCAGCACTTGTCCATTTTGCAGTGTATGACTTTTCGATGAAAAATATTTTTTTGCAGTACAAGCTTTATTATACAGTGGACAACGCTGATATTCCAGTATTGCTTTTGCGGTTGCGCAACGTATGCAACTGTGCGATTTCAGCACTTGTCCATTTTGCAGTATATGACTTTTCGATGAAAAATATTTTTTTTCAGTACAAGCTTTATTATACAGTGGAAAACGCTGATACTCTAGTATTGCTTTTGCGGTTGCACAACGTATGTAACTATGCGATTTCAGCACTTGTCCATTTTGCAGTATATGACTTTTCGATAAAAAATATTTTTTTGCAGTACAAGCTTTATTATACAGTGGAAAACGCTGATACTCTAGTATTGCTTTTGCGGTTGCACAACGTATGTAACTATGAGATTTCAGCACTTGTCCTATTTGCAGTATATGACTTTTCGATAAAAAATAATTTTTTTCATTACAAGCTTTATTATACAGTGGAAAACGCTGGTACTCCAATATTGCTTTTGCGGTTGCACAACTTATGCAACTGTGCGATTTCAGCACTTGTCCAATTTGCAGTATATGACTTTTCGATGAAAAATATTTTTTTCAGTACAAGCTTTATTATACAGTGGACAACGCTGATATTCCAGTATTGCTTTTGCGGTTGCACAACGTATGTAACTATGCGATTTCAGCACTTGTCCATTTTGCAGTATATGACTTTTCGATGAAAAATATTTTTTTGCAGTGCAAGCTTTATTATACAGTGGAAAACGCTGATACTCCAGTATTGCTTTTGCGGTTGCACAACGTATGTAACTATGAGATTTCAGCACTTGTCCATTTTGCAGTATGTGACTTTTCGACAAAAAATAATTTTTTTCAGTACAAGCTTTGTTATACAGTGGACAACGCTGATATTCCAGTATTGCTTTTGCGGTTGCACAACGTATGCAACTGTGCGATTTCAGCACTTGTCTATTTTGCAGTGTATGAATTTTCGATAAAAAATATTTTTTTGCAGTACAAGCTTTATTATACAGGGGAAAACGCTGGTACTCCAGTATTGCTTTTGCTGTTGCACAACGTATGTAACTGTGCGATTTCGGCACTTTTCCATTTTGCAGTATATGAATTTTCGATAAAAAATATATTTTTTCAGCACAAGCTTTATTATACAGTGGAAAACGCTGATACTCCAGTATTGCTTTTGCGGTTGCACAACGTATGTAACTGTGCGATTTCAGCACTTGTCCATTTTGCAGTATATGACTTTTCGATAAAAAATATTTTTTTTCAGTACAAGCTTTATTATACAGTGGAAAACGCTGGTACTCAAGTATTGCTTTTGCGGTTGCACAACGTATGTAACTGTGCGATTTCAGCACTTGTCCATTTTGCAGTATATGACTTTTCGATAAAAAATATTTTTTTTCAGTACAAGCTTTATTATACAGTGGAAAACGCTGATACTCCAGTATTGCTTTTGCGGTTGCACAACGTATGTAACTATGAGATTTCAGCACTTGTCCATTTTGCAGTATATGACTTTTCGATAAAAAATAATTTTTTTCAGTACAAGCTTTGTTATACAGTGGAAAACGCTGGTACTCCAGTATTGCTTTTGCGGTTGCACAACGTATGTAACTATGAGATTTCAGCACTTGTCCATTTTGCAGTATATGACTTTTCGATAAAAAATAATTTTTTTCAGTACAAGCTTTGTTATACAGTGGAAAACGCTGGTATTCCAGTATTGCTTTTGCGGTTGCACAACGTATGCAACTGTGCGATTTCAGCACTTGTCTATTTTGCAGTGTATGAATTTTCGATAAAAAATATTTTTTTGCAGTACAAGCTTTATTATACAGGGGAAAACGCTGGTACTCCAGTATTGCTTTTGCTGTTGCACAACGTATGTAACTGTGCGATTTCGGCACTTGTCCATTTTGCAGTATATGAATTTTCGATAAAAAATATATTTTTTCAGCACAAGCTTTATTATACAGTGGAAAACGCTGATACTCCAGTATTGCTTTTGCGGTTGCACAACGTATGTAACTGTGCGATTTCAGCACTTGTCCATTTTGCAGTATATGAATTTTCGATAAAAAATATATATATTCAGCACAAGCTTTATTATACAGTGGACAACGCTGATATTCCAGTATTGCTTTTGCGGTTGCACAACGTATGTAACTATGCGATTTCAGCACTTGTCCATTTTGCAGTATATGACTTTTCGATGAAAAATATTTTTTTTCAGTACAAGCTTTATTATACAGTGGACAACGCTGATATTCCAGTATTGCTTTTGCGGTTGCACAACGTATGTAACTATGCGATTTCAGCACTTGTCCATTTTGCAGTATATGACTTTTCGATGAAAAATATTTTTTTGCAGTGCAAGCTTTATTATACAGTGGAAAACGCTGATACTCCAGTATTGCTTTTGCGGTTGCACAACGTATGTAACTATGAGATTTCAGCACTTGTCCATTTTGCAGTATGTGACTTTTCGACAAAAAATAATTTTTTTCAGTACAAGCTTTGTTATACAGTGGACAACGCTGATATTCCAGTATTGCTTTTGCGGTTGCACAACGTATGTAACTATGCGATTTCAGCACTTGTCCATTTTGCAGTATATGACTTTTCGATGAAAAATATTTTTTTGCAGTACAAGCTTTATTATACAGTGGAAAACGCTGATACTCCAGTATTGCTTTTGCGGTTGCACAACGTATGTATCTATGCGATTTCAGCACTTGTCCATTTTGCAGTATATGACTTTTCGATGAAAAATATTTTTTTGCAGTACAAGCTTTATTATACAGTGGAAAACGCTGATACTCCAGTATTGCTTTTGCGGTTGCACAACGTATTTAACTATGCGATTTCAGCACTTGTCCATTTTGCAGTATATGACTTTTCGATGAAAAATATTTTTTTGCAGTACAAGCTTTATTATACAGTGGAAAACGCTGATACTCCAGTATTGCTTTTGCGGTTGCACAACGTATTTAACTATGCGATTTCAGCACTTGTCCATTTTGCAGTATGTGACTTTTCGACAAAAAATAATGTTTTTTCAGTACAAGCTTTGTTATACAGTGGACAACGCTGATATTCCAGTATTGCTTTTGCGGTTGCACAACGTATGTAACTATGCGATTTCAGCACTTGTCCATTTTGCAGTATATGACTTTTCGATGAAAAATATTTTTTTGCAGTACAAGCTTTATTATACAGTGGACAACGCTGATATTCCAGTATTGCTTTTGCGGTTGCACAACGTATGTAACTATGCGATTTCAGCACTTGTCCATTTTGCAGTATGTGACTTTTCGACAAAAAATAATGTTTTTTCAGTACAAGCTTTGTTATACAGTGGACAACGCTGATATTCCAGTATTGCTTTTGCGGTTGCACAACGTATGTAACTATGCGATTTCAGCACTTGTCCATTTTGCAGTATGTGACTTTTCGACAAAAAATAATTTTTTTCAGTACAAGCTTTGTTATACAGTGGACAACGCTGATATTCCAGTATTGCTTTTGCGGTTGCACAACGTATGTAACTATGCGATTTCAGCACTTGTCCATTTTGCAGTATATGACTTTTCGATGAAAAATATTTTTTTGCAGTACAAGCTTTATTATACAGTGGAAAACGCTGATACTCCAGTATTGCTTTTGCGGTTGCACAACGTATGTATCTATGCGATTTCAGCACTTGTCCATTTTGCAGTATATGACTTTTCGATGAAAAATATTTTTTTGCAGTACAAGCTTTATTATACAGTGGAAAACGCTGATACTCCAGTATTGCTTTTGCGGTTGCACAACGTATTTAACTATGCGATTTCAGCACTTGTCCATTTTGCAGTATATGACTTTTCGATGAAAAATATTTTTTTGCAGTACAAGCTTTATTATACAGTGGAAAACGCTGATACTCCAGTATTGCTTTTGCGGTTGCACAACGTATGTAACTATGCGATTTCAGCACTTGTCCATTTTGCAGTATATGACTTTTGGATGAAAAATATTTTTTTGCAGTACAAGCTTTATTATACAGTGGAAAACGCTGATACTCCAGTATTGCTTTTGCGGTTGCACAACGTATGTAACTATGCGATTTCAGCACTTGTCCATTTTGCAGTATATGACTTTTCGATGAAAAATATTTTTTTGCAGTACAAGCTTTATTATACAGTGGAAAACGCTGATACTCCAGTATTGCTTTTGCGGTTGCACAACGTATGTAACTATGCGATTTCAGCACTTGTCCATTTTGCAGTATATGACTTTTCGATGAAAAATATTTTTTTGCACTACAAGCTTTATTATACAGTGGAAAACGCTGATACTCCAGTATTGCTTTTGCGGTTGCACAACGTATGTAACTGTGCGATTTCAGCACTTGTGCATTTTGCAGTATATGACTTTTCGATAAAAAATAATTTTTTTCAGTACAAGCTTTGTTATACCGTGGAAAACGCTGGTATTCCAGTATTGCTTTTGCGGTTGCACAACGTATGCAACTGTGCGATTTCAGCACTTGTCTATTTTGCAGTGTATGAATTTTCGATAAAAAATATTTTTTTGCAGTACAAGCTTTATTATACAGGGGAAAACGCTGGTACTCCAGTATTGCTTTTGCTGTTGCACAACGTATGTAACTGTGCGATTTCGGCACTTTTCCATTTTGCAGTATATGAATTTTCGATAAAAAATATATTTTTTCAGCACAAGCTTTATTATACAGTGGAAAACGCTGATACTCCAGTATTGCTTTTGCGGTTGCACAACGTATGTAACTGTGCGATTTCAGCACTTGTCCATTTTGCAGTATATGACTTTTCGATAAAAAATATTTTTTTTCAGTACAAGCTTTATTATACAGTGGAAAACGCTGGTACTCAAGTATTGCTTTTGCGGTTGCACAACGTATGTAACTGTGCGATTTCAGCACTTGTCCATTTTGCAGTATATGACTTTTCGATGAAAAATATTTTTTTGCAGTACAAGCTTTATTATACAGTGGAAAACGCTGATACTCCAGTATTGCTTTTGCGGTTGCACAACGTATGTAACTATGCGATTTCAGCACTTGTCCATTTTGCAGTATATGACTTTTCGATGAAAAATATTTTTTTGCAGTACAAGCTTTATTATACAGTGGACAACGCTGATATTCCAGTATTGCTTTTGCGGTTGCACAACGTATGTAACTATGCGATTTCAGCACTTGTCCATTTTGCAGTATATGACTTTTCGATGAAAAATATTTTTTTGCAGTGCAAGCTTTATTATACAGTGGAAAACGCTGATACTCCAGTATTGCTTTTGCGGTTGCACAACGTATGTAACTATGAGATTTCAGCACTTGTCCATTTTGCAGTATGTGACTTTTCGACAAAAAATAATGTTTTTTCAGTACAAGCTTTGTTATACAGTGGACAACGCTGATATTCCAGTATTGCTTTTGCGGTTGCACAACGTATGTAACTATGCGATTTCAGCACTTGTCCATTTTGCAGTATATGACTTTTCGATGAAAAATATTTTTTTGCAGTGCAAGCTTTATTATACAGTGGAAAACGCTGATACTCCAGTATTGCTTTTGCGGTTGCACAACGTATGTAACTATGAGATTTCAGCACTTGTCCATTTTGCAGTATGTGACTTTTCGACAAAAAATAATTTTTTTCAGTACAAGCTTTGTTATACAGTGGACAACGCTGATATTCCAGTATTGCTTTTGCGGTTGCACAACGTATGCAACTGTGCGATTTCAGCACTTGTCTATTTTGCAGTGTATGAATTTTCGATAAAAAATATTTTTTTGCAGTACAAGCTTTATTATACAGGGGAAAACGCTGGTATTCCAGTATTGCTTTTGCTGTTGCACAACGTATGTAACTGTGCGATTTCGGCACTTTTCCATTTTGCAGTATATGAATTTTCGATAAAAAATATATTTTTTCAGCACAAGCTTTATTATACAGTGGAAAACGCTGATACTCCAGTATTGCTTTTGCGGTTGCACAACGTATGTAACTGTGCGATTTCAGCACTTGTCCATTTTGCAGTATATGACTTTTCGATAAAAAATATTTTTTTTCAGTACAAGCTTTATTATACAGTGGAAAACGCTGGTACTCAAGTATTGCTTTTGCGGTTGCACAACGTATGTAACTGTGCGATTTCAGCACTTGTCCATTTTGCAGTATATGACTTTTCGATAAAAAATATTTTTTTTCAGTACAAGCTTTATTATACAGTGGAAAACGCTGATACTCCAGTATTGCTTTTGCGGTTGCACAACGTATGTAACTATGAGATTTCAGCACTTGTCCATTTTGCAGTATATGACTTTTCGATAAAAAATAATTTTTTTCAGTACAAGCTTTGTTATACAGTGGAAAACGCTGGTATTCCAGTATTGCTTTTGCGGTTGCACAACGTATGTAACTATGAGATTTCAGCACTTGTCCATTTTGCAGTATATGACTTTTCGATAAAAAATAATTTTTTTCAGTACAAGCTTTGTTATACAGTGGAAAACGCTGGTATTCCAGTATTGCTTTTGCGGTTGCACAACGTATGCAACTGTGCGATTTCAGCACTTGTCTATTTTGCAGTGTATGAATTTTCGATAAAAAATATTTTTTTGCAGTACAAGCTTTATTATACAGGGGAAAACGCTGGTACTCCAGTATTGCTTTTGTTGTTGCACAACGTATGTAACTGTGCGATTTCGGCACTTGTCCATTTTGCAGTATATGAATTTTCGATAAAAAATATATTTTTTCAGCACAAGCTTTATTATACAGTGGAAAACGCTGATACTCCAGTATTGCTTTTGCGGTTGCACAACGTATGTAACTGTGCGATTTCAGCACTTGTCCATTTTGCAGTATATGAATTTTCGATAAAAAATATATATATTCAGCACAAGCTTTATTATACAGTGGACAACGCTGATATTCCAGTATTGCTTTTGCGGTTGCACAACGTATGTAACTATGCGATTTCAGCACTTGTCCATTTTGCAGTGTATGACTTTTCGATGAAAAATATTTTTTTGCAGTACAAGCTTTATTATACAGTGGACAACGCTGATATTCCAGTATTGCTTTTGCGGTTGCACAACGTATGTAACTATGCGATTTCAGCACTTGTCCATTTTGCAGTATATGACTTTTCGATGAAAAATATTTTTTTGCAGTGCAAGCTTTATTATACAGTGGAAAACGCTGATACTCCAGTATTGCTTTTGCGGTTGCACAACGTATGTAACTATGAGATTTCAGCACTTGTCCATTTTGCAGTATGTGACTTTTCGACAAAAAATAATTTTTTTCAGTACAAGCTTTGTTATACAGTGGACAACGCTGATATTCCAGTATTGCTTTTGCGGTTGCACAACGTATGTAACTATGCGATTTCAGCACTTGTCCATTTTGCAGTATATGACTTTTCGATGAAAAATATTTTTTTGCAGTACAAGCTTTATTATACAGTGGAAAACGCTGATACTCCAGTATTGCTTTTGCGGTTGCACAACGTATGTATCTATGCGATTTCAGCACTTGTCCATTTTGCAGTATATGACTTTTCGATGAAAAATATTTTTTTGCAGTACAAGCTTTATTATACAGTGGAAAACGCTGATACTCCAGTATTGCTTTTGCGGTTGCACAACGTATTTAACTATGCGATTTCAGCACTTGTCCATTTTGCAGTATATGACTTTTCGATGAAAAATATTTTTTTGCAGTACAAGCTTTATTATACAGTGGAAAACGCTGATACTCCAGTATTGCTTTTGCGGTTGCACAACGTATTTAACTATGCGATTTCAGCACTTGTCCATTTTGCAGTATGTGACTTTTCGACAAAAAATAATGTTTTTTCAGTACAAGCTTTGTTATACAGTGGACAACGCTGATATTCCAGTATTGCTTTTGCGGTTGCACAACGTATGTAACTATGCGATTTCAGCACTTGTCCATTTTGCAGTATATGACTTTTCGATGAAAAATATTTTTTTGCAGTACAAGCTTTATTATACAGTGGACAACGCTGATATTCCAGTATTGCTTTTGCGGTTGCACAACGTATGTAACTATGCGATTTCAGCACTTGTCCATTTTGCAGTATATGACTTTTCGATGAAAAATATTTTTTTGCAGTGCAAGCTTTATTATACAGTGGAAAACGCTGATACTCCAGTATTGCTTTTGCGGTTGCACAACGTATGTAACTATGAGATTTCAGCACTTGTCCATTTTGCAGTATGTGACTTTTCGACAAAAAATAATTTTTTTCAGTACAAGCTTTGTTATACAGTGGACAACGCTGATATTCCAGTATTGCTTTTGCGGTTGCACAACGTATGTAACTATGCGATTTCAGCACTTGTCCATTTTGCAGTATATGACTTTTCGATGAAAAATATTTTTTTGCAGTACAAGCTTTATTATACAGTGGAAAACGCTGATACTCCAGTATTGCTTTTGCGGTTGCACAACGTATGTATCTATGCGATTTCAGCACTTGTCCATTTTGCAGTATATGACTTTTCGATGAAAAATATTTTTTTGCAGTACAAGCTTTATTATACAGTGGAAAACGCTGATACTCCAGTATTGCTTTTGCGGTTGCACAACGTATTTAACTATGCGATTTCAGCACTTGTCCATTTTGCAGTATATGACTTTTCGATGAAAAATATTTTTTTGCAGTACAAGCTTTATTATACAGTGGAAAACGCTGATACTCCAGTATTGCTTTTGCGGTTGCACAACGTATGTAACTATGCGATTTCAGCACTTGTCCATTTTGCAGTATATGACTTTTGGATGAAAAATATTTTTTTGCAGTACAAGCTTTATTATACAGTGGAAAACGCTGATACTCCAGTATTGCTTTTGCGGTTGCACAACGTATGTAACTATGCGATTTCAGCACTTGTCCATTTTGCAGTATATGACTTTTCGATGAAAAATATTTTTTTGCAGTACAAGCTTTATTATACAGTGGAAAACGCTGATACTCCAGTATTGCTTTTGCGGTTGCACAACGTATGTAACTATGCGATTTCAGCACTTGTCCATTTTGCAGTATATGACTTTTCGATGAAAAATATTTTTTTGCACTACAAGCTTTATTATACAGTGGAAAACGCTGATACTCCAGTATTGCTTTTGCGGTTGCACAACGTATGTAACTGTGCGATTTCAGCACTTGTGCATTTTGCAGTATATGACTTTTCGATAAAAAATAATTTTTTTCAGTACAAGCTTTGTTATACAGTGGAAAACGCTGGTATTCCAGTATTGCTTTTGCGGTTGCACAACGTATGCAACTGTGCGATTTCAGCACTTGTCTATTTTGCAGTGTATGAATTTTCGATAAAAAATATTTTTTTGCAGTACAAGCTTTATTATACAGGGGAAAACGCTGGTACTCCAGTATTGCTTTTGCGGTTGCACAACGTATGTAACTGTGCGATTTCAGCACTTGTCCATTTTGCAGTATATGACTTTTCGATAAAAAATATTTTTTTTCAGTACAAGCTTTATTATACAGTGGAAAACGCTGGTACTCAAGTATTGCTTTTGCGGTTGCACAACGTATGTAACTGTGCGATTTCAGCACTTGTCCATTTTGCAGTATATGACTTTTCGATGAAAAATATTTTTTTGCAGTACAAGCTTTATTATACAGTGGAAAACGCTGATACTCCAGTATTGCTTTTGCGGTTGCACAACGTATGTAACTATGCGATTTCAGCACTTGTCCATTTTGCAGTATATGACTTTTCGATGAAAAATATTTTTTTGCAGTACAAGCTTTATTATACAGTGGACAACGCTGATATTCCAGTATTGCTTTTGCGGTTGCACAACGTATGTAACTATGCGATTTCAGCACTTGTCCATTTTGCAGTATATGACTTTTCGATGAAAAATATTTTTTTGCAGTGCAAGCTTTATTATACAGTGGAAAACGCTGATACTCCAGTATTGCTTTTGCGGTTGCACAACGTATGTAACTATGAGATTTCAGCACTTGTCCATTTTGCAGTATGTGACTTTTCGACAAAAAATAATGTTTTTTCAGTACAAGCTTTGTTATACAGTGGACAACGCTGATATTCCAGTATTGCTTTTGCGGTTGCACAACGTATGTAACTATGCGATTTCAGCACTTGTCCATTTTGCAGTATATGACTTTTCGATGAAAAATATTTTTTTGCAGTGCAAGCTTTATTATACAGTGGAAAACGCTGATACTCCAGTATTGCTTTTGCGGTTGCACAACGTATGTAACTATGAGATTTCAGCACTTGTCCATTTTGCAGTATGTGACTTTTCGACAAAAAATAATTTTTTTCAGTACAAGCTTTGTTATACAGTGGACAACGCTGATATTCCAGTATTGCTTTTGCGGTTGCACAACGTATGTAACTATGCGATTTCAGCACTTGTCCATTTTGCAGTATATGACTTTTCGATGAAAAATATTTTTTTGCAGTACAAGCTTTATTATACAGTGGAAAACGCTGATACTCCAGTATTGCTTTTGCGGTTGCACAACGTATGTATCTATGCGATTTCAGCACTTGTCCATTTTGCAGTATATGACTTTTCGATGAAAAATATTTTTTTGCAGTACAAGCTTTATTATACAGGGGAAAACGCTGGTACTCCAGTATTGCTTTTGCTGTTGCACAACGTATGTAACTGTGCGATTTCGGCACTTTTCCATTTTGCAGTATATGAATTTTCGATAAAAAATATATTTTTTCAGCACAAGCTTTATTATACAGTGGAAAACGCTGATACTCCAGTATTGCTTTTGCGGTTGCACAACGTATGTAACTGTGCGATTTCAGCACTTGTCCATTTTGCAGTATATGACTTTTCGATAAAAAATATTTTTTTTCAGTACAAGCTTTATTATACAGTGGAAAACGCTGGTACTCAAGTATTGCTTTTGCGGTTGCACAACGTATGTAACTGTGCGATTTCAGCACTTGTCCATTTTGCAGTATATGACTTTTCGATAAAAAATATTTTTTTTCAGTACAAGCTTTATTATACAGTGGAAAACGCTGATACTCCAGTATTGCTTTTGCGGTTGCACAACGTATGTAACTATGAGATTTCAGCACTTGTCCATTTTGCAGTATATGACTTTTCGATAAAAAATAATTTTTTTCAGTACAAGCTTTGTTATACAGTGGAAAACGCTGGTATTCCAGTATTGCTTTTGCGGTTGCACAACGTATGTAACTATGAGATTTCAGCACTTGTCCATTTTGCAGTATATGACTTTTCGATAAAAAATAATTTTTTTCAGTACAAGCTTTGTTATACAGTGGAAAACGCTGGTATTCCAGTATTGCTTTTGCGGTTGCACAACGTATGCAACTGTGCGATTTCAGCACTTGTCTATTTTGCAGTGTATGAATTTTCGATAAAAAATATTTTTTTGCAGTACAAGCTTTATTATACAGGGGAAAACGCTGGTACTCCAGTATTGCTTTTGCTGTTGCACAACGTATGTAACTGTGCGATTTCGGCACTTGTCCATTTTGCAGTATATGAATTTTCGATAAAAAATATATTTTTTCAGCACAAGCTTTATTATACAGTGGAAAACGCTGATACTCCAGTATTGCTTTTGCGGTTGCACAACGTATGTAACTGTGCGATTTCAGCACTTGTCCATTTTGCAGTATATGAATTTTCGATAAAAAATATATATATTCAGCACAAGCTTTATTATACAGTGGACAACGCTGATATTCCAGTATTGCTTTTGCGGTTGCACAACGTATGTAACTATGCGATTTCAGCACTTGTCCATTTTGCAGTATATGACTTTTCGATGAAAAATATTTTTTTGCAGTACAAGCTTTATTATACAGTGGACAACGCTGATATTCCAGTATTGCTTTTGCGGTTGCACAACGTATGTAACTATGCGATTTCAGCACTTGTCCATTTTGCAGTATATGACTTTTCGATGAAAAATATTTTTTTGCAGTGCAAGCTTTATTATACAGTGGAAAACGCTGATACTCCAGTATTGCTTTTGCGGTTGCACAACGTATGTAACTATGAGATTTCAGCACTTGTCCATTTTGCAGTATGTGACTTTTCGACAAAAAATAATTTTTTTCAGTACAAGCTTTGTTATACAGTGGACAACGCTGATATTCCAGTATTGCTTTTGCGGTTGCACAACGTATGTAACTATGCGATTTCAGCACTTGTCCATTTTGCAGTATATGACTTTTCGATGAAAAATATTTTTTTGCAGTACAAGCTTTATTATACAGTGGAAAACGCTGATACTCCAGTATTGCTTTTGCGGTTGCACAACGTATGTATCTATGCGATTTCAGCACTTGTCCATTTTGCAGTATATGACTTTTCGATGAAAAATATTTTTTTGCAGTACAAGCTTTATTATACAGTGGAAAACGCTGATACTCCAGTATTGCTTTTGCGGTTGCACAACGTATTTAACTATGCGATTTCAGCACTTGTCCATTTTGCAGTATATGACTTTTCGATGAAAAATATTTTTTTGCAGTACAAGCTTTATTATACAGTGGAAAACGCTGATACTCCAGTATTGCTTTTGCGGTTGCACAACGTATTTAACTATGCGATTTCAGCACTTGTCCATTTTGCAGTATGTGACTTTTCGACAAAAAATAATGTTTTTTCAGTACAAGCTTTGTTATACAGTGGACAACGCTGATATTCCAGTATTGCTTTTGCGGTTGCACAACGTATGTAACTATGCGATTTCAGCACTTGTCCATTTTGCAGTATATGACTTTTCGATGAAAAATATTTTTTTGCAGTACAAGCTTTATTATACAGTGGACAACGCTGATATTCCAGTATTGCTTTTGCGGTTGCACAACGTATGTAACTATGCGATTTCAGCACTTGTCCATTTTGCAGTATATGACTTTTCGATGAAAAATATTTTTTTGCAGTGCAAGCTTTATTATACAGTGGAAAACGCTGATACTCCAGTATTGCTTTTGCGGTTGCACAACGTATGTAACTATGAGATTTCAGCACTTGTCCATTTTGCAGTATGTGACTTTTCGACAAAAAATAATTTTTTTCAGTACAAGCTTTGTTATACAGTGGACAACGCTGATATTCCAGTATTGCTTTTGCGGTTGCACAACGTATGTAACTATGCGATTTCAGCACTTGTCCATTTTGCAGTATATGACTTTTCGATGAAAAATATTTTTTTGCAGTACAAGCTTTATTATACAGTGGAAAACGCTGATACTCCAGTATTGCTTTTGCGGTTGCACAACGTATGTATCTATGCGATTTCAGCACTTGTCCATTTTGCAGTATATGACTTTTCGATGAAAAATATTTTTTTGCAGTACAAGCTTTATTATACAGTGGAAAACGCTGATACTCCAGTATTGCTTTTGCGGTTGCACAACGTATTTAACTATGCGATTTCAGCACTTGTCCATTTTGCAGTATATGACTTTTCGATGAAAAATATTTTTTTGCAGTACAAGCTTTATTATACAGTGGAAAACGCTGATACTCCAGTATTGCTTTTGCGGTTGCACAACGTATGTAACTATGCGATTTCAGCACTTGTCCATTTTGCAGTATATGACTTTTGGATGAAAAATATTTTTTTGCAGTACAAGCTTTATTATACAGTGGAAAACGCTGATACTCCAGTATTGCTTTTGCGGTTGCACAACGTATGTAACTATGCGATTTCAGCACTTGTCCATTTTGCAGTATATGACTTTTCGATGAAAAATATTTTTTTGCAGTACAAGCTTTATTATACAGTGGAAAACGCTGATACTCCAGTATTGCTTTTGCGGTTGCACAACGTATGTAACTATGCGATTTCAGCACTTGTCCATTTTGCAGTATATGACTTTTCGATGAAAAATATTTTTTTGCACTACAAGCTTTATTATACAGTGGAAAACGCTGATACTCCAGTATTGCTTTTGCGGTTGCACAACGTATGTAACTGTGCGATTTCAGCACTTGTGCATTTTGCAGTATATGACTTTTCGATAAAAAATAATTTTTTTCAGTACAAGCTTTGTTATACAGTGGAAAACGCTGGTATTCCAGTATTGCTTTTGCGGTTGCACAACGTATGCAACTGTGCGATTTCAGCACTTGTCTATTTTGCAGTGTATGAATTTTCGATAAAAAATATTTTTTTGCAGTACAAGCTTTATTATACAGGGGAAAACGCTGGTACTCCAGTATTGCTTTTGCTGTTGCACAACGTATGTAACTGTGCGATTTCGGCACTTTTCCATTTTGCAGTATATGAATTTTCGATAAAAAATATATTTTTTCAGCACAAGCTTTATTATACAGTGGAAAACGCTGATACTCAAGTATTGCTTTTGCGGTTGCACAACGTATGTAACTGTGCGATTTCAGCACTTGTCCATTTTGCAGTATATGACTTTTCGATAAAAAATATTTTTTTTCAGTACAAGCTTTATTATACAGTGGAAAACGCTGGTACTCAAGTATTGCTTTTGCGGTTGCACAACGTATGTAACTGTGCGATTTCAGCACTTGTCCATTTTGCAGTATATGACTTTTCGATGAAAAATATTTTTTTGCAGTACAAGCTTTATTATACAGTGGAAAACGCTGATACTCCAGTATTGCTTTTGCGGTTGCACAACGTATTTAACTATGCGATTTCAGCACTTGTCCATTTTGCAGTATATGACTTTTCGATGAAAAATATTTTTTTGCAGTACAAGCTTTATTATACAGTGGAAAACGCTGATACTCCAGTATTGCTTTTGCGGTTGCACAACGTATGTAACTATGCGATTTCAGCACTTGTCCATTTTGCAGTATATGACTTTTGGATGAAAAATATTTTTTTGCAGTACAAGCTTTATTATACAGTGGAAAACGCTGATACTCCAGTATTGCTTTTGCGGTTGCACAACGTATGTAACTATGCGATTTCAGCACTTGTCCATTTTGCAGTATATGACTTTTCGATGAAAAATATTTTTTTGCAGTACAAGCTTTATTATACAGTGGAAAACGCTGATACTCCAGTATTGCTTTTGCGGTTGCACAACGTATGTAACTATGCGATTTCAGCACTTGTCCATTTTGCAGTATATGACTTTTCGATGAAAAATATTTTTTTGCACTACAAGCTTTATTATACAGTGGAAAACGCTGATACTCCAGTATTGCTTTTGCGGTTGCACAACGTATGTAACTGTGCGATTTCAGCACTTGTGCATTTTGCAGTATATGACTTTTCGATAAAAAATAATTTTTTTCAGTACAAGCTTTGTTATACAGTGGAAAACGCTGGTATTCCAGTATTGCTTTTGCGGTTGCACAACGTATGCAACTGTGCGATTTCAGCACTTGTCTATTTTGCAGTGTATGAATTTTCGATAAAAAATATTTTTTTGCAGTACAAGCTTTATTATACAGGGGAAAACGCTGGTACTCCAGTATTGCTTTTGCTGTTGCACAACGTATGTAACTGTGCGATTTCGGCACTTTTCCATTTTGCAGTATATGAATTTTCGATAAAAAATATATTTTTTCAGCACAAGCTTTATTATACAGTGGAAAACGCTGATACTCCAGTATTGCTTTTGCGGTTGCACAACGTATGTAACTGTGCGATTTCAGCACTTGTCCATTTTGCAGTATATGACTTTTCGATAAAAAATATTTTTTTTCAGTACAAGCTTTATTATACAGTGGAAAACGCTGGTACTCAAGTATTGCTTTTGCGGTTGCACAACGTATGTAACTGTGCGATTTCAGCACTTGTCCATTTTGCAGTATATGACTTTTCGATAAAAAATATTTTTTTTCAGTACAAGCTTTATTATACAGTGGAAAACGCTGATACTCCAGTATTGCTTTTGCGGTTGCACAACGTATGTAACTATGAGATTTCAGCACTTGTCCATTTTGCAGTATATGACTTTTCGATAAAAAATAATTTTTTTCAGTACAAGCTTTGTTATACAGTGGAAAACGCTGGTATTCCAGTATTGCTTTTGCGGTTGCACAACGTATGTAACTATGAGATTTCAGCACTTGTCCATTTTGCAGTATATGACTTTTCGATAAAAAATAATTTTTTTCAGTACAAGCTTTGTTATACAGTGGAAAACGCTGGTATTCCAGTATTGCTTTTGCGGTTGCACAACGTATGCAACTGTGCGATTTCAGCACTTGTCTATTTTGCAGTGTATGAATTTTCGATAAAAAATATTTTTTTGCAGTACAAGCTTTATTATACAGGGGAAAACGCTGGTACTCCAGTATTGCTTTTGCTGTTGCACAACGTATGTAACTGTGCGATTTCGGCACTTGTCCATTTTGCAGTATATGAATTTTCGATAAAAAATATATTTTTTCAGCACAAGCTTTATTATACAGTGGAAAACGCTGATACTCCAGTATTGCTTTTGCGGTTGCACAACGTATGTAACTGTGCGATTTCAGCACTTGTCCATTTTGCAGTATATGACTTTTCGATGAAAAATATTTTTTTGCAGTACAAGCTTTATTATACAGTGGACAACGCTGATATTCCAGTATTGCTTTTGCGGTTGCACAACGTATGTAACTATGCGATTTCAGCACTTGTCCATTTTGCAGTATATGACTTTTCGATGAAAAATATTTTTTTGCAGTGCAAGCTTTATTATACAGTGGAAAACGCTGATACTCCAGTATTGCTTTTGCGGTTGCACAACGTATGTAACTATGAGATTTCAGCACTTGTCCATTTTGCAGTATGTGACTTTTCGACAAAAAATAATTTTTTTCAGTACAAGCTTTGTTATACAGTGGACAACGCTGATATTCCAGTATTGCTTTTGCGGTTGCACAACGTATGTAACTATGCGATTTCAGCACTTGTCCATTTTGCAGTATATGACTTTTCGATGAAAAATATTTTTTTGCAGTACAAGCTTTATTATACAGTGGAAAACGCTGATACTCCAGTATTGCTTTTGCGGTTGCACAACGTATGTAACTATGCGATTTCAGCACTTGTCCATTTTGCAGTATATGACTTTTCGATGAAAAATATTTTTTTGCAGTACAAGCTTTATTATACAGTGGAAAACGCTGATACTCCAGTATTGCTTTTGCGGTTGCACAACGTATCCCAGTCAAAAATTATCTACCCCTTTAGTATGGGCCTAGCTTGGTTTAAGCTCGGTTTAGTGCGTTTAAGCTTGGCACGGCCAATCAGCACTTATTCGGACGCCAGCCAAACTTATACGTTCGGTTTACGAATGGTGCGCCGTGCTTAAGTTTGCATAATTTCCCCCTGCGCAAAATAATTTTGAAGTGTAATACGGTGCTTGAAGGTGAGTTTCGTCGGCGGGAATTTTTCTGCGTATATTTGTGTCACACATATCATATTGTTTTGTCATAAGGTGGGCATAGAAGCATGAAGTTGATTTTATTGTATTTTGAGGTAGTTTGGTTGTACCTCTCTTGGTGAGTTCTGCCGTGGGGTTGTGACACGTGCAGTTTTGGAGGGCAAATTATTGTCAGTGATTTTTACCATAATATTTGTTGATTTTGTGAGCTAACTAAAATGTTTTTTTAAATATTACAAAGCGAAGCTAGGGCGCTGCTTCGTCATGGTTGGATGAACAACAAGCAGGCAGGGCAGGCTAGGAGGCTTGGCTAACTGCGTAATTAATGAGTTGTTTGTTGTAGTAATGACTTGACGGCGGGAAACCTTGTCTAAATTTACAGGTGGTTTACGACAGCAGTTGTTTTATGTCAGGTATTTCTGTTTGATATACTTGCGACTCAAATTTAGATCAAGGGTGAATACGCATCTTGCATGTTTGGGTGTAATGCGTCGATTGTTAATCTGGTGGAGGGGTAGACCACGCCAATTGCAAGTTAAGCTTTCTTCAACTGTCGTCATGTTAACGTCACCACAACCTTACAAAATATAAGGAATTTATACCGCTTGAGTTCAACAGAAAATCGAGGCCTTTGTCTGATTTGCTTTACTGGAAAGCAACAGAATTTAGACTATTTATGCTGTATGTGGGAGTGGTGCTGTTAAAAGATAAAAATGTGCTGTGCCATAAACGTATTGTCATTTTCTGCATTTTTCTTTAGCTATGAGATGTTTGTTGTCGCCAAACATTAACACACACATGAGTTTTTGTTATGTGTCCAAATGTTAAAAGACTTTGTTAGCAAATCTTCACATATTTATGGTAAAGCATTTGTCAGTTACAATGTTCATTGTTTGATCCACTTGTGTAATGATTATGAAAAACATGGTTCATTGGAAAGCATTGGCTGTTTTCAATTTGAAAATTATTTGGGTTGTTTGAAAAAAAGTTTTGAATTTGGCTACAAACCTATGCAACAAATTGCAAGATTTGCATTTTATGAAAACCAAACTTCCCATTATATGTTTCTTAATTCCACATAATATCCAGTCGAAAAAACTGTCAAAGCAATATTGCCTTTTGGCGTCTTCTTGAAAACCTTGTCAACTTAAAACATGTCGGAATTTACAAAGTGTGTGGTTTGAATGATGATTATTTTCTGCTGAAAGTAAATGATCAAATTAAAAATGTGTTCTGTTGCCATATAAAGGACATTTCTTTGTCAATAATTTGCTTGATGCCACATGATATATCTGCATGTATATTTGTTTCTTCCACAGTACATTAGAATGAAAAATTTTGTTTGTATAAAATCCCCAAAAGCTGGATGGTCGGCACCGATGCATGTAAGTGGACACCCATCAATTTGGATGTACAAAGCTTCTTGAAAAATGAAATTTCTGCGGATGCAGCTTGGCAGACGTGTCCATCCACCATTCTTTGTGAAGGGAGTAAGTTGTGTATTTGTGCCAAATAATTGTGCATTTTTGTTTCATGCACTTTGTTCTTTTCAGGCACACATGCCCGTTGTTTGAAAAGAAAATGTAGATCTGCTGATCTGGAAAGGGACAATCTAATGAGCGAATCCACTGAAAGCAGTTCTTCTTCCACGATACCTCTCTTGCAAAAGAAGGTGTCCATAAACCTTGTGCTGATTTTGATGCTTAAAACCGGCACATATTTTTCATCTAGTTTTTTAATTGACTGGGGACCTTTGCTTGTGTATTTGCTTATTTTAGTTTACTTTCAACAGGTTCTTGCCACCCAAGCAGCAAAAACAATGTCACAACGACAGGAGCATGAACTGTCTGAAAAGATTGGCATCCTTATCGACAAAACAATAAAGGTGAAGGAAGAAATGCGGAGGATTGGTGACCGAATTCAGAGAATGGAAACTCTGACAGAAAAAAAACACATGTGTGGCAGAAAAGTTTTTGCCGCAATCAGTTGTCAACGAAGAACATCTGATGGCTCTACTTACTAAACCTAATGTGAGCTTTCTTTTTACCTAATGCACTGAGGCTTTTGTCTGCATGCTTTACACGGTAAATGACATCTGCTATACATTTCAATCATTTTGTATGTTGATACTTTTCAAAAGGACAAAGTAAAACGTGCCCAAGTGATGGACATGGACCAACTTCGTGGCACCTTCCGGAATTCTGTAAAGCTGTTTATGACAAAACACCTGGCTCAACAATTTTGTTTTGGCGGTTGGACGCAGGAGAACAAAAATCCCATTCAAATCACATCCTCTGTTGGCATTTAAGTTGGGTGAGTCAAATTGCTTTAGAAATCCCACAAGACACGCCACACTGCGGGCCTCATTGTAAAGCCTTCCGATTGTGAAGTTGTCACAACTTTCACATATTTAATTCCCACATGTCAAATATTTAATTTCTGTACACGATAGAATGTTACCAAAATTTTAACTAAATCTTATGTTTTATGTTCTGCAGACGCATGGAAAGATGCAAGACGCCGGCAGTTAAATACCAAGAAATCGCCACAGCGGTGAAACGAGTTTTACCTGGAGATGTTGACGGAGTGGCGGCAGAATATCAAGTAACGGCAATCAATCCTCAATTAAGCCCACCACGTCTCAGAGTACATAGTTTCGTCGAACACTGCACTTCGTGTTACTCCGTACTTCCACTGCGCTTGCCACTGTATTTCTATTTATGTGTTGTTAATTTCAATAAAACATTATGCAATTAAAGTCGCGGTGCGTGCGAGACGGTGAAGTAGCGAGTTTGATGAGGTCATATTTTGAAAGTGACCAGGCAATATCATTATGTTCGGTAAACGCACGGCGAACGCTCGCTCGGCCAAGCTTGGATTTGTTCAATTGTAGAACATACGCCGAACATATATCCAACATTTAAGTACGGTGAACATGCGTCGCCCAAGCTTGATGCCAAGCGTATCTTGACATAAAGTGACAAGGGCCGTGCCAAAATTTTTGACTGGGATGTAACTATGCGATTTCAGCACTTGTCCATTTTGCAGTATATGACTTTTCGATGAAAAATATTTTTTTGCAGTACAAGCTTTATTATACAGTGGACAACGCTGATATTCCAGTATTGCTTTTGCGGTTGCACAACGTATGTAACTATGCGATTTCAGCACTTGTCCATTTTGCAGTATATGACTTTTCGATGAAAAATATTTTTTTGCAGTGCAAGCTTTATTATACAGTGGAAAACGCTGATACTCCAGTATTGCTTTTGCGGTTGCACAACGTATGTAACTATGAGATTTCAGCACTTGTCCATTTTGCAGTATGTGACTTTTCGACAAAAAATAATTTTTTTCAGTACAAGCTTTGTTATACAGTGGACAACGCTGATATTCCAGTATTGCTTTTGCGGTTGCACAACGTATGTAACTATGCGATTTCAGCACTTGTCCATTTTGCAGTATATGACTTTTCGATGAAAAATATTTTTTTGCAGTACAAGCTTTATTATACATTGGAAAACGCTGATACTCCAGTATTGCTTTTGCGGTTGCACAACGTATGTATCTATGCGATTTCAGCACTTGTCCATTTTGCAGTATATGACTTTTCGATGAAAAGTATTTTTTTGCAGTACAAGCTTTATTATACAGTGGAAAACGCTGATACTCCAGTATTGCTTTTGCGGTTGCACAACGTATTTAACTATGCGATTTCAGCACTTGTCCATTTTGCAGTATATGACTTTTCGATGAAAAATATTTTTTTGCAGTACAAGCTTTATTATACAGTGGAAAACGCTGATACTCCAGTATTGCTTTTGCGGTTGCACAACGTATGTAACTATGCGATTTCAGCACTTGTCCATTTTGCAGTATATGACTTTTGGATGAAAAATATTTTTTTGCAGTACAAGCTTTATTATACAGTGGAAAACGCTGATACTCCAGTATTGCTTTTGCGGTTGCACAACGTATGTAACTATGCGATTTCAGCACTTGTCCATTTTGCAGTATATGACTTTTCGATGAAAAATATTTTTTTGCAGTACAAGCTTTATTATACAGTGGAAAACGCTGATACTCCAGTATTGCTTTTGCGGTTGCACAACGTATGTAACTATGCGATTTCAGCACTTGTCCATTTTGCAGTATATGACTTTTCGATGAAAAATATTTTTTTGCACTACAAGCTTTATTATACAGTGGAAAACGCTGATACTCCAGTATTGCTTTTGCGGTTGCACAACGTATGTAACTGTGCGATTTCAGCACTTGTGCATTTTGCAGTATATGACTTTTCGATAAAAAATAATTTTTTTCAGTACAAGCTTTGTTATACAGTGGAAAACGCTGGTATTCCAGTATTGCTTTTGCGGTTGCACAACGTATGCAACTGTGCGATTTCAGCACTTGTCTATTTTGCAGTGTATGAATTTTCGATAAAAAATATTTTTTTGCAGTACAAGCTTTATTATACAGGGGAAAACGCTGGTACTCCAGTATTGCTTTTGCTGTTGCACAACGTATGTAACTGTGCGATTTCGGCACTTTTCCATTTTGCAGTATATGAATTTTCGATAAAAAATATATTTTTTCAGCACAAGCTTTATTATACAGTGGAAAACGCTGATACTCCAGTATTGCTTTTGCGGTTGCACAACGTATGTAACTGTGCGATTTCAGCACTTGTCCATTTTGCAGTATATGACTTTTCGATAAAAAATATTTTTTTTCAGTACAAGCTTTATTATACAGTGGAAAACGCTGGTATTCCAGTATTGCTTTTGCGGTTGCACAACGTATGCAACTGTGCGATTTCAGCACTTGTCTATTTTGCAGTGTATGAATTTTCGATAAAAAATATTTTTTTGCAGTACAAGCTTTATTATACAGGGGAAAACGCTGGTACTCCAGTATTGCTTTTGCTGTTGCACAACGTATGTAACTGTGCGATTTCGGCACTTTTCCATTTTGCAGTATATGAATTTTCGATAAAAAATATATTTTTTCAGCACAAGCTTTATTATACAGTGGAAAACGCTGATACTCCAGTATTGCTTTTGCGGTTGCACAACGTATGTAACTGTGCGATTTCAGCACTTGTCCATTTTGCAGTATATGACTTTTCGATAAAAAATATTTTTTTTCAGTACAAGCTTTATTATACAGTGGAAAACGCTGGTACTCAAGTATTGCTTTTGCGGTTGCACAACGTATGTAACTGTGCGATTTCAGCACTTGTCCATTTTGCAGTATATGACTTTTCGATAAAAAATATTTTTTTTCAGTACAAGCTTTATTATACAGTGGAAAACGCTGATACTCCAGTATTGCTTTTGCGGTTGCACAACGTATGTAACTATGAGATTTCAGCACTTGTCCATTTTGCAGTATATGACTTTTCGATAAAAAATAATTTTTTTCAGTACAAGCTTTGTTATACAGTGGAAAACGCTGGTATTCCAGTATTGCTTTTGCGGTTGCACAACGTATGTAACTATGAGATTTCAGCACTTGTCCATTTTGCAGTATATGACTTTTCGATAAAAAATAATTTTTTTCAGTACAAGCTTTGTTATACAGTGGAAAACGCTGGTATTCCAGTATTGCTTTTGCGGTTGCACAACGTATGCAACTGTGCGATTTCAGCACTTGTCTATTTTGCAGTGTATGAATTTTCGATAAAAAATATTTTTTTGCAGTACAAGCTTTATTATACAGGGGAAAACGCTGGTACTCCAGTATTGCTTTTGCTGTTGCACAACGTATGTAACTGTGCGATTTCGGCACTTGTCCATTTTGCAGTATGTGAATTTTCGATAAAAAATATATTTTTTCAGCACAAGCTTTATTATACAGTGGAAAACGCTGATACTCCAGTATTGCTTTTGCGGTTGCACAACGTATGTAACTGTGCGATTTCAGCACTTGTCCATTTTGCAGTATATGAATTTTCGATAAAAAATATGTATATTCAGCACAAGCTTTATTATACAGTGGACAACGCTGATATTCCAGTATTGCTTTTGCGGTTGCACAACGTATGTAACTATGCGATTTCAGCACTTGTCCATTTTGCAGTATATGACTTTTCGATGAAAAATATTTTTTTGCAGTACAAGCTTTATTATACAGTGGACAACGCTGATATTCCAGTATTGCTTTTGCGGTTGCACAACGTATGTAACTATGCGATTTCAGCACTTGTCCATTTTGCAGTATATGACTTTTCGATGAAAAATATTTTTTTGCAGTGCAAGCTTTATTATACAGTGGAAAACGCTGATACTCCAGTATTGCTTTTGCGGTTGCACAACGTATGTAACTATGAGATTTCAGCACTTGTCCATTTTGCAGTATGTGACTTTTCGACAAAAAATAATTTTTTTCAGTACAAGCTTTGTTATACAGTGGACAACGCTGATATTCCAGTATTGCTTTTGCGGTTGCACAACGTATGTAACTATGCGATTTCAGCACTTGTCCATTTTGCAGTATATGACTTTTCGATGAAAAATATTTTTTTGCAGTACAAGCTTTATTATACAGTGGAAAACGCTGATACTCCAGTATTGCTTTTGCGGTTGCACAACGTATGTATCTATGCGATTTCAGCACTTGTCCATTTTGCAGTATATGACTTTTCGATGAAAAATATTTTTTTGCAGTACAAGCTTTATTATACAGTGGAAAACGCTGATACTCCAGTATTGCTTTTGCGGTTGCACAACGTATTTAACTATGCGATTTCAGCACTTGTCCATTTTGCAGTATATGACTTTTCGATGAAAAATATTTTTTTGCAGTACAAGCTTTATTATACAGTGGAAAACGCTGATACTCCAGTATTGCTTTTGCGGTTGCACAACGTATGTAACTATGCGATTTCAGCACTTGTCCATTTTGCAGTATATGACTTTTGGATGAAAAATATTTTTTTGCAGTACAAGCTTTATTATACAGTGGAAAACGCTGATACTCCAGTATTGCTTTTGCGGTTGCACAACGTATGTAACTATGCGATTTCAGCACTTGTCCATTTTGCAGTATATGACTTTTCGATGAAAAATATTTTTTTGCAGTACAAGCTTTATTATACAGTGGAAAACGCTGATACTCCAGTATTGCTTTTGCGGTTGCACAACGTATGTAACTATGCGATTTCAGCACTTGTCCATTTTGCAGTATATGACTTTTCGATGAAAAATATTTTTTTGCACTACAAGCTTTATTATACAGTGGAAAACGCTGATACTCCAGTATTGCTTTTGCGGTTGCACAACGTATGTAACTGTGCGATTTCAGCACTTGTGCATTTTGCAGTATATGACTTTTCGATAAAAAATAATTTTTTTCAGTACAAGCTTTGTTATACAGTGGAAAACGCTGGTATTCCAGTATTGCTTTTGCGGTTGCACAACGTATGCAACTGTGCGATTTCAGCACTTGTCTATTTTGCAGTGTATGAATTTTCGATAAAAAATATTTTTTTGCAGTACAAGCTTTATTATACAGGGGAAAACGCTGATACTCCAGTATTGCTTTTGCTGTTGCACAACGTATGTAACTGTGCGATTTCGGCACTTTTCCATTTTGCAGTATATGAATTTTCGATAAAAAATATATTTTTTCAGCACAAGCTTTATTATACAGTGGAAAACGCTGATACTCCAGTATTGCTTTTGCGGTTGCACAACGTATGTAACTGTGCGATTTCAGCACTTGTCCATTTTGCAGTATATGACTTTTCGATAAAAAATATTTTTTTTCAGTACAAGCTTTATTATACAGTGGAAAACGCTGGTACTCAAGTATTGCTTTTGCGGTTGCACAACGTATGTAACTGTGCGATTTCAGCACTTGTTCATTTTGCAGTATATGACTTTTCGATAAAAAATATTTTTTTTCAGTACAAGCTTTATTATACAGTGGAAAACGCTGATACTCCAGTATTGCTTTTGCGGTTGCACAACGTATGTAACTATGAGATTTCAGCACTTGTCCATTTTGCAGTATATGACTTTTCGATAAAAAATATATTTTTTCAGCACAAGCTTTATTATACAGTGGAAAACGCTGATACTCCAGTATTGCTTTTGCGGTTGCACAACGTATGTAACTATGCGATTTCAGCACTTGTCCATTTTGCAGTATATGAATTTTCGATAAAAAATATATTTTTTCAGCACAAGCTTTATTATACAGTGGAAAACGCTGATACTCCAGTATTGCTTTTGCGGTTGCACAACGTATGTAACTGTGCGATTTCAGCACTTGTCCATTTTGCAGTATATGACTTTTCGATAAAAAATATTTTTTTTCAGTACAAGCTTTATTATACAGTGGAAAACGCTGGTACTCAAGTATTGCTTTTGCGGTTGCACAACGTATGTAACTGTGCGATTTCAGCACTTGTCCATTTTGCAGTATATGACTTTTCGATAAAAAATATTTTTTTTCAGTACAAGCTTTATTATACAGTGGAAAACGCTGATACTCCAGTATTGCTTTTGCGGTTGCACAACGTATGTAACTATGAGATTTCAGCACTTGTCCATTTTGCAGTATATGACTTTTCGATAAAAAATAATTTTTTTCAGTACAAGCTTTGTTATACAGTGGAAAACGCTGGTATTCCAGTATTGCTTTTGCGGTTGCACAACGTATGTAACTATGAGATTTCAGCACTTGTCCATTTTGCAGTATATGACTTTTCGATAAAAAATAATTTTTTTCAGTACAAGCTTTGTTATACAGTGGAAAACGCTGGTATTCCAGTATTGCTTTTGCGGTTGCACAACGTATGCAACTGTGCGATTTCAGCACTTGTCTATTTTGCAGTGTATGAATTTTCGATAAAAAATATTTTTTTGCAGTACAAGCTTTATTATACAGGGGAAAACGCTGGTACTCCAGTATTGCTTTTGCTGTTGCACAACGTATGTAACTGTGCGATTTCGGCACTTGTCCATTTTGCAGTATATGAATTTTCGATAAAAAATATATTTTTTCAGCACAAGCTTTATTATACAGTGGAAAACGCTGATACTCCAGTATTGCTTTTGCGGTTGCACAACGTATGTAACTGTGCGATTTCAGCACTTGTCCATTTTGCAGTATATGAATTTTCGATAAAAAATATATATATTCAGCACAAGCTTTATTATACAGTGGACAACGCTGATATTCCAGTATTGCTTTTGCGGTTGCACAACGTATGTAACTATGCGATTTCAGCACTTGTCCATTTTGCAGTATATGACTTTTCGATGAAAAATATTTTTTTGCAGTACAAGCTTTATTATACAGTGGACAACGCTGATATTCCAGTATTGCTTTTGCGGTTGCACAACGTATGTAACTATGCGATTTCAGCACTTGTCCATTTTGCAGTATATGACTTTTCGATGAAAAATATTTTTTTGCAGTGCAAGCTTTATTATACAGTGGAAAACGCTGATACTCCAGTATTGCTTTTGCGGTTGCACAACGTATGTAACTATGAGATTTCAGCACTTGTCCATTTTGCAGTATGTGACTTTTCGACAAAAAATAATTTTTTTCAGTACAAGCTTTGTTATACAGTGGACAACGCTGATATTCCAGTATTGCTTTTGCGGTTGCACAACGTATGTAACTATGCGATTTCAGCACTTGTCCATTTTGCAGTATATGACTTTTCGATGAAAAATATTTTTTTGCAGTACAAGCTTTATTATACAGTGGAAAACGCTGATACTCCAGTATTGCTTTTGCGGTTGCACAACGTATGTATCTATGCGATTTCAGCACTTGTCCATTTTGCAGTATATGACTTTTCGATGAAAAATATTTTTTTGCAGTACAAGCTTTATTATACAGTGGAAAACGCTGATACTCCAGTATTGCTTTTGCGGTTGCACAACGTATTTAACTATGCGATTTCAGCACTTGTCCATTTTGCAGTATATGACTTTTCGATGAAAAATATTTTTTTGCAGTACAAGCTTTATTATACAGTGGAAAACGCTGATACTCCAGTATTGCTTTTGCGGTTGCACAACGTATGTAACTATGCGATTTCAGCACTTGTCCATTTTGCAGTATATGACTTTTGGATGAAAAATATTTTTTTGCAGTACAAGCTTTATTATACAGTGGAAAACGCTGATACTCCAGTATTGCTTTTGCGGTTGCACAACGTATGTAACTATGCGATTTCAGCACTTGTCCATTTTGCAGTATATGACTTTTCGATGAAAAATATTTTTTTGCAGTACAAGCTTTATTATACAGTGGAAAACGCTGATACTCCAGTATTGCTTTTGCGGTTGCACAACGTATGTAACTATGCGATTTCAGCACTTGTCCATTTTGCAGTATATGACTTTTCGATGAAAAATATTTTTTTGCACTACAAGCTTTATTATACAGTGGAAAACGCTGATACTCCAGTATTGCTTTTGCGGTTGCACAACGTATGTAACTGTGCGATTTCAGCACTTGTGCATTTTGCAGTATATGACTTTTCGATAAAAAATAATTTTTTTCAGTACAAGCTTTGTTATACAGTGGAAAACGCTGGTATTCCAGTATTGCTTTTGCGGTTGCACAACGTATGCAACTGTGCGATTTCAGCACTTGTCTATTTTGCAGTGTATGAATTTTCGATAAAAAATATTTTTTTGCAGTACAAGCTTTATTATACAGGGGAAAACGCTGGTACTCCAGTATTGCTTTTGCTGTTGCACAACGTATGTAACTGTGCGATTTCGGCACTTTTCCATTTTGCAGTATATGAATTTTCGATAAAAAATATATTTTTTCAGCACAAGCTTTATTATACAGTGGAAAACGCTGATACTCCAGTATTGCTTTTGCGGTTGCACAACGTATGTAACTGTGCGATTTCAGCACTTGTCCATTTTGCAGTATATGACTTTTCGATAAAAAATATTTTTTTTCAGTACAAGCTTTATTATACAGTGGAAAACGCTGGTACTCAAGTATTGCTTTTGCGGTTGCACAACGTATGTAACTGTGCGATTTCAGCACTTGTCCATTTTGCAGTATATGACTTTTCGATAAAAAATATTTTTTTTCAGTACAAGCTTTATTATACAGTGGAAAACGCTGATACTCCAGTATTGCTTTTGCGGTTGCACAACGTATGTAACTATGAGATTTCAGCACTTGTCCATTTTGCAGTATATGACTTTTCGATAAAAAATAATTTTTTTCAGTACAAGCTTTGTTATACAGTGGAAAACGCTGGTATTCCAGTATTGCTTTTGCGGTTGCACAACGTATGTAACTATGAGATTTCAGCACTTGTCCATTTTGCAGTATATGACTTTTCGATAAAAAATAATTTTTTTCAGTACAAGCTTTGTTATACAGTGGAAAACGCTGGTATTCCAGTATTGCTTTTGCGGTTGCACAACGTATGCAACTGTGCGATTTCAGCACTTGTCTATTTTGCAGTGTATGAATTTTCGATAAAAAATATTTTTTTGCAGTACAAGCTTTATTATACAGGGGAAAACGCTGGTACTCCAGTATTGCTTTTGCTGTTGCACAACGTATGTAACTGTGCGATTTCGGCACTTGTCCATTTTGCAGTATATGAATTTTCGATAAAAAATATATTTTTTCAGCACAAGCTTTATTATACAGTGGACAACGCTGATATTCCAGTATTGCTTTTGCGGTTGCACAACGTATGTAACTATGCGATTTCAGCACTTGTCCATTTTGCAGTATATGACTTTTCGATGAAAAATATTTTTTTCAGTACAAGCTTTATTATACAGTGGACAACGCTGATATTCCAGTATTGCTTTTGCGGTTGCACAACGTATGTAACTATGCGATTTCAGTACTTGTCCATTTTGCAGTATACGACTTTTCGATAAAAAATAATTTTTTTTCTGTACAAGCTTTGTTATACAGTGGAAAACGCTGGTATTCCAGTATTGCTTTTGCGGTTGCTCAACGTATGCAACTATGCGATTTCAGCACTTGTCCATTTTGCAGTATATGACTTTTCGATGAAAAATATTTTTTTGCAGTACAAGCTTTGTTATACAGTGGACAACGCTGATATTCCAGTATTGCTTTTGCGGTTGCACAACGTATGTAACTATGCGATTTCAGCACTTGTCCATTTTGCAGTATATGACTTTTCGATAAAAAATATTTTTTTTCAGTACAAGCTTTATTATACAGTGGAAAACGCTGATACTCCAGTATTGCTTTTGCGGTTGCACAACGTATGCAACTGTGCGATTTCAGCACTTGTCCATTTTGCAGTATATGACTTTTCGATGAAAAATATTTTTTTGCAGTACAAGCTTTATTTTACAGGGGAAAACGCTGATACTCCAGTATTGCTTTTGCGGTTGCACAACGTATGTAACTATGCGATTTCAGCACTTGTCCATTTTGCAGTATATGACTTTTCGATGAAAAATATTTTTTTGCAGTACAAGCTTTATTATACAGTGGACAACGCTGATATTCCAGTATTGCTTTTGCGGTTGCACAACGTATGTAACTATGCGATTTCAGCACTTGTCCATTTTGCAGTATATGACTTTTCGATGAAAAATATTTTTTTGCAGTGCAAGCTTTATTATACAGTGGAAAACGCTGATACTCCAGTATTGCTTTTGCGGTTGCACAACGTATGTAACTATGAGATTTCAGCACTTGTCCATTTTGCAGTATGTGACTTTTCGACAAAAAATAATGTTTTTTCAGTACAAGCTTTGTTATACAGTGGACAACGCTGATATTCCAGTATTGCTTTTGCGGTTGCACAACGTATGTAACTATGCGATTTCAGCACTTGTCCATTTTGCAGTATATGACTTTTCGATGAAAAATATTTTTTTGCAGTACAAGCTTTATTATACAGTGGACAACGCTGATATTCCAGTATTGCTTTTGCGGTTGCACAACGTATGTAACTATGCGATTTCAGCACTTGTCCATTTTGCAGTATATGACTTTTCGATGAAAAATATTTTTTTGCAGTGCAAGCTTTATTATACAGTGGAAAACGCTGATACTCCAGTATTGCTTTTGCGGTTGCACAACGTATGTAACTATGAGATTTCAGCACTTGTCCATTTTGCAGTATGTGACTTTTCGACAAAAAATAATTTTTTTCAGTACAAGCTTTGTTATACAGTGGACAACGCTGATATTCCAGTATTGCTTTTGCGGTTGCACAACGTATGTAACTATGCGATTTCAGCACTTGTCCATTTTGCAGTATATGACTTTTCGATGAAAAATATTTTTTTGCAGTACAAGCTTTATTATACAGTGGAAAACGCTGATACTCCAGTATTGCTTTTGCGGTTGCACAACGTATGTATCTATGCGATTTCAGCACTTGTCCATTTTGCAGTATATGACTTTTCGATGAAAAATATTTTTTTGCAGTACAAGCTTTATTATACAGTGGAAAACGCTGATACTCCAGTATTGCTTTTGCGGTTGCACAACGTATTTAACTATGCGATTTCAGCACTTGTCCATTTTGCAGTATATGACTTTTCGATGAAAAATATTTTTTTGCAGTACAAGCTTTATTATACAGTGGAAAACGCTGATACTCCAGTATTGCTTTTGCGGTTGCACAACGTATGTAACTATGCGATTTCAGCACTTGTCCATTTTGCAGTATATGACTTTTGGATGAAAAATATTTTTTTGCAGTACAAGCTTTATTATACAGTGGAAAACGCTGATACTCCAGTATTGCTTTTGCGGTTGCACAACGTATGTAACTATGCGATTTCAGCACTTGTCCATTTTGCAGTATATGACTTTTCGATGAAAAATATTTTTTTGCAGTACAAGCTTTATTATACAGTGGAAAACGCTGATACTCCAGTATTGCTTTTGCGGTTGCACAACGTATGTAACTATGCGATTTCAGCACTTGTCCATTTTGCAGTATATGACTTTTCGATGAAAAATATTTTTTTGCACTACAAGCTTTATTATACAGTGGAAAACGCTGATACTCCAGTATTGCTTTTGCGGTTGCACAACGTATGTAACTACCCAGTCAAAAATTATCTACCCCTTTAGTATGGGCCTAGCTTGGTTTAAGCTCAGTTTAGTGCGTTTAAGCTTGGCACGGCCAATCAGCACTTCTTCGGACGTCAGCCAAACTTATACGTTCGGTTTACAAATGGTGCGCCGTGCTTAAGTTTACATAATTTCCCCCTGCGCAAAATAATTTTGAAGTGTAATACGGTGCTTGAAGGTGAGTTTCGTCGGCGGGAGTTTTTCCTTGTATAACTGCGTCACACATATCATATTGTTTCGTCATAAGGTGGGCATAGAAGCATGAAGTTGATTTTATTTTATTTTGAGGTAGTTTGGTTGTACCTCTCTTGGTGAGTTCTGCCGTGGGGTTGTGACACCTGCAGTTTTGGAGGGCCAATTATTGTCAGTAATTTTTACCATAATATTTGTTGATTTTGCGAGCTAACTAAAATGTTTTTTTTTAATATTACAAAGCGAAGCTGGGGCGCTGCTTCGTCATGGTTGGATGAACAACAAGCAGGCAGGGCAGGCTAGAAGGCTTGGCTTTCTCCTAACTACTGCGTAATGAGTTGTATGTTCTAACGACTTGACGGCGGGAAACCTTGTCTAAATTTACAGGTGGTTTACGACAGCAGTTGTTTTATGTCAGGTATTTCTGTTTAATATACTTGCGACTCAAATTTAGATCAAAGGTGAATACGCATCTTGCATGTTTGGGTGTAATGCGTCGATTGTTAATCTGGTGGAGGGTTAGACCACGCCAATTGCAAGTTAAGCTTTCTTCAACTGTCGTCATGTTAACGTCACCACAACCTTACAAAATACAAGGAATTTATACCGCTTGAATTCAACAGAAAATCGAGGCCTTTGTCTGATTTGCTTTACTGGAAAGCAACAGAATTTAGACTATTTATGCTGTATGTGGGAGTGGTGCTGTTAAAAGATAAAAATGTGCTGTGCCATAAACGTATTGTCATTTTCTGCATTTTTCTTTAGCTATGAGATGTTTGTTGTCGCCAAACATTAACACACATGAGTATTCGTTATGTGTCCAAATGCTAAAAGACTTTGTTAGCAAATCTTCACATATTTATGGTAAAGCATTTGTCAGTTACAATGTTCATTGTTTGATCCACTTGTGTAATGATTATGAAAAACATGGTTCATCGGAAAACATTGTCTGTTTTCAATTTGAAAATTACTTGGGTTGTTTGAAAAAAGGTTTTCAATCTGGCTACAAGCCTATGCAACAAATTGCAAGATTTGCATTTTATGAAAACCAAACTTCCCATTATATGTTTTTAATTCTATGTAACATCCCGTCGAAAAAACTGTGAAAGCAATATTGCCTTTTGTCGTCTTTTCAAAAACCTTGTCAACTTAAAACATGTCGGAATTTACAAAGTTAGTGGTTTGAATGGTGATTATTTTCTGCTTAAAGTTAATGATCAAATTAAAAATGTGTTCTGTTACCATATAAAGGACATTTCGTTGTCATTAATTTGCTTTATGCCACATGATATATCGGCATGTATATTTGTTTCTTCCACAGTACATTAGAATGGAAAATTTTGTTTGTATAAAATCCCCAAAAGCTGGATGGTCGGCACCAATGCATGTAAGTGGATACCCAGCGATTTGGATGTACAAAGCTTCTTGAAAAATGAAATTTCTGCGGATGCCACTTGGCAGACATGTCCTTCCACCATTCTTTGTGAAGGGAGTAAGTTGTGTGTTTGTGCCAAATAATTGTGCATTTTTGTTTCATGCATTTTGTTCTTTTCAGGCACACATGCCCATTGTTTGAAAAGAAAATGTAGATCTGCTGATCTGGAAAGGGACATTCCAATGAGCGAATCCACTGAAAGCAGTTCTTCTCCCATGATTCCAGTCTTGCAAAAAAGGTGTCCATAACCCTTGTGTTGATTTTTATGCATAAAACCGGCACATATTTTTCATGTAGTTTTTTAATTGACCGGGGACCTTTGCTTGTGTATTTGCTTGTTTTAGTTTGCAAATACTTTCCATAGGTTATTGTCACCCAAGCAGCAAAAAACAACGTCACAATGTCAGGAGCATGTCTGAAAAGATTGGCATCCTTATCGACAAAACAAGAAAGGTGGAACTTACTAAACCTGAAGTGAGCTTTCTTTTTACCTAATGCACTGAGGCTTTTGTCTGCATGCTTTACACTGTAAATGGCATCTGCTATACATTTCAATCATTTTATATGTTGATACTTTCAAAAAGGACAACATGCAACTTGCCCAAGTGATTGACATGGACCAACTTTGTGACACCTTCCCGAATTTTGTGAAGCTGTTTATGACAAATACCTGGCTCTTCAATTTTTGTGGAGTGGGTTGTTTTGGCGGTTGGACGCAGGAAAACAAAAATCCCATACAAATCACATCCTCCGTTCGCATTTTTGTTGGGTGAGTCAAATTGCTTTAGAAGTCTCACAAGACACGCCACACTGCGGGCCTCATTGGAAAGCCTTCCGATTGTGAAGTTGTCACAAGTTTCACATATTTAATTCCGACATGTCAAATGTTTAATTTCTGTACACGATATAGGATGTTACCAAAATTTTAACTAAATCATATGTTTTATGTTCTGCAGACGCATTGAAAGATGTAAGACGCAGGCAGTTAAATACCAAGAAATCGCCACAGCGGTGAAACGAGTTTTACCTGGAGTTGTGGCAGGTTATCAAGAAACGGCAATCAATCCTCAATTAAGCCCACCACGTCTCAGAGCACATAGTTTCGTCGAACAGTGCGCTTCAAGTTACTCCGTACTTCCACTGCGCTTGCCACTGTATTTTTATTTATGCGTTGTTACTTTCAATAAAATATTATGTAATATAAGTCGTGTTACGTGCGAGACGGTAAAGTAGCGAGTTTGATGAGGTCATATTTTGAAAGTAGCCAGGCAATATCATTATGTTCGGTAAACGCACGGTGAACGCTCGCTCGGCCAAGCTTGGATTTGTTCAATTGTAGAACATACGCCGAACATATATCCAACATTTAAGTACGGTGAACATGCGTCGCCCAAGCTTGATGCCAAGCGTATCTTGACATAAAGTGACAAGGGCCGTGCCTAAATTTATGACTGGGTATGCGATTTCAGCACTTGTGCATTTTGCAGTATATGACTTTTCGATAAAAAATAATTTTTTTCAGTACAAGCTTTGTTATACAGTGGAAAACGCTGGTATTCCAGTATTGCTTTTGCGGTTGCACAACGTATGCAACTGTGCGATTTCAGCACTTGTCTATTTTGCAGTGTATGAATTTTCGATAAAAAATATTTTTTTGCAGTACAAGCTTTATTATACAGGGGAAAACGCTGGTACTCCAGTATTGCTTTTGCTGTTGCACAACGTATGTAACTGTGCGATTTCGGCACTTTTCCATTTTGCAGTATATGAATTTTCGATAAAAAATATATTTTTTCAGCACAAGCTTTATTATACAGTGGAAAACGCTGATACTCCAGTATTGCTTTTGCGGTTGCACAACGTATGTAACTGTGCGATTTCAGCACTTGTCCATTTTGCAGTATATGACTTTTCGATAAAAAATATTTTTTTTCAGTACAAGCTTTATTATACAGTGGAAAACGCTGGTACTCAAGTATTGCTTTTGCGGTTGCACAACGTATGTAACTGTGCGATTTCAGCACTTGTCCATTTTGCAGTATATGACTTTTCGATAAAAAATATTTTTTTTCAGTACAAGCTTTATTATACAGTGGAAAACGCTGATACTCCAGTATTGCTTTTGCGGTTGCACAACGTATGTAACTATGAGATTTCAGCACTTGTCCATTTTGCAGTATATGACTTTTCGATAAAAAATAATTTTTTTCAGTACAAGCTTTGTTATACAGTGGAAAACGCTGGTATTCCAGTATTGCTTTTGCGGTTGCACAACGTATGTAACTA
The DNA here is from genome assembly GCF_947561715.1 of Ascidia mentula. Lineage (NCBI taxonomy): Eukaryota > Metazoa > Chordata > Ascidiacea > Phlebobranchia > Ascidiidae > Ascidia > Ascidia mentula. The sequence continues at coordinate 11,884,074 of NC_138569.1, read as the reverse complement.
TGAGATTTCAGCACTTGTCCATTTTGCAGTATATGACTTTTCGATAAAAAATAATTTTTTTCAGTACAAGCTTTGTTATACAGTGGAAAACGCTGGTATTCCAGTATTGCTTTTGCGGTTGCACAACGTATGCAACTGTGCGATTTCAGCACTTGTCTATTTTGCAGTGTATGAATTTTCGATAAAAAATATTTTTTTGCAGTACAAGCTTTATTATACAGGGGAAAACGCTGGTACTCCAGTATTGCTTTTGCTGTTGCACAACGTATGTAACTGTGCGATTTCGGCACTTGTCCATTTTGCAGTATATGAATTTTCGATAAAAAATATATTTTTTCAGCACAAGCTTTATTATACAGTGGAAAACGCTGATACTCCAGTATTGCTTTTGCGGTTGCACAACGTATGTAACTGTGCGATTTCAGCACTTGTCCATTTTGCAGTATATGAATTTTCGATAAAAAATATATATATTCAGCACAAGCTTTATTATACAGTGGACAACGCTGATATTCCAGTATTGCTTTTGCGGTTGCACAACGTATGCAACTATGCGATTTCAGCACTTGTCCATTTCGCAGTATATGTCTTTTCGATGAAAAATATTTTTTTGCAGTACAAGCTTTATTATACAGTGGACAACGCTGATATTCCAGTATTGCTTTTGCGGTTGCACAACGTATGTAACTATGCGATTTCAGCACTTGTCCATTTTGCAGTATATGACTTTTCGATGAAAAATATTTTTTTGCAGTACAAGCTTTATTATACAGTGGAAAACGCTGATACTCCAGTATTGCTTTTGCGGTTGCACAACGTATGAAACTATGAGATTTCAGTACTTGTCCGTTTTGCAGTATATGACTTTTCGATAAAAAATAATTTTTTTCAGTACAAGCTTTGTTATACAGTGGACAACGCTGATACTCCAGTATTGCTTTTGCGGTTGCACAACGTATGTAACTATGCGATTTCAGCACTTGTCCAATTTGCAGTATATGACTTTTCGATGAAAAATATTTTTTTCAGTACAAGCTTTATTATACAGTGGACAACGCTGATATTCCAGTATTGCTTTTGCGGTTGCACAACGTATGTAACTATGCGATTTCAGTACTTGTCCATTTTGCAGTATACGACTTTTCGATAAAAAATAATTTTTTTTCTGTACAAGCTTTGTTATACAGTGGAAAACGCTGGTATTCCAGTATTGCTTTTGCGGTTGCTCAACGTATGCAACTATGCGATTTCAGCACTTGTCCATTTTGCAGTATATGACTTTTCGATGAAAAATATTTTTTTGCAGTACAAGCTTTATTATACAGTGGACAACGCTGATATTCCAGTATTGCTTTTGCGGTTGCACAACGTATGTAACTATGCGATTTCAGCACTTGTCCATTTTGCAGTATATGACTTTTCGATAAAAAATATTTTTTTTCAGTACAAGCTTTATTATACAGTGGAAAACGCTGATACTCCAGTATTGCTTTTGCGGTTGCACAACGTATGCAACTGTGCGATTTCAGCACTTGTCCATTTTGCAGTATATGACTTTTCGATGAAAAATATTTTTTTGCAGTACAAGCTTTATTTTACAGGGGAAAACGCTGATACTCCAGTATTGCTTTTGCGGTTGCACAACGTATGTAACTATGCGATTTCAGCACTTGTCCATTTTGCAGTATATGACTTTTCGATGAAAAATATTTTTTTGCAGTACAAGCTTTATTATACAGTGGACAACGCTGATATTCCAGTATTGCTTTTGCGGTTGCACAACGTATGTAACTATGCGATTTCAGCACTTGTCCATTTTGCAGTATATGACTTTTCGATGAAAAATATTTTTTTGCAGTGCAAGCTTTATTATACAGTGGAAAACGCTGATACTCCAGTATTGCTTTTGCGGTTGCACAACGTATGTAACTATGAGATTTCAGCACTTGTCCATTTTGCAGTATGTGACTTTTCGACAAAAAATAATGTTTTTTCAGTACAAGCTTTGTTATACAGTGGACAACGCTGATATTCCAGTATTGCTTTTGCGGTTGCACAACGTATGTAACTATGCGATTTCAGCACTTGTCCATTTTGCAGTATATGACTTTTCGATGAAAAATATTTTTTTGCAGTACAAGCTTTATTATACAGTGGACAACGCTGATATTCCAGTATTGCTTTTGCGGTTGCACAACGTATGTAACTATGCGATTTCAGCACTTGTCCATTTTGCAGTATATGACTTTTCGATGAAAAATATTTTTTTGCAGTGCAAGCTTTATTATACAGTGGAAAACGCTGATACTCCAGTATTGCTTTTGCGGTTGCACAACGTATGTAACTATGAGATTTCAGCACTTGTCCATTTTGCAGTATGTGACTTTTCGACAAAAAATAATTTTTTTCAGTACAAGCTTTGTTATACAGTGGACAACGCTGATATTCCAGTATTGCTTTTGCGGTTGCACAACGTATGTAACTATGCGATTTCAGCACTTGTCCATTTTGCAGTATATGACTTTTCGATGAAAAATATTTTTTTGCAGTACAAGCTTTATTATACAGTGGAAAACGCTGATACTCCAGTATTGCTTTTGCGGTTGCACAACGTATGTATCTATGCGATTTCAGCACTTGTCCATTTTGCAGTATATGACTTTTCGATGAAAAATATTTTTTTGCAGTACAAGCTTTATTATACAGTGGAAAACGCTGATACTCCAGTATTGCTTTTGCGGTTGCACAACGTATTTAACTATGCGATTTCAGCACTTGTCCATTTTGCAGTATATGACTTTTCGATGAAAAATATTTTTTTGCAGTACAAGCTTTATTATACAGTGGAAAACGCTGATACTCCAGTATTGCTTTTGCGGTTGCACAACGTATGTAACTATGCGATTTCAGCACTTGTCCATTTTGCAGTATATGACTTTTGGATGAAAAATATTTTTTTGCAGTACAAGCTTTATTATACAGTGGAAAACGCTGATACTCCAGTATTGCTTTTGCGGTTGCACAACGTATGTAACTATGCGATTTCAGCACTTGTCCATTTTGCAGTATATGACTTTTCGATGAAAAATATTTTTTTGCAGTACAAGCTTTATTATACAGTGGAAAACGCTGATACTCCAGTATTGCTTTTGCGGTTGCACAACGTATGTAACTATGCGATTTCAGCACTTGTCCATTTTGCAGTATATGACTTTTCGATGAAAAATATTTTTTTGCACTACAAGCTTTATTATACAGTGGAAAACGCTGATACTCCAGTATTGCTTTTGCGGTTGCACAACGTATGTAACTGTGCGATTTCAGCACTTGTGCATTTTGCAGTATATGACTTTTCGATGAAAAATATTTTTTTGCAGTACAAGCTTTATTATACAGTGGACAACGCTGATATTCCAGTATTGCTTTTGCGGTTGCACAACGTATGCAACTATGCGATTTCAGCACTTGTCCATTTCGCAGTATATGTCTTTTCGATGAAAAATATTTTTTTGCAGTACAAGCTTTATTATACAGTGGACAACGCTGATATTCCAGTATTGCTTTTGCGGTTGCACAACGTATGTAACTATGCGATTTCAGCACTTGTCCATTTTGCAGTATATGACTTTTCGATGAAAAATATTTTTTTCAGTACAAGCTTTATTATACAGTGGACAACGCTGATATTCCAGTATTGCTTTTGCGGTTGCACAACGTATGTAACTATGCGATTTCAGTACTTGTCCATTTTGCAGTATACGACTTTTCGATAAAAAATAATTTTTTTTCTGTACAAGCTTTGTTATACAGTGGAAAACGCTGGTATTCCAGTATTGCTTTTGCGGTTGCTCAACGTATGCAACTATGCGATTTCAGCACTTGTCCATTTTGCAGTATATGACTTTTCGATGAAAAATATTTTTTTGCAGTACAAGCTTAATTATACAGTGGACAACGCTGATATTCCAGTATTGCTTTTGCGGTTGCACAACGTATGTAACTATGCGATTTCAGCACTTGTCCATTTTGCAGTATATGACTTTTCGATAAAAAATATTTTTTTTCAGTACAAGCTTTATTATACAGTGGAAAACGCTGATACTCCAGTATTGCTTTTGCGGTTGCACAACGTATGCAACTGTGCGATTTCAGCACTTGTCCATTTTGCAGTATATGACTTTTCGATGAAAAATATTTTTTTGCAGTACAAGCTTTATTTTACAGGGGAAAACGCTGATACTCCAGTATTGCTTTTGCGGTTGCACAACGTATGTAACTATGCGATTTCAGCACTTGTCCATTTTGCAGTATATGACTTTTCGATGAAAAATATTTTTTTGCAGTACAAGCTTTATTATACAGTGGACAACGCTGATATTCCAGTATTGCTTTTGCGGTTGCACAACGTATGTAACTATGCGATTTCAGCACTTGTCCATTTTGCAGTATATGACTTTTCGATGAAAAATATTTTTTTGCAGTGCAAGCTTTATTATACAGTGGAAAACGCTGATACTCCAGTATTGCTTTTGCGGTTGCACAACGTATGTAACTATGAGATTTCAGCACTTGTCCATTTTGCAGTATGTGACTTTTCGACAAAAAATAATGTTTTTTCAGTACAAGCTTTGTTATACAGTGGACAACGCTGATATTCCAGTATTGCTTTTGCGGTTGCACAACGTATGTAACTATGCGATTTCAGCACTTGTCCATTTTGCAGTATATGACTTTTCGATGAAAAATATTTTTTTGCAGTACAAGCTTTATTTTACAGGGGAAAACGCTGATACTCCAGTATTGCTTTTGCGGTTGCACAACGTATGTAACTATGCGATTTCAGCACTTGTCCATTTTGCAGTATATGACTTTTCGATGAAAAATATTTTTTTGCAGTACAAGCTTTATTATACAGTGGACAACGCTGATATTCCAGTATTGCTTTTGCGGTTGCACAACGTATGTAACTATGCGATTTCAGCACTTGTCCATTTTGCAGTATATGACTTTTCGATGAAAAATATTTTTTTGCAGTGCAAGCTTTATTATACAGTGGAAAACGCTGATACTCCAGTATTGCTTTTGCGGTTGCACAACGTATGTAACTATGAGATTTCAGCACTTGTCCATTTTGCAGTATGTGACTTTTCGACAAAAAATAATGTTTTTTCAGTACAAGCTTTGTTATACAGTGGACAACGCTGATATTCCAGTATTGCTTTTGCGGTTGCACAACGTATGTAACTATGCGATTTCAGCACTTGTCCATTTTGCAGTATATGACTTTTCGATGAAAAATATTTTTTTGCAGTGCAAGCTTTATTATACAGTGGAAAACGCTGATACTCCAGTATTGCTTTTGCGGTTGCACAACGTATGTAACTATGAGATTTCAGCACTTGTCCATTTTGCAGTATGTGACTTTTCGACAAAAAATAATGTTTTTTCAGTACAAGCTTTGTTATACAGTGGACAACGCTGATATTCCAGTATTGCTTTTGCGGTTGCACAACGTATGTAACTATGCGATTTCAGCACTTGTCCATTTTGCAGTATATGACTTTTCGATGAAAAATATTTTTTTGCAGTACAAGCTTTATTATACAGTGGACAACGCTGATATTCCAGTATTGCTTTTGCGGTTGCACAACGTATGTAACTATGCGATTTCAGCACTTGTCCATTTTGCAGTATATGACTTTTCGATGAAAAATATTTTTTTGCAGTGCAAGCTTTATTATACAGTGGAAAACGCTGATACTCCAGTATTGCTTTTGCGGTTGCACAACGTATGTAACTATGCGATTTCAGCACTTGTCCATTTTGCAGTATATGACTTTTCGATGAAAAATATTTTTTTGCAGTACAAGCTTTATTATACAGTGGAAAACGCTGATACTCCAGTATTGCTTTTGCGGTTGCACAACGTATGTATCTATGCGATTTCAGCACTTGTCCATTTTGCAGTATATGACTTTTCGATGAAAAATATTTTTTTGCAGTACAAGCTTTATTATACAGTGGAAAACGCTGATACTCCAGTATTGCTTTTGCGGTTGCACAACGTATTTAACTATGCGATTTCAGCACTTGTCCATTTTGCAGTATATGACTTTTCGATGAAAAATATTTTTTTGCAGTACAAGCTTTATTATACAGTGGAAAACGCTGATACTCCAGTATTGCTTTTGCGGTTGCACAACGTATGTAACTATGCGATTTCAGCACTTGTCCATTTTGCAGTATATGACTTTTGGATGAAAAATATTTTTTTGCAGTACAAGCTTTATTATACAGTGGAAAACGCTGATACTCCAGTATTGCTTTTGCGGTTGCACAACGTATGTAACTATGCGATTTCAGTACTTGTCCATTTTGCAGTATACGACTTTTCGATAAAAAATAATTTTTTTTCTGTACAAGCTTTGTTATACAGTGGAAAACGCTGGTATTCCAGTATTGCTTTTGCGGTTGCTCAACGTATGCAACTATGCGATTTCAGCACTTGTCCATTTTGCAGTATATGACTTTTCGATGAAAAATATTTTTTTGCAGTACAAGCTTTATTATACAGTGGACAACGCTGATATTCCAGTATTGCTTTTGCGGTTGCACAACGTATGTAACTATGCGATTTCAGCACTTGTCCATTTTGCAGTATATGACTTTTCGATAAAAAATATTTTTTTTCAGTACAAGCTTTATTATACAGTGGAAAACGCTGATACTCCAGTATTGCTTTTGCGGTTGCACAACGTATGCAACTGTGCGATTTCAGCACTTGTCCATTTTGCAGTATATGACTTTTCGATGAAAAATATTTTTTTGCAGTACAAGCTTTATTTTACAGGGGAAAACGCTGATACTCCAGTATTGCTTTTGCGGTTGCACAACGTATGTAACTATGCGATTTCAGCACTTGTCCATTTTGCAGTATATGACTTTTCGATGAAAAATATTTTTTTGCAGTACAAGCTTTATTATACAGTGGACAACGCTGATATTCCAGTATTGCTTTTGCGGTTGCACAACGTATGTAACTATGCGATTTCAGCACTTGTCCATTTTGCAGTATATGACTTTTCGATGAAAAATATTTTTTTGCAGTACAAGCTTTATTATACAGTGGAAAACGCTGATACTCCAGTATTGCTTTTGCGGTTGCACAACGTATGTATCTATGCGATTTCAGCACTTGTCCATTTTGCAGTATATGACTTTTCGATGAAAAATATTTTTTTGCAGTACAAGCTTTATTATACAGTGGAAAACGCTGATACTCCAGTATTGCTTTTGCGGTTGCACAACGTATTTAACTATGCGATTTCAGCACTTGTCCATTTTGCAGTATATGACTTTTCGATGAAAAATATTTTTTTGCAGTACAAGCTTTATTATACAGTGGAAAACGCTGATACTCCAGTATTGCTTTTGCGGTTGCACAACGTATGTAACTATGCGATTTCAGCACTTGTCCATTTTGCAGTATATGACTTTTGGATGAAAAATATTTTTTTGCAGTACAAGCTTTATTATACAGTGGAAAACGCTGATACTCCAGTATTGCTTTTGCGGTTGCACAACGTATGTAACTATGCGATTTCAGCACTTGTCCATTTTGCAGTATATGACTTTTCGATGAAAAATATTTTTTTGCAGTACAAGCTTTATTATACAGTGGAAAACGCTGATACTCCAGTATTGCTTTTGCGGTTGCACAACGTATGTAACTATGCGATTTCAGCACTTGTCCATTTTGCAGTATATGACTTTTCGATGAAAAATATTTTTTTGCACTACAAGCTTTATTATACAGTGGAAAACGCTGATACTCCAGTATTGCTTTTGCGGTTGCACAACGTATGTAACTGTGCGATTTCAGCACTTGTGCATTTTGCAGTATATGACTTTTCGATGAAAAATATTTTTTTGCAGTACAAGCTTTATTATACAGTGGACAACGCTGATATTCCAGTATTGCTTTTGCGGTTGCACAACGTATGCAACTATGCGATTTCAGCACTTGTCCATTTCGCAGTATATGTCTTTTCGATGAAAAATATTTTTTTGCAGTACAAGCTTTATTATACAGTGGACAACGCTGATATTCCAGTATTGCTTTTGCGGTTGCACAACGTATGTAACTATGCGATTTCAGCACTTGTCCATTTTGCAGTATATGACTTTTCGATGAAAAATATTTTTTTCAGTACAAGCTTTATTATACAGTGGACAACGCTGATATTCCAGTATTGCTTTTGCGGTTGCACAACGTATGTAACTATGCGATTTCAGTACTTGTCCATTTTGCAGTATACGACTTTTCGATAAAAAATAATTTTTTTTCTGTACAAGCTTTGTTATACAGTGGAAAACGCTGGTATTCCAGTATTGCTTTTGCGGTTGCTCAACGTATGCAACTATGCGATTTCAGCACTTGTCCATTTTGCAGTATATGACTTTTCGATGAAAAATATTTTTTTGCAGTACAAGCTTTATTATACAGTGGACAACGCTGATATTCCAGTATTGCTTTTGCGGTTGCACAACGTATGTAACTATGCGATTTCAGCACTTGTCCATTTTGCAGTATATGACTTTTCGATAAAAAATATTTTTTTTCAGTACAAGCTTTATTATACAGTGGAAAACGCTGATACTCCAGTATTGCTTTTGCGGTTGCACAACGTATGCAACTGTGCGATTTCAGCACTTGTCCATTTTGCAGTATATGACTTTTCGATGAAAAATATTTTTTTGCAGTACAAGCTTTATTTTACAGGGGAAAACGCTGATACTCCAGTATTGCTTTTGCGGTTGCACAACGTATGTAACTATGCGATTTCAGCACTTGTCCATTTTGCAGTATACGACTTTTCGATAAAAAATAATTTTTTTTCTGTACAAGCTTTGTTATACAGTGGAAAACGCTGGTATTCCAGTATTGCTTTTGCGGTTGCTCAACGTATGCAACTATGCGATTTCAGCACTTGTCCATTTTGCAGTATATGACTTTTCGATGAAAAATATTTTTTTGCAGTACAAGCTTTATTATACAGTGGACAACGCTGATATTCCAGTATTGCTTTTGCGGTTGCACAACGTATGTAACTATGCGATTTCAGCACTTGTCCATTTTGCAGTATATGACTTTTCGATAAAAAATATTTTTTTTCAGTACAAGCTTTATTATACAGTGGACAACGCTGATATTCCAGCATTGCTTTTGCGGTTGCACAACGTATGTAACTATGCGATTTCAGCACTTGTCCATTTTGCAGTATATGACTTTTCGATAAAAAATATTTTTTTGCAGTACAAGCTTTATTATACAGTGGACAACGCTGATATTCCAGTATTGCTTTTGCGGTTGCACAACGTATGTAACTATGCGATTTCAGTACTTGTCCATTTTGCAGTATACGACTTTTCGATAAAAAATAATTTTTTTTCTGTACAAGCTTTGTTATACAGTGGAAAACGCTGGTATTCCAGTATTGCTTTTGCGGTTGCTCAACGTATGCAACTATGCGATTTCAGCACTTGTCCATTTTGCAGTATATGACTTTTCGATGAAAAATATTTTTTTGCAGTACAAGCTTTATTATACAGTGGACAACGCTGATATTCCAGTATTGCTTTTGCGGTTGCACAACGTATGTAACTATGCGATTTCAGCACTTGTCCATTTTGCAGTATATGACTTTTCGATAAAAAATATTTTTTTTCAGTACAAGCTTTATTATACAGTGGAAAACGCTGATACTCCAGTATTGCTTTTGCGGTTGCACAACGTATGCAACTGTGCGATTTCAGCACTTGTCCATTTTGCAGTATATGACTTTTCGATGAAAAATATTTTTTTGCAGTACAAGCTTTATTTTACAGGGGAAAACGCTGATACTCCAGTATTGCTTTTGCGGTTGCACAACGTATGTAACTATGCGATTTCAGCACTTGTCCATTTTGCAGTATATGACTTTTCGATAAAAAATATTTTTTTGCAGTACAAGCTTTATTATACAGTGGACAACGCTGATATTCCAGTATTGCTTTTGCGGTTGCACAACGTATGTAACTATGCGATTTCAGTACTTGTCCATTTTGCAGTATACGACTTTTCGATAAAAAATAATTTTTTTTCTGTACAAGCTTTGTTATACAGTGGAAAACGCTGGTATTCCAGTATTGCTTTTGCGGTTGCTCAACGTATGCAACTATGCGATTTCAGCACTTGTCCATTTTGCAGTATATGACTTTTCGATGAAAAATATTTTTTTGCAGTACAAGCCTTATTATACAGTGGACAACGCTGATATTCCAGTATTGCTTTTGCGGTTGCACAACGTATGTAACTATGCGATTTCAGCACTTGTCCATTTTGCAGTATATGACTTTTCGATAAAAAATATTTTTTTTCAGTACAAGCTTTATTATACAGTGGAAAACGCTGATACTCCAGTATTGCTTTTGCGGTTGCACAACGTATGCAACTGTGCGATTTCAGCACTTGTCCATTTTGCAGTATATGACTTTTCGATGAAAAATATTTTTTTGCAGTACAAGCTTTATTTTACAGGGGAAAACGCTGATACTCCAGTATTGCTTTTGCGGTTGCACAACGTATGTAACTATGCGATTTCAGCACTTGTCCATTTTGCAGTATACGACTTTTCGATAAAAAATAATTTTTTTTCTGTACAAGCTTTGTTATACAGTGGAAAACGCTGGTATTCCAGTATTGCTTTTGCGGTTGCTCAACGTATGCAACTATGCGATTTCAGCACTTGTCCATTTTGCAGTATATGACTTTTCGATGAAAAATATTTTTTTGCAGTACAAGCTTTATTATACAGTGGACAACGCTGATATTCCAGTATTGCTTTTGCGGTTGCACAACGTATGTAACTATGCGATTTCAGCACTTGTCCATTTTGCAGTATATGACTTTTCGATAAAAAATATTTTTTTTCAGTACAAGCTTTATTATACAGTGGAAAACGCTGATACTCCAGTATTGCTTTTGCGGTTGCACAACGTATGCAACTGTGCGATTTCAGCACTTGTCCATTTTGCAGTATATGACTTTTCGATGAAAAATATTTTTTTGCAGTACAAGCTTTATTTTACAGGGGAAAACGCTGATACTCCAGTATTGCTTTTGCGGTTGCACAACGTATGTAACTATGCGATTTCAGCACTTGTCCATTTTGCAGTATATGACTTTTCGATGAAAAATATTTTTTTGCAGTACAAGCTTTATTATACAGTGGACAACGCTGATATTCCAGTATTGCTTTTGCGGTTGCACAACGTATGTAACTATGCGATTTCAGCACTTGTCCATTTTGCAGTATATGACTTTTCGATGAAAAATATTTTTTTGCAGTACAAGCTTTATTATACAGTGGAAAACGCTGATACTCCAGTATTGCTTTTGCGGTTGCACAACGTATGTATCTATGCGATTTCAGCACTTGTCCATTTTGCAGTATATGACTTTTCGATGAAAAATATTTTTTTGCAGTACAAGCTTTATTATACAGTGGAAAACGCTGATACTCCAGTATTGCTTTTGCGGTTGCACAACGTATTTAACTATGCGATTTCAGCACTTGTCCATTTTGCAGTATATGACTTTTCGATGAAAAATATTTTTTTGCAGTACAAGCTTTATTATACAGTGGAAAACGCTGATACTCCAGTATTGCTTTTGCGGTTGCACAACGTATGTAACTATGCGATTTCAGCACTTGTCCATTTTGCAGTATATGACTTTTGGATGAAAAATATTTTTTTGCAGTACAAGCTTTATTATACAGTGGAAAACGCTGATACTCCAGTATTGCTTTTGCGGTTGCACAACGTATGTAACTATGCGATTTCAGCACTTGTCCATTTTGCAGTATATGACTTTTCGATGAAAAATATTTTTTTGCAGTACAAGCTTTATTATACAGTGGAAAACGCTGATACTCCAGTATTGCTTTTGCGGTTGCACAACGTATGTAACTATGCGATTTCAGCACTTGTCCATTTTGCAGTATATGACTTTTCGATGAAAAATATTTTTTTGCACTACAAGCTTTATTATACAGTGGAAAACGCTGATACTCCAGTATTGCTTTTGCGGTTGCACAACGTATGTAACTGTGCGATTTCAGCACTTGTGCATTTTGCAGTATATGACTTTTCGATGAAAAATATTTTTTTGCAGTACAAGCTTTATTATACAGTGGACAACGCTGATATTCCAGTATTGCTTTTGCGGTTGCACAACGTATGCAACTATGCGATTTCAGCACTTGTCCATTTCGCAGTATATGTCTTTTCGATGAAAAATATTTTTTTGCAGTACAAGCTTTATTATACAGTGGACAACGCTGATATTCCAGTATTGCTTTTGCGGTTGCACAACGTATGTAACTATGCGATTTCAGCACTTGTCCATTTTGCAGTATATGACTTTTCGATGAAAAATATTTTTTTCAGTACAAGCTTTATTATACAGTGGACAACGCTGATATTCCAGTATTGCTTTTGCGGTTGCACAACGTATGTAACTATGCGATTTCAGTACTTGTCCATTTTGCAGTATACGACTTTTCGATAAAAAATAATTTTTTTTCTGTACAAGCTTTGTTATACAGTGGAAAACGCTGGTATTCCAGTATTGCTTTTGCGGTTGCTCAACGTATGCAACTATGCGATTTCAGCACTTGTCCATTTTGCAGTATATGACTTTTCGATGAAAAATATTTTTTTGCAGTACAAGCTTTATTATACAGTGGACAACGCTGATATTCCAGTATTGCTTTTGCGGTTGCACAACGTATGTAACTATGCGATTTCAGCACTTGTCCATTTTGCAGTATATGACTTTTCGATAAAAAATATTTTTTTTCAGTACAAGCTTTATTATACAGTGGAAAACGCTGATACTCCAGTATTGCTTTTGCGGTTGCACAACGTATGCAACTGTGCGATTTCAGCACTTGTCCATTTTGCAGTATATGACTTTTCGATGAAAAATATTTTTTTGCAGTACAAGCTTTATTTTACAGGGGAAAACGCTGATACTCCAGTATTGCTTTTGCGGTTGCACAACGTATGTAACTATGCGATTTCAGCACTTGTCCATTTTGCAGTATATGACTTTTCGATGAAAAATATTTTTTTGCAGTACAAGCTTTATTATACAGTGGACAACGCTGATATTCCAGTATTGCTTTTGCGGTTGCACAACGTATGTAACTATGCGATTTCAGCACTTGTCCATTTTGCAGTATATGACTTTTCGATGAAAAATATTTTTTTGCAGTGCAAGCTTTATTATACAGTGGAAAACGCTGATACTCCAGTATTGCTTTTGCGGTTGCACAACGTATGTAACTATGAGATTTCAGCACTTGTCCATTTTGCAGTATGTGACTTTTCGACAAAAAATAATGTTTTTTCAGTACAAGCTTTGTTATACAGTGGACAACGCTGATATTCCAGTATTGCTTTTGCGGTTGCACAACGTATGTAACTATGCGATTTCAGCACTTGTCCATTTTGCAGTATATGACTTTTCGATGAAAAATATTTTTTTGCAGTACAAGCTTTATTATACAGTGGACAACGCTGATATTCCAGTATTGCTTTTGCGGTTGCACAACGTATGTAACTATGCGATTTCAGCACTTGTCCATTTTGCAGTATATGACTTTTCGATGAAAAATATTTTTTTGCAGTGCAAGCTTTATTATACAGTGGAAAACGCTGATACTCCAGTATTGCTTTTGCGGTTGCACAACGTATGTAACTATGAGATTTCAGCACTTGTCCATTTTGCAGTATGTGACTTTTCGACAAAAAATAATTTTTTTCAGTACAAGCTTTGTTATACAGTGGACAACGCTGATATTCCAGTATTGCTTTTGCGGTTGCACAACGTATGTAACTATGCGATTTCAGCACTTGTCCATTTTGCAGTATATGACTTTTCGATGAAAAATATTTTTTTGCAGTACAAGCTTTATTATACAGTGGAAAACGCTGATACTCCAGTATTGCTTTTGCGGTTGCACAACGTATGTATCTATGCGATTTCAGCACTTGTCCATTTTGCAGTATATGACTTTTCGATGAAAAATATTTTTTTGCAGTACAAGCTTTATTATACAGTGGAAAACGCTGATACTCCAGTATTGCTTTTGCGGTTGCACAACGTATTTAACTATGCGATTTCAGCACTTGTCCATTTTGCAGTATATGACTTTTCGATGAAAAATATTTTTTTGCAGTACAAGCTTTATTATACAGTGGAAAACGCTGATACTCCAGTATTGCTTTTGCGGTTGCACAACGTATGTAACTATGCGATTTCAGCACTTGTCCATTTTGCAGTATATGACTTTTGGATGAAAAATATTTTTTTGCAGTACAAGCTTTATTATACAGTGGAATACGCTGATACTCCAGTATTGCTTTTGCGGTTGCACAACGTATGTAACTATGCGATTTCAGCACTTGTCCATTTTGCAGTATATGACTTTTCGATGAAAAATATTTTTTTGCAGTACAAGCTTTATTATACAGTGGAAAACGCTGATACTCCAGTATTGCTTTTGCGGTTGCACAACGTATGTAACTATGCGATTTCAGCACTTGTCCATTTTGCAGTATATGACTTTTCGATGAAAAATATTTTTTTGCACTACAAGCTTTATTATACAGTGGAAAACGCTGATACTCCAGTATTGCTTTTGCGGTTGCACAACGTATGTAACTGTGCGATTTCAGCACTTGTGCATTTTGCAGTATATGACTTTTCGATGAAAAATATTTTTTTGCAGTACAAGCTTTATTATACAGTGGACAACGCTGATATTCCAGTATTGCTTTTGCGGTTGCACAACGTATGCAACTATGCGATTTCAGCACTTGTCCATTTCGCAGTATATGTCTTTTCGATGAAAAATATTTTTTTGCAGTACAAGCTTTATTATACAGTGGACAACGCTGATATTCCAGTATTGCTTTTGCGGTTGCACAACGTATGTAACTATGCGATTTCAGCACTTGTCCATTTTGCAGTATATGACTTTTCGATGAAAAATATTTTTTTGCAGTACAAGCTTTATTATACAGTGGACAACGCTGATATTCCAGTATTGCTTTTGCGGTTGCACAACGTATGTAACTGTGCGATTTCAGCACTTGTCCATTTTGCAGTATATGACTTTTCGATAAAAAATATTTTTTTTCAGTACAAGCTTTATTATACAGTGGAAAACGCTGGTACTCAAGTATTGCTTTTGCGGTTGCACAACGTATGTAACTGTGCGATTTCAGCACTTGTCCATTTTGCAGTATATGACTTTTCGATAAAAAATATTTTTTTTCAGTACAAGCTTTATTATACAGTGGAAAACGCTGATACTCCAGTATTGCTTTTGCGGTTGCACAACGTATGTAACTATGAGATTTCAGCACTTGTCCATTTTGCAGTATATGACTTTTCGATAAAAAATAATTTTTTTCAGTACAAGCTTTGTTATACAGTGGAAAACGCTGGTATTCCAGTATTGCTTTTGCGGTTGCACAACGTATGTAACTATGAGATTTCAGCACTTGTCCATTTTGCAGTATATGACTTTTCGATAAAAAATAATTTTTTTCAGTACAAGCTTTGTTATACAGTGGAAAACGCTGGTATTCCAGTATTGCTTTTGCGGTTGCACAACGTATGCAACTGTGCGATTTCAGCACTTGTCTATTTTGCAGTGTATGAATTTTCGATAAAAAATATTTTTTTGCAGTACAAGCTTTATTATACAGGGGAAAACGCTGGTACTCCAGTATTGCTTTTGCTGTTGCACAACGTATGTAACTGTGCGATTTCGGCACTTGTCCATTTTGCAGTATATGAATTTTCGATAAAAAATATATTTTTTCAGCACAAGCTTTATTATACAGTGGAAAACGCTGATACTCCAGTATTGCTTTTGCGGTTGCACAACGTATGTAACTGTGCGATTTCAGCACTTGTCCATTTTGCAGTATATGAATTTTCGATAAAAAATATATATATTCAGCACAAGCTTTATTATACAGTGGACAACGCTGATATTCCAGTATTGCTTTTGCGGTTGCACAACGTATGCAACTATGCGATTTCAGCACTTGTCCATTTCGCAGTATATGTCTTTTCGATGAAAAATATTTTTTTGCAGTACAAGCTTTATTATACAGTGGACAACGCTGATATTCCAGTATTGCTTTTGCGGTTGCACAACGTATGTAACTATGCGATTTCAGCACTTGTCCATTTTGCAGTATATGACTTTTCGATGAAAAATATTTTTTTGCAGTACAAGCTTTATTATACAGTGGAAAACGCTGATACTCCAGTATTGCTTTTGCGGTTGCACAACGTATGAAACTATGAGATTTCAGTACTTGTCCGTTTTGCAGTATATGACTTTTCGATAAAAAATAATTTTTTTCAGTACAAGCTTTATTATACAGTGGAAAACGCTGATACTCCAGTATTGCTTTTGCGGTTGCACAACGTATGTAACTATGCGATTTCAGCACTTGTCCAATTTGCAGTATATGACTTTTCGATGAAAAATATTTTTTTCAGTACAAGCTTTATTATACAGTGGACAACGCTGATATTCCAGTATTGCTTTTGCGGTTGCACAACGTATGTAACTATGCGATTTCAGTACTTGTCCATTTTGCAGTATACGACTTTTCGATAAAAAATAATTTTTTTTCTGTACAAGCTTTGTTATACAGTGGAAAACGCTGGTATTCCAGTATTGCTTTTGCGGTTGCTCAACGTATGTAACTATGCGATTTCAGCACTTGTCCATTTTGCAGTATATGACTTTTCGATGAAAAATATTTTTTTGCACTACAAGCTTTATTATACAGTGGAAAACGCTGATACTCCAGTATTGCTTTTGCGGTTGCACAACGTATGTAACTGTGCGATTTCAGCACTTGTGCATTTTGCAGTATATGACTTTTCGATGAAAAATATTTTTTTGCAGTACAAGCTTTATTATACAGTGGAAAACGCTGATACTCCAGTATTGCTTTTGCGGTTGCACAACGTATGTAACTATGCGATTTCAGCACTTGTCCATTTTGCAGTATATGACTTTTCGATGAAAAATATTTTTTTGCAGTACAAGCTTTATTATACAGTGGAAAACGCTGATACTCCAGTATTGCTTTTGCGGTTGCACAACGTATGTAACTATGCGATTTCAGCACTTGTCCATTTTGCAGTATATGACTTTTCGATGAAAAATATTTTTTTGCACTACAAGCTTTATTATACAGTGGAAAACGCTGATACTCCAGTATTGCTTTTGCGGTTGCACAACGTATGTAACTGTGCGATTTCAGCACTTGTGCATTTTGCAGTATATGACTTTTCGATGAAAAATATTTTTTTGCAGTACAAGCTTTATTATACAGTGGACAACGCTGATATTCCAGTATTGCTTTTGCGGTTGCACAACGTATGCAACTATGCGATTTCAGCACTTGTCCATTTCGCAGTATATGTCTTTTCGATGAAAAATATTTTTTTGCAGTACAAGCTTTATTATACAGTGGACAACGCTGATATTCCAGTATTGCTTTTGCGGTTGCACAACGTATGTAACTATGCGATTTCAGCACTTGTCCATTTTGCAGTATATGACTTTTCGATGAAAAATATTTTTTTGCAGTACAAGCTTTATTATACAGTGGACAACGCTGATATTCCAGTATTGCTTTTGCGGTTGCACAACGTATGTAACTGTGCGATTTCAGCACTTGTCCATTTTGCAGTATATGACTTTTCGATAAAAAATATTTTTTTTCAGTACAAGCTTTATTATACAGTGGAAAACGCTGGTACTCAAGTATTGCTTTTGCGGTTGCACAACGTATGTAACTGTGCGATTTCAGCACTTGTCCATTTTGCAGTATATGACTTTTCGATAAAAAATATTTTTTTTCAGTACAAGCTTTATTATACAGTGGAAAACGCTGATACTCCAGTATTGCTTTTGCGGTTGCACAACGTATGTAACTATGAGATTTCAGCACTTGTCCATTTTGCAGTATATGACTTTTCGATAAAAAATAATTTTTTTCAGTACAAGCTTTGTTATACAGTGGAAAACGCTGGTATTCCAGTATTGCTTTTGCGGTTGCACAACGTATGTAACTATGAGATTTCAGCACTTGTCCATTTTGCAGTATATGACTTTTCGATAAAAAATAATTTTTTTCAGTACAAGCTTTGTTATACAGTGGAAAACGCTGGTATTCCAGTATTGCTTTTGCGGTTGCACAACGTATGCAACTGTGCGATTTCAGCACTTGTCTATTTTGCAGTGTATGAATTTTCGATAAAAAATATTTTTTTGCAGTACAAGCTTTATTATACAGGGGAAAACGCTGGTACTCCAGTATTGCTTTTGCTGTTGCACAACGTATGTAACTGTGCGATTTCGGCACTTGTCCATTTTGCAGTATATGAATTTTCGATAAAAAATATATTTTTTCAGCACAAGCTTTATTATACAGTGGAAAACGCTGATACTCCAGTATTGCTTTTGCGGTTGCACAACGTATGTAACTGTGCGATTTCAGCACTTGTCCATTTTGCAGTATATGAATTTTCGATAAAAAATATATATATTCAGCACAAGCTTTATTATACAGTGGACAACGCTGATATTCCAGTATTGCTTTTGCGGTTGCACAACGTATGCAACTATGCGATTTCAGCACTTGTCCATTTCGCAGTATATGTCTTTTCGATGAAAAATATTTTTTTGCAGTACAAGCTTTATTATACAGTGGACAACGCTGATATTCCAGTATTGCTTTTGCGGTTGCACAACGTATGTAACTATGCGATTTCAGCACTTGTCCATTTTGCAGTATATGACTTTTCGATGAAAAATATTTTTTTGCAGTACAAGCTTTATTATACAGTGGAAAACGCTGATACTCCAGTATTGCTTTTGCGGTTGCACAACGTATGAAACTATGAGATTTCAGTACTTGTCCGTTTTGCAGTATATGACTTTTCGATAAAAAATAATGTTTTTTCAGTACAAGCTTTATTATACAGTGGAAAACGCTGATACTCCAGTATTGCTTTTGCGGTTGCACAACGTATGTAACTATGCGATTTCAGCACTTGTCCAATTTGCAGTATATGACTTTTCGATGAAAAATATTTTTTTCAGTACAAGCTTTATTATACAGTGGACAACGCTGATATTCCAGTATTGCTTTTGCGGTTGCACAACGTATGTAACTATGCGATTTCAGTACTTGTCCATTTTGCAGTATACGACTTTTCGATAAAAAATAATTTTTTTTCTGTACAAGCTTTGTTATACAGTGGAAAACGCTGGTATTCCAGTATTGCTTTTGCGGTTGCTCAACGTATGCAACTATGCGATTTCAGCACTTGTCCATTTTGCAGTATATGACTTTTCGATGAAAAATATTTTTTTGCAGTACAAGCTTTATTATACAGTGGACAACGCTGATATTCCAGTATTGCTTTTGCGGTTGCACAACGTATGTAACTATGCGATTTCAGCACTTGTCCATTTTGCAGTATATGACTTTTCGATAAAAAATATTTTTTTTCAGTACAAGCTTTATTGTACAGTGGAAAACGCTGATACTCCAGTATTGCTTTTGCGGTTGCACAACGTATGCAACTGTGCGATTTCAGCACTTGTCCATTTTGCAGTATATGAATTTTCGATGAAAAATATTTTTTTGCAGTACAAGCTTTATTATACAGTGGAAAACGCTGATACTCCAGTATTGCTTTTGCGGTTGCACAACGTATGTAACTATGCGATTTCAGCACTTGTCCATTTTGCAGTATATGAATTTTCGATAAAAAATATATATATTCAGCACAAGCTTTATTATACAGTGGACAACGCTGATATTCCAGTATTGCTTTTGCGGTTGCACAACGTATGCAACTATGCGATTTCAGCACTTGTCCATTTCGCAGTATATGTCTTTTCGATGAAAAATATTTTTTTGCAGTACAAGCTTTATTATACAGTGGACAACGCTGATATTCCAGTATTGCTTTTGCGGTTGCACAACGTATGTAACTATGCGATTTCAGCACTTGTCCATTTTGCAGTATATGACTTTTCGATGAAAAATATTTTTTTGCAGTACAAGCTTTATTATACAGTGGAAAACGCTGATACTCCAGTATTGCTTTTGCGGTTGCACAACGTATGAAACTATGAGATTTCAGTACTTGTCCGTTTTGCAGTATATGACTTTTCGATAAAAAATAATTTTTTTCAGTACAAGCTTTATTATACAGTGGAAAACGCTGATACTCCAGTATTGCTTTTGCGGTTGCACAACGTATGTAACTATGCGATTTCAGCACTTGTCCAATTTGCAGTATATGACTTTTCGATGAAAAATATTTTTTTCAGTACAAGCTTTATTATACAGTGGACAACGCTGATATTCCAGTATTGCTTTTGCGGTTGCACAACGTATGTAACTATGCGATTTCAGTACTTGTCCATTTTGCAGTATACGACTTTTCGATAAAAAATAATTTTTTTTCTGTACAAGCTTTGTTATACAGTGGAAAACGCTGGTATTCCAGTATTGCTTTTGCGGTTGCTCAACGTATGCAACTATGCGATTTCAGCACTTGTCCATTTTGCAGTATATGACTTTTCGATGAAAAATATTTTTTTGCAGTACAAGCTTTATTATACAGTGGACAACGCTGATATTCCAGTATTGCTTTTGCGGTTGCACAACGTATGTAACTATGCGATTTCAGCACTTGTCCATTTTGCAGTATATGACTTTTCGATAAAAAATATTTTTTTTCAGTACAAGCTTTATTATACAGTGGAAAACGCTGATACTCCAGTATTGCTTTTGCGGTTGCACAACGTATGCAACTGTGCGATTTCAGCACTTGTCCATTTTGCAGTATATGACTTTTCGATGAAAAATATTTTTTTGCAGTACAAGCTTTATTTTACAGGGGAAAACGCTGATACTCCAGTATTGCTTTTGCGGTTGCACAACGTATGTAACTATGCGATTTCAGCACTTGTCCATTTTGCAGTATATGACTTTTCGATGAAAAATATTTTTTTGCAGTACAAGCTTTATTATACAGTGGACAACGCTGATATTCCAGTATTGCTTTTGCGGTTGCAC
This sequence comes from Ascidia mentula, assembly GCF_947561715.1. Taxonomy (NCBI): domain Eukaryota; kingdom Metazoa; phylum Chordata; class Ascidiacea; order Phlebobranchia; family Ascidiidae; genus Ascidia; species Ascidia mentula. The sequence continues at coordinate 11,862,825 of NC_138569.1, read as the reverse complement.
AACGTATGTAACTATGCGATTTCAGCACTTGTCCATTTTGCAGTATATGACTTTTCGATGAAAAATATTTTTTTGCAGTGCAAGCTTTATTATACAGTGGAAAACGCTGATACTCCAGTATTGCTTTTGCGGTTGCACAACGTATGTAACTATGAGATTTCAGCACTTGTCCATTTTGCAGTATGTGACTTTTCGACAAAAAATAATGTTTTTTCAGTACAAGCTTTGTTATACAGTGGACAACGCTGATATTCCAGTATTGCTTTTGCGGTTGCACAACGTATGTAACTATGCGATTTCAGCACTTGTCCATTTTGCAGTATATGACTTTTCGATGAAAAATATTTTTTTGCAGTGCAAGCTTTATTATACAGTGGAAAACGCTGATACTCCAGTATTGCTTTTGCGGTTGCACAACGTATGTAACTATGAGATTTCAGCACTTGTCCATTTTGCAGTATGTGACTTTTCGACAAAAAATAATTTTTTTCAGTACAAGCTTTGTTATACAGTGGACAACGCTGATATTCCAGTATTGCTTTTGCGGTTGCACAACGTATGTAACTATGCGATTTCAGCACTTGTCCATTTTGCAGTATATGACTTTTCGATGAAAAATATTTTTTTGCAGTACAAGCTTTATTATACAGTGGAAAACGCTGATACTCCAGTATTGCTTTTGCGGTTGCACAACGTATGTATCTATGCGATTTCAGCACTTGTCCATTTTGCAGTATATGACTTTTCGATGAAAAATATTTTTTTGCAGTACAAGCTTTATTATACAGTGGAAAACGCTGATACTCCAGTATTGCTTTTGCGGTTGCACAACGTATTTAACTATGCGATTTCAGCACTTGTCCATTTTGCAGTATATGACTTTTCGATGAAAAATATTTTTTTGCAGTACAAGCTTTATTATACAGTGGAAAACGCTGATACTCCAGTATTGCTTTTGCGGTTGCACAACGTATGTAACTATGCGATTTCAGCACTTGTCCATTTTGCAGTATATGACTTTTGGATGAAAAATATTTTTTTGCAGTACAAGCTTTATTATACAGTGGAAAACGCTGATACTCCAGTATTGCTTTTGCGGTTGCACAACGTATGTAACTATGCGATTTCAGCACTTGTCCATTTTGCAGTATATGACTTTTCGATGAAAAATATTTTTTTGCAGTACAAGCTTTATTATACAGTGGAAAACGCTGATACTCCAGTATTGCTTTTGCGGTTGCACAACGTATGTAACTATGCGATTTCAGCACTTGTCCATTTTGCAGTATATGACTTTTCGATGAAAAATATTTTTTTGCACTACAAGCTTTATTATACAGTGGAAAACGCTGATACTCCAGTATTGCTTTTGCGGTTGCACAACGTATGTAACTGTGCGATTTCAGCACTTGTGCATTTTGCAGTATATGACTTTTCGATGAAAAATATTTTTTGCAGTACAAGCTTTATTATGCAGTGGACAACGCTGATATTCCAGTATTGCTTTTGCGGTTGCACAACGTATGTAACTATGAGATTTCAGCACTTGTCCATTTTGCAATATGTGACTTTTCAATAAAAAATAATTTTTTTCAGTACAAGCTTTATTATACAGTGGAAAACGCTGGTACTCCAGTATTGCTTTTGCGGTTGCACAACGTATGTAACTATGCGATTTCAGCACTTGTCCATTTTGCAGTATATGACTTTTCGATGAAAAATATTTTTTTCACTACAAGCTTTATTATACAGTGGAAAACGCTGATACTCCAGTATTGCTTTTGCGGTTGCACAACGTATGTAACTGTGCGATTTCAGCACTTGTGCATTTTGCAGTATATGACTTTTCGATGAAAAATATTTTTTGCAGTACAAGCTTTATTATGCAGTGGACAACGCTGATATTCCAGTATTGCTTTTGCGGTTGCACAACGTATGTAACTATGAGATTTCAGCACTTGTCCATTTTGCAATATGTGACTTTTCAATAAAAAATAATTTTTTTCAGTACAAGCTTTATTATACAGTGGAAAACGCTGGTACTCCAGTATTGCTTTTGCGGTTGCACAACGTATGTAACTATGAGATTTCAGCACTTGTCCATTTTGCAGTATATGACTTTTCGATAAAAAATAATTTTTTTCTGTACAAGCTTTGTTATACAGTGGAAAACGCTGGTATTCCAGTATTGCTTTTGCGGTTGCACAACTTATGCAACTGTGCGATTTCAGCACTTTTCTATTTTGCAGTATATGACTTTTCGATAAAAAATATTTTTTTGCAGTACAAGCTTTATTATACAGGGGAAAACGCTGATACTCCAGTATTGCTTTTGCGGTTGCACAACGTATGTAACTATGCGATTTCAGCACTTGTCCATTTTGCAGTATATGACTTTTCGATGAAAAATATTTTTTTGCAGTACAAGCTTTATTATACAGTGGACAACGCTGATATTCCAGTATTGCTTTTGCGGTTGCACAACGTATGTAACTATGCGATTTCAGCACTTGTCCATTTTGCAGTATATGACTTTTCGATAAAAAATAATTTTTTTCAGTACAAGCTTTGTTATACAGTGGAAAACGCTGGTATTCCAGTATTGCTTTTGCGGTTGCACAACGTATGCAACTGTGCGATTTCAGCACTTGTCTATTTTGCAGTGTATGAATTTTCGATAAAAAATATTTTTTTGCAGTACAAGCTTTATTATACAGGGGAAAACGCTGGTACTCCAGTATTGCTTTTGCTGTTGCACAACGTATGTAACTGTGCGATTTCGGCACTTGTCCATTTTGCAGTATATGAATTTTCGATAAAAAATATATTTTTTCAGTACAAGCTTTATTATACAGTGGAAAACGCTGATACTCCAGTATTGCTTTTGCGGTTGCACAACGTATGTAACTGTGCGATTTCAGCACTTGTCCATTTTGCAGTATATGAATTTTCGATAAAAAATATATATATTCAGCACAAGCTTTATTATACAGTGGAAAACGCTGATACTCCAGTATTGCTTTTGCGGTTGCACAACGTATGTAACTGTGCGATTTTAGCACTTGTCCATTTTGCAGCATATGAATTTGCGATAAAAAATATATTTTTTCAGCACAAACTTTATTATACAGTGGAAAACGCTGATACTCCAGTATTGCTTTTGCGGTTGCACAACGTATGTGACTATGAGATTTCAGCACTTGTCCATTTTGCAGTATATGACTTTTCGATAAAAAATATTTTTTTTCAGTACAAGCTTTATTATACAGTGGAAAACGCTGATACTCCAGTATTGCTTTTGCGGTTGCACAACGTATGTAACTATGAGATTTCAGCACTTGTCCATTTTGCAGTATATGACTTTTCGATAAAAAATAATTTTTTTCAGTACAAGCTTTGTTATACAGTGGAAAACGCTGGTATTCCAGTATTGCTTTTGCGGTTGCACAACGTATGCAACTGTGCGATTTCAGCACTTGTCTATTTTGCAGTGTATGAATTTTCGATAAAAAATATTTTTTTGCAGTACAAGCTTTATTATACAGGGGAAAACGCTGGTACTCCAGTATTGCTTTTGCTGTTGCACAACGTATGTAACTGTGCGATTTCGGCACTTTTCCATTTTGCAGTATATGAATTTTCGATAAAAAATATATTTTTTCAGCACAAGCTTTATTATACAGTGGAAAACGCTGATACTCCAGTATTGCTTTTGCGGTTGCACAACGTATGTAACTGTGCGATTTCAGCACTTGTCCATTTTGCAGTATATGACTTTTCGATAAAAAATATTTTTTTTCAGTACAAGCTTTATTATACAGTGGAAAACGCTGGTACTCAAGTATTGCTTTTGCGGTTGCACAACGTATGTAACTGTGCGATTTCAGCACTTGTCCATTTTGCAGTATATGACTTTTCGATAAAAAATATTTTTTTTCAGTACAAGCTTTATTATACAGTGGAAAACGCTGATACTCCAGTATTGCTTTTGCGGTTGCACAACGTATGTAACTATGAGATTTCAGCACTTGTCCATTTTGCAGTATATGACTTTTCGATAAAAAATAATTTTTTTCAGTACAAGCTTTGTTATACAGTGGAAAACGCTGGTATTCCAGTATTGCTTTTGCGGTTGCACAACGTATGTAACTATGAGATTTCAGCACTTGTCCATTTTGCAGTATATGACTTTTCGATAAAAAATAATTTTTTTCAGTACAAGCTTTGTTATACAGTGGAAAACGCTGGTATTCCAGTATTGCTTTTGCGGTTGCACAACGTATGCAACTGTGCGATTTCAGCACTTGTCTATTTTGCAGTGTATGAATTTTCGATAAAAAATATTTTTTTGCAGTACAAGCTTTATTATACAGGGGAAAACGCTGGTACTCCAGTATTGCTTTTGCTGTTGCACAACGTATGTAACTGTGCGATTTCGGCACTTGTCCATTTTGCAGTATATGAATTTTCGATAAAAAATATATTTTTTCAGCACAAGCTTTATTATACAGTGGAAAACGCTGATACTCCAGTATTGCTTTTGCGGTTGCACAACGTATGTAACTGTGCGATTTCAGCACTTGTCCATTTTGCAGTATATGAATTTTCGATAAAAAATATATATATTCAGCACAAGCTTTATTATACAGTGGACAACGCTGATATTCCAGTATTGCTTTTGCGGTTGCACAACGTATGCAACTATGCGATTTCAGCACTTGTCCATTTCGCAGTATATGTCTTTTCGATGAAAAATATTTTTTTGCAGTACAAGCTTTATTATACAGTGGACAACGCTGATATTCCAGTATTGCTTTTGCGGTTGCACAACGTATGTAACTATGCGATTTCAGCACTTGTCCATTTTGCAGTATATGACTTTTCGATGAAAAATATTTTTTTGCAGTACAAGCTTTATTATACAGTGGAAAACGCTGATACTCCAGTATTGCTTTTGCGGTTGCACAACGTATGAAACTATGAGATTTCAGTACTTGTCCGTTTTGCAGTATATGACTTTTCGATAAAAAATAATTTTTTTCAGTACAAGCTTTATTATACAGTGGAAAACGCTGATACTCCAGTATTGCTTTTGCGGTTGCACAACGTATGTAACTATGCGATTTCAGCACTTGTCCAATTTGCAGTATATGACTTTTCGATGAAAAATATTTTTTTCAGTACAAGCTTTATTATACAGTGGACAACGCTGATATTCCAGTATTGCTTTTGCGGTTGCACAACGTATGTAACTATGCGATTTCAGCACTTGTCCATTTTGCAGTATATGACTTTTCGATGAAAAATATTTTTTTGCAGTACAAGCTTTATTATACAGTGGAAAACGCTGATACTCCAGTATTGGTTTTGAGGTTGCACAACGTATGTAACTATGCGATTTCAGCACTTGTCCATTTTGCAGTATATGACTTTTCGATGAAAAATATTTTTTTGCAGTGCAAGCTTTATTATACAGTGGAAAACGCTGATACTCCAGTATTGCTTTTGCGGTTGCACAACGTATGTAACTATGAGATTTCAGCACTTGTCCATTTTGCAGTATGTGACTTTTCGACAAAAAATAATGTTTTTTCAGTACAAGCTTTGTTATACAGTGGACAACGCTGATACTCCAGTATTGCTTTTGCGGTTGCACAACGTATGTAACTATGAGATTTCAGCACTTGTCCATTTTGCAGTATATGACTTTTCGATAAAAAATAATTTTTTTCAGTACAAGCTTTGTTATACAGTGGAAAACGCTGGTATTCCAGTATTGCTTTTGCGGTTGCACAACGTATGCAACTGTGCGATTTCAGCACTTGTCTATTTTGCAGTGTATGAATTTTCGATAAAAAATATTTTTTTGCAGTACAAGCTTTATTATACAGGGGAAAACGCTGGTACTCCAGTATTGCTTTTGCTGTTGCACAACGTATGTAACTGTGCGATTTCGGCACTTGTCCATTTTGCAGTATATGAATTTTCGATAAAAAATATATTTTTTCAGCACAAGCTTTATTATACAGTGGAAAACGCTGATACTCCAGTATTGCTTTTGCGGTTGCACAACGTATGTAAATGTGCGATTTCAGCACTTGTCCATTTTGCAGTATATGAATTTTCGATAAAAAATATATATATTCAGCACAAGCTTTATTATACAGTGGAAAACGCTGATACTCCAGTATTGCTTTTGCGGTTGCACAACGTATGTAACTGTGCGATTTTAGCACTTGTCCATTTTGCAGCATATGAATTTTCGATAAAAAATATATTTTTTCAGCACAAACTTTATTATACAGTGGAAAACGCTGATACTCCAGTATTGCTTTTGCGGTTGCACAACGTATGTAACTATGAGATTTCAGCACTTGTCCATTTTGCAGTATATGACTTTTCGATAAAAAATATTTTTTTTCAGTACAAGCTTTATTATACAGTGGAAAACGCTGGTACTCAAGTATTGCTTTTGCGGTTGCACAACGTATGTAACTGTGCGATTTCAGCACTTGTCCATTTTGCAGTATATGACTTTTCGATAAAAAATATTTTTTTTCAGTACAAGCTTTATTATACAGTGGAAAACGCTGATACTCCAGTATTGCTTTTGCGGTTGCACAACGTATGTAACTATGAGATTTCAGCACTTGTCCATTTTGCAGTATATGACTTTTCGATAAAAAATAATTTTTTTCAGTACAAGCTTTGTTATACAGTGGAAAACGCTGGTATTCCAGTATTGCTTTTGCGGTTGCACAACGTATGTAACTATGAGATTTCAGCACTTGTCCATTTTGCAGTATATGACTTTTCGATAAAAAATAATTTTTTTCTGTACAAGCTTTATTATACAGTGGACAACGCTGATATTCCAGTATTGCTTTTGCGGTTGCACAACGTATGTAACTATGCGATTTCAGCACTTGTCCATTTTGCAGTATATGACTTTTCGATGAAAAATATTTTTTTGCAGTACAAGCTTTATTATACAGTGGAAAACGCTGATACTCCAGTATTGGTTTTGCGGTTGCACAACGTATGTAACTATGCGATTTCAGCACTTGTCCATTTTGCAGTATATGACTTTTCGATGAAAAATATTTTTTTGCAGTGCAAGCTTTATTATACAGTGGAAAACGCTGATACTCCAGTATTGCTTTTGCGGTTGCACAACGTATGTAACTATGAGATTTCAGCACTTGTCCATTTTGCAGTATGTGACTTTTCGACAAAAAATAATGTTTTTTCAGTACAAGCTTTGTTATACAGTGGACAACGCTGATATTCCAGTATTGCTTTTGCGGTTGCACAACGTATGTAACTATGCGATTTCAGCACTTGTCCATTTTGCAGTATATGACTTTTCGATGAAAAATATTTTTTTGCAGTACAAGCTTTATTATACAGTGGAAAACGCTGATACTCCAGTATTGCTTTTGCGGTTGCACAACGTATGTAACTATGCGATTTCAGCACTTGTCCATTTTGCAGTATATGACTTTTCGATGAAAAATATTTTTTTGCAGTACAAGCTTTATTATACAGTGGAAAACGCTGATACTCCAGTATTGCTTTTGCGGTTGCACAACGTATTTAACTATGCGATTTCAGCACTTGTCCATTTTGCAGTATATGACTTTTCGATGAAAAATATTTTTTTGCAGTACAAGCTTTATTATACAGTGGAAAACGCTGATACTCCAGTATTGCTTTTGCGGTTGCACAACGTATGTAACTATGCGATTTCAGCACTTGTCCATTTTGCAGTATATGACTTTTCGATGAAAAATATTTTTTTGCAGTACAAGCTTTATTATACAGTGGAAAACGCTGATTCTCCAGTATTGCTTTTGCGGTTGCACAACGTATGTAACTATGTGATTTCAGCACTTGTCCATTTTGCAGTATATGACTTTTCGATGAAAAATATTTTTTTGCACTACAAGCTTTATTATACAGTGGAAAACGCTGATACTCCAGTATTGCTTTTGCGGTTGCACAACGTATGTAACTGTGCGATTTCAGCACTTGTGCATTTTGCAGTATATGACTTTTCGATGAAAAATATTTTTTGCAGTACAAGCTTTATTATGCAGTGGACAACGCTGATATTCCAGTATTGCTTTTGCGGTTGCACAACGTATGTAACTATGAGATTTCAGCACTTGTCCATTTTGCAATATGTGACTTTTCAATAAAAAATAATTTTTTTCAGTACAAGCTTTATTATACAGTGGAAAACGCTGGTACTCCAGTATTGCTTTTGCGGTTGCACAACGTATGTAACTATGAGATTTCAGCACTTGTCCATTTTGCAGTATATGACTTTTCGATAAAAAATAATTTTTTTCTGTACAAGCTTTGTTATACAGTGGAAAACGCTGGTATTCCAGTATTGCTTTTGCGGTTGCACAACTTATGCAACTGTGCGATTTCAGCACTTTTCTATTTTGCAGTATATGACTTTTCGATAAAAAATATTTTTTTGCAGTACAAGCTTTATTATACAGGGGAAAACGCTGATACTCCAGTATTGCTTTTGCGGTTGCACAACGTATGTAACTATGCGATTTCAGCACTTGTCCATTTTGCAGTATATGACTTTTCGATGAAAAATATTTTTTTGCAGTACAAGCTTTATTATACAGTGGACAACGCTGATATTCCAGTATTGCTTTTGCGATTGCACAACGTATGTAACTATGCGATTTCAGCACTTGTCCATTTTGCAGTATATGACTTTTCGATAAAAAATAATTTTTTTCAGTACAAGCTTTATTATACAGTGGACAACGCTGATATTCCAGTATTGCTTTTGCGATTGCACAACGTATGTAACTATGCGATTTCAGCACTTGTCCATTTTGCAGTGTATGAATTTTCGATAAAAAATATTTTTTTGCAGTACAAGCTTTATTATACAGGGGAAAACGCTGGTACTCCAGTATTGCTTTTGCTGTTGCACAACGTATGTAACTGTGCGATTTCGGCACTTGTCCATTTTGCAGTATATGAATTTTCGATAAAAAATATATTTTTTCAGCACAAGCTTTATTATACAGTGGAAAACGCTGATACTCCAGTATTGCTTTTGCGGTTGCACAACGTATGTAACTGTGCGATTTCAGCACTTGTCCATTTTGCAGTATATGAATTTTCGATAAAAAATATATATATTCAGCACAAGCTTTATTATACAGTGGAAAACGCTGATACTCCAGTATTGCTTTTGCGGTTGCACAACGTATGTAACTGTGCGATTTTAGCACTTGTCCATTTTGCAGCATATGAATTTTCGATAAAAAATATATTTTTTCAGCACAAACTTTATTATACAGTGGAAAACGCTGATACTCCAGTATTGCTTTTGCGGTTGCACAACGTATGTAACTATGAGATTTCAGCACTTGTCCATTTTGCAGTATATGACTTTTCGATAAAAAATATTTTTTTTCAGTACAAGCTTTATTATACAGTGGAAAACGCTGATACTCCAGTATTGCTTTTGCGGTTGCACAACGTATGTAACTATGAGATTTCAGCACTTGTCCATTTTGCAGTATATGACTTTTCGATAAAAAATAATTTTTTTCAGTACAAGCTTTGTTATACAGTGGAAAACGCTGGTATTCCAGTATTGCTTTTGCGGTTGCACAACGTATGCAACTGTGCGATTTCAGCACTTGTCTATTTTGCAGTGTATGAATTTTCGATAAAAAATATTTTTTTGCAGTACAAGCTTTATTATACAGGGGAAAACGCTGGTACTCCAGTATTGCTTTTGCTGTTGCACAACGTATGTAACTGTGCGATTTCGGCACTTGTCCATTTTGCAGTATATGAATTTTCGATAAAAAATATATTTTTTCAGCACAAGCTTTATTATACAGTGGAAAACGCTGATACTCCAGTATTGCTTTTGCGGTTGCACAACGTATGTAACTGTGCGATTTCAGCACTTGTCCATTTTGCAGTGTATGAATTTTCGATAAAAAATATATATATTCAGCACAAGCTTTATTATACAGTGGAAAACGCTGATACTCCAGTATTGCTTTTGCGGTTGCACAACGTATGTAACTGTGCGATTTTAGCACTTGTCCATTTTGCAGCATATGAATTTTCGATAAAAAATATATTTTTTCAGCACAAACTTTATTATACAGTGGAAAACGCTGATACTCCAGTATTGCTTTTGCTGTTGCACAACGTATGTAACTATGAGATTTCAGCACTTGTCCATTTTGCAGTATATGACTTTTCGATAAAAAATATTTTTTTTCAGTACAAGCTTTATTATACAGTGGAAAACGCTGGTACTCAAGTATTGCTTTTGCGGTTGCACAACGTATGTAACTGTGCGATTTCAGCACTTGTCCATTTTGCAGTATATGACTTTTCGATAAAAAATATTTTTTTTCAGTACAAGCTTTATTATACAGTGGAAAACGCTGATACTCCAGTATTGCTTTTGCGGTTGCACAACGTATGTAACTATGAGATTTCAGCACTTGTCCATTTTGCAGTATATGACTTTTCGATAAAAAATAATTTTTTTCAGTACAAGCTTTGTTATACAGTGGAAAACGCTGGTATTCCAGTATTGCTTTTGCGGTTGCACAACGTATGTAACTATGAGATTTCAGCACTTGTCCATTTTGCAGTATATGACTTTTCGATAAAAAATAACTTTTTTCAGTATAAGCTTTGTTATACAGTGGAAAACGCTGGTATTCCAGTATTGCTTTTGCGGTTGCACAACGTATGCAACTGTGCGATTTCAGCACTTGTCTATTTTGCAGTGTATGAATTTTCGATAAAAAATATTTTTTTCAGTACAAGCTTTATTATACAGGGGAAAACGCTTGTACTCCAGTATTGCTTTTGCTGTTGCACAACGTATGTAACTGTGCGATTTCGGCACTTGTCCATTTTGCAGTATATGAATTTTCGATAAAAAATATATTTTTTCAGCACAAGCTTTATTATACAGCGGAAAACGCTGATACTCCAGTATTGCTTTTGCGGTTGCACAACGTATGTAACTGTGCGATTTCAGCACTTGTCCATTTTGCAGTATATGAATTTTCGATAAAAAATATATATATTCAGCACAAGCTTTATTATACAGTGGAAAACGCTGATACTCCAGTATTGCTTTTGCGGTTGCACAACGTATGTAACTGTGCGATTTTAGCACTTGTCCATTTTGCAGCATATGAATTTTCGACAAAAAATATATTTTTTCAGCACAAACTTTATTATACAGTGGAAAACGCTGATTCTCCAGTATTGCTTTTGCGGTTGCACAACGTATGTAACTATGAGATTTCAGCACTTGTCCATTTTGCAGTATATGACTTTTCGATAAAAAATATTTTTTTTCAGTACAAGCTTTATTATACAGTGGAAAACGCTGATATTCCAGTATTGGTTTTGAGGTTGCACAACGTATGCAACTATGCGATTTCAGCACTTGTCCATTTTGCAGTATATGTCTTTTCGATGAAAAATATTTTTTTGCAGTACAAGCTTTATTATACAGTGGACAACGCTGATATTCCAGTATTGCTTTTGCGGTTGCACAACGTATGTAACTATGCGATTTCAGCACTTGTCCATTTTGCAGTATATGACTTTTCGATGAAAAATATTTTTTTGCAGTACAAGCTTTATTATACAGTGGAAAACGCTGATACTCCAGTATTGCTTTTGCGGTTGCACAACGTATGAAACTATGAGATTTCAGTACTTGTCCGTTTTGCAGTATATGACTTTTCGATAAAAAATAATTTTTTTCAGTACAAGCTTTATTATACAGTGGAAAACGCTGATACTCCAGTATTGCTTTTGCGGTTGCACAACGTATGTAACTATGCGATTTCAGCACTTGTCCAATTTGCAGTATATGACTTTTCGATGAAAAATATTTTTTTCAGTACAAGCTTTATTATACAGTGGACAACGCTGATATTCCAGTATTGCTTTTGCGGTTGCACAACGTATGTAACTATGCGATTTCAGCACTTGTCCATTTTGCAGTATATGACTTTTCGACAAAAAATAATTTTTTTCAGTACAAGCTTTGTTATACAGTGGACAACGCTGATATTCCAGTATTGCTTTTGCGGTTGCACAACGTATGTAACTATGCGATTTCAGCACTTGTCCATTTTGCAGTATATGACTTTTCGATGAAAAATATTTTTTTGCAGTACAAGCTTTATTATACAGTGGAAAACGCTGATACTCCAGTATTGGTTTTGCGGTTGCACAACGTATGTAACTATGCGATTTCAGCACTTGTCCATTTTGCAGTATATGACTTTTCGATGAAAAATATTTTTTTGCAGTGCAAGCTTTATTATACAGTGGAAAACGCTGATACTCCAGTATTGTTTTTGCGGTTGCACAACGTATGTAACTATGAGATTTCAGCACTTGTCCATTTTGCAGTATGTGACTTTTCGACAAAAAATAATGTTTTTTCAGTACAAGCTTTGTTATACAGTGGACAACGCTGATATTCCAGTATTGCTTTTGCGGTTGCACAACGTATGTAACTATGCGATTTCAGCACTTGTCCATTTTGCAGTATATGACTTTTCGATGAAAAATATTTTTTTGCAGTACAAGCTTTATTATACAGTGGAAAACGCTGATACTCCAGTATTGCTTTTGCGGTTGCACAACGTATGTAACTATGCGATTTCAGCACTTGTCCATTTTGCAGTATATGACTTTTCGATGAAAAATATTTTTTTGCAGTACAAGCTTTATTATACAGTGGAAAACGCTGATACTCCAGTATTGCTTTTGCGGTTGCACAACGTATTTAACTATGCGATTTCAGCACTTGTCCATTTTGCAGTATATGACTTTTCGATGAAAAATATTTTTTTGCAGTACAAGCTTTATTATACAGTGGAAAACGCTGATTCTCCAGTATTGCTTTTGCGGTTGCACAACGTATGTAACTATGTGATTTCAGCACTTGTCCATTTTGCAGTATATGACTTTTCGATGAAAAATATTTTTTTGCACTACAAGCTTTATTATACAGTGGAAAACGCTGATACTCCAGTATTGCTTTTGCGGTTGCACAACGTATGTAACTGTGCGATTTCAGCACTTGTGCATTTTGCAGTATATGACTTTTCGATGAAAAATATTTTTTGCAGTACAAGCTTTATTATGCAGTGGACAACGCTGATATTCCAGTATTGCTTTTGCGGTTGCACAACGTATGTAACTATGAGATTTCAGCACTTGTCCATTTTGCAATATATGACTTTTCGATAAAAAATAATTTTTTTCAGTACAAGCTTTATTATACAGTGGAAAACGCTGGTACTCCAGTATTGCTTTTGCGGTTGCACAACGTATGTAACTATGAGATTTCAGCACTTGTCCATTTTGCAGTATATGACTTTTCGATAAAAAATAATTTTTTTCTGTACAAGCTTTGTTATACAGTGGAAAACGCTGGTATTCCAGTATTGCTTTTGCGGTTGCACAACTTATGCAACTGTGCGATTTCAGCACTTTTCTATTTTGCAGTATATGACTTTTCGATAAAAAATATTTTTTTGCAGTACAAGCTTTATTATACAGGGGAAAACGCTGATACTCCAGTATTGCTTTTGCGGTTGCACAACGTATGTAACTATGCGATTTCAGCACTTGTCCATTTTGCAGTATATGACTTTTCGATAAAAAATATTTTTTTTCAGTACAAGCTTTATTATACAGTGGAAAACGCTGATACTCCAGTATTGCTTTTGCGGTTGCACAACGTATGCAACTGTGCGATTTCAGCACTTGTCCATTTTGCAGTATATGACTTTTCGATGAAAAATATTTTTTTTCAGTACAAGCTTTATTATACAGTGGAAAACGCTGATACTCCAGTATTGCTTTTGCGGTTGCACAACGTATGTAACTATGAGATTTCAGCACTTGTCCATTTTGCAGTATATGACTTTTCGATAAAAAATAATTTTTTTCAGTACAAGCTTTATTATGCAGTGGAAAACGCTGGAACTCCAGTGTTGCTTTTGCGGTTGCACAACGTATGTAACTATGAGATTTTAGTACTTGTCCATTTTGCAGTATATGACTTTTCGATAAAAAATAATTTTTTTCAGTACAAGCTTTGTTATACAGTGGAAAACGCTGGTATTCCAGTATTGCTTTTGCGGTTGCACAACGTATGTAACTATGAGATTTCAGCACTTGTCCATTTTGCAGTATATGACTTTTCGATAAAAAATAATTTTTTTCAGTACAAGCTTTGTTATACAGTGGAAAACGCTGGTATTCCAGTATTGCTTTTGCGGTTGCACAACGTATGCAACTGTGCGATTTCAGCACTTGTCTATTTTGCATTGTATGAATTTTCGATAAAAAATATTTTTTTCAGTACAAGCTTTATTATACAGGGGAAAACGCTGGTACTCCAGTATTGCTTTTGCTGTTGCACAACGTATGTAACTGTGCGATTTCGGCACTTGTCCATTTTGCAGTATATGAATTTTCGATAAAAAATATATTTTTTCAGCACAAGCTTTATTATACAGCGGAAAACGCTGATACTCCAGTATTGCTTTTGCGGTTGCACAACGTATGTAACTGTGCGATTTCAGCACTTGTCCATTTTGCAGTATATGAATTTTCGATAAAAAATATATATATTCAGCACAAGCTTTATTATACAGTGGAAAACGCTGATACTCCAGTATTGCTTTTGCGGTTGCACAACGTATGTAACTGTGCGATTTTAGCACTTGTCCATTTTGCAGCATATGAATTTTCGATAAAAAATATATTTTTTCAGCACAAACTTTATTATACAGTGGAAAACGCTGATTCTCCAGTATTGCTTTTGCGGTTGCACAACGTATGTAACTATGAGATTTCAGCACTTGTCCATTTTGCAGTATATGACTTTTCGATAAAAAATATTTTTTTTCAGTACAAGCTTTATTATACAGTGGAAAACGCTGATATTCCAGTATTGGTTTTGAGGTTGCACAACGTATGCAACTATGCGATTTCAGCACTTGTCCATTTTGCAGTATATGTCTTTTCGATGAAAAATATTTTTTTGCAGTACAAGCTTTATTATACAGTGGACAACGCTGATATTCCAGTATTGCTTTTGCGGTTGCACAACGTATGTAACTATGCGATTTCAGCACTTGTCCATTTTGCAGTATATGACTTTTCGATGAAAAATTTTTTTTTGCAGTACAAGCTTTATTATACAGTGGAAAACGCTGATACTCCAGTATTGCTTTTGCGGTTGCACAACGTATGAAACTATGAGATTTCAGTACTTGTCCGTTTTGCAGTATATGACTTTTCGATAAAAAATAATTTTTTTCAGTACAAGCTTTGTTATACAGTGGACAACGCTGATATTCCAGTATTGCTTTTGCTGTTGCACAACGTATTTAACTATGCGATTTCAGCACTTGTCCATTTTGCAGTATATGACTTTTCGATGAAAAATATTTTTTTGCAGTACAAGCTTTATTATACAGTGGAAAACGCTGATACTCCAGTATTGCTTTTGCGGTTGCACAACGTATGTAACTATGCGATTTCAGCACTTGTCCATTTTGCAGTGTATGACTTTTCGATGAAAAATATTTTTTTGCAGTACAAGCTTTATTACACAGTGGAAAACGCTGATTCTCCAGTATTGCTTTTGCGGTTGCACAACGTATGTAACTATGTGATTTCAGCACTTGTCCATTTTGCAGTATATGACTTTTCGATGAAAAATATTTTTTTGCACTACAAGCTTTATTATACAGTGGAAAACGCTGATACTCCAGTATTGCTTTTGCGGTTGCACAACGTATGTAACTGTGCGATTTCAGCACTTGTGCATTTTGCAGTATATGACTTTTCGATGAAAAATATTTTTTGCAGTACAAGCTTTATTATGCAGTGGACAACGCTGATATTCCAGTATTGCTTTTGCGGTTGCACAACGTATGTAACTATGAGATTTCAGCACTTGTCCATTTTGCAATATATGACTTTTCGATAAAAAATAATTTTTTTCAGTACAAGCTTTATTATACAGTGGAAAACGCTGGTACTCCAGTATTGCTTTTGCGGTTGCACAACGTATGTAACTATGAGATTTCAGCACTTGTCCATTTTGCAGTATATGACTTTTCGATAAAAAATAATTTTTTTCTGTACAAGCTTTGTTATACAGTGGAAAACGCTGGTATTCCAGTATTGCTTTTGCGGTTGAACAACTTATGCAACTGTGCGATTTCAGCACTTTTCTATTTTGCAGTATATGACTTTTCGATAAAAAATATTTTTTTGCAGTACAAGCTTTATTATACAGGGGAAAACGCTGATACTCCAGTATTGCTTTTGCGGTTGCACAACGTATGTAACTGTGCGATTTCAGCACTTGTCCATTTTGCAGTATATGACTTTTCGATGAAAAATATTTTTTTTCAGTACAAGCTTTATTATACAGTGGAAAACGCTGATACTCCAGTATTGCTTTTGCGGTTGCACAACGTATGTAACTATGAGATTTCAGCACTTGTCCATTTTGCAGTATATGACTTTTCGATAAAAAATAATTTTTTTCAGTACAAGCTTTATTATGCAGTGGAAAACGCTGGAACTCCAGTATTGCTTTTGCGGTTGCACAACGTATGTAACTATGAGATTTTAGTACTTGTCCATTTTGCAGTATATGACTTTTCGAGAAAAAATAATTTTTTTCAGTACAAGCTTTATTATACAGTGGAAAACGCTGGTATTCCAGTATTGCTTTTGCGGTTGCACAACGTATGCAACTGTGCGATTTCAGCACTTGTCTATTTTGCAGTATATGAATTTTCGATAAAAAATATTTTTTTGCAGTACAAGCTTTATTATACAGGGGAAAACGCTGATACTCCAGTATTGCTTTTGCGGTTGCACAACGTATGCAACTATGCGATTTCAGCACTTGTCCATTTTGCAGTATATGACTTTTCGATGAAAAATATTTTTTTGCAGTACAAGCTTTATTATACAGTGGAAAACGCTGATACTCCAGTATTGCTTTTGCGGTTGCACAACGTATGAAACTATGAGATTTCAGTACTTGTCTATTTTGCAGTATATGACTTTTCGATAAAAAATAATTTTTTTCAGTACAAGCTTTATTATACAGTGGAAAACGCTGATACTCCAGTATTGCTTTTGCGGTTGCACAACGTATGTAACTATGCGATTTCAGCACTTGTCCATTTTGCAGTATATGACTTTTCGATGAAAAATATTTTTTTCAGTACAAGCTTTATTATACAGTGGAAAACGCTGGTACTCCAGTATTGCTTTTGCGGTTGCACAACGTATGAAACAATGAGATTTCAGTACTTGTCCATTTTGCAGTATATGACTTTTCGATAAAAAATAATTTTTTTCAGTACAAGCTTTAACAGTGGAAAACGCTGGTATTCCAGTATTGCTTTTGCGGTTGCACAACGTATGCAACTGTGCGATTTCAGCACTTGTCTATTTTGCAGTATATGACTTTTCGACAAAAAATATCTTTTTGCAGTACAAGCTTTATTATACAGGGGAAAACGCTGATACTCCAGTATTGCTTTTGCGGTTGCACAACGTATGTAACTATGCGATTTCAGCACTTGTCCATTTTGCAGTATATGACTTTTCGATGAAAAATATTTTTTTGCAGTGCAAGCTTTATTATACAGTGGAAAACGCTGATACTCCTGTATTGCTTTTGCGGTTGCACAACGTATGTAACTATGCGATTTCAGCACTTGTCCATTTTGCAGTATATGACTTTTCGATAAAAAATAATTTTTTTCTGTACAAGCTTTGTTATACAGTGGAAAACGCTGGTATTCCAGTATTGCTTTTTCTGTTGCACAACTTATGCAACTGTGCGATTTCAGCACTTTTCTATTTTGCAGTATATGACTTTTCGATAAAAAATATTTTTTTGCAGTACAAGCTTTATTATACAGGGGAAAACGCTGATACTCCAGTATTGCTTTTGCGGTTGCACAACGTATGTAACTATGAGATTTCAGCACTTGTCCATTTTGCAGTATATGACTTTTCGATAAAAAATAATTTTTTTCATTACAAGCTTTATTATACAGTGGAAAACGCTGGTACTCCAGTATTGCTTTTGCGGTTGCACAACGTATGTAACTATGAGATTTCAGCACTTGTCCATTTTGCAGTATATGACTTTTCGATAAAAAATAATTTTTTTCTGTACAAGCTTTGTTATACAGTGGAAAACGCTGGTATTCCAGTATTGCTTTTGCGGTTGAACAACTTATGCAACTGTGCGATTTCAGCACTTTTCTATTTTGCAGTATATGACTTTTCGATAAAAAATATTTTTTTGCAGTACAAGCTTTATTATACAGGGGAAAACGCTGATACTCCAGTATTGCTTTTGCGGTTGCACAACGTATGTAACTGTGCGATTTCAGCACTTGTCCATTTTGCAGTATATGACTTTTCGATGAAAAATATTTTTTTTCAGTACAAGCTTTATTATACAGTGGAAAACGCTGATACTCCAGTATTGCTTTTGCGGTTGCACAACGTATGTAACTATGAGATTTCAGCACTTGTCCATTTTGCAGTATATGACTTTTCGATAAAAAATAATTTTTTTCAGTACAAGCTTTATTATGCAGTGGAAAACGCTGGAACTCCAGTATTGCTTTTGCGGTTGCACAACGTATGTAACTATGAGATTTTAGTACTTGTCCATTTTGCAGTATATGACTTTTCGAGAAAAAATAATTTTTTTCAGTACAAGCTTTATTATACAGTGGAAAACGCTGGTATTCCAGTATTGCTTTTGCGGTTGCACAACGTATGCAACTGTGCGATTTCAGCACTTGTCTATTTTGCAGTATATGAATTTTCGATAAAAAATATTTTTTTGCAGTACAAGCTTTATTATACAGGGGAAAACGCTGATACTCCAGTATTGCTTTTGCGGTTGCACAACGTATGCAACTATGCGATTTCAGCACTTGTCCATTTTGCAGTATATGACTTTTCGATGAAAAATATTTTTTTGCAGTACAAGCTTTATTATACAGTGGAAAACGCTGATACTCCAGTATTGCTTTTGCGGTTGCACAACGTATGAAACTATGAGATTTCAGTACTTGTCTATTTTGCAGTATATGACTTTTCGATAAAAAATAATTTTTTTCAGTACAAGCTTTATTATACAGTGGAAAACGCTGATACTCCAGTATTGCTTTTGCGGTTGCACAACGTATGTAACTATGCGATTTCAGCACTTGTCCATTTTGCAGTATATGACTTTTCGATGAAAAATATTTTTTTCAGTACAAGCTTTATTATACAGTGGAAAACGCTGGTACTCCAGTATTGCTTTTGCGGTTGCACAACGTATGAAACAATGAGATTTCAGTACTTGTCCATTTTGCAGTATATGACTTTTCGATAAAAAATAATTTTTTTCAGTACAAGCTTTAACAGTGGAAAACGCTGGTATTCCAGTATTGCTTTTGCGGTTGCACAACGTATGCAACTGTGCGATTTCAGCACTTGTCTATTTTGCAGTATATGACTTTTCGACAAAAAATATCTTTTTGCAGTACAAGCTTTATTATACAGGGGAAAACGCTGATACTCCAGTATTGCTTTTGCGGTTGCACAACGTATGTAACTATGCGATTTCAGCACTTGTCCATTTTGCAGTATATGACTTTTCGATGAAAAATATTTTTTTGCAGTGCAAGCTTTATTATACAGTGGAAAACGCTGATACTCCTGTATTGCTTTTGCGGTTGCACAACGTATGTAACTATGCGATTTCAGCACTTGTCCATTTTGCAGTATATGACTTTTCGATAAAAAATAATTTTTTTCTGTACAAGCTTTGTTATACAGTGGAAAAC
This sequence comes from Ascidia mentula, assembly GCF_947561715.1. Taxonomy (NCBI): domain Eukaryota; kingdom Metazoa; phylum Chordata; class Ascidiacea; order Phlebobranchia; family Ascidiidae; genus Ascidia; species Ascidia mentula. The sequence goes on along the minus strand of NC_138569.1, from coordinate 11,842,864 downwards.
GCTGGTATTCCAGTATTGCTTTTTCTGTTGCACAACTTATGCAACTGTGCGATTTCAGCACTTTTCTATTTTGCAGTATATGACTTTTCGATAAAAAATATTTTTTTGCAGTACAAGCTTTATTATACAGGGGAAAACGCTGATACTCCAGTATTGCTTTTGCGGTTGCACAACGTATGTAACTATGAGATTTCAGCACTTGTCCATTTTGCAGTATATGACTTTTCGATAAAAAATAATTTTTTTCATTACAAGCTTTATTATACAGTGGAAAACGCTGGTACTCCAGTATTGCTTTTGCGGTTGCACAACGTATGTAACTATGCGATTTCAGCACTTGTCCATTTTGCAGTGTATGACTTTTCGATGAAAAATATTTTTTTGCAGTACAAGCTTTATTATACAGTGGACAACGCTGATATTCCAGTATTGCTTTTGCGGTTGCACAACGTATGTAACTGTGCGATTTCAGCACTTGTGCATTTTGCAGTATATGACTTTTCGATAAAAAAATAATTTTTTTCAGTACAAGCTTTATTATACAGTGGAAAACGCTGATATTCCAGTATTGCTTTTGCGGTTGCACAACGTATGAAACTATGAGATTTCAGTACTTGTCCATTTTGCAGTATATGACTTTTCGACAAAAAATAATTTTTTTCAGTACAAGCTTTATTATACAGTGGAAATCGCTGATACTCCAGTATTGCTTTTGCGGTTGCACAACGTATGTAACTATGCGATTTCAGCACTTGTCCATTTTGCAGTATATGACTTTTCGATGAAAAATATTTTTTTCAGTACAGGCTTTATTATACAGTGGAAAACGCTGGTACTCCAGTATTGCTTTTGCGGTTGCACAACGTATGAAACAATGAGATTTCAGTACTTGTCCATTTTGCAGTATATGACTTTTCGATAAAAAATAATTTTTTTCAGTACAAGCTTTAACAGTGGAAAACGCTGGTATTCCAGTATTGCTTTTGCGGTTGCACAACGTATGCAACTGTGCGATTTCAGCACTTGTCTATTTTGCAGTATATGACTTTTCGACAAAAAATATTTTTTTGCAGTACAAGCTTTATTATACAGGGGAAAACGCTGATATTCAGTAATGCTTTTGCGGTTGCACAACGTATGCAACTATGCGATTTCAGCACTTGTCCATTTTGCAGTATATGTCTTTTCGATGAAAAATATTTTTTTGCAGTACAAGCTTTATTATACAGTGGACAACGCTGATATTCCAGTATTGCTTTTGCGGTTGCACAACGTATGTAACTATGCGATTTCAGCACTTGTCCATTTTGCAGTATATGACTTTTCGATGAAAAATATTTTTTTGCAGTACAAGCTTTATTATACAGTGGAAAACGCTGATACTCCAGTATTGCTTTTGCGGTTGCACAACGTATGAAACTATGAGATTTCAGTACTTGTCCGTTTTGCAGTATATGACTTTTCGATAAAAAATAATTTTTTTCAGTACCAGCTTTATTATACAGTGGAAAACGCTGATACTCCAGTATTGCTTTTGCGGTTGCACAACGTATGTAACTATGCGATTTCAGCACTTGTCCAATTTGCAGTATATGACTTTTCGATGAAAAATATTTTTTTCAGTACAAGCTTTATTATACAGTGGACAACGCTGATATTCCAGTATTGCTTTTGCGGTTGCACAACGTATGTAACTATGCGATTTCAGCACTTGTCCATTTTGCAGTATATGACTTTTCGACAAAAAATAATTTTTTTCAGTACAAGCTTTATTATACAGTGGAAAACGCTGATACTCCAGTATTGCTTTTGCGGTTGCACAACGTTTGTAACTATGCGATTTCAGCACTTGTCCATTTTGCAGTATATGACTTTTCGATGAAAAATATTTTTTTCAGTACAGGCTTTATTATACAGTGGAAAACGCTGGTACTCCAGTATTGCTTTTGCGGTTGCACAACGTATGAAACAATGAGATTTCAGTACTTGTCCATTTTGCAGTATATGACTTTTCGATAAAAAATAATTTTTTTCAGTACAAGATTTAACAGTGGAAAACGCTGGTATTCCAGTATTGCTTTTGCGGTTGCACAACGTATGCAACTGTGCGATTTCAGCACTTGTCTATTTTGCAGTATATGACTTTTCGACAAAAAATATTTTTTTGCAGTACAAGCTTTATTATACAGGGGAAAACGCTGATATTCAGTAATGCTTTTGCGGTTGCACAACGTATGCAACTATGCGATTTCAGCACTTGTCCATTTTGCAGTATATGTCTTTTCGATGAAAAATATTTTTTTGCAGTACAAGCTTTATTATACAGTGGACAACGCTGATATTCCAGTATTGCTTTTGCGGTTGCACAACGTATGTAACTATGCGATTTCAGCACTTGTCTATTTTGCAGTATATGACTTTTCGATAAAAAATAATTTTTTTCAGTACAAGCTTTATTATGCAGTGGAAAACGCTGGAACTCCAGTATTGCTTTTGCGGTTGCACAACGTATGTAACTATGAGATTTTAGTACTTGTCCATTTTGCAGTATATGACTTTTCGAGAAAAAATAATTTTTTTCAGTACAAGCTTTATTATACAGTGGAAAACGCTGGTATTCCAGTATTGCTTTTGCGGTTGCACAACGTATGCAACTGTGCGATTTCAGCACTTGTCTATTTTGCAGTATATGAATTTTCGATAAAAAATATTTTTTTGCAGTACAAGCTTTATTATACAGGGGAAAACGCTGATACTCCAGTATTGCTTTTGCGGTTGCACAACGTATGCAACTATGCGATTTCAGCACTTGTCCATTTTGCAGTATATGACTTTTCGATGAAAAATATTTTTTTGCAGTACAAGCTTTATTATACAGTGGAAAACGCTGATACTCCAGTATTGCTTTTGCGGTTGCACAACGTATGAAACTATGAGATTTCAGTACTTGTTTATTTTGCAGTATATGACTTTTCGATAAAAAATAATTTTTTTCAGTACAAGCTTTATTATACAGTGGAAAACGCTGATACTCCAGTATTGCTTTTGCGGTTGCACAACGTATGTAACTATGCGATTTCAGCACTTGTCCATTTTGCAGTATATGACTTTTCGATGAAAAATATTTTTTTCAGTACAAGCTTTATTATACAGTGGAAAACGCTGGTACTCCAGTATTGCTTTTGCGGTTGCACAACGTATGAAACAATGAGATTTCAGTACTTGTCCATTTTGCAGTATATGACTTTTCGATAAAAAATAATTTTTTTCAGTACAAGCTTTAACAGTGGAAAACGCTGGTATTCCAGTATTGCTTTTGCGGTTGCACAACGTATGCAACTGTGCGATTTCAGCACTTGTCTATTTTGCAGTATATGACTTTTCGACAAAAAATATCTTTTTGCAGTACAAGCTTTATTATACAGGGGAAAACGCTGATACTCCAGTATTGCTTTTGCGGTTGCACAACGTATGTAACTATGCGATTTCAGCACTTGTCCATTTTGCAGTATATGACTTTTCGATGAAAAATATTTTTTTGCAGTGCAAGCTTTATTATACAGTGGAAAACGCTGATACTCCAGTATTGCTTTTGCGGTTGCACAACGTATGTAACTATGAGATTTCAGCACTTGTCCATTTTGCAGTATATGACTTTTCGATAAAAAATAATTTTTTTCTGTACAAGCTTTGTTATACAGTGGAAAACGCTGGTATTCCAGTATTGCTTTTGCGGTTGCACAACTTATGCAACTGTGCGATTTCAGCACTTTTCTATTTTGCAGTATATGACTTTTCGATAAAAAATATTTTTTTGCAGTACAAGCTTTATTATACAGTGGAAAACGCTGATACTCCTGTATTGCTTTTGCGGTTGCACAACGTATGTAACTATGCGATTTCAGCACTTGTCCATTTTGCAGTATATGACTTTTCGATAAAAAATAATTTTTTTCTGTACAAGCTTTGTTATACAGTGGAAAACGCTGGTATTCCAGTATTGCTTTTTCGGTTGCACAACTTATGCAACTGTGCGATTTCAGCACTTTTCTATTTTGCAGTATATGACTTTTCGATAAAAAATATTTTTTTGCAGTACAAGCTTTATTATACAGGGGAAAACGCTGATACTCCAGTATTGCTTTTGCGGTTGCACAATGTATGTAACTATGAGATTTCAGCACTTGTCCATTTTGCAGTATATGACTTTTCGATAAAAAATAATTTTTTTCATTACAAGCTTTATTATACAGTGGAAAACGCTGGTACTCCAGTATTGCTTTTGCGGTTGCACAACGTATGTAACTATGCGATTTCAGCACTTGTCCATTTTGCAGTGTATGACTTTTCGATGAAAAATATTTTTTTGCAGTACAAGCTTTATTATACAGTGGACAACGCTGATATTCCAGTATTGCTTTTGCGGTTGCACAACGTATGTAACTGTGCGATTTCAGCACTTGTGCATTTTGCAGTATATGACTTTTCGATAAAAAAATAATTTTTTTCAGTACAAGCTTTATTATACAGTGGAAAACGCTGATATTCCAGTATTGCTTTTGCGGTTGCACAACGTATGAAACTATGAGATTTCAGTACTTGTCCATTTTGCAGTATATGACTTTTCGATAAAAAATAATTTTTTTCAGTACAAGCTTTATTATACAGTGGAAATCGCTGATACTCCAGTATTGCTTTTGCGGTTGCACAACGTATGTAACTATGCGATTTCAGCACTTGTCCATTTTGCAGTATATGACTTTTCGATGAAAAATATTTTTTTCAGTACAGGCTTTATTATACAGTGGAAAACGCTGGTACTCCAGTATTGCTTTTGCGGTTGCACAACGTATGAAACAATGAGATTTCAGTACTTGTCCATTTTGCAGTATATGACTTTTCGATAAAAAATAATTTTTTTCAGTACAAGCTTTAACAGTGGAAAACGCTGGTATTCCAGTATTGCTTTTGCGGTTGCACAACGTATGCAACTGTGCGATTTCAGCACTTGTCTATTTTGCAGTATATGACTTTTCGACAAAAAATATTTTTTTGCAGTACAAGCTTTATTATACAGGGGAAAACGCTGATATTCAGTAATGCTTTTGCGGTTGCACAACGTATGCAACTATGCGATTTCAGCACTTGTCCATTTTGCAGTATATGTCTTTTCGATGAAAAATATTTTTTTGCAGTACAAGCTTTATTATACAGTGGACAACGCTGATATTCCAGTATTGCTTTTGCGGTTGCACAACGTATGTAACTATGCGATTTCAGCACTTGTCCATTTTGCAGTATATGACTTTTCGATGAAAAATATTTTTTTGCAGTACAAGCTTTATTATACAGTGGAAAACGCTGATACTCCAGTATTGCTTTTGCGGTTGCACAACGTATGAAAGTATGAGATTTCAGTACTTGTCCGTTTTGCAGTATATGACTTTTCGATAAAAAATAATTTTTTTCAGTACCAGCTTTATTATACAGTGGAAAACGCTGATACTCCAGTATTGCTTTTGCGGTTGCACAACGTATGTAACTATGCGATTTCAGCACTTGTCCAATTTGCAGTATATGACTTTTCGATGAAAAATATTTTTTTCAGTACAAGCTTTATTATACAGTGGACAACGCTGATATTCCAGTATTGCTTTTGCGGTTGCACAACGTATGTAACTATGCGATTTCAGCACTTGTCCATTTTGCAGTATATGACTTTTCGACAAAAAATAATTTTTTTCAGTACAAGCTTTATTATACAGTGGAAAACGCTGATACTCCAGTATTGCTTTTGCGGTTGCACAACGTATGTAACTATGCGATTTCAGCACTTGTCCATTTTGCAGTATATGACTTTTCGATGAAAAATATTTTTTTCAGTACAGGCTTTATTATACAGTGGAAAACGCTGGTACTCCAGTATTGCTTTTGCGGTTGCACAACGTATGAAACAATGAGATTTCAGTACTTGTCCATTTTGCAGTATATGACTTTTCGATAAAAAATAATTTTTTTCAGTACAAGATTTAACAGTGGAAAACGCTGGTATTCCAGTATTGCTTTTGCGGTTGCACAACGTATGCAACTGTGCGATTTCAGCACTTGTCTATTTTGCAGTATATGACTTTTCGACAAAAAATATTTTTTTGCAGTACAAGCTTTATTATACAGGGGAAAACGCTGATATTCAGTAATGCTTTTGCGGTTGCACAACGTATGCAACTATGCGATTTCAGCACTTGTCCATTTTGCAGTATATGTCTTTTCGATGAAAAATATTTTTTTGCAGTACAAGCTTTATTATACAGTGGACAACGCTGATATTCCAGTATTGCTTTTGCGGTTGCACAACGTATGTAACTATGCGATTTCAGCACTTGTCCATTTTGCAGTATATGACTTTTCGATGAAAAATATTTTTTTGCAGTACAAGCTTTATTATACAGTGGAAAACGCTGATACTCCAGTATTGCTTTTGCGGTTGCACAACGTATGAAACTATGAGATTTCAGTACTTGTCCGTTTTGCAGTATATGACTTTTCGATAAAAAATAATTTTTTTCAGTACAAGCTTTATTATACAGTGGAAAACGCTGATACTCCAGTATTGCTTTTGCGGTTGCACAACGTATGTAACTATGCGATTTCAGCACTTGTCCAATTTGCAGTATATGACTTTTCGATGAAAAATATTTTTTTCAGTACAAGCTTTATTATACAGTGGACAACGCTGATATTCCAGTATTGCTTTTGCGGTTGCACAACGTATGTAACTATGCGATTTCAGCACTTGTCCATTTTGCAGTATATGACTTTTCGACAAAAAATAATTTTTTTCAGTACAAGCTTTGTTATACAGTGGACAACGCTGATATTCCAGTATTGCTTTTGCGGTTGCACAACGTATGTAACTATGCGATTTCAGCACTTGTCCATTTTGCAGTATGTGACTTTTCGATGAAAAATATTTTTTTGCAGTACAAGCTTTATTATACAGTGGAAAACGCTGATACTCCAGTATTGCTTTTGCGGTTGCACAACGTATGTAACTATGCGATTTCAGCACTTGTCCATTTTGCAGTATATGACTTTTCGATGAAAAATATTTTTTTGCAGTGCAAGCTTTATTATACAGTGGAAAACGCTGATACTCCAGTATTGCTTTTGCGGTTGCACAACGTATGTAACTATGAGATTTCAGCACTTGTCCATTTTGCAGTATGTGACTTTTCGACAAAAAATAATGTTTTTTCAGTACAAGCTTTGTTATGCAGTGGACAACGCTGATATTCCAGTATTGCTTTTGCGGTTGCACAACTTATGCAACTATGCGATTTCAGCACTTGTCCATTTTGCAGTATATGACTTTTCGATGAAAAATATTTTTTTGCAGTACAAGCTTTATTATACAGTGGAAAACGCTGATACTCCAGTATTGCTTTTGCGGTTGCACAACGTATTTAACTATGCGATTTCAGCACTTGTCCATTTTGCAGTATATGACTTTTCGATGAAAAATATTTTTTTGCAGTACAAGCTTTATTATACAGTGGAAAACGCTGATACTCCAGTATTGCTTTTGCGGTTGCACAACGTATGTAACTATGCGATTTCAGCACTTGTCCATTTTGCAGTGTATGACTTTTCGATGAAAAATATTTTTTTGCAGTACAAGCTTTATTATACAGTGGAAAACGCTGATTCTCCAGTATTGCTTTTGCGGTTGCACAACGTATGTAACTATGTGATTTCAGCACTTGTCCATTTTGCAGTATATGACTTTTCGATGAAAAATATTTTTTTGCACTACAAGCTTTATTATACAGTGGAAAACGCTGATACTCCAGTATTGCTTTTGCGGTTGCACAACGTATGTAACTGTGCGATTTCAGCACTTGTGCATTTTGCAGTATATGACTTTTCGATGAAAAATATTTTTTGCAGTACAAGCTTTATTATGCAGTGGACAACGCTGATATTCCAGTATTGCTTTTGCGGTTGCACAACGTATGTAACTATGAGATTTCAGCACTTGTCCATTTTGCAATATATGACTTTTCGATAAAAAATAATTTTTTTCAGTACAAGCTTTATTATACAGTGGAAAACGCTGGTACTCCAGTATTGCTTTTGCGGTTGCACAACGTATGTAACTATGAGATTTCAGCACTTGTCCATTTTGCAGTATATGACTTTTCGATAAAAAATAATTTTTTTCTGTACAAGCTTTGTTATACAGTGGAAAACGCTGGTATTCCAGTATTGCTTTTGCGGTTGCACAACTTATGCAACTGTGCGATTTCAGCACTTTTCTATTTTGCAGTATATGACTTTTCGATAAAAAATATTTTTTTGCAGTACAAGCTTTATTATACAGGGGAAAACGCTGATACTCCAGTATTGCTTTTGCGGTTGCACAACGTATGTAACTATGCGATTTCAGCACTTGTCCATTTTGCAGTATATGACTTTTCGATGAAAAATATTTTTTTGCAGTACAAGCTTTATTATACAGTGGACAACGCTGATATTCCAGTATTGCTTTTGCGGTTGCACAACGTATGTAACTATGCGATTTCAGCACTTGTCCATTTTGCAGTATATGACTTTTCGATAAAAAATATTTTTTTTCAGTACAAGCTTTATTATACAGTGGAAAACGCTGATACTCCAGTATTGCTTTTGCGGTTGCACAACGTATGCAACTGTGCGATTTCAGCACTTGTCCATTTTGCAGTATATGACTTTTCGATGAAAAATATTTTTTTTCAGTACAAGCTTTATTATACAGTGGAAAACGCTGATACTCCAGTATTGCTTTTGCGGTTGCACAACGTATGTAACTATGAGATTTCAGCACTTGTCCATTTTGCAGTATATGACTTTTCGATAAAAAATAATTTTTTTCAGTACAAGCTTTATTATGCAGTGGAAAACGCTGGAACTCCAGTATTGCTTTTGCGGTTGCACAACGTATGTAACTATGAGATTTTAGTACTTGTCCATTTTGCAGTATATGACTTTTCGAGAAAAAATAATTTTTTTCAGTACAAGCTTTATTATACAGTGGAAAACGCTGGTATTCCAGTATTGCTTTTGCGGTTGCACAACGTATGCAACTGTGCGATTTCAGCACTTGTCTATTTTGCAGTATATGAATTTTCGATAAAAAATATTTTTTTGCAGTACAAGCTTTATTATACAGTGGAAAACGCTGATACTCCTGTATTGCTTTTGCGGTTGCACAACGTATGTAACTATGCGATTTCAGCACTTGTCCATTTTGCAGTATATGACTTTTCGATAAAAAATAATTTTTTGCAGTACAAGCTTTATTATACAGTGGACAACGCTGATATTCCAGTATTGCTTTTGCGGTTGCACAACGTATGTAACTACGCGATTTCAGCACTTGTCCATTTTGCAGTATATGACTTTTCGATGAAAAATATTTTTTTGCAGTACAAGCTTTATTATACAGTGGACAACGCTGATATTCCAGTATTGCTTTTGCGGTTGCACAACGTATGTAACTATGCGATTTCAGCACTTGTCCATTTTGCAGTATATGACTTTTCGATAAAAAATATTTTTTTTCAGTATAAGCTTTATTATACAGTGGAAAACGCTGATACTCCAGTATTGCTTTTGCGGTTGCACAACGTATGTAACTATGCGATTTCAGCACTTGTCCATTTTGCAGTATATGACTTTTCGATGAAAAATATTTTTTTGCAGTGCAAGCTTTATTATACAGTGGAAAACGCTGATACTCCAGTATTGCTTTTGCGGTTGCACAACGTATGTAACTATGAGATTTCAGCACTTGTCCATTTTGCAGTATGTGACTTTTCGACAAAAAATAATTTTTTTCAGTACCAGCTTTGTTATACAGTGGACAACGCTGATATTCCAGTATTGCTTTTGCGGTTGCACAACGTATGTAACTATGCGATTTCAGCACTTGTCCATTTTGCAGTATATGACTTTTCGATGAAAAATATTTTTTTGCAGTACAAGCTTTATTATACAGTGGAAAACGCTGATACTCCAGTATTGCTTTTGCAGTTGCACAACGTATGTAACTATGCGATTTCAGCACTTGTCCATTTTGCAGTATATGACTTTTCGATGAAAAATATTTTTTTGCAGTACAAGCTTTATTATACAGTGGAAAACGCTGATACTCCAGTATTGCTTTTGCGGTTGCACAACGTATTTAACTATGCGATTTCAGCACTTGTCCATTTTGCAGTATATGACTTTTCGATGAAAAATATTTTTTTGCAGTACAAGCTTTATTATACAGTGGAAAACGCTGATACTCCAGTATTGCTTTTGCGGTTGCACAACGTATGTAACTATGCGATTTCAGCACTTGTCCATTTTGCAGTATATGACTTTTGGATGAAAAATATTTTTTTGCAGTACAAGCTTTATTATACAGTGGAAAACGCTGATACTCCAGTATTGCTTTTGCGGTTGCACAACGTATGTAACTATGCGATTTCAGCACTTGTCCATTTTGCAGTATATGACTTTTCGATGAAAAATATTTTTTTGCACTACAAGCTTTATTATACAGTGGAAAACGCTGATACTCCAGTATTGCTTTTGCGGTTGCACAACGTATGTAACTGTGCGATTTCAGCACTTGTGCATTTTGCAGTATATGACTTTTCGATGAAAAATATTTTTTGCAGTACAAGCTTTATTATGCAGTGGACAACGCTGATATTCCAGTATTGCTTTTGCGGTTGCACAACGTATGTAACTATGAGATTTCAGCACTTGTCCATTTTGCAATATATGACTTTTAAATAAAAAATAATTTTTTTCAGTACAAGCTTTATTATACAGTGGAAAACGCTGGTACTCCAGTATTGCTTTTGCGGTTGCACAACGTATGTAACTATGAGATTTCAGCACTTGTCCATTTTGCAGTATATGACTTTTCGATAAAAAATAATTTTTTTCTGTACAAGCTTTGTTATACAGTGGAAAACGCTGGTATTCCAGTATTGCTTTTGCGGTTGCACAACTTATGCAACTGTGCGATTTCAGCACTTTTCTATTTTGCAGTATATGACTTTTCGATAAAAAATATTTTTTTGCAGTACAAGCTTTATTATTCAGGGGAAAACGCTGATACTCCAGTATTGCTTTTGCGGTTGCACAACGTATGTAACTATGAGATTTCAGCACTTGTCCATTTTGCAGTATATGACTTTTCGATAAAAAATAATTTTTTTCATTACAAGCTTTATTATACACTGGAAAACGCTGGTACACCAGTATTGCTTTTGCGGTTGCACAACGTATGTAACTATGCGATTTCAGCACTTGTCCATTTTGCAGTGTATGACTTTTCGATGAAAAATATTTTTTTGCAGTACAAGTTTTATTATACAGTGGAAAACGCTGATACTCCAGTATTGCTTTTGCGGTTGCACAACGTATGTAACTATGCGATTTCAGCACTTGTCCATTTTGCAGTATATGACTTTTCGATGAAAAATATTTTTTTGCAGTGCAAGCTTTATTATACAGTGGAAAACGCTGATACTCCAGTATTGCTTTTGCGGTTGCACAACGTATGTAACTATGAGATTTCAGCACTTGTCCTATTTGCAGTATATGACTTTTCGATAAAAAATAATTTTTTTCATTACAAGCTTTATTATACAGTGGAAAACGCTGGTACTCCAGTATTGCTTTTGCGGTTGCACAACGTATGTAACTGTGAGATTTCAGCACTTGTCCATTTTGCAGTGTATGACTTTTCGATGAAAAATATTTTTTTGCAGTACAAGCTTTATTATACAGTGGACAACGCTGATATTCCAGTATTGCTTTTGCGGTTGCACAACGTATGTAACTACGCGATTTCAGCACTTGTCCATTTTGCAGTATATGACCTTTCGATGAAAAATATTTTTTTGCAGTACAAGCTTTATTATACAGTGGAAAACGCTGATACTCCAGTATTGCTTTTGCGGTTGCACAACGTATGTAACTATGCGATTTCAGCACTTGTCCATTTTGCAGTATATGACTTTTCGATAAAAAATATTTTTTTGCAGTACAAGCTTTATTATACAGTGGACAACGCTGATATTCCAGTATTGCTTTTGCGGTTGCACAACGTATGTAACTACGCGATTTCAGCACTTGTCCATTTTGCAGTATATGACTTTTCGATGAAAAATATTTTTTTGCAGTACAAGCTTTATTATACAGTGGACAACGCTGATATTCCAGTATTGCTTTTGCGGTTGCACAACGTATGTAACTATGCGATTTCAGCACTTGTCCATTTTGCAGTATATGACTTTTCGATAAAAAATATTTTTTTTCAGTATAAGCTTTATTATACAGTGGAAAACGCTGATACTCCAGTATTGCTTTTGCGGTTGCACAACGTATGTAACTATGCGATTTCAGCACTTGTCCATTTTGCAGTATATGACTTTTCGATGAAAAATATTTTTTTGCAGTGCAAGCTTTATTATACAGTGGAAAACGCTGATACTCCAGTATTGCTTTTGCGGTTGCACAACGTATGTAACTATGAGATTTCAGCACTTGTCCATTTTGCAGTATATGACTTTTCGATAAAAAATATTTTTTTTCAGTATAAGCTTTATTATACAGTGGAAAACGCTGATACTCCAGTATTGCTTTTGCGGTTGCACAACGTATGTAACTATGCGATTTCAGCACTTGTCCATTTTGCAGTATATGACTTTTCGATGAAAAATATTTTTTTGCAGTGCAAGCTTTATTATACAGTGGAAAACGCTGATACTCCAGTATTGCTTTTGCGGTTGCACAACGTATGTAACTATGAGATTTCAGCACTTGTCCATTTTGCAGTATGTGACTTTTCGACAAAAAATAATTTTTTTCAGTACCAGCTTTGTTATACAGTGGACAACGCTGATATTCCAGTATTGCTTTTGCGGTTGCACAACGTATGTAACTATGCGATTTCAGCACTTGTCCATTTTGCAGTATATGACTTTTCGATGAAAAATATTTTTTTGCAGTACAAGCTTTATTATACAGTGGAAAACGCTGATACTCCAGTATTGCTTTTGCAGTTGCACAACGTATGTAACTATGCGATTTCAGCACTTGTCCATTTTGCAGTATATGACTTTTCGATGAAAAATATTTTTTTGCAGTACAAGCTTTATTATACAGTGGAAAACGCTGATACTCCAGTATTGCTTTTGCGGTTGCACAACGTATTTAACTATGCGATTTCAGCACTTGTCCATTTTGCAGTATATGACTTTTCGATGAAAAATATTTTTTTGCAGTACAAGCTTTATTATACAGTGGAAAACGCTGATACTCCAGTATTGCTTTTGCGGTTGCACAACGTATGTAACTATGCGATTTCAGCACTTGTCCATTTTGCAGTATATGACTTTTGGATGAAAAATATTTTTTTGCAGTACAAGCTTTATTATACAGTGGAAAACGCTGATACTCCAGTATTGCTTTTGCGGTTGCACAACGTATGTAACTATGCGATTTCAGCACTTGTCCATTTTGCAGTATATGACTTTTCGATGAAAAATATTTTTTTGCACTACAAGCTTTATTATACAGTGGAAAACGCTGATACTCCAGTATTGCTTTTGCGGTTGCACAACGTATGTAACTGTGCGATTTCAGCACTTGTGCATTTTGCAGTATATGACTTTTCGATGAAAAATATTTTTTGCAGTACAAGCTTTATTATGCAGTGGACAACGCTGATATTCCAGTATTGCTTTTGCGGTTGCACAACGTATGTAACTATGAGATTTCAGCACTTGTCCATTTTGCAATATATGACTTTTAAATAAAAAATAATTTTTTTCAGTACAAGCTTTATTATACAGTGGAAAACGCTGGTACTCCAGTATTGCTTTTGCGGTTGCACAACGTATGTAACTATGAGATTTCAGCACTTGTCCATTTTGCAGTATATGACTTTTCGATAAAAAATAATTTTTTTCTGTACAAGCTTTGTTATACAGTGGAAAACGCTGGTATTCCAGTATTGCTTTTGCGGTTGCACAACTTATGCAACTGTGCGATTTCAGCACTTTTCTATTTTGCAGTATATGACTTTTCGATAAAAAATATTTTTTTGCAGTACAAGCTTTATTATTCAGGGGAAAACGCTGATACTCCAGTATTGCTTTTGCGGTTGCACAACGTATGTAACTATGAGATTTCAGCACTTGTCCATTTTGCAGTATATGACTTTTCGATAAAAAATAATTTTTTTCATTACAAGCTTTATTATACACTGGAAAACGCTGGTACACCAGTATTGCTTTTGCGGTTGCACAACGTATGTAACTATGCGATTTCAGCACTTGTCCATTTTGCAGTGTATGACTTTTCGATGAAAAATATTTTTTTGCAGTACAAGTTTTATTATACAGTGGAAAACGCTGATACTCCAGTATTGCTTTTGCGGTTGCACAACGTATGTAACTATGCGATTTCAGCACTTGTCCATTTTGCAGTATATGACTTTTCGATGAAAAATATTTTTTTGCAGTGCAAGCTTTATTATACAGTGGAAAACGCTGATACTCCAGTATTGCTTTTGCGGTTGCACAACGTATGTAACTATGAGATTTCAGCACTTGTCCTATTTGCAGTATATGACTTTTCGATAAAAAATAATTTTTTTCATTACAAGCTTTATTATACAGTGGAAAACGCTGGTACTCCAGTATTGCTTTTGCGGTTGCACAACGTATGTAACTGTGAGATTTCAGCACTTGTCCATTTTGCAGTGTATGACTTTTCGATGAAAAATATTTTTTTGCAGTACAAGCTTTATTATACAGTGGACAACGCTGATATTCCAGTATTGCTTTTGCGGTTGCACAACGTATGTAACTACGCGATTTCAGCACTTGTCCATTTTGCAGTATATGACCTTTCGATGAAAAATATTTTTTTGCAGTACAAGCTTTATTATACAGTGGACAACGCTGATATTCCAGTATTGCTTTTGCGGTTGCACAACGTATGTAACTATGCGATTTCAGCACTTGTCCATTTTGCAGTATATGACTTTTCGATAAAAAATATTTTTTTTCAGTACAAGCTTTATTATACAGTGGAAAACGCTGATACTCCAGTATTGCTTTTGCGGTTGCACAACGTATGTAACTATGCGATTTCAGCACTTGTCCATTTTGCAGTATATGACTTTTCGATGAAAAATATTTTTTTGCAGTGCAAGCTTTATTATACAGTGGAAAACGCTGATACTCCAGTATTGCTTTTGCGGTTGCACAACGTATGTAACTATGAGATTTCAGCACTTGTCCATTTTGCAGTATGTGACTTTTCGACAAAAAATAATTTTTTTCAGTACAAGCTTTGTCATACAGTGGACAACGCTGATATTCCAGTATTGCTTTTGCGGTTGCACAACGTAGGTAACTATGCGATTTCAGCACTTGTCCATTTTGCAGTATATGACTTTTCGATGAAAAATATTTTTTTGCAGTACAAGCTTTATTATACAGTGGAAAACGCTGATACTCCAGTATTGCTTTTGCGGTTGCACAACGTATGTAACTATGCGATTTCAGCACTTGTCCATTTTGCAGTATATGACTTTTCGATGAAAAATATTTTTTTGCAGTACAAGCTTTATTATACAGTGGAAAACGCTGATACTCCAGTATTGCTTTTGCGGTTGCACAACGTATTTAACTATGCGATTTCAGCACTTGTCCATTTTGCAGTATATGACTTTTCGATGAAAAATATTTTTTTGCAGTACAAGCTTTATTATACAGTGGAAAACGCTGATACTCCAGTATTGCTTTTGCGGTTGCACAACGCATGTAACTATGCGATTTCAGCACTTGTCCATTTTGCAGTATATGACTTTTGGATGAAAAATATTTTTTTGCAGTACAAGCTTTATTATACAGTGGAAAACGCTGATACTCCAGTATTGCTTTTGCGGTTGCACAACGTATGTAACTATGCGATTTCAGCACTTGTCCATTTTGCAGTATATGACTTTTCGATGAAAAATATTTTTTTGCAGTACAAGCTTTATTATAAAGTGGAAAACGCTGATACTCCAGTATTGCTTTTGCGGTTGCACAACGTATGTAACTATGCGATTTCAGCACTTGTCCATTTTGCAGTATATGACTTTTCGATGAAAAATATTTTTTTGCACTACAAGCTTTATTATACAGTGGAAAACGCTGATACTCCAGTATTGCTTTTGCGGTTGCACAACGTATGTAACTGTGCGATTTCAGCACTTGTGCATTTTGCAGTATATGACTTTTCGATGAAAAATATTTTTTGCAGTACAAGCTTTATTATGCAGTGGACAACGCTGATATTCCAGAATTGCTTTTGCGGTTGCACAACGTATGTAACTATGAGATTTCAGCACTTGTACATTTTGCAATATATGACTTTTCAATAAAAAATAATTTTTTTCAGTACAAGCTTTATTATACAGTGGAAAACGCTGGTACTCCAGTATTGCTTTTGCGGTTGCACAACGTATGTAACTATGAGATTTCAGCACTTGTCCATTTTGCAGTATATGACTTTTCGATAAAAAATAATTTTTTTCTGTACAAGCTTTGTTATACAGTGGAAAACGCTGGTATTCCAGTATTGCTTTTGCGGTTGCACAACTTATGCAACTGTGCGATTTCAGCACTTTTCTATTTTGCAGTATATGACTTTTCGATAAAAAATATTTTTTTGCAGTACAAGCTTTATTATACAGGGGAAAACGCTGATACTCCAGTATTGCTTTTGCGGTTGCACAACGTATGTAACTATGCGATTTCAGCACTTGTCCATTTTGCAGTATATGACTTTTCGATGAAAAATATTTTTTTGCAGTACAAGCTTTATTATACAGTGGACAACGCTGATATTCCAGTATTGCTTTTGCGGTTGCACAACGTATGTAACTATGCGATTTCAGCACTTGTCCATTTTGCAGTATATGACTTTTCGATAAAAAATATTTTTTTTCAGTACAAGCTTTATTATACAGTGGAAAACGCTGATACTCCAGTATTGCTTTTGCGGTTGCACAACGTATGTAACTATGAGATTTCAGCACTTGTCCATTTTGCAGTATATGACTTTTCGATAAAAAACAATTTTTTTCAGTACAAGCTTTATTATACAGTGGAAAACGCTGGTACTCCAGTATTGCTTTTGCGGTTGCACAACGTATGTAACTATGAGATTTCAGTACTTGTCCATTTTGCAGTATATGACTTTTCGATAAAAAATAATTTTTTTCAGTACAAGCTTTGTTATACAGTGGAAAACGCTGGTATTCCAGTATTGCTTTTGCGGTTGCACAACGCATGCAACTGTGCGATTTCAGCACTTGTCTATTTTGCAGTATATGAATTTTCGACAAAAAATATTTTTTTGCAGTACAAGCTTTATTATACAGGGGAAAACGCTGATACTCCAGTATTGCTTTTGAGGTTGCACAACGTATGCAACTATGCGATTTCAGCACTTGTCCATTTTGCAGTATATGACTTTTCGATGAAAAATATTTTTTTGCAGTACAAGCTTTATTATACAGGGGACAACGCTGATATTCCAGTATTGCTTTTGCGGTTGCACAACGTATGTAACTATGCGATTTCAGCACTTGTCCATTTTGCAGTATATGACTTTTCGATGAAAAATATTTTTTTGCAGTACAAGCTTTATTATACAGTGGACAACGCTGATATTCCAGTATTGCTTTTGCGGTTGCACAACGTATGCAACTGTGCAATTTCAGCACTTTTACAATTTGCAGTATATGACTTTTCGATGAAAAATATTTTTTTGCAGTACAAGCTTTATTATACAGTGGAAAACGCTGATACTCCAGTATTGCTTTTGCGGTTGCACAACGTATGTAACTATGCGATTTCAGCACTTGTCCATTTTGCAGTATATGACTTTTCGATGAAAAATATTTTTTTGCAGTACAAGCTTTATTATACAGTGGAAAACGCTGATATTCCAGTATTGCTTTTGCGGTTGCACAACGTATGAAACTATGAGATTTCAGTACTTGTCCATTTTGCAGTATATGACTTTTCGATAAAAAATAATTTTTTTCAGTACAAGCTTTATTATACAGTGGAAAACGCTGATACTCCAGTATTGCTTTTGCGGTTGCACAACGTATGTAACTATGCGATTTCAGCACTTGTCCATTTTGCAGTATATGACTTTTCGATAAAAAATATTTTTTTCAGTACAGGCTTTATTATACAGTGGAAAACGCTGGTACTCCAGTATTGCTTTTGCGGTTGCACAACGTATGAAACAATGAGATTTCAGTACTTGTCCATTTTGCAGTATATGACTTTTCGATAAAAAATAATTTTTTTCAGGACAAGCTTTAACAGTGGAAAACGCTGGTATTCCAGTATTGCTTTTGCGGTTGCACAACGTATGCAACTGTGCGATTTCAGCACTTGTCTATTTTGCAGTATATGACTTTTCGACAAAAAATATTTTTTTGCAGTACAAGCTTTATTATACAGGGGAAAACGCTGATATTCAGAAATGCTTTTGCGGTTGCACAACGTATGCAACTATGCGATTTCAGCACTTGTCCATTTTGCAGTATATGTCTTTTCGATGAAAAATATTTTTTTGCAGTACAAGCTTTATTATACAGTGGACAACGCTGATATTCCAGTATTGCTTTTGCGGTTGCACAACGTATGTAACTATGCGATTTCAGCACTTGTCCATTTTGCAGTATATGACTTTTCGATGAAAAATATTTTTTTGCAGTACAAGCTTTATTATACAGTGGAAAACGCTGATACTCCAGTATTGCTTTTGCGGTTGCACAACGTATGAAACTATGAGATTTCAGTACTTGTCCGTTTTGCAGTATATGACTTTTCGACAAAAAATAATTTTTTTCAGTACAAGCTTTATTATACAGTGGAAAACGCTGATACTCCAGTATTGCTTTTGCGGTTGCACAACGTATGTAACTATGCGATTTCAGCACTTGTCCAATTTGCAGTATATGACTTTTCGATGAAAAATATTTTTTTCAGTACAAGCTTTATTATACAGTGGACAACGCTGATATTCCAGTATTGCTTTTGCGGTTGCACAACGTATGTAACTATGCGATTTCAGCACTTGTCCATTTTGCAGTATATGACTTTTCGACAAAAAATAATTTTTTTCAGTACAAGCTTTGTTATACAGTGGACAACGCTGATACTCCAGTATTGCTTTTGCGGTTGCACAACGTATGTAACTATGCGATTTCAGCACTTGTCCATTTTGCAGTATATGACTTAACGATGAAAAATATTTTTTTGCAGTGCAAGCTTTATTATACAGTGGAAAACGCTGATACTCCAGTATTGCTTTTGCGGTTGCACAACGTATGTAACTATGAGATTTCAGCACTTGTCCATTTTGCAGTATGTGACTTTTCGACAAAAAATAATGTTTTTTCAGTACAAGCTTTGTTATACAGTGGACAACGCTGATATTCCAGTATTGCTTTTGCAGTTGCACAACGTATGTAACTATGCGATTTCAGCACTTGTCCATTTTGCAGTATATGACTTTTCGATGAAAAATATTTTTTTGCAGTACAAGCTTTATTATACAGTGGAAAACGCTGATACTCCAGTATTGCTTTTGCGGTTGCACAACGTATGTAACTATGCGATTTCAGCACTTGTCCATTTTGCAGTATATGACTTTTCGATAAAAAATATTTTTTTGCAGTACAAGCTTTATTATACAGTGGACAACGCTGATATTCCAGTATTGCTTTTGCGGTTGCACAACGTATGTAACTACGCGATTTCAGCACTTGTCCATTTTGCAGTATATGACTTTTCGATGAAAAATATTTTTTTGCAGTACAAGCTTTATTATACAGTGGACAACGCTGATATTCCAGTATTGCTTTTGCGGTTGCACAACGTATGTAACTATGCGATTTCAGCACTTGTCCATTTTGCAGTATATGACTTTTCGATAAAAAATATTTTTTTTCAGTATAAGCTTTATTATACAGTGGAAAACGCTGATACTCCAGTATTGCTTTTGCGGTTGCACAACGTATGTAACTATGCGATTTCAGCACTTGTCCATTTTGCAGTATATGACTTTTCGATGAAAAATATTTTTTTGCAGTGCAAGCTTTATTATACAGTGGAAAACGCTGATACTCCAGTATTGCTTTTGCGGTTGCACAACGTATGTAACTATGAGATTTCAGCACTTGTCCATTTTGCAGTATATGACTTTTCGATAAAAAATATTTTTTTTCAGTATAAGCTTTATTATACAGTGGAAAACGCTGATACTCCAGTATTGCTTTTGCGGTTGCACAACGTATGTAACTATGCGATTTCAGCACTTGTCCATTTTGCAGTATATGACTTTTCGATGAAAAATATTTTTTTGCAGTGCAAGCTTTATTATACAGTGGAAAACGCTGATACTCCAGTATTGCTTTTGCGGTTGCACAACGTATGTAACTATGAGATTTCAGCACTTGTCCATTTTGCAGTATGTGACTTTTCGACAAAAAATAATTTTTTTCAGTACCAGCTTTGTTATACAGTGGACAACGCTGATATTCCAGTATTGCTTTTGCGGTTGCACAACGTATGTAACTATGCGATTTCAGCACTTGTCCATTTTGCAGTATATGACTTTTCGATGAAAAATATTTTTTTGCAGTACAAGCTTTATTATACAGTGGAAAACGCTGATACTCCAGTATTGCTTTTGCAGTTGCACAACGTATGTAACTATGCGATTTCAGCACTTGTCCATTTTGCAGTATATGACTTTTCGATGAAAAATATTTTTTTGCAGTACAAGCTTTATTATACAGTGGAAAACGCTGATACTCCAGTATTGCTTTTGCGGTTGCACAACGTATTTAACTATGCGATTTCAGCACTTGTCCATTTTGCAGTATATGACTTTTCGATGAAAAATATTTTTTTGCAGTACAAGCTTTATTATACAGTGGAAAACGCTGATACTCCAGTATTGCTTTTGCGGTTGCACAACGTATGTAACTATGCGATTTCAGCACTTGTCCATTTTGCAGTATATGACTTTTGGATGAAAAATATTTTTTTGCAGTACAAGCTTTATTATACAGTGGAAAACGCTGATACTCCAGTATTGCTTTTGCGGTTGCACAACGTATGTAACTATGCGATTTCAGCACTTGTCCATTTTGCAGTATATGACTTTTCGATGAAAAATATTTTTTTGCACTACAAGCTTTATTATACAGTGGAAAACGCTGATACTCCAGTATTGCTTTTGCGGTTGCACAACGTATGTAACTGTGCGATTTCAGCACTTGTGCATTTTGCAGTATATGACTTTTCGATGAAAAATATTTTTTGCAGTACAAGCTTTATTATGCAGTGGACAACGCTGATATTCCAGTATTGCTTTTGCGGTTGCACAACGTATGTAACTATGAGATTTCAGCACTTGTCCATTTTGCAATATATGACTTTTAAATAAAAAATAATTTTTTTCAGTACAAGCTTTATTATACAGTGGAAAACGCTGGTACTCCAGTATTGCTTTTGCGGTTGCACAACGTATGTAACTATGAGATTTCAGCACTTGTCCATTTTGCAGTATATGACTTTTCGATAAAAAATAATTTTTTTCTGTACAAGCTTTGTTATACAGTGGAAAACGCTGGTATTCCAGTATTGCTTTTGCGGTTGCACAACTTATGCAACTGTGCGATTTCAGCACTTTTCTATTTTGCAGTATATGACTTTTCGATAAAAAATATTTTTTTGCAGTACAAGCTTTATTATTCAGGGGAAAACGCTGATACTCCAGTATTGCTTTTGCGGTTGCACAACGTATGTAACTATGAGATTTCAGCACTTGTCCATTTTGCAGTATATGACTTTTCGATAAAAAATAATTTTTTTCATTACAAGCTTTATTATACACTGGAAAACGCTGGTACACCAGTATTGCTTTTGCGGTTGCACAACGTATGTAACTATGCGATTTCAGCACTTGTCCATTTTGCAGTGTATGACTTTTCGATGAAAAATATTTTTTTGCAGTACAAGTTTTATTATACAGTGGAAAACGCTGATACTCCAGTATTGCTTTTGCGGTTTCACAACGTATGTAACTATGCGATTTCAGCACTTGTCCATTTTGCAGTATATGACTTTTCGATGAAAAATATTTTTTTGCAGTGCAAGCTTTATTATACAGTGGAAAACGCTGATACTCCAGTATTGCTTTTGCGGTTGCACAACGTATGTAACTATGAGATTTCAGCACTTGTCCTATTTGCAGTATATGACTTTTCGATAAAAAATAATTTTTTTCATTACAAGCTTTATTATACAGTGGAAAACGCTGGTACTCCAGTATTGCTTTTGCGGTTGCACAACGTATGTAACTGTGAGATTTCAGCACTTGTCCATTTTGCAGTGTATGACTTTTCGATGAAAAATATTTTTTTGCAGTACAAGCTTTATTATACAGTGGACAACGCTGATATTCCAGTATTGCTTTTGCGGTTGCACAACGTATGTAACTACGCGATTTCAGCACTTGTCCATTTTGCAGTATATGACCTTTCGATGAAAAATATTTTTTTGCAGTACAAGCTTTATTATACAGTGGACAACGCTGATATTCCAGTATTGCTTTTGCGGTTGCACAACGTATGTAACTATGCGATTTCAGCACTTGTCCATTTTGCAGTATATGACTTTTCGATAAAAAATATTTTTTTTCAGTACAAGCTTTATTATACAGTGGAAAACGCTGATACTCCAGTATTGCTTTTGCGGTTGCACAACGTATGTAACTATGCGATTTCAGCACTTGTCCATTTTGCAGTATATGACTTTTCGATGAAAAATATTTTTTTGCAGTGCAAGCTTTATTATACAGTGGAAAACGCTGATACTCCAGTATTGCTTTTGCGGTTGCACAACGTATGTAACTATGAGATTTCAGCACTTGTCCATTTTGCAGTATGTGACTTTTCGACAAAAAATAATTTTTTTCAGTACCAGCTTTGTTATACAGTGGACAACGCTGATATTCCAGTATTGCTTTTGCGGTTGCACAACGTATGTAACTATGCGATTTCAGCACTTGTCCATTTTGCAGTATATGACTTTTCGATGAAAAATATTTTTTTGCAGTACAAGCTTTATTATACAGTGGAAAACGCTGATACTCCAGTATTGCTTTTGCAGTTGCACAACGTATGTAACTATGCGATTTCAGCACTTGTCCATTTTGCAGTATATGACTTTTCGATGAAAAATATTTTTTTGCAGTACAAGCTTTATTATACAGTGGAAAACGCTGATACTCCAGTATTGCTTTTGCGGTTGCACAACGTATTTAACTATGCGATTTCAGCACTTGTCCATTTTGCAGTATATGACTTTTCGATGAAAAATATTTTTTTGCAGTACAAGCTTTATTATACAGTGGAAAACGCTGATACTCCAGTATTGCTTTTGCGGTTGCACAACGTATGTAACTATGCGATTTCAGCACTTGTCCATTTTGCAGTATATGACTTTTGGATGAAAAATATTTTTTTGCAGTACAAGCTTTATTATACAGTGGAAAACGCTGATACTCCAGTATTGCTTTTGCGGTTGCACAACGTATGTAACTATGCGATTTCAGCACTTGTCCATTTTGCAGTATATGACTTTTCGATGAAAAATATTTTTTTGCACTACAAGCTTTATTATACAGTGGAAAACGCTGATACTCCAGTATTGCTTTTGCGGTTGCACAACGTATGTAACTGTGCGATTTCAGCACTTGTGCATTTTGCAGTATATGACTTTTCGATGAAAAATATTTTTTGCAGTACAAGCTTTATTATGCAGTGGACAACGCTGATATTCCAGTATTGCTTTTGCGGTTGCACAACGTATGTAACTATGAGATTTCAGCACTTGTCCATTTTGCAATATATGACTTTTAAATAAAAAATAATTTTTTTCAGTACAAGCTTTATTATACAGTGGAAAACGCTGGTACTCCAGTATTGCTTTTGCGGTTGCACAACGTATGTAACTATGAGATTTCAGCACTTGTCCATTTTGCAGTATATGACTTTTCGATAAAAAATAATTTTTTTCTGTACAAGCTTTGTTATACAGTGGAAAACGCTGGTATTCCAGTATTGCTTTTGCGGTTGCACAACTTATGCAACTGTGCGATTTCAGCACTTTTCTATTTTGCAGTATATGACTTTTCGATAAAAAATATTTTTTTGCAGTACAAGCTTTATTATTCAGGGGAAAACGCTGATACTCCAGTATTGCTTTTGCGGTTGCACAACGTATGTAACTATGAGATTTCAGCACTTGTCCATTTTGCAGTATATGACTTTTCGATAAAAAATAATTTTTTTCATTACAAGCTTTATTATACACTGGAAAACGCTGGTACACCAGTATTGCTTTTGCGGTTGCACAACGTATGTAACTATGCGATTTCAGCACTTGTCCATTTTGCAGTGTATGACTTTTCGATGAAAAATATTTTTTTGCAGTACAAGTTTTATTATACAGTGGAAAACGCTGATACTCCAGTATTGCTTTTGCGGTTGCACAACGTATGTAACTATGCGATTTCAGCACTTGTCCATTTTGCAGTATATGACTTTTCGATGAAAAATATTTTTTTGCAGTGCAAGCTTTATTATACAGTGGAAAACGCTGATACTCCAGTATTGCTTTTGCGGTTGCACAACGTATGTAACTATGAGATTTCAGCACTTGTCCTATTTGCAGTATATGACTTTTCGATAAAAAATAATTTTTTTCATTACAAGCTTTATTATACAGTGGAAAACGCTGGTACTCCAGTATTGCTTTTGCGGTTGCACAACGTATGTAACTGTGAGATTTCAGCACTTGTCCATTTTGCAGTGTATGACTTTTCGATGAAAAATATTTTTTTGCAGTACAAGCTTTATTATACAGTGGACAACGCTGATATTCCAGTATTGCTTTTGCGGTTGCACAACGTATGTAACTACGCGATTTCAGCACTTGTCCATTTTGCAGTATATGACCTTTCGATGAAAAATATTTTTTTGCAGTACAAGCTTTATTATACAGTGGACAACGCTGATATTCCAGTATTGCTTTTGCGGTTGCACAACGTATGTAACTATGCGATTTCAGCACTTGTCCATTTTGCAGTATATGACTTTTCGATAAAAAATATTTTTTTTCAGTACAAGCTTTATTATACAGTGGAAAACGCTGATACTCCAGTATTGCTTTTGCGGTTGCACAACGTATGTAACTATGCGATTTCAGCACTTGTCCATTTTGCAGTATATGACTTTTCGATGAAAAATATTTTTTTGCAGTGCAAGCTTTATTATACAGTGGAAAACGCTGATACTCCAGTATTGCTTTTGCGGTTGCACAACGTATGTAACTATGAGATTTCAGCACTTGTCCATTTTGCAGTATGTGACTTTTCGACAAAAAATAATTTTTTTCAGTACAAGCTTTGTCATACAGTGGACAACGCTGATATTCCAGTATTGCTTTTGCGGTTGCACAACGTAGGTAACTATGCGATTTCAGCACTTGTCCATTTTGCAGTATATGACTTTTCGATGAAAAATATTTTTTTGCAGTACAAGCTTTATTATACAGTGGAAAACGCTGATACTCCAGTATTGCTTTTGCGGTTGCACAACGTATGTAACTATGCGATTTCAGCACTTGTCCATTTTGCAGTATATGACTTTTCGATGAAAAATATTTTTTTGCAGTACAAGCTTTATTATACAGTGGAAAACGCTGATACTCCAGTATTGCTTTTGCGGTTGCACAACGTATTTAACTATGCGATTTCAGCACTTGTCCATTTTGCAGTATATGACTTTTCGATGAAAAATATTTTTTTGCAGTACAAGCTTTATTATACAGTGGAAAACGCTGATACTCCAGTATTGCTTTTGCGGTTGCACAACGCATGTAACTATGCGATTTCAGCACTTGTCCATTTTGCAGTATATGACTTTTGGATGAAAAATATTTTTTTGCAGTACAAGCTTTATTATACAGTGGAAAACGCTGATACTCCAGTATTGCTTTTGCGGTTGCACAACGTATGTAACTATGCGATTTCAGCACTTGTCCATTTTGCAGTATATGACTTTTCGATGAAAAATATTTTTTTGCAGTACAAGCTTTATTATAAAGTGGAAAACGCTGATACTCCAGTATTGCTTTTGCGGTTGCACAACGTATGTAACTATGCGATTTCAGCACTTGTCCATTTTGCAGTATATGACTTTTCGATGAAAAATATTTTTTTGCACTACAAGCTTTATTATACAGTGGAAAACGCTGATACTCCAGTATTGCTTTTGCGGTTGCACAACTTATGCAACTGTGCGATTTCAGCACTTGTGCATTTTGCAGTATATGACTTTTCGATGAAAAATATTTTTTGCAGTACAAGCTTTATTATGCAGTGGACAACGCTGATATTCCAGAATTGCTTTTGCGGTTGCACAACGTATGTAACTATGAGATTTCAGCACTTGTACATTTTGCAATATATGACTTTTCAATAAAAAATAATTTTTTTCAGTACAAGCTTTATTATACAGTGGAAAACGCTGGTACTCCAGTATTGCTTTTGCGGTTGCACAACGTATGTAACTATGAGATTTCAGCACTTGTCCATTTTGCAGTATATGACTTTTCGATAAAAAATAATTTTTTTCTGTACAAGCTTTGTTATACAGTGGAAAACGCTGGTATTCCAGTATTGCTTTTGCGGTTGCACAACTTATGCAACTGTGCGATTTCAGCACTTTTCTATTTTGCAGTATATGACTTTTCGATAAAAAATATTTTTTTGCAGTACAAGCTTTATTATACAGGGGAAAACGCTGATACTCCAGTATTGCTTTTGCGGTTGCACAACGTATGTAACTATGCGATTTCAGCACTTGTCCATTTTGCAGTATATGACTTTTCGATGAAAAATATTTTTTTGCAGTACAAGCTTTATTATACAGTGGACAACGCTGATATTCCAGTATTGCTTTTGCGGTTGCACAACGTATGTAACTATGCGATTTCAGCACTTGTCCATTTTGCAGTATATGACTTTTCGATAAAAAATATTTTTTTTCAGTACAAGCTTTATTATACAGTGGAAAACGCTGATACTCCAGTATTGCTTTTGCGGTTGCACAACGTATGTAACTATGAGATTTCAGCACTTGTCCATTTTGCAGTATATGACTTTTCGATAAAAAACAATTTTTTTCAGTACAAGCTTTATTATACAGTGGAAAACGCTGGTACTCCAGTATTGCTTTTGCGGTTGCACAACGTATGTAACTATGAGATTTCAGTACTTGTCCATTTTGCAGTATATGACTTTTCGATAAAAAATAATTTTTTTCAGTACAAGCTTTGTTATACAGTGGAAAACGCTGGTATTCCAGTATTGCTTTTGCGGTTGCACAACGCATGCAACTGTGCGATTTCAGCACTTGTCTATTTTGCAGTATATGAATTTTCGACAAAAAATATTTTTTTGCAGTACAAGCTTTATTATACAGGGGAAAACGCTGATACTCCAGTATTGCTTTTGAGGTTGCACAACGTATGCAACTATGCGATTTCAGCACTTGTCCATTTTGCAGTATATGACTTTTCGATGAAAAATATTTTTTTGCAGTACAAGCTTTATTATACAGGGGACAACGCTGATATTCCAGTATTGCTTTTGCGGTTGCACAACGTATGTAACTATGCGATTTCAGCACTTGTCCATTTTGCAGTATATGACTTTTCGATGAAAAATATTTTTTTGCAGTACAAGCTTTATTATACAGTGGACAACGCTGATATTCCAGTATTGCTTTTGCGGTTGCACAACGTATGCAACTGTGCAATTTCAGCACTTTTACAATTTGCAGTATATGACTTTTCGATGAAAAATATTTTTTTGCAGTACAAGCTTTATTATACAGTGGAAAACGCTGATACTCCAGTATTGCTTTTGCGGTTGCACAACGTATGTAACTATGCGATTTCAGCACTTGTCCATTTTGCAGTATATGACTTTTCGATGAAAAATATTTTTTTGCAGTACAAGCTTTATTATACAGTGGAAAACGCTGATATTCCAGTATTGCTTTTGCGGTTGCACAACGTATGAAACTATGAGATTTCAGTACTTGTCCATTTTGCAGTATATGACTTTTCGATAAAAAATAATTTTTTTCAGTACAAGCTTTATTATACAGTGGAAAACGCTGATACTCCAGTATTGCTTTTGCGGTTGCACAACGTATGTAACTATGCGATTTCAGCACTTGTCCATTTTGCAGTATATGACTTTTCGATAAAAAATATTTTTTTCAGTACAGGCTTTATTATACAGTGGAAAACGCTGGTACTCCAGTATTGCTTTTGCGGTTGCACAACGTATGAAACAATGAGATTTCAGTACTTGTCCATTTTGCAGTATATGACTTTTCGATAAAAAATAATTTTTTTCAGGACAAGCTTTAACAGTGGAAAACGCTGGTATTCCAGTATTGCTTTTGCGGTTGCACAACGTATGCAACTGTGCGATTTCAGCACTTGTCTATTTTGCAGTATATGACTTTTCGACAAAAAATATTTTTTTGCAGTACAAGCTTTATTATACAGGGGAAAACGCTGATATTCAGTAATGCTTTTGCGGTTGCACAACGTATGCAACTATGCGATTTCAGCACTTGTCCATTTTGCAGTATATGTCTTTTCGATGAAAAATATTTTTTTGCAGTACAAGCTTTATTATACAGTGGACAACGCTGATATTCCAGTATTGCTTTTGCGGTTGCACAACGTATGTAACTATGCGATTTCAGCACTTGTCCATTTTGCAGTATATGACTTTTCGATGAAAAATATTTTTTTGCAGTACAAGCTTTATTATACAGTGGAAAACGCTGATACTCCAGTATTGCTTTTGCGGTTGCACAACGTATGAAACTATGAGATTTCAGTACTTGTCCGTTTTGCAGTATATGACTTTTCGACAAAAAATAATTTTTTTCAGTACAAGCTTTATTATACAGTGGAAAACGCTGATACTCCAGTATTGCTTTTGCGGTTGCACAACGTATGTAACTATGCGATTTCAGCACTTGTCCAATTTGCAGTATATGACTTTTCGATGAAAAATATTTTTTTCAGTACAAGCTTTATTATACAGTGGACAACGCTGATATTCCAGTATTGCTTTTGCGGTTGCACAACGTATGTAACTATGCGATTTCAGCACTTGTCCATTTTGCAGTATATGACTTTTCGACAAAAAATAATTTTTTTCAGTACAAGCTTTGTTATACAGTGGACAACGCTGATACTCCAGTATTGCTTTTGCGGTTGCACAACGTATGTAACTATGCGATTTCAGCACTTGTCCATTTTGCAGTATATGACTTAACGATGAAAAATATTTTTTTGCAGTGCAAGCTTTATTATACAGTGGAAAACGCTGATACTCCAGTATTGCTTTTGCGGTTGCACAACGTATGTAACTATGAGATTTCAGCACTTGTCCATTTTGCAGTATGTGACTTTTCGACAAAAAATAATGTTTTTTCAGTACAAGCTTTGTTATACAGTGGACAACGCTGATATTCCAGTATTGCTTTTGCAGTTGCACAACGTATGTAACTATGCGATTTCAGCACTTGTCCATTTTGCAGTATATGACTTTTCGATGAAAAATATTTTTTTGCAGTACAAGCTTTATTATACAGTGGAAAACGCTGATACTCCAGTATTGCTTTTGCGGTTGCACAACGTATGTAACTATGCGATTTCAGCACTTGTCCATTTTGCAGTATATGACTTTTCGATGAAAAATATTTTTTTGCAGTACAAGCTTTATTATACAGTGGAAAACGCTGATACTCCAGTATTGCTTTTGCGGTTGCACAACGTATTTAACTATGCGATTTCAGCACTTGTCCATTTTGCAGTATATGACTTTTCGATGAAAAATATTTTTTTGCAGTACAAGCTTTATTATACAGTGGAAAACGCTGATACTCCAGTATTGCTTTTGCGGTTGCACAACGTATGTAACTATGCGATTTCAGCACTTGTCCATTTTGCAGTATATGACTTTTCGATGAAAAATATTTTTTTGCAGTACAAGCTTTATTATACAGTGGAAAACGCTGATACTCCAGTATTGCTTTTGCGGTTGCACAACGTATGTAACTGTGCGATTTTAGCACTTGTGCATTTTGCAGTATATGACTTTTCGATGAAAAATATTTTTTGCAGTACAAGCTTTATTATGCAGTGGACAACGCTGATATTCCAGTATTGCTTTTGCGGTTGCACAACGTATGTAACTATGAGATTTCAGCACTTGTCCATTTTGCAATATATGACTTTTCGATAAAAAATAATTTTTTTCAGTACAAGCTTTATTATACAGTGGAAAACGCTGGTACTCCAGTATTGCTTTTGCGGTTGCACAACGTATGTAACTATGAGATTTCAGCACTTGTCCATTTTGCAGTATATGACTTTTCGACAAAAAATAATTTTTTTCTGTACAAGCTTTGTTATACAGTGGAAAACGCTGGTATTCCAGTATTGCTTTTGCGGTTGCACAACTTATGCAACTGTGCGATTTCAGCACTTTTCTATTTTGCAGTATATGACTTTTCGATAAAAAATATTTTTTTGCAGTACAAGCTTTATTATACAGTGGACAACGCTGATATTCCAGTATTGCTTTTGCGGTTGCACAACGTATGTAACTATGCGATTTCAGCACTTGTCCATTTTGCAGTATATGACTTTTCGATAAAAAATATTTTTTTTCAGTACAAGCTTTATTATACAGTGGAAAACGCTGATACTCCAGTATTGCTTTTGCGGTTGCACAACGTATGCAACTGTGCGATTTCAGCACTTGTCCATTTTGCAGTATATGACTTTTCGATGAAAAATATTTTTTTTCAGTACAAGCTTTATTATACAGTGGAAAACGCTGATACTCCAGTATTGCTTTTGCGGTTGCACAACGTATGTAACTATGAGATTTCAGCACTTGTCCATTTTGCAGTATATGACTTTTCGATAAAAAATAATTTTTTTCAGTACAAGCTTTATTATACAGTGGAAAACGCTGGAACTCTCAGTATTGCTTTTGCGGTTGCACAACGTATGTAACTATGAGATTTTAGTACTTGTCCATTTTGCAGTATATGACTTTTCGAGAAAAAATAATTTTTTTCAGTACAAGCTTTATTATACAGTGGAAAACGCTGGTATTCCAGTATTGCTTTTGCGGTTGCACAACGTATGCAACTGTGCGATTTCAGCACTTGTCTATTTTGCAGTATATGAATTTTCGATAAAAAATATTTTTTTGCAGTACAAGCTTTATTATACAAGGGAAAACGCTGGTACTCCAGTATTGCTTTTGCGGTTGCACAACGTATGTAACTATGAGATTTCAGCACTTGTCCATTTTGCAGTATATGACTTTTCGACAAAAAATAATTTTTTTCTGTACAAGCTTTGTTATACAGGGGAAAACGCTGATACTCCAGTATTGCTTTTGCGGTTGCACAACTTATGCAACTGTGTGATTTCAGCACTTTTCTATTTTGCAGTATATGACTTTTCGATAAAAAATATTTTTTTGCAGTACAAGCTTTATTATACAGTGGACAACGCTGATATTCCAGTATTGCTTTTGCGGTTGCACAACGTATGTAACTATGCGATTTCAGCACTTGTCCATTTTGCAGTATATGACTTTTCGATAAAAAATATTTTTTTTCAGTACAAGCTTTATTATACAGTGGAAAACGCTGATACTCCAGTATTGCTTTTGCGGTTGCACAACGTATGCAACTGTGCGATTTCAGCACTTGTCCATTTTGCAGTATATGACTTTTCGATGAAAAATATTTTTTTTCAGTACAAGCTTTATTATACAGTGGAAAACGCTGATACTCCAGTATTGCTTTTGCGGTTGCACAACGTATGTAACTATGAGATTTCAGCACTTGTCCATTTTGCAGTATATGACTTTTCGATAAAAAATAATTTTTTTCAGTACAAGCTTTATTATACAGTGGAAAACGCTGGAACTCCAGTATTGCTTTTGCGGTTGCACAACGTATGTAACTATGAGATTTTAGTACTTGTCCATTTTGCAGTATATGACTTTTCGAGAAAAAATAATTTTTTTCAGTACAAGCTTTATTATACAGTGGAAAACGCTGGTATTCCAGTATTGCTTTTGCGGTTGCACAACGTATGCAACTGTGCGATTTCAGCACTTGTCTATTTTGCAGTATATGAATTTTCGATAAAAAATATTTTTTTGCAGTACAAGCTTTATTATACAAGGGAAAACGCTGATACTCCAGTATTGCTTTTGCGGTTGCACAACGTATGCAACTGTGCGATTTCAGCACTTGTCTATTTTGCAGTATATGAATTTTCGATAAAAAATATTTTTTTGCAGTACAAGCTTTATTATACAGGGGAAAACGCTGATACTCCAGTATTGCTTTTGCGGTTGCACAACGTATGCAACTATGCGATTTCAGCACTTGTCCATTTTGCAGTATATGACTTTTCGATGAAAAATATTTTTTTGCAGTACAAGCTTTATTATACAGTGGAAAACGCTGATATTCCAGTATTGCTTTTGCGGTTGCACAACGTATGAAACTATGAGATTTCAGTACTTGTCCATTTTGCAGTATATGACTTTTCGATAAAAAATATTTTTTTTCAGTACAAGCTTTATTATACAGTGGAAAACGCTGATACTCCAGTATTGCTTTTGCGGTTGCACAACGTATGTAACTATGAGATTTCAGCACTTGTCCATTTTGCAGTATATGACTTTTCGATAAAAAATAATTTTTTTCAGTACAAGCTTTATTATACAGTGGAAAACGCTGGAACTCCAGTATTGCTTTTGCGGTTGCACAACGTATG
Source organism: Ascidia mentula (assembly GCF_947561715.1). Classification (NCBI taxonomy): domain Eukaryota; kingdom Metazoa; phylum Chordata; class Ascidiacea; order Phlebobranchia; family Ascidiidae; genus Ascidia; species Ascidia mentula. Next base: position 11,809,751 of record NC_138569.1, on the reverse strand, counting down.
CAACTGTGCGATTTCAGCACTTGTCCATTTTGCAGTATATGACTTTTCGATGAAAAATATTTTTTTTCAGTACAAGCTTTATTATACAGTGGAAAACGCTGATACTCCAGTATTGCTTTTGCGGTTGCACAACGTATGTAACTATGAGATTTCAGCACTTGTCCATTTTGCAGTATATGACTTTTCGATAAAAAATAATTTTTTTCAGTACAAGCTTTATTATACAGTGGAAAACGCTGGAACTCCAGTATTGCTTTTGCGGTTGCACAACGTATGCAACTATGCGATTTCAGCACTTGTCCATTTTGCAGTATATGACTTTTCGATGAAAAATATTTTTTTGCAGTACAAGCTTTATTATACAGTGGAAAACGCTGATATTCCAGTATTGCTTTTGCGGTTGCACAACGTATGAAACTATGAGATTTCAGTACTTGTCCATTTTGCAGTATATGACTTTTCGATAAAAAATAATTTTTTTCAGAACAAGCTTTATTATACAGTGGAAAACGCTGATACTCCAGTATTGCTTTTGCGGTTGCACAACGTATGTAACTATGCGATTTCAGCACTTGTCCATTTTGCAGTATATGACTTTTCGATGAAAAATATTTTTTTCAGTACAAGCTTTATTATACAGTGGAAAACGCTGGTACTCCAGTATTGCTTTTGCGGTTGCACAACGTATGAAACAATGAGATTTCAGTACTTGTCCATTTTGCAGTATATGACTTTTCGATAAAAAATAATTTTTTTCAGTACAAGCTTTAACAGTGGAAAACGCTGGTATTCCAGTATTGCTTTTGCGGTTGCACAACGTATGCAACTGTGCGATTTCAGCACTTGTCTATTTTGCAGTATATGACTTTTCGACAAAAAATATTTTTTTGCAGTACAAGCTTTATTATACAGGGGAAAACGCTGATATTCAGTATTGCTTTTGCGGTTGCACAACGTATGCAACTATGCGATTTCAGCACTTGTCCATTTTGCAGTATATGTCTTTTCGATGAAAAATATTTTTTTGCAGTACAAGCTTTATTATACAGTGGACAACGCTGATATTCCAGTATTGCTTTTGCGGTTGCACAATGTATGTAACTATGCGATTTCAGCACTTGTCCATTTTGCAGTATATGACTTTTCGATGAAAAATATTTTTTTGCAGTACAAGCTTTATTATACAGTGGAAAACGCTGATACTCCAGTATTGCTTTTGCGGTTGCACAACGTATGAAACTATGAGATTTCAGTACTTGTCCGTTTTGCAGTATATGACTTTTCGATAAAAAATAATTTTTTTCAGTACAAGCTTTATTATACAGTGGAAAACGCTGATACTCCAGTATTGCTTTTGCGGTTGCACAACGTATGTAACTATGCGATTTCAGCACTTGTCCAATTTGCAGTATATGACTTTTCGATGAAAAATATTTTTTTCAGTACAAGCTTTATTATACCGTGGACAACGCTGATATTCCAGTATTGCTTTTGCGGTTGCACAACGTATGTAACTATGCGATTTCAGCACTTGTCCATTTTGCAGTATATGACTTTTCGACAAAAAATAATTTTTTGCAGTACAAGCTTTGTTATACAGTGGACAACGCTGATATTCCAGTATTGCTTTTGCGGTTGCACAACGTATGTAACTATGCGATTTCAGCACTTGTTCATTTTGCAGTATATGACTTTTCGATGAAAAATATTTTTTTGCAGTGCAAGCTTTATTATACAGTGGAAAACGCTGATACTCCAGTATTGCTTTTGCGGTTGCACAACGTATGTAACTATGAGATTTCAGCACTTGTCCATTTTGCAGTATGTGACTTTTCGACAAAAAATAATGTTTTTTCAGTACAAGCTTTGTTATACAGTGGACAACGCTGATATTCCAGTATTGCTTTTGCGGTTGCACAACGTAGGTAACTATGCGATTTCAGCACTTGTCCATTTTGCAGTATATGACTTTTCGATGAAAAATATTTTTTTGCAGTACAAGCTTTATTATACAGTGGAAAACGCTGATACTCCAGTATTGCTTTTGCGGTTGCACAACGTATGTAACTATGCGATTTCAGCACTTGTCCATTTTGCAGTATATGACTTTTCGATGAAAAATATTTTTTTGCAGTACAAGCTTTATTATACAGTGGAAAACGCTGATACTCCAGTATTGCTTTTGCGGTTGCACAACGTATTTAACTATGCGATTTCAGCACTTGTCCATTTTGCAGTATATGACTTTTCGATGAAAAATATTTTTTTGCAGTACAAGCTTTATTATACAGTGGAAAACGCTGATACTCCAGTATTGCTTTTGCGGTTGCACAACGTATGTAACTATGCGATTTCAGCACTTGTCCATTTTGCAGTATATGACTTTTCGATGAAAAATATTTTTTTGCAGTACAAGCTTTATTATACAGTGGAAAACGCTCATACTCCAGTATTGCTTTTGCGGTTGCACAACGTATGTAACTATGCGATTTCAGCACTTGTCCATTTTGCAGTATATGACTTTTCGATGAAAAATATTTTTTTGCACTACAAGCTTTATTATACCGTGGAAAGCGCTGATACTCCGGTATTGCTTTTGCGGTTGCACAACGTATGTAACTGTGCGATTTCAGCACTTGTGCATTTTGCAGTATATGACTTTTCGATGAAAAATATTTTTTGCAGTACAAGCTTTATTATGCAGTGGACAACGCTGATATTCCAGTATTGCTTTTGCGGTTGCACAACGTATGTAACTATGAGATTTCAGCACTTGTCCATTTTGCAATATATGACTTTTCGATAAAAAATAATTTTTTTCAGTACAAGCTTTATTATACAGTGGAAAACGCTGGTACTCCAGTATTGCTTTTGCGGTTGCACAACGTATGTAACTATGAGATTTCAGCACTTGTCCATTTTGCAGTATATGACTTTTCGATAAAAAATAATTTTTTTCTGTACAAGCTTTGTTATACAGTGGAAAACGCTGGTATTCCAGTATTGCTTTTGCGGTTGCACAACGTATGTAACTATGTGATTTCAGCACTTGTCCATTTTGCAGTATATGACTTTTCGATGAAAAATATTTTTTTGCACTACAAGCTTTATTATACCGTGGAAAACGCTGATACTCCAGTATTGCTTTTGCGGTTGCACAACGTATGTAACTGTGCGATTTCAGCACTTGTGCATTTTGCAGTATATGACTTTTCGATGAAAAATATTTTTTGCAGTACAAGCTTTATTATGCAGTGGACAACGCTGATATTCCAGTATTGCTTTTGCGGTTGCACAACGTATGTAACTATGAGATTTCAGCACTTGTCCATTTTGCAATATATGACTTTTCGATAAAAAATAATTTTTTTCAGTACAAGCTTTATTATACAGTGGAAAACGCTGGTACTCCAGTATTGCTTTTGCGGTTGCACAACGTATGTAACTATGAGATTTCAGCACTTGTCCATTTTGCAGTATATGACTTTTCGATAAAAAATAATTTTTTTCTGTACAAGCTTTGTTATACAGTGGAAAACGCTGGTATTCCAGTATTGCTTTTGCGGTTGCACAACTTATGCAACTGTGCGATTTCAGCACTTTTCTATTTTGCAGTATATGACTTTTCGATAAAAAATATTTTTTTGCAGTACAAGCTTTATTATACAGGGGAAAACGCTGATACTCCAGTATTGCTTTTGCGGTTGCACAACGTATGTAACTATGCGATTTCAGCACTTGTCCATTTTGCAGTATATGACTTTTCGATGAAAAATATTTTTTTGCAGTACAAGCTTTATTATACAGTGGACAACGCTGATATTCCAGTATTGCTTTTGCGGTTGCACAACGTATGTAACTATGCGATTTCAGCACTTTTCCATTTTGCAGTATATGACTTTTCGATAAAAAATATTTTTTTTCAGTACAAGCTTTATTATACAGTGGAAAACGCTGATACTCCAGTATTGCTTTTGCGGTTGCACAACGTATGCAACTGTGCGATTTCAGCACTTGTCCATTTTGCAGTATATGACTTTTCGATGAAAAATATTTTTTTTCAGTACAAGCTTTATTATACAGTGGAAAACGCTGATACTCCAGTATTGCTTTTGCGGTTGCACAACGTATGTAACTATGAGATTTCAGCACTTGTCCATTTTGCAGTATATGACTTTTCGATAAAAAATAATTTTTTTCAGTACAAGCTTTATTATACAGTGGAAAACGCTGGAACTCCAGTATTGCTTTTGCGGTTGCACAACGTATGTAACTATGAGATTTTAGTACTTGTCCATTTTGCAGTATATGACTTTTCGATAAAAAATAATTTTTTTCAGTACAAGCTTTATTATACAGTGGAAAACGCTGGTATTCCAGTATTGCTTTTGCGGTTGCACAACGTATGCAACTGTGCGATTTCAGCACTTGTCTATTTTGCAGTATATGAATTTTCGATAAAAAATATTTTTTTGCAGTACAAGCTTTATTATACAGGGGAAAACGCTGATACTCCAGTATTGCTTTTGCGGTTGCACAACGTATGCAACTATGCGATTTCAGCACTTGTCCATTTTGCAGTATATGACTTTTCGATGAAAAATATTTTTTTGCAGTACAAGCTTTATTATACAGTGGAAAACGCTGATATTCCAGTATTGCTTTTGCGGTTGCACAACGTATGAAACTATGAGATTTCAGTACTTGTCCATTTTGCAGTATATGACTTTTCGATAAAAAATAATTTTTTTCAGTACAAGCTTTATTATACAGTGGAAAACGCTGGTACTCCAGTATTGCTTTTGCGGTTGCACAACGTATGAAACAATGAGATTTCAGTACTTGTCCATTTTGCAGTATATGACTTTTCGATAAAAAATATTTTTTTTCAGTACAAGCTTTAACAGTGGAAAACGCTGGTATTCCAGTATTGCTTTTGCGGTTGCACAACGTATGCAACTGTGCGATTTCAGCACTTGTCTATTTTGCAGTATATAAATTTTCGACAAAAAATATTTTTTTGCAGTACAAGCTTTATTATACAGGGGAAAACGCTGATATTCAGTATTGCTTTTGCGGTTGCACAACGTATGCAACTATGCGATTTCAGCACTTGTCCATTTTGCAGTATATGTGTTTTCGATGAAAAATATTTTTTTGCAGTACAAGCTTTATTATACAGTGGACAACGCTGATATTCCAGTATTGCTTTTGCGGTTGCACAACGTATGTAACTATGCGATTTCAGCACTTGTCCATTTTGCAGTATATGACTTTTCGATGAAAAATATTTTTTTGCAGTACAAGCTTTATTATACAGTGGAAAACGCTGATACTCCAGTATTGCTTTTGCGGTTGCACAACGTATGAAACTATGAGATTTCAGTACTTGTCCGTTTTGCAGTATATGACTTTTCGATAAAAAATAATTTTTTTCAGTACAAGCTTTATTATACAGTGGAAAACGCTGATACTCCAGTATTGCTTTTGCGGTTGCACAACGTATGTAACTATGCGATTTCAGCACTTGTCCAATTTGCAGTATATGACTTTTCGATGAAAAATATTTTTTTCAGTACAAGCTTTATTATACAGTGGACAACGCTGATATTCCAGTATTGCTTTTGCGGTTGCACGACGTATGTAACTATGCGATTTCAGCACTTGTCCATTTTGCAGTATATGACTTTTCGATGAAAAATATTTTTTTGCAGTACAAGCTTTATTATACAGTGGAAAACGCTGATACTCCAGTATTGCTTTTGCGGTTGCACAACGTATGTAACTATGCGATTTCAGCACTTGTCCATTTTGCCGTATATGACTTTTCGATGAAAAATATTTTTTTGCAGTGCAAGCTTTATTATACAGTGGAAAACGCTGATACTCCAGTATTGCTTTTGCGGTTGCACAACGTATGTAACTATGAGATTTCAGCACTTGTCCATTTTGCAGTATGTGACTTTTCGACAAAAAATAATGTTTTTTCAGTACAAGCTTTGTTATACAGTGGACAACGCTGATACTCCAGTATTGCTTTTGCGGTTGCACAACGTAGGTAACTATGCGATTTCAGCACTTGTCCATTTTGCAGTATATGACTTTTCGATGAAAAATATTTTTTTGCAGTACAAGCTTTATTATACAGTGGAAAACGCTGATACTCCAGTATTGCTTTTGCGGTTGCATAACGTATTTAACTATGCGATTTCAGCACTTGTCCATTTTGCAGTATATGACTTTTCGATGAAAAATATTTTTTTGCAGTACAAGCTTTATTATACAGTGGAAAACGCTGATACTCCAGTATTGCTTTTGCGGTTGCACAACGTATGTAACTATGCGATTTCAGCACTTGTCCATTTTGCAGTATATGACTTTTCGATGAAAAATATTTTTTTGCAGTACAAGCTTTATTATACAGTGGAAAACGCTGATACTCCAGTATTGCTTTTGCGGTTGCACAACGTATGTAACTATGCGATTTCAGCACTTGTCCATTTTGCAGTATATGACTTTTCGATGAAAAATATTTTTTTGCACTACAAGCTTTATTATACCGTGGAAAGCGCTGATACTCCAGTATTGCTTTTGCGGTTGCACAACGTATGTAACTGTGCGATTTCAGCACTTGTCCATTTTGCAGTATATGACTTTTCGATGAAAAATATTTTTTGCAGTACAAGCTTTATTATGCAGTGGACAACGCTGATATTCCAGTATTGCTTTTGCGGTTGCACAACGTATGTAACTATGAGATTTCAGCACTTGTCCATTTTGCAATATATGACTTTTCGATAAAAAATAATTTTTTTCAGTACAAGCTTTATTATACAGTGGAAAACGCTGGTACTCCAGTATTGCTTTTGCGGTTGCACAACGTATGTAACTATGAGATTTCAGCACTTGTCCATTTTGCAGTATATGACTTTTCGATAAAAAATAATTTTTTTCTGTACAAGCTTTGTTATACAGTGGAAAACGCTGGTATTCCAGTATTGCTTTTGCGGTTGCACAACTTATGCAACTGTGCGATTTCAGCACTTTTCTATTTTGCAGTATATGACTTTTCGATAAAAAATTTTTTTTTGCAGTACAAGCTTTATTATACAGGGGAAAACGCTGATACTCCAGTATTGCTTTTGCGGTTGCACAACGTATTTAACTATGCGATTTCAGCACTTGTCCATTTTGCAGTATATGACTTTTCGATGAAAAATATTTTTTTGCAGTACAAGCTTTATTATACAGTGGAAAACGCTGATACTCCAGTATTGCTTTTGCGGTTGCACAACGTATGTAACTATGCGATTTCAGCACTTGTCCATTTTGCAGTATATGACTTTTCGATGAAAAATATTTTTTTGCAGTACAAGCTTTATTATACAGTGGAAAACGCTGATACTCCAGTATTGCTTTTGCGGTTGCACAACGTATGTAACTATGCGATTTCAGCACTTGTCCATTTTGCAGTATATGACTTTTCGATGAAAAATATTTTTTTGCACTACAAGCTTTATTATACCGTGGAAAGCGCTGATACTCCAGTATTGCTTTTGCGGTTGCACAACGTATGTAACTGTGCGATTTCAGCACTTGTCCATTTTGCAGTATATGACTATTCGATGAAAAATATTTTTTGCAGTACAAGCTTTATTATGCAGTGGACAACGCTGATATTCCAGTATTGCTTTTGCGGTTGCACAACGTATGTAACTATGAGATTTCAGCACTTGTCCATTTTGCAATATATGACTTTTCGATAAAAAATAATTTTTTTCAGTACAAGCTTTATTATACAGTGGACAACGCTGATATTCCAGTATTGCTTTTGCGGTTGCACAACGTATGTAACTATGCGATTTCAGCACTTGTCCATTTTGCACTATATGACTTTTCGATGAAAAATATTTTTTTGCACTACAAGCTTTATTATACCGTGGAAAGCGCTGATACTCCAGTATTGCTTTTGCGGTTGCACAACGTATGTAACTGTGCGATTTCAGCACTTGTCCATTTTGCAGTATATGACTTTTCGATGAAAAATATTTTTTGCAGTACAAGCTTTATTATGCAGTGGACAACGCTGATATTCCAGTATTGCTTTTGCGGTTGCACAACGTATGTAACTATGAGATTTCAGCACTTGTCCATTTTGCAATATATGACTTTTCGATAAAAAATAATTTTTTTCAGTACAAGCTTTATTATACAGTGGAAAACGCTGGTACTCCAGTATTGCTTTTGCGGTTGCACAACGTATGTAACTATGAGATTTCAGCACTTGTCCATTTTGCAGTATATGACTTTTCGATAAAAAATAATTTTTTTCTGTACAAGCTTTGTTATACAGTGGAAAACGCTGGTATTCCAGTATTGCTTTTGCGGTTGCACAACTTATGCAACTGTGCGATTTCAGCACTTTTCTATTTTGCAGTATATAACTTTTCGATAAAAAATATTTTTTTGCAGTACAAGCTTTATTATACAGGGGAAAACGCTGATACTCCAGTATTGCTTTTGCGGTTGCACAACGTATTTAACTATGCGATTTCAGCACTTGTCCATTTTGCAGTATATGACTTTTCGATGAAAAATATTTTTTTGCAGTACAAGCTTTATTATACAGTGGAAAACGCTGATACTCCAGTATTGCTTTTGCGGTTGCACAACGTATGTAACTATGCGATTTCAGCACTTGTCCATTTTGCAGTATATGACTTTTCGATGAAAAATATTTTTTTGCAGTACAAGCTTTATTATACAGTGGAAAACGCTGATACTCCAGTATTGCTTTTGCGGTTGCACAACGTATGTAACTATGCGATTTCAGCACTTGTCCATTTTGCAGTATATGACTTTTCGATGAAAAATATTTTTTTGCACTACAAGCTTTATTATACCGTGGAAAGCGCTGATACTCCAGTATTGCTTTTGCGGTTGCACAACGTATGTAACTGTGCGATTTCAGCACTTGTCCATTTTGCAGTATATGACTTTTCGATGAAAAATATTTTTTGCAGTACAAGCTTTATTATGCAGTGGACAACGCTGATATTCCAGTATTGCTTTTGCGGTTGCACAACGTATGTAACTATGAGATTTCAGCACTTGTCCATTTTGCAATATATGACTTTTCGATAAAAAATAATTTTTTTCAGTACAAGCTTTATTATACAGTGGAAAACGCTGGTACTCCAGTATTGCTTTTGCGGTTGCACAACGTATGTAACTATGAGATTTCAGCACTTGTCCATTTTGCAGTATATGACTTTTCGATAAAAAATAATTTTTTTCTGTACAAGCTTTGTTATACAGTGGAAAACGCTGGTATTCCAGTATTGCTTTTGCGGTTGCACAACTTATGCAACTGTGCGATTTCAGCACTTTTCTATTTTGCAGTATATGACTTTTCGATAAAAAATATTTTTTTGCAGTACAAGCTTTATTATACAGGGGAAAACGCTGATACTCCAGTATTGCTTTTGCGGTTGCACAACGTATGTAACTATGCGATTTCAGCACTTGTCCATTTTGCAGTATATGACTTTTCGATGAAAAATATTTTTTTGCAGTACAAGCTTTATTATACAGTGGACAACGCTGATATTCCAGTATTGCTTTTGCGGTTGCACAACGTATGTAACTATGCGATTTCAGCACTTGTCCATTTTGCAGTATATGACTTTTCGATAAAAAATATTTTTTTTCAGTACAAGCTTTATTATACAGTGGAAAACGCTGGTACTCCAGTATTGCTTTTGCGGTTGCACAACGTATGTAACTATGAGATTTCAGCACTTGTCCATTTTGCAGTAAATGACTTTTCGATAAAAAATAATTTTTTTCTGTACAAGCTTTGTTATACAGTGGAAAACGCTGGTATTCCAGTATTGCTTTTGCGGTTGCACAACTTATGCAACTGTGCGATTTCAGCACTTTTCTATTTTGCAGTATATGACTTTTCGATAAAAAATATTTTTTTGCAGTACAAGCTTTATTATACAGTGGAAAACGCTGATACTCCAGTATTGCTTTTGCGGTTGCACAACGTATGTAACTATGCGATTTCAGCACTTGTCCATTTTGCAGTATATGACTTTTCGATAAAAAATATTTTTTTTCAGTACAAGCTTTATTATACAGTGGAAAACGCTGATACTCCAGTATTGCTTTTGCGGTTGCACAACGTATGCAACTGTGCGATTTCAGCACTTGTCCATTTTGCAGTATATGACTTTTCGATGAAAAATATTTTTTTTCAGTACAAGCTTTATTATACAGTGGAAAACGCTGATACTCCAGTATTGCTTTTGCGGTTGCACAACGTATGTAACTATGAGATTTCAGCACTTGTCCATTTTGCAGTATATGACTTTTCGATAAAAAATAATTTTTTTCAGTACAAGCTTTATTATACAGTGGAAAACGCTGGAACTCCAGTATTGCTTTTGCGGTTGCACAACGTATGTAACTATGAGATTTCAGTACTTGTCCATTTTGCAGTATATGACTTTTCGAAAAAAAATAATTTTTTTCAGTACAAGCTTTATTATACAGTGGAAAACGCTGGTATTCCAGTATTGCTTTTGCGGTTGCACAACGTATGCAACTGTGCGATTTCAGCACTTGTCTATTTTGCAGTATATGAATTTTCGATAAAAAATATTTTTTTGCAGTACAAGCTTTATTATACAGGGGAAAACGCTGATACTCCAGTATTGCTTTTGCGGTTGCACAACGTATGCAACTATGCGATTTCAGCACTTGTCCATTTTGCAGTATATGACTTTTCGATGAAAAATATTTTTTTGCAGTACAAGCTTTATTATACAGTGGACAACGCTGATATTCCAGTTTTGCTTTTGCGGTTGCACAACGTATGTAACTATGCGATGTCAGCACTTGTCCATTTTGCAGTATATGACTTTTCGATGAAAAATATTTTTTTGCAGTACAAGCTTTATTATACAGTGGACAACGCTGATATTCCAGTATTGCTTTTGCGGTTGCACAACGTATGCAACTGTGCAATTTCAGCACTTTTCCAATTTGCAGTATATGACTTTTCGATGAAAAATATTTTTTTGCAGTACAAGCTTTATTATACAGTGGAAAACGCTGATACTCCAGTATTGCTTTTGCGGTTGCACAACGTATGTAACTATGCGATTTCAGCACTTGTCCATTTTGCAGTATATGACTTTTCGATGAAAAATATTTTTTTGCAGTACAAGCTTTATTATACAGTGGAAAACGCTGATATTCCAGTATTGCTTTTGCGGTTGCACAACGTATGAAACTATGAGATTTCAGTACTTGTCCATTTTGCAGTATATGACTTTTCGATAAAAAATAATTTTTTTCAGTACAAGCTTTATTATACAGTGGAAAACGCTGATACTCCAGTATTGCTTTTGCGGTTGCACAACGTATGTAACTATGCGATTTCAGCACTTGTCCATTTTGCAGTATATGACTTTTCGATGAAAAATATTTTTTTCAGTACAAGCTTTATTATACAGTGGAAAACGCTGATACTCCAGTATTGCTTTTGCGGTTGCACAACGTATGTAACTATGCGATTTCAGCACTTGTCCATTTTGCAGTATATGACTTTTCGACAAAAAATAATTTTTTTCAGTACAAGCTTTGTTATACAGTGGACAACGCTGATATTCCAGTATTGCTTTTGCGGTTGCACAACGTATGTAACTATGCGATTTCAGCACTTGTCCATTTTGCAGTATATGACTTTTCGATGAAAAATATTTTTTTGCAGTACAAGCTTTATTATGCAGTGGAAAACGCTGATACTCCAGTATTGCTTTTGCGGTTGCACAACGTATGTAACTATGCGATTTCAGCACTTGTCCATTTTGCAGTATATGACTTTTCGACAAAAAATAATTTTTTTCAGTACAAGCTTTATTATACAGTGGAAAACGCTGATACTCCAGTATTGCTTTTGCGGTTGCACAACGTATGAAACTATGCGATTTCAGCACTTGTCCATTTTGCAGTATATGACTTTTCGATGAAAAATATTTTTTTGCAGTACAAGCTTTATTATACAGTGGAAAACGCTGATATTCCAGTATTGCTTTTGCGGTTGCACAACGTATGAAACTATGAGATTTCAGTACTTGTCCATTTTGCAGTATATGACTTTTCGATAAAAAATAATTTTTTTCAGTACAAGCTTTATTATACAGTGGAAAACGCTGATACTCCAGTATTGCTTTTGCGGTTGCACAACGTATGTAACTATGCGATTTCAGCACTTGTCCATTTTGCAGTATATGACTTTTCGATGAAAAATATTTTTTTCAGTACAAGCTTTATTATACAGTGGAAAACGCTGATACTCCAGTATTGCTTTTGCGGTTGCACAACGTATGTAACTATGCGATTTCAGCACTTGTCCATTTTGCAGTATATGACTTTTCGACAAAAAATAATTTTTTTCAGTACAAGCTTTGTTATACAGTGGACAACGCTGATATTCCAGTATTGCTTTTGCGGTTGCACAACGTATGTAACTATGCGATTTCAGCACTTGTCCATTTTGCAGTATATGACTTTTCGATGAAAAATATTTTTTTGCAGTGCAAGCTTTATTATACAGTGGAAAACGCTGATACTCCAGTATTGCTTTTGCGGTTGCACAACGTATGTAACTATGAGATTTCAGCACTTGTCCATTTTGCAGTATGTGACTTTTCGACAAAAAATAATGTTTTTTCAGTACAAGCTTTGTTATACAGTGGACAACGCTGATATTCCAGTATTGCTTTTGCGGTTGCACAACGTAGGTAACTATGCGATTTCAGCACTTGTCCATTTTGCAGTATATGACTTTTCGATGAAAAATATTTTTTTGCAGTACAAGCTTTATTATACAGTGGAAAACGCTGATACTCCAGTATTGCTTTTGCGGTTGCACAACGTATGTAACTATGCGATTTCAGCACTTGTCCATTTTGCAGTATATGACTTTTCGATGAAAAATATTTTTTTGCAGTACAAGCTTTATTATACAGTGGAAAACGCTGATACTCCAGTATTGCTTTTGCGGTTGCACAACGTATTTAACTATGCGATTTCAGCACTTGTCCATTTTGCAGTATATGACTTTTCGATGAAAAATATTTTTTTGCAGTACAAGCTTTATTATACAGTGGAAAACGCTGATACTCCAGTATTGCTTTTGCGGTTGCACAACGTATGTAACTATGCGATTTCAGCACTTGTCCATTTTGCAGTATATGACTTTTCGATGAAAAATATTTTTTGCAGTACAAGCTTTATTATGCAGTGGACAACGCTGATATTCCAGTATTGCTTTTGCGGTTGCACAACGTATGTAACTATGAGATTTCAGCACTTGTCCATTTTGCAATATATGACTTTTCGATAAAAAATAATTTTTTTCAGTACAAGCTTTATTATACAGTGGAAAACGCTGGTACTCCAGTATTGCTTTTGCGGTTGCACAACGTATGTAACTATGAGATTTCAGCACTTGTCCATTTTGCAGTATATGACTTTTCGATAAAAAATATTTTTTTTCAGTACAAGCTTTATTATACAGTGGACAACGCTGATATTCCAGTATTGCTTTTGCGGTTGCACAACGTATGCAACTGTGCGATTTCAGCACTTGTCCATTTTGCAGTATATGACTTTTCGATAAAAAATATTTTTTTTCAGTACAAGCTTTATTATACAGTGGAAAACGCTGATACTCCAGTATTGCTTTTGCGGTTGCACAACGTATGCAACTGTGCGATTTCAGCACTTGTCCATTTTGCAGTATATGACTTTTCGATGAAAAATTTTTTTTTCAGTACAAGCTTTATTATACAGTGGAAAACGCTGATACTCCAGTATTGCTTTTGCGGTTGCACAACGTATGTAACTATGAGATTTCAGCACTTGTCCATTTTGCAGTATATGACTTTTCGATAAAAAATAATTTTTTGCAGTACAAGCTTTATTATACAGTGGAAAACGCTGGAACTCCAGTATTGCTTTTGCGGTTGCACAACGTATGTAACTATGAGATTTCAGTACTTGTCCATTTTGCAGTATATGACTTTTCGATAAAAAATAATTTTTTTCAGTACAAGCTCTGTTATACAGTGGAAAACGCTGGTATTCCAGTATTGCTTTTGCGGTTGCACAACGTATGCAACTGTGCGATTTCAGCACTTGTCTATTTTGCATTTTTGAATTTTCGATAAAAAATATTTTTTTGCAGTACAAGCTTTATTATACAGGGGAAAACGCTGATACTCCAGTATTGCTTTTGCGGTTGCACAACGTATGCAACTATGCGATTTCAGCACTTGTCCATTTTGCAGTATATGACTTTTCGATGAAAAATATTTTTTTGCAGTACAAGCTTTATTATACAGTGGACAACGCTGATATTCCAGTATTGCTTTTGCGGTTGCACAACGTATGTAACTATGCGATTTCAGCACTTGTCCATTTTGCAGTATATGACTTTTCGATGAAAAATATTTTTTTGCAGTACAAGCTTTATTATACAGTGGACAACGCTGATATTCCAGTATTGCTTTTGCGGTTGCACAACGTATGCAACTGTGCAATTTCAGCACTTTTCCAATTTGCAGTATATGACTTTTCGATGAAAAATATGTTTTTGCAGTACAAGCTTTATTATACAGTGGAAAACGCTGATACTCCAGTATTGCTTTTGCGGTTGCACAACGTATGTAACTATGCGATTTCAGCACTTGTCCATTTTGCAGTATATGACTTTTCGATGAAAAATATTTTTTTGCAGTACAAGCTTTATTATACAGTGGAAAACGCTGATATTCCAGTATTGCTTTTGCGGTTGCACAACGTATGAAACTATGAGATTTCAGTACTTGTCCATTTTGCAGTATATGACTTTTCGATAAAAAATATTTTTTTTCAGTACAAGCTTTATTATACAGTGGAAAACGCTGGTACTCCAGTATTGCTTTTGCGGTTGCACAACGTATGAAACAATGAGATTTCAGTACTTGTCCATTTTGCAGTATATGACTTTTCGATAAAAAATAATTTTTTTCAGTACAAGCTTTAACAGTGGAAAACGCTGGTATTCCAGTATTGCTTTTGCGGTTGCACAACGTATGCAACTGTGCGATTTCAGCACTTGTCTATTTTGCAGTATATGACTTTTCGATAAAAAATATTTTTTTGCAGTACAAGCTTTATTATACAGGGGAAAACGCTGATACTCCAGTATTGCTTTTGCGGTTGCACAACGTATGCAACTATGCGATTTCAGCACTTGTCCATTTTGCAGTATATGACTTTTCGATGAAAAATATTTTTTTGCAGTACAAGCTTTATTATACATTGGACAACGCTGATATTCCAGTATTGCTTTTGCGGTTGCACAACGTATGTAACTATGCGATTTCAGCACTTGTCCATTTTGCAGTATATGACTTTTCGATGAAAAATATTTTTTTGCAGTACAAGCTTTATTATACAGTGGAAAACGCTGATACTCCAGTATTGCTTTTGCGGTTGCACAACGTATGTAACTATGCGATTTCAGCACTTGTCCATTTTGCAGTATATGACTTTTCGATGAAAAATATTTTTTGCAGTACAAGCTTTATTATACAGTGGACAACGCTGATATTCCAGTATTGCTTTTGCGGTTGCACAACGTATGTAACTATGCGATTTCAGCACTTGTCCATTTTGCAGTATATGACTTTTCGACAAAAAATAATTTTTTTCAGTACAAGCTTTGTTATACAGTGGACAACGCTGATATTCCAGTATTGCTTTTGCGGTTGCACAACGTATGTAACTATGCGATTTCAGCACTTGTCTATTTTGCATTTTTGAATTTTCGATAAAAAATATTTTTTTGCAGTACAAGCTTTATTATACAGGGGAAAACGCTGATACTCCAGTATTGCTTTTGCGGTTGCACAACGTATGCAACTATGCGATTTCAGCACTTGTCCATTTTGCAGTATATGACTTTTCGATGAAAAATATTTTTTTGCAGTACAAGCTTTATTATACAGTGGACAACGCTGATATTCCAGTATTGCTTTTGCGGTTGCACAACGTATGTAACTATGCGATTTCAGCACTTGTCCATTTTGCAGTATATGACTTTTCGATGAAAAATATTTTTTTGCAGTACAAGCTTTATTATACAGTGGACAACGCTGATATTCCAGTATTGCTTTTGCGGTTGCACAACGTATGCAACTGTGCAATTTCAGCACTTTTCCAATTTGCAGTATATGACTTTTCGATGAAAAATATTTTTTTGCAGTACAAGCTTTATTATACAGTGGAAAACGCTGATACTCCAGTATTGCTTTTGCGGTTGCACAACGTATGTAACTATGCGATTTCAGCACTTGTCCATTTTGCAGTATATGACTTTTCGATGAAAAATATTTTTTTGCAGTACAAGCTTTATTATACAGTGGAAAACGCTGATATTCCAGTATTGCTTTTGCGGTTGCACAACGTATGAAACTATGAGATTTCAGTACTTGTCCATTTTGCAGTATATGACTTTTCGATAAAAAATATTTTTTTTCAGTACAAGCTTTATTATACAGTGGAAAACGCTGGTACTCCAGTATTGCTTTTGCGGTTGCACAACGTATGAAACAATGAGATTTCAGTACTTGTCCATTTTGCAGTATATGACTTTTCGATAAAAAATAATTTTTTTCAGTACAAGCTTTAACAGTGGAAAACGCTGGTATTCCAGTATTGCTTTTGCGGTTGCACAACGTATGCAACTGTGCGATTTCAGCACTTGTCTATTTTGCAGTATATGACTTTTCGATAAAAAATATTTTTTTGCAGTACAAGCTTTATTATACAGGGAAAACGCTGATACTCCAGTATTGCTTTTTCGGTTGCACAACGTATGCAACTATGCGATTTCAGCACTTGTCCATTTTGCAGTATATGACTTTTCGATGAAAAATATTTTTTTGCAGTACAAGCTTTATTATACAGTGGACAACGCTGATATTCCAGTATTGCTTTTGCGGTTGCACAACGTATGTAACTATGCGATTTCAGCACTTGTCCATTTTGCAGTATATGACTTTTCGATGAAAAATATTTTTTTGCAGTACAAGCTTTATTATACAGTGGAAAACGCTGATACTCCAGTATTGCTTTTGCGGTTGCACAACGTATGTAACTATGCGATTTCAGCACTTGTCCATTTTGCAGTATATGACTTTTCGATGAAAAATATTTTTTTCAGTACAAGCTTTATTATACAGTGGAAAACGCTGATACTCCAGTATTGCTTTTGCGGTTGCACAACGTATGTAACTATGCGATTTCAGCACTTGTCCATTTAGCAGTATATGACTTTTCGACAAAAAATAATTTTTTTCAGTACAAGCTTTCTTATACAGTGGACAACGCTGATATTCCAGTATTGCTTTTGCGGTTGCACAACGTATGTAACTATGCGATTTCAGCACTTGTCCATTTTGCAGTATATGACTTTTCGATGAAAAATATTTTTTTGCAGTACAAGCTTTATTATGCAGTGGAAAACGCTGATACTCCAGTATTGCTTTTGCGGTTGCACAACGTATGTAACTATGCGATTTCAGCACTTGTCCATTTTGCAGTATATGACTTTTCGATGAAAAATATTTTTTTGCAGTGCAAGCTTTATTATACAGTGGAAAACGCTGATACTCCAGTATTGCTTTTGCGGTTGCACAACGTATGTAACTATGAGATTTCAGCACTTGTCCATTTTGCAGTATGTGACTTTTCGACAAAAAATAATGTTTTTTCAGTACAAGCTTTGTTATACAGTGGACAACGCTGATATTCCAGTATTGCTTTTGCGGTTGCACAACGTAGGTAACTATGCGATTTCAGCACTTGTCCATTTTGCAGTATATGACTTTTCGATGAAAAATATTTTTTTGCAGTACAAGCTTTATTATACAGTGGAAAACGCTGATACTCCAGTATTGCTTTTGCGGTTGCACAACGTATGTAACTATGCGATTTCAGCACTTGTCCATTTTGCAGTATATGACTTTTCGATGAAAAATATTTTTTTGCAGTACAAGCTTTATTATACAGTGGAAAACGCTGATACTCCAGTATTGCTTTTGCGGTTGCACAACGTATTTAACTATGCGATTTCAGCACTTGTCCATTTTGCAGTATATGACTTTTCGATGAAAAATATTTTTTTGCAGTACAAGCTTTATTATACAGTGGAAAACGCTGATACTCCAGTATTGCTTTTGCGGTTGCACAACGTATGTAACTATGCGATTTCAGCACTTGTCCATTTTGCAGTATATGACTTTTCGATGAAAAATATTTTTTGCAGTACAAGCTTTATTATGCAGTGGACGACGCTGATATTCCAGTATTGCTTTTGCGGTTGCACAACGTATGTAACTATGAGATTTCAGCACTTGTCCATTTTGCAATATATGACTTTTCGATAAAAAATAATTTTTTTCAGTACAAGCTTTATTATACAGTGGAAAACGCTGGTACTCCAGTATTGCTTTTGCGGTTGCACAACGTATGTAACTATGAGATTTCAGCACTTGTCCATTTTGCAGTATATGACTTTTCGATAAAAAATATTTTTTTTCAGTACAAGCTTTATTATACAGTGGACAACGCTGATATTCCAGTATTGCTTTTGCGGTTGCACAACGTATGCAACTGTGCGATTTCAGCACTTGTCCATTTTGCAGTATATGACTTTTCGATAAAAAATATTTTTTTTCAGTACAAGCTTTATTATACAGTGGAAAACGCTGATACTCCAGTATTGCTTTTGCGGTTGCACAACGTATGCAACTGTGCGATTTCAGCACTTGTCCATTTTGCAGTATATGACTTTTCGATGAAAAATATTTTTTTTCAGTACAAGCTTTATTATACAGTGGAAAACGCTGATCATCCAGTATTGCTTTTGCGGTTGCACAACGTATGTAACTATGAGATTTCAGTACTTGTCCATTTTGCAGTATATGACTTTTCGATAAAAAATAATTTTTTTCAGTACAAGCTCTGTTATACAGTGGACAACGCTGGTATTCCAGTATTGCTTTTGCGGTTGCACAACGTATGCAACTGTGCGATTTCAGCACTTGTCTATTTTGCATTTTTGAATTTTCGATAAAAAATATTTTTTTGCAGTACAAGCTTTATTATACAGGGGAAAACGCTGATACTCCAGTATTGCTTTTGCGGTTGCACAACGTATGCAAGTATGCGATTTCAGCACTTGTCCATTTTGCAGTATATGACTTTTCGATGAAAAATATTTTTTTGCAGTACAAGCTTTATTATACAGTGGACAACGCTGATATTCCAGTATTGCTTTTGCGGTTGCACAACGTATGTAACTATGCGATTTCAGCACTTGTCCATTTTGCAGTATATGACTTTTCGATGAAAAATATTTTTTTGCAGTACAAGCTTTATTATACAGTGGACAACGCTGATATTCCAGTATTGCTTTTGCGGTTGCACAACGTATGCAACTGTGCAATTTCAGCACTTTTCCAATTTGCAGTATATGACTTTTCGATGAAAAATATTTTTTTGCAGTACAAGTTTTATTATACAGTGGAAAACGCTGATACTCCAGTATTGCTTTTGCGGTTGCACAACGTATGTAACTATGCGATTTCAGCACTTGTCCATTTTGCAGTATATGACTTTTCGATGAAAAATATTTTTTTGCAGTACAAGCTTTATTATACAGTGGAAAACGCTGATATTCCAGTATTGCTTTTGCGGTTGCACAACGTATGAAACTATGAGATTTCAGTACTTGTCCATTTTGCAGTATATGACTTTTCGATAAAAAATATTTTTTTTCAGTACAAGCTTTATTATACAGTGGAAAACGCTGGTACTCCAGTATTGCTTTTGCGGTTGCACAACGTATGAAACAATGAGATTTCAGTACTTGTCCATTTTGCAGTATATGACTTTTCGATAAAAAATAATTTTTTTCAGTACAAGCTTTAACAGTGGAAAACGCTGGTATTCCAGTATTGCTTTTGCGGTTGCACAACGTATGCAACTGTGCGATTTCCGCACTTGTCTATTTTGCAGTATATGACTTTTCGATAAAAAATATTTTTTTGCAGTACAAGCTTTATTATACAGGGGAAAACGCTGATACTCCAGTATTGCTTTTTCGGTTGCACAACGTATGCAACTATGCGATTTCAGCACTTGTCCATTTTGCAGTATATGACTTTTCGATGAAAAATATTTTTTTGCAGTACAAGCTTTATTATACAGTGGACAACGCTGATATTCCAGTATTGCTTTTGCGGTTGCACAACGTATGTAACTATGCGATTTCAGCACTTGTCCATTTTGCAGTATATGACTTTTCGATGAAAAATATTTTTTTGCAGTACAAGCTTTATTATACAGTGGAAAACGCTGATACTCCAGTATTGCTTTTGCGGTTGCACAACGTATGTAACTATGCGATTTCAGCACTTGTCTATTTTGCATTTTTGAATTTTCGATAAAAAATATTTTTTTGCAGTACAAGCTTTATTATACAGTGGACAACGCTGATATTCCAGTATTGCTTTTGCGGTTGCACAACGTATGTAACTATGCGATTTCAGCACTTGTCCATTTTGCAGTATATGACTTTTCGATGAAAAATATTTTTTTGCAGTACAAGCTTTATTATACAGTGGACAACGCTGATATTCCAGTATTGCTTTTGCGGTTGCACAACGTATGCAACTGTGCAATTTCAGCACTTTTCCAATTTGCAGTATATGACTTTTCGATGAAAAATATTTTTTTGCAGTACAAGCTTTATTATACAGTGGAAAACGCTGATACTCCAGTATTGCTTCTGCGGTTGCACAACGTATGTAACTATGCGATTTCAGCACTTGTCCATTTTGCAGTATATGACTTTTCGATGAAAAATATTTTTTTGCAGTACAAGCTTTATTATACAGTGGAAAACGCTGATATTCCAGTATTGCTTTTGCGGTTGCACAACGTATGAAACTATGAGATTTCAGTACTTGTCCATTTTGCAGTATATGACTTTTCGATAAAAAATATTTTTTTTCAGTACAAGCTTTATTATACAGTGGAAAACGCTGGTACTCCAGTATTGCTTTTGCGGTTGCACAACGTATGAAACAATGAGATTTCAGTACTTGTCCATTTTGCAGTATATGACTTTTCGATAAAAAATAATTTTTTTCAGTACAAGCTTTAACAGTGGAAAACGCTGGTATTCCAGTATTGCTTTTGCGGTTGCACAACGTATGCAACTGTGCGATTTCAGCACTTGTCTATTTTGCAGTATATGACTTTTCGATAAAAAATATTTTTTTGCAGTACAAGCTTTATTATACAGGGGAAAACGCTGATACTCCAGTATTGCTTTTGCGGTTGCACAACGTATGCAACTATGCGATTTCAGCACTTGTCCATTTTGCAGTATATGACTTTTCGATGAAAAATATTTTTTTGCAGTACAAGCTTTATTATACATTGGACAACGCTGATATTCCAGTATTGCTTTTGCGGTTGCACAACGTATGTAACTATGCGATTTCAGCACTTGTCCATTTTGCAGTATATGACTTTTCGATGAAAAATATTTTTTTGCAGTACAAGCTTTATTATACAGTGGAAAACGCTGATACTCCAGTATTGCTTTTGCGGTTGCACAACGTATGTAACTATGCGATTTCAGCACTTGTCCATTTTGCAGTATATGACTTTTCGATGAAAAATATTTTTTGCAGTACAAGCTTTATTATACAGTGGACAACGCTGATATTCCAGTATTGCTTTTGCGGTTGCACAACGTATGTAACTATGCGATTTCAGCACTTGTCCATTTTGCAGTATATGACTTTTCGACAAAAAATAATTTTTTTCAGTACAAGCTTTGTTATACAGTGGACAACGCTGATATTCCAGTATTGCTTTTGCGGTTGCACAACGTATGTAACTATGCGATTTCAGCACTTGTCTATTTTGCATTTTTGAATTTTCGATAAAAAATATTTTTTTGCAGTACAAGCTTTATTATACAGGGGAAAACGCTGATACTCCAGTATTGCTTTTGCGGTTGCACAACGTATGCAACTATGCGATTTCAGCACTTGTCCATTTTGCAGTATATGACTTTTCGATGAAAAATATTTTTTTGCAGTACAAGCTTTATTATACAGTGGACAACGCTGATATTCCAGTATTGCTTTTGCGGTTGCACAACGTATGTAACTATGCGATTTCAGCACTTGTCCATTTTGCATTATATGACTTTTCGATGAAAAATATTTTTTTGCAGTACAAGCTTTATTATACAGTGGACAACGCTGATATTCCAGTATTGCTTTTGCGGTTGCACAACGTATGCAACTGTGCAATTTCAGCACTTTTCCAATTTGCAGTATATGACTTTTCGATGAAAAATATTTTTTTGCAGTACAAGCTTTATTATACAGTGGAAAACGCTGATACTCCAGTATTGCTTTTGCGGTTGCACAACGTATGTAACTATGCGATTTCAGCACTTGTCCATTTTGCAGTATATGACTTTTCGATGAAAAATATTTTTTTGCAGTACAAGCTTTATTATACAGTGGAAAACGCTGATATTCCAGTATTGCTTTTGCGGTTGCACAACGTATGAAACTATGAGATTTCAGTACTTGTCCATTTTGCAGTATATGACTTTTCGATAAAAAATATTTTTTTTCAGTACAAGCTTTATTATACAGTGGAAAACGCTGGTACTCCAGTATTGCTTTTGCGGTTGCACAACGTATGAAACAATGAGATTTCAGTACTTGTCCATTTTGCAGTATATGACTTTTCGATAAAAAATAATTTTTTTCAGTACAAGCTTTAACAGTGGAAAACGCTGGTATTCCAGTATTGCTTTTGCGGTTGCACAACGTATGCAACTGTGCGATTTCAGCACTTGTCTATTTTGCAGTATATGACTTTTCGATAAAAAATATTTTTTTGCAGTACAAGCTTTATTATACAGGGAAAACGCTGATACTCCAGTATTGCTTTTTCGGTTGCACAACGTATGCAACTATGCGATTTCAGCACTTGTCCATTTTGCAGTATATGACTTTTCGATGAAAAATATTTTTTTGCAGTACAAGCTTTATTATACAGTGGACAACGCTGATATTCCAGTATTGCTTTTGCGGTTGCACAACGTATGTAACTATGCGATTTCAGCACTTGTCCATTTTGCAGTATATGACTTTTCGATGAAAAATATTTTTTTGCAGTACAAGCTTTATTATACAGTGGAAAACGCTGATACTCCAGTATTGCTTTTGCGGTTGCACAACGTATGTAACTATGCGATTTCAGCACTTGTCCATTTTGCAGTATATGACTTTTCGATGAAAAATATTTTTTTCAGTACAAGCTTTATTATACAGTGGAAAACGCTGATACTCCAGTATTGCTTTTGCGGTTGCACAACGTATGTAACTATGCGATTTCAGCACTTGTCCATTTAGCAGTATATGACTTTTCGACAAAAAATAATTTTTTTCAGTACAAGCTTTCTTATACAGTGGACAACGCTGATATTCCAGTATTGCTTTTGCGGTTGCACAACGTATGTAACTATGCGATTTCAGCACTTGTCCATTTTGCAGTATATGACTTTTCGATGAAAAATATTTTTTTGCAGTACAAGCTTTATTATGCAGTGGAAAACGCTGATACTCCAGTATTGCTTTTGCGGTTGCACAACGTATGTAACTATGCGATTTCAGCACTTGTCCACTTTGCAGTATATGACTTTTCGATGAAAAATATTTTTTTGCAGTGCAAGCTTTATTATACAGTGGAAAACGCTGATACTCCAGTATTGCTTTTGCGGTTGCACAACGTATGTAACTATGAGATTTCAGCACTTGTCCATTTTGCAGTATGTGACTTTTCGACAAAAAATAATGTTTTTTCAGTACAAGCTTTGTTATACAGTGGACAACGCTGATATTCCAGTATTGCTTTTGCGGTTGCACAACGTAGGTAACTATGCGATTTCAGCACTTGTCCATTTTGCAGTATATGACTTTTCGATGAAAAATATTTTTTTGCAGTACAAGCTTTATTATACAGTGGAAAACGCTGATACTCCAGTATTGCTTTTGCGGTTGCACAACGTATGTAACTATGCGATTTCAGCACTTGTCCATTTTGCAGTATATGACTTTTCGATGAAAAATATTTTTTTGCAGTACAAGCTTTATTATACAGTGGAAAACGCTGATACTCCAGTATTGCTTTTGCGGTTGCACAACGTATTTAACTATGCGATTTCAGCACTTGTCCATTTTGCAGTATATGACTTTTCGATGAAAAATATTTTTTTGCAGTACAAGCTTTATTATACAGTGGAAAACGCTGATACTCCAGTATTGCTTTTGCGGTTGCACAACGTATGTAACTATGCGATTTCAGCACTTGTCCATTTTGCAGTATATGACTTTTCGATGAAAAATATTTTTTGCAGTACAAGCTTTATTATGCAGTGGACGACGCTGATATTCCAGTATTGCTTTTGCGGTTGCACAACGTATGTAACTATGAGATTTCAGCACTTGTCCATTTTGCAATATATGACTTTTCGATAAAAAATAATTTTTTTCAGTACAAGCTTTATTATACAGTGGAAAACGCTGGTACTCCAGTATTGCTTTTGCGGTTGCACAACGTATGTAACTATGAGATTTCAGCACTTGTCCATTTTGCAGTATATGACTTTTCGATAAAAAATATTTTTTTTCAGTACAAGCTTTATTATACAGTGGACAACGCTGATATTCCAGTATTGCTTTTGCGGTTGCACAACGTATGCAACTGTGCGATTTCAGCACTTGTCCATTTTGCAGTATATGACTTTTCGATAAAAAATATTTTTTTTCAGTACAAGCTTTATTATACAGTGGAAAACGCTGATACTCCAGTATTGCTTTTGCGGTTGCACAACGTATGCAACTGTGCGATTTCAGCACTTGTCCATTTTGCAGTATATGACTTTTCGATGAAAAATATTTTTTTTCAGTACAAGCTTTATTATACAGTGGAAAACGCTGATCATCCAGTATTGCTTTTGCGGTTGCACAACGTATGTAACTATGAGATTTCAGTACTTGTCCATTTTGCAGTATATGACTTTTCGATAAAAAATAATTTTTTTCAGTACAAGCTCTGTTATACAGTGGACAACGCTGGTATTCCAGTATTGCTTTTGCGGTTGCACAACGTATGCAACTGTGCGATTTCAGCACTTGTCTATTTTGCATTTTTGAATTTTCGATAAAAAATATTTTTTTGCAGTACAAGCTTTATTATACAGGGGAAAACGCTGATACTCCAGTATTGCTTTTGCGGTTGCACAACGTATGCAAGTATGCGATTTCAGCACTTGTCCATTTTGCAGTATATGACTTTTCGATGAAAAATATTTTTTTGCAGTACAAGCTTTATTATACAGTGGACAACGCTGATATTCCAGTATTGCTTTTGCGGTTGCACAACGTATGTAACTATGCGATTTCAGCACTTGTCCATTTTGCAGTATATGACTTTTCGATGAAAAATATTTTTTTGCAGTACAAGCTTTATTATACAGTGGACAACGCTGATATTCCAGTATTGCTTTTGCGGTTGCACAACGTATGCAACTGTGCAATTTCAGCACTTTTCCAATTTGCAGTATATGACTTTTCGATGAAAAATATTTTTTTGCAGTACAAGTTTTATTATACAGTGGAAAACGCTGATACTCCAGTATTGCTTTTGCGGTTGCACAACGTATGTAACTATGCGATTTCAGCACTTGTCCATTTTGCAGTATATGACTTTTCGATGAAAAATATTTTTTTGCAGTACAAGCTTTATTATACAGTGGAAAACGCTGATATTCCAGTATTGCTTTTGCGGTTGCACAACGTATGAAACTATGAGATTTCAGTACTTGTCCATTTTGCAGTATATGACTTTTCGATAAAAAATATTTTTTTTCAGTACAAGCTTTATTATACAGTGGAAAACGCTGGTACTCCAGTATTGCTTTTGCGGTTGCACAACGTATGAAACAATGAGATTTCAGTACTTGTCCATTTTGCAGTATATGACTTTTCGATAAAAAATAATTTTTTTCAGTACAAGCTTTAACAGTGGAAAACGCTGGTATTCCAGTATTGCTTTTGCGGTTGCACAACGTATGCAACTGTGCGATTTCCGCACTTGTCTATTTTGCAGTATATGACTTTTCGATAAAAAATATTTTTTTGCAGTACAAGCTTTATTATACAGGGGAAAACGCTGATACTCCAGTATTGCTTTTTCGGTTGCACAACGTATGCAACTATGCGATTTCAGCACTTGTCCATTTTGCAGTATATGACTTTTCGATGAAAAATATTTTTTTGCAGTACAAGCTTTATTATACAGTGGACAACGCTGATATTCCAGTATTGCTTTTGCGGTTGCACAACGTATGTAACTATGCGATTTCAGCACTTGTCCATTTTGCAGTATATGACTTTTCGATGAAAAATATTTTTTTGCAGTACAAGCTTTATTATACAGTGGAAAACGCTGATACTCCAGTATTGCTTTTGCGGTTGCACAACGTATGTAACTATGCGATTTCAGCACTTGTCTATTTTGCATTTTTGAATTTTCGATAAAAAATATTTTTTTGCAGTACAAGCTTTATTATACAGTGGACAACGCTGATATTCCAGTATTGCTTTTGCGGTTGCACAACGTATGTAACTATGCGATTTCAGCACTTGTCCATTTTGCAGTATATGACTTTTCGATGAAAAATATTTTTTTGCAGTACAAGCTTTATTATACAGTGGACAACGCTGATATTCCAGTATTGCTTTTGCGGTTGCACAACGTATGCAACTGTGCAATTTCAGCACTTTTCCAATTTGCAGTATATGACTTTTCGATGAAAAATATTTTTTTGCAGTACAAGCTTTATTATACAGTGGAAAACGCTGATACTCCAGTATTGCTTCTGCGGTTGCACAACGTATGTAACTATGCGATTTCAGCACTTGTCCATTTTGCAGTATATGACTTTTCGATGAAAAATATTTTTTTGCAGTACAAGCTTTATTATACAGTGGAAAACGCTGATATTCCAGTATTGCTTTTGCGGTTGCACAACGTATGAAACTATGAGATTTCAGTACTTGTCCATTTTGCAGTATATGACTTTTCGATAAAAAATATTTTTTTTCAGTACAAGCTTTATTATACAGTGGAAAACGCTGGTACTCCAGTATTGCTTTTGCGGTTGCACAACGTATGAAACAATGAGATTTCAGTACTTGTCCATTTTGCAGTATATGACTTTTCGATAAAAAATAATTTTTTTCAGTGCAAGCTTTAACAGTGGAAAACGCTGGTATTCCAGTATTGCTTTTGCGGTTGCACAACGTATGCAACTGTGCGATTTCAGCACTTGTCTATTTTGCAGTATATGACTTTTCGATAAAAAATATTTTTTTGCAGTACAAGCTTTATTATACAGGGGAAAACGCTGATACTCCAGTATTGCTTTTGCGGTTGCACAACGTATGCAACTATGCGATTTCAGCACTTGTCCATTTTGCAGTATATGACTTTTCGATGAAAAATATTTTTTTGCAGTACAAGCTTTATTATACAGTGGACAACGCTGATATTCCAGTATTGCTTTTGCGGTTGCACAACGTATGTAACTATGCGATTTCAGCACTTGTCCATTTTGCAGTATATGACTTTTCGATGAAAAATATTTTTTTGCAGTACAAGCTTTATTATACAGTGGAAAACGCTGATACTCCAGTATTGCTTTTGCGGTTCCACAACGTATGTAACTATGCGATTTCAGCACTTGTCCATTTTGCAGTATATGACTTTTCGATGAAAAATATTTTTTGCAGTACAAGCTTTATTATACAGTGGACAACGCTGATATTCCAGTATTGCTTTTGCGGTTGCACAACGTATGTAACTATGCGATTTCAGCACTTGTCCATTTTGCAGTATATGACTTTTCGACAAAAAATAATTTTTTTCAGTACAAGCTTTGTTATACAGTGGACAACGCTGTTATTCCAGTATAGCTTTTGCGGTTGCACAACGTATGTAACTATGCGATTTCAGCACTTGTCTATTTTGCAGTATATGACTTTTCGATAAAAAATATTTTTTTGCAGTACAAGCTTTATTATACAGGGGAAAACGCTGATACTCCAGTATTGCTTTTGCGGTTGCACAACGTATGCAACTATGCGATTTCAGCACTTGTCCATTTTGCAGTATATGACTTTTCGATGAAAAATATTTTTTTGCAGTACAAGCTTTATTATACAGTGGACAACGCTGATATTCCAGTATTGCTTTTGCGGTTGCACAACGTATGTAACTATGCGATTTCAGCACTTGTCCATTTTGCAGTATATGACTTTTCGATGAAAAATATTTTTTTGCAGTACAAGCTTTTTTATACAGTGGAAAACGCTGATACTCCAGTATTGCTTTTGCGGTTGCACAACGTATGAAACTATGAGATTTCAGTACTTGTCCGTTTTGCAGTATATGACTTTTCGATAAAAAATAATTTTTTGCAGTACAAGCTTTATTATACAGTGGAAAACGCTGATACTCCAGTATTGCTTTTGCGGTTGCACAACGTATGTAACTATGCGATTTCAGCACTTGTCCATTTTGCAGTATATGACTTTTCGATGAAAAATATTTTTTTCAGTACAAGCTTTATTATACAGTGGACAACGCTGATATTCCAGTATTGCTTTTGCGGTTGCACAACGTATGTAACTATGCGATTTCAGCACTTGTCCATTTTGCAGTATATGACTTTTCGACAAAAAATAATTTTTTTCAGTACAAGCTTTGTTATACAGTGGACAAAGCTGATATTCCAGTATTGCTTTTGCGGTTGCACAACGTATGTAACTATGCGATTTCAGCACTTGTCCATTTTGCAGTATATGACTTTTCGATAAAAAATATTTTTTTTCAGTACAAGCTTTATTATACAGTGGAAAACGCTGATACTCCAGTATTGCTTTTGCGGTTGCACAACGTATGTAACTATGAGATTTCAGCACTTGTCTATTTTGCAGTATATGACTTTTCGATGAAAAATATTTTTTTGCAGTGCAAGCTTTATTATACAGTGGAAAACGCTGATACTCCAGTATTGCTTTTGCGGTTGCACAACGTATGTAACTATGACATTTCAGCACTTGTCCATTTTGCAGTATATGACTTTTCGATGAAAAATATTTTTTTGCAGTACAAGCTTTATTATACAGTGGAAAACGCTGATATTCCAGTATTGCTTTTGCGGTTGCACAACGTATGAAACTATGAGATTTCAGTACTTGTCCATTTGGCAGTATATGACTTTTCGATAAAAAATAATTTTTTTCAGTACAAGCTTTATTATACAGTGGAAAACGCTGGTACTCCAGTATTGCTTTTGCGGTTGCACAACGTATGAAACAATGAGATTTCAGTACTTGTCCATTTTGCAGTATATGACTTTTCGATAAAAAATAATTTTTTTCAGTACAAGCTTTAACAGTGGAAAACGCTGGTATTCCAGTATTGCTTTTGCGGTTGCACAACGTATGCAACTGTGCGATTTCAGCACTTGTCTATTTTGCAGTATATGACTTTTCGATGAAAAATATTTTTTGCAGTACAAGCTTTATTATACAGTGGACAACGCTGATATTCCAGTATTGCTTTTGCGGTTGCACAACGTATGTAACTATGCGATTTCAGCACTTGTCCATTTTGCAGTATATGACTTTTCGACAAAAAATAATTTTTTTCAGTACAAGCTTTGTTATACAGTGGACAACGCTGATATTCCAGTATTGCTTTTGCGGTTGCACAACGTATGTAACTATGCGATTTCAGCACTTGTCCATTTTGCAGTATATGACTTTTCGATGAAAAATATTTTTTTGCAGTACAAGCTTTATTATACAGTGGAAAACGCTGATACTCCAGTATTGCTTTTGCGGTTGCACAACGTATGTAACTATGCGATTTCAGCACTTGTCCATTTTGCAGTATATGACTTTTCGATGAAAAATATTTTTTTTCAGTACAAGCTTTATTATACAGTGGACAACGCTGATATTCCAGTATTGCTTTTGCGGTTGCACAACGTATGTAACTATGCGATTTCAGCACTTGTCCATTTTGCAGTATATGACTTTCCGATGAAAAATATTTTTTTGCAGTACAAGCTTTATTATACAGTGGACAACGCTGATATTCCAGTATTGCTTTTGCGGTTGCACAACGTATGAAACTATGAGATTTCAGTACTTGTCCATTTTGCAGTATATGACTTTTCGATAAAAAATATTTTTTTTCAGTACAAGCTTTATTATACAGTGGAAAACGCTGGTACTCCAGTATTGCTTTTGCAGTTGCACAACGTATGAAACAATGAGATTTCAGTACTTGTCCATTTTGCAGTATATGACTTTTCGATAAAAAATAATTTTTTTCAGTACAAGCTTTAACAGTGGAAAACGCTGGTATTCCAGTATTGCTTTTGCGGTTGCACAACGTATGCAACTGTGCGATTTCAGCACTTGTCTATTTTGCAGTATATGACTTTTCGATAAAAAATATTTTTTTGCAGTACAAGCTTTATTATACAGGGGAAAACGCTGATACTCCAGTATTGCTTTTGCGGTTGCACAACGTATGCAACTATGCGATTTCAGCACTTGTCCATTTTGCAGTATATGACTTTTCGATGAAAAATATTTTTTTGCAGTACAAGCTTTATTATACAGTGGAAAACGCTGATACTCCAGTATTGCTTTTGCGGTTGCACAACGTATGTAACTATGAGATTTCAGCACTTGTCCATTTTGCAGTATGTGACTTTTCGACAAAAAATAATGTTTTTTCAGTACAAGCTTTGTTATACAGTGGACAACGCTGATATTCCAGTATTGCTTTTGCGGTTGCACAACGTAGGTAACTATGCGATTTCAGCACTTGTCCATTTTGCAGTATATGACTTTTCGATGAAAAATATTTTTTTGCAGTACAAGCTTTATTATACAGTGGAAAACGCTGATACTCCAGTATTGCTTTTGCGGTTGCACAACGTATGTAACTATGCGATTTCAGCACTTGTCCATTTTGCAGTATATGACTTTTCGATGAAAAATATTTTTTTGCAGTACAAGCTTTATTATACAGTGGAAAACGCTGATACTCCAGTATTGCTTTTGCGGTTGCACAACGTATTTAACTATGCGATTTCAGCACTTGTCCATTTTGCAGTATATGACTTTTCGATGAAAAATATTTTTTTGCAGTACAAGCTTTATTATACAGTGGAAAACGCTGATACTCCAGTATTGCTTTTGCGGTTGCACAACGTATGTAACTATGCGATTTCAGCACTTGTCCATTTTGCAGTATATGACTTTTCGATGAAAAATATTTTTTGCAGTACAAGCTTTATTATGCAGTGGACAACGCTGATATTCCAGTATTGCTTTTGCGGTTGCACAACGTATGTAACTATGAGATTTCAGCACTTGTCCATTTTGCAATATATGACTTTTCGATAAAAAATAATTTTTTTCAGTACAAGCTTTATTATACAGTGGAAAACGCTGGTACTCCAGTATTGCTTTTGCGGTTGCACAACGTATGTAACTATGAGATTTCAGCACTTGTCCATTTTGCAGTATATGACTTTTCGATAAAAAATATTTTTTTTCAGTACAAGCTTTATTATACAGTGGACAACGCTGATATTCCAGTATTGCTTTTGCGGTTGCACAACGTATGCAACTGTGCGATTTCAGCACTTGTCCATTTTGCAGTATATGACTTTTCGATAAAAAATATTTTTTTTCAGTACAAGCTTTATTATACAGTGGAAAACGCTGATACTCCAGTATTGCTTTTGCGGTTGCACAACGTATGCAACTGTGCGATTTCAGCACTTGTCCATTTTGCAGTATATGACTTTTCGATGAAAAATTTTTTTTTCAGTACAAGCTTTATTATACAGTGGAAAACGCTGATACTCCAGTATTGCTTTTGCGGTTGCACAACGTATGTAACTATGAGATTTCAGCACTTGTCCATTTTGCAGTATATGACTTTTCGATAAAAAATAATTTTTTTCAGTACAAGCTTTATTATACAGTGGAAAACGCTGGAACTCCAGTATTGCTTTTGCGGTTGCACAACGTATGTAACTATGAGATTTCAGTACTTGTCCATTTTGCAGTATATGACTTTTCGATAAAAAATAATTTTTTTCAGTACAAGCTCTGTTATACAGTGGAAAACGCTGGTATTCCAGTATTGCTTTTGCGGTTGCACAACGTATGCAACTGTGCGATTTCAGCACTTGTCTATTTTGCATTTTTGAATTTTCGATAAAAAATATTTTTTTGCAGTACAAGCTTTATTATACAGGGGAAAACGCTGATACTCCAGTATTGCTTTTGCGGTTGCACAACGTATGCAACTATGCGATTTCAGCACTTGTCCATTTTGCAGTATATGACTTTTCGATGAAAAATATTTTTTTGCAGTACAAGCTTTATTATACAGTGGACAACGCTGATATTCCAGTATTGCTTTTGCGGTTGCACAACGTATGTAACTATGCGATTTCAGCACTTGTCCATTTTGCAGTATATGACTTTTCGATGAAAAATATTTTTTTGCAGTACAAGCTTTATTATACAGTGGACAACGCTGATATTCCAGTATTGCTTTTGCGGTTGCACAACGTATGTAACTATGAGATTTCAGTACTTGTCCATTTTGCAGTATATGACTTTTCGATAAAAAATAATTTTTTTCAGTACAAGCTCTGTTATACAGTGGAAAACGCTGGTATTCCAGTATTGCTTTTGCGGTTGCACAACGTATGCAACTGTGCGATTTCAGCACTTGTCTATTTTGCATTTTTGAATTTTCGATAAAAAATATTTTTTTGCAGTACAAGCTTTATTATACAGGGGAAAACGCTGATACTCCAGTATTGCTTTTGCGGTTGCACAACGTATGCAACTATGCGATTTCAGCACTTGTCCATTTTGCAGTATATGACTTTTCGATGAAAAATATTTTTTTGCAGTACAAGCTTTATTATACAGTGGAAAACGCTGATACTCCAGTATTGCTTTTGCGGTTGCACAACGTATGTAACTATGCGATTTCAGCACTTGTCCATTTTGCAGTATATGACTTTTCGATGAAAAATATTTTTTTTCAGTACAAGCTTTATTATACAGTGGACAACGCTGATATTCCAGTATTGCTTTTGCGGTTGCACAACGTATGTAACTATGCGATTTCAGCACTTGTCCATTTTGCAGTATATGACTTTCCGATGAAAAATATTTTTTTGCAGTACAAGCTTTATTATACAGTGGACAACGCTGATATTCCAGTATTGCTTTTGCGGTTGCACAACGTATGAAACTATGAGATTTCAGTACTTGTCCATTTTGCAGTATATGACTTTTCGATAAAAAATATTTTTTTTCAGTACAAGCTTTATTATACAGTGGAAAACGCTGGTACTCCAGTATTGCTTTTGCAGTTGCACAACGTATGAAACAATGAGATTTCAGTACTTGTCCATTTTGCAGTATATGACTTTTCGATAAAAAATAATTTTTTTCAGTACAAGCTTTAACAGTGGAAAACGCTGGTATTCCAGTATTGCTTTTGCGGTTGCACAACGTATGCAACTGTGCGATTTCAGCACTTGTCTATTTTGCAGTATATGACTTTTCGATAAAAAATATTTTTTTGCAGTACAAGCTTTATTATACAGGGGAAAACGCTGATACTCCAGTATTGCTTTTGCGGTTGCACAACGTATGCAACTATGCGATTTCAGCACTTGTCCATTTTGCAGTATATGACTTTTCGATGAAAAATATTTTTTTGCAGTACAAGCTTTATTATACAGTGGAAAACGCTGATACTCCAGTATTGCTTTTGCGGTTGCACAACGTATGTAACTATGAGATTTCAGCACTTGTCCATTTTGCAGTATGTGACTTTTCGACAAAAAATAATGTTTTTTCAGTACAAGCTTTGTTATACAGTGGACAACGCTGATATTCCAGTATTGCTTTTGCGGTTGCACAACGTAGGTAACTATGCGATTTCAGCACTTGTCCATTTTGCAGTATATGACTTTTCGATGAAAAATATTTTTTTGCAGTACAAGCTTTATTATACAGTGGAAAACGCTGATACTCCAGTATTGCTTTTGCGGTTGCACAACGTATGTAACTATGCGATTTCAGCACTTGTCCATTTTGCAGTATATGACTTTTCGATGAAAAATATTTTTTTGCAGTACAAGCTTTATTATACAGTGGAAAACGCTGATACTCCAGTATTGCTTTTGCGGTTGCACAACGTATTTAACTATGCGATTTCAGCACTTGTCCATTTTGCAGTATATGACTTTTCGATAAAAAATATTTTTTTTCAGTACAAGCTTTATTATACAGTGGACAACGCTGATATTCCAGTATTGCTTTTGCGGTTGCACAACGTATGCAACTGTGCGATTTCAGCACTTGTCCATTTTGCAGTATATGACTTTTCGATAAAAAATATTTTTTTTCAGTACAAGCTTTATTATACAGTGGAAAACGCTGATACTCCAGTATTGCTTTTGCGGTTGCACAACGTATGCAACTGTGCGATTTCAGCACTTGTCCATTTTGCAGTATATGACTTTTCGATGAAAAATTTTTTTTTCAGTACAAGCTTTATTATACAGTGGAAAACGCTGATACTCCAGTATTGCTTTTGCGGTTGCACAACGTATGTAACTATGAGATTTCAGCACTTGTCCATTTTGCAGTATATGACTTTTCGATAAAAAATAATTTTTTTCAGTACAAGCTTTATTATACAGTGGAAAACGCTGGAACTCCAGTATTGCTTTTGCGGTTGCACAACGTATGTAACTATGAGATTTCAGTACTTGTCCATTTTGCAGTATATGACTTTTCGATAAAAAATAATTTTTTTCAGTACAATCTCTGTTATACAGTGGAAAACGCTGGTATTCCAGTATTGCTTTTGCGGTTGCACAACGTATGCAACTGTGCGATTTCAGCACTTGTCTATTTTGCATTTTTGAATTTTCGATAAAAAATATTTTTTTGCAGTACAAGCTTTATTATACAGGGGAAAACGCTGATACTCCAGTATTGCTTTTGCGGTTGCACAACGTATGCAACTATGCGATTTCAGCACTTGTCCATTTTGCAGTATATGACTTTTCGATGAAAAATATTTTTTTGCAGTACAAGCTTTATTATACAGTGGACAACGCTGATATTCCAGTATTGCTTTTGCGGTTGCACAACGTATGTAACTATGCGATTTCAGCACTTGTCCATTTTGCAGTATATGACTTTTCGATGAAAAATATTTTTTTGCAGTACAAGCTTTATTATACAGTGGACAACGCTGATATTCCAGTATTGCTTTTGCGGTTGCACAACGTATGTAACTATGAGATTTCAGTACTTGTCCATTTTGCAGTATATGACTTTTCGATAAAAAATAATTTTTTTCAGTACAAGCTCTGTTATACAGTGGAAAACGCTGGTATTCCAGTATTGCTTTTGCGGTTGCACAACGTATGCAACTGTGCGATTTCAGCACTTGTCTATTTTGCATTTTTGAATTTTCGATAAAAAATATTTTTTTGCAGTACAAGCTTTATTATACAGGGGAAAACGCTGATACTCCAGTATTGCTTTTGCGGTTGCACAACGTATGCAACTATGCGATTTCAGCACTTGTCCATTTTGCAGTATATGACTTTTCGATGAAAAATATTTTTTTGCAGTACAAGCTTTATTATACAGTGGACAACGCTGATATTCCAGTATTGCTTTTGCGGTTGCACAACGTATGTAACTATGCGATTTCAGCACTTGTCCATTTTGCAGTATATGACTTTTCGATGAAAAATATTTTTTTGCAGTACAAGCTTTATTATACAGTGGACAACGCTGATATTCCAGTATTGCTTTTGCGGTTGCACAACGTATGCAACTGTGCAATTTCAGCACTTTTCCAATTTGCAGTATATGACTTTTCGATGAAAAATATTTTTTTGCAGTACAAGCTTTATTATACAGTGGAAAACGCTGATACTCCAGTATTGC
The DNA here is from genome assembly GCF_947561715.1 of Ascidia mentula. Classification (NCBI taxonomy): domain Eukaryota; kingdom Metazoa; phylum Chordata; class Ascidiacea; order Phlebobranchia; family Ascidiidae; genus Ascidia; species Ascidia mentula. Next base: position 11,773,422 of record NC_138569.1, on the reverse strand, counting down.
TTTTGCGGTTGCACAACGTATGTAACTATGCGATTTCAGCACTTGTCCATTTTGCAGTATATGACTTTTCGATGAAAAATATTTTTTTGCAGTACAAGCTTTATTATACAGTGGAAAACGCTGATATTCCAGTATTGCTTTTGCGGTTGCACAACGTATGAAACTATGAGATTTCAGTACTTGTCCATTTTGCAGTATATGACTTTTCGATAAAAAATATTTTTTTTCAGTACAAGCTTTATTATACAGTGGAAAACGCTGGTACTCCAGTATTGCTTTTGCGGTTGCACAACGTATGAAACAATGAGATTTCAGTACTTGTCCATTTTGCAGTATATGACTTTTCGATAAAAAATAATTTTTTTCAGTACAAGCTTTAACAGTGGAAAACGCTGGTATTCCAGTATTGCTTTTGCGGTTGCACAACGTATGCAACTGTGCGATTTCAGCACTTGTCTATTTTGCAGTATATGACTTTTCGATAAAAAATATTTTTTTGCAGTACAAGCTTTATTATACAGGGGAAAACGCTGATACTCCAGTATTGCTTTTGCGGTTGCACAACGTATGCAACTATGCGATTTCAGCACTTGTCCATTTTGCAGTATATGACTTTTCGATGAAAAATATTTTTTTGCAGTACAAGCTTTATTATACATTGGACAACGCTGATATTCCAGTATTGCTTTTGCGGTTGCACAACGTACGTAACTATGCGATTTCAGCACTTGTCCATTTTGCAGTATATGACTTTTCGATGAAAAATATTTTTTTGCAGTACAAGCTTTATTATACAGTGGAAAACGCTGATACTCCAGTATTGCTTTTGCGGTTGCACAACGTATGTAACTATGCGATTTCAGCACTTGTCCATTTTGCAGTATATGACTTTTCGATGAAAAATATTTTTTGCAGTACAAGCTTTATTATACAGTGGAAAACGCTGATATTCCAGTATTGCTTTTGCGGTTGCACAACGTATGTAACTATGCGATTTCAGCACTTGTCCATTTTGCAGTATATGACTTTTCGACAAAAAATAATTTTTTTCAGTACAAGCTTTGTTATACAGTGGACAACGCTGATATTCCAGTATTGCTTTTGCGGTTGCACAACGTATGTAACTATGCGATTTCAGCACTTGTCTATTTTGCATTTTTGAATTTTCGATAAAAAATATTTTTTTGCAGTACAAGCTTTATTATACAGGGGAAAACGCTGATACTCCAGTATTGCTTTTGCGGTTGCACAACGTATGCAACTATGCGATTTCAGCACTTGTCCATTTTGCAGTATATGACTTTTCGATGAAAAATATTTTTTTGCAGTACAAGCTTTATTATACAGTGGACAACGCTGATATTCCAGTATTGCTTTTGCGGTTGCACAACGTATGTAACTATGCGATTTCAGCACTTGTCCATTTTGCAGTATATGACTTTTCGATGAAAAATATTTTTTTGCAGTACAAGCTTTATTATACAGTGGACAACGCTGATATTCCAGTATTGCTTTTGCGGTTGCACAACGTATGCAACTGTGCAATTTCAGCACTTTTCCAATTTGCAGTATATGACTTTTCGATGAAAAATATTTTTTTGCAGTACAAGCTTTATTATACAGTGGAAAACGCTGATACTCCAGTATTGCTTTTGCGGTTGCACAACGTATGTAACTATGCGATTTCAGCACTTGTCCATTTTGCAGTATATGACTTTTCGATGAAAAATATTTTTTTGCAGTACAAGCTTTATTATACAGTGGAAAACGCTGATATTCCAGTATTGCTTTTGCGGTTGCACAACGTATGAAACTATGAGATTTCAGTACTTGTCCATTTTGCAGTATATGACTTTTCGATAAAAAATATTTTTTTTCAGTACAAGCTTTATTATACAGTGGAAAACGCTGGTACTCCAGTATTGCTTTTGCGGTTGCACAACGTATGAAACAATGAGATTTCAGTACTTGTCCATTTTGCAGTATATGACTTTTCGATAAAAAATAATTTTTTTCAGTACAAGCTTTAACAGTGGAAAACGCTGGTATTCCAGTATTGCTTTTGCGGTTGCACAACGTATGCAACTGTGCGATTTCAGCACTTGTCTATTTTGCAGTATATGACTTTTCGATAAAAAATATTTTTTTGCAGTACAAGCTTTATTATACAGGGAAAACGCTGATACTCCAGTATTGCTTTTTCGGTTGCACAACGTATGTAACTATGCGATTTCAGCACTTGTCCATTTTGCAGTATATGACTTTTCGATGAAAAATATTTTTTTGCAGTGCAAGCTTTATTATACAGTGGAAAACGCTGATACTCCAGTATTGCTTTTGCGGTTGCACAACGTATGTAACTATGAGATTTCAGCACTTGTCCATTTTGCAGTATGTGACTTTTCGACAAAAAATAATGTTTTTTCAGTACAAGCTTTGTTATACAGTGGACAACGCTGATATTCCAGTATTGCTTTTGCGGTTGCACAACGTAGGTAACTATGCGATTTCAGCACTTGTCCATTTTGCAGTATATGACTTTTCGATGAAAAATATTTTTTTGCAGTACAAGCTTTATTATACAGTGGAAAACGCTGATACTCCAGTATTGCTTTTGCGGTTGCACAACGTATGTAACTATGCGATTTCAGCACTTGTCCATTTTGCAGTATATGACTTTTCGATGAAAAATATTTTTTTGCAGTACAAGCTTTATTATACAGTGGAAAACGCTGATACTCCAGTATTGCTTTTGCGGTTGCACAACGTATTTAACTATGCGATTTCAGCACTTGTCCATTTTGCAGTATATGACTTTTCGATGAAAAATATTTTTTTGCAGTACAAGCTTTATTATACAGTGGAAAACGCTGATACTCCAGTATTGCTTTTGCGGTTGCACAACGTATGTAACTATGCGATTTCAGCACTTGTCCATTTTGCAGTATATGACTTTTCGATGAAAAATATTTTTTGCAGTACAAGCTTTATTATGCAGTGGACGACGCTGATATTCCAGTATTGCTTTTGCGGTTGCACAACGTATGTAACTATGAGATTTCAGCACTTGTCCATTTTGCAATATATGACTTTTCGATAAAAAATAATTTTTTTCAGTACAAGCTTTATTATACAGTGGAAAACGCTGGTACTCCAGTATTGCTTTTGCGGTTGCACAACGTATGTAACTATGAGATTTCAGCACTTGTCCATTTTGCAGTATATGACTTTTCGATAAAAAATATTTTTTTTCAGTACAAGCTTTATTATACAGTGGACAACGCTGATATTCCAGTATTGCTTTTGCGGTTGCACAACGTATGCAACTGTGCGATTTCAGCACTTGTCCATTTTGCAGTATATGACTTTTCGATAAAAAATATTTTTTTTCAGTACAAGCTTTATTATACAGTGGAAAACGCTGATACTCCAGTATTGCTTTTGCGGTTGCACAACGTATGCAACTGTGCGATTTCAGCACTTGTCCATTTTGCAGTATATGACTTTTCGATGAAAAATATTTTTTTTCAGTACAAGCTTTATTATACAGTGGAAAACGCTGATACTCCAGTATTGCTTTTGCGGTTGCACAACGTATGTAACTATGAGATTTCAGCACTTGTCCATTTTGCAGTATATGACTTTTCGATAAAAAATAATTTTTTTCAGTACAAGCTTTATTATACAGTGGAAAACGCTGGAACTCCAGTATTGCTTTTGCGGTTGCACAACGTATGTAACTATGAGATTTCAGTACTTGTCCATTTTGCAGTATATGACTTTTCGATAAAAAATAATTTTTTTCAGTACAAGCTCTGTTATACAGTGGACAACGCTGGTATTCCAGTATTGCTTTTGCGGTTGCACAACGTATGCAACTGTGCGATTTCAGCACTTGTCTATTTTGCATTTTTGAATTTGCGATAAAAAATATTTTTTTGCAGTACAAGCTTTATTATACAGGGGAAAACGCTGATACTCCAGTATTGCTTTTGCGGTTGCACAACGTATGCAAGTATGCGATTTCAGCACTTGTCCATTTTGCAGTATATGACTTTTCGATGAAAAATATTTTTTTGCAGTACAAGCTTTATTATACAGTGGACAACGCTGATATTCCAGTATTGCTTTTGCGGTTGCACAACGTATGTAACTATGCGATTTCAGCACTTGTCCATTTTGCAGTATATGACTTTTCGATGAAAAATATTTTTTTGCAGTACAAGCTTTATTATACAGTGGACAACGCTGATATTCCAGTATTGCTTTTGCGGTTGCACAACGTATGCAACTGTGCAATTTCAGCACTTTTCCAATTTGCAGTATATGACTTTTCGATGAAAAATATTTTTTTGCAGTACAAGTTTTATTATACAGTGGAAAACGCTGATACTCCAGTATTGCTTTTGCGGTTGCACAACGTATGTAACTATGCGATTTCAGCACTTGTCCATTTTGCAGTATATGACTTTTCGATGAAAAATATTTTTTTGCAGTACAAGCTTTATTATACAGTGGAAAACGCTGATATTCCAGTATTGCTTTTGCGGTTGCACAACGTATGAAACTATGAGATTTCAGTACTTGTCCATTTTGCAGTATATGACTTTTCGATAAAAAATATTTTTTTTCAGTACAAGCTTTATTATACAGTGGAAAACGCTGGTACTCCAGTATTGCTTTTGCGGTTGCACAACGTATGAAACAATGAGATTTCAGTACTTGTCCATTTTGCAGTATATGACTTTTCGATAAAAAATAATTTTTTTCAGTACAAGCTTTAACAGTGGAAAACGCTGGTATTCCAGTATTGCTTTTGCGGTTGCACAACGTATGCAACTGTGCGATTTCCGCACTTGTCTATTTTGCAGTATATGACTTTTCGATAAAAAATATTTTTTTGCAGTACAAGCTTTATTATACAGGGGAAAACGCTGATACTCCAGTATTGCTTTTTCGGTTGCACAACGTATGCAACTATGCGATTTCAGCACTTGTCCATTTTGCAGTATATGACTTTTCGATGAAAAATATTTTTTTGCAGTACAAGCTTTATTATACAGTGGACAACGCTGATATTCCAGTATTGCTTTTGCGGTTGCACAACGTATGTAACTATGCGATTTCAGCACTTGTCCATTTTGCAGTATATGACTTTTCGATGAAAAATATTTTTTTGCAGTACAAGCTTTATTATACAGTGGAAAACGCTGATACTCCAGTATTGCTTTTGCGGTTGCACAACGTATGTAACTATGCGATTTCAGCACTTGTCTATTTTGCATTTTTGAATTTTCGATAAAAAATATTTTTTTGCAGTACAAGCTTTATTATACAGTGGACAACGCTGATATTCCAGTATTGCTTTTGCGGTTGCACAACGTATGTAACTATGCGATTTCAGCACTTGTCCATTTTGCAGTATATGACTTTTCGATGAAAAATATTTTTTTGCAGTACAAGCTTTATTATACAGTGGACAACGCTGATATTCCAGTATTGCTTTTGCGGTTGCACAACGTATGCAACTGTGCAATTTCAGCACTTTTCCAATTTGCAGTATATGACTTTTCGATGAAAAATATTTTTTTGCAGTACAAGCTTTATTATACAGTGGAAAACGCTGATACTCCAGTATTGCTTCTGCGGTTGCACAACGTATGTAACTATGCGATTTCAGCACTTGTCCATTTTGCAGTATATGACTTTTCGATGAAAAATATTTTTTTGCAGTACAAGCTTTCCCAGTCAAAAATTATCTACCCCTTTAGTATGGGCCTAGCTTGGTTTAAGCTCGGTTTAGTGCGTTTAAGCTTGGCACGGCCAATCAGCACTTATTCGGACGTCAGCCAAACTTATACGTTCGGTTTACGAATGGTGCGCCGTGCTTAAGTTTGCATAATTTCCCCCTGCGCAAAATAATTTTGAAGTGCAATACGGTGCTTGAAGGTGAGTTTCGTCGGCGGGAGTGTTTCTGCGTATACCTGTGTCACACATATCATATTGTTTTGTCATAAGGTGGGCATAGAAGCATGAAGTTGATTTTATTTCATTTTGAGGTAGTTTGGTTGTACCTCTCTTGGTGAGTTCTGCCGTGGGGTTGTGACACCTGCAGTTTTGGAGGGCAAATTATTGTCAGTGATTTTTACCATAATAGGCTATTTGTTGATTTTGCGAGCTAACTAAAATGTTTTTTTAAATATTACAAAGCGAAGCTGAGGCGCTGCTTCGTCATGGTTGGATGAACAACAAGCAGGCAGGACAGGCTAGGAGGCTTGGCTAACCGCGTAATTAATGAGTTGTTTGTTGTAGTAATGACTTGACGGCGGGAAACCTTGTCTAAATTTACAGGTGGTTTGCGACAGCAGTTGTTTTATGTCAGGTATTTCTGTTTGATATACTTGCGACTCAAATTTAGATCAAGGGTGAATACGCATCTTGCATGTTTGGGTGTAATGCGTCGATTGTTAATCTGGTGGAGGGGTAGACCACGCCAATTGCAAGTTAAGCTTTCTTCAACTGTCGTCATGTTAACGTCACCACAACCTTACAAAATATAAGGAATTTATACCGCTTGAGTTCAACAGAAAATCGAGGCCTTTGTCTGATTTGCTTTACTGGAAAGCAACAGAATTCAGACTATTTATGCTGTATGTGGGAGTGGTGCTGTTAAAAGATAAAAATGTGCTGTGCCATAAACGTATTGTCATTTTCTGCATTTTTCTTTAGCTATGAGATGTTTGTTGTCGCCAAACATTAACACACATGAGTTTTCGTTATGTGTCAAAATGCTAAAAGACTTTGTTAGCAAATCTTCACATATTTATGGTAAAGCATTTGTCAGTTACAATGTTCATTGTTTGATCCACTTGTGTAATGATTATGAAAAACATGGTTCATTGGAAAACATTGGCTGTTTTCAATTTGAAAATTACTGGGGTTGTTTGAAAAAAAGTTGTAAATCTGGCTACAAACCTATGCAACAAATTGCAAGATTTGCATTTTATGAAAACCAAACTTCCCATTATGTGTTTCTTAATTTCCATATAATATCCCGTCGAAAAAACTGTCAAAGCAATAGTGCAAATTAACCAAATAGTAAATTTCCCTCCAAGTGTTCCTTTCCCACACAATAACAAGGTTTGTGGATTGGCCAATAGCAATTTTACAACAAAAATCAGCGACTCGACCATTTCACAAAGCAATGATATTTATCGACTTTGTGACATTTACACTATTGATTCTTGGTTGCATATTGTCGTTCAAAAACAATTGTCGTCTTTTCAAAAAACCTTGTCAACTTAAAACATGTCGGAATTTACAAAGTGTGTGGTTTTTATGGTGATAATGATCAAATTAGAAGGTGCATTCTGTTGCCATATAAAGGACATTTTGTTGCCATTAATTTGCTTGATGCCACATGATATATCTGCATGTATATTTGTTTCTTCCACAGTACATTAGAATGAAAAATTTTGTTTGTATAAAATCCCCAAAGGCTGGATGGTCGGCACCAATGCATGTAAGTGGACACCCATCAATTTGGATGTATAAAGATTCTTGAAAAATGAAATTTCTGTGGATGCAGCTTGGCAGACATGTCCTTCCACCATTCTTTGTGAAGGGAGTAAGTTGTGTATTTGTGCCAAATAATTGTGCATTTTTGTTTCATGCACTTTGTTCTTTTCAGGCACAAATGCCCGTTGTTTGAAAAGAAAATGTAGATCTGCTGATCTGGAAAGGGACATTCTAATGAGCGAATCCACTGAAAGCAGTTCTTCTTCCACGATACCTCTCTTGCAAAAAAAGGTCCATAAACCTTGTGCTGATTTTTATGCATAAAACTGGCACATATTATTCATCTTTATTTTTTTAATTGACTGGGGACCTTTGCTTGTGCATTTGCTTATTTTAGTTTACTTTCAACAGGTTCTTGCCACCCAAGCAGCAAAAACAATGTCACAATGACAGGAGCATGAACTGTCTGAAAACATTGGCATCCTTATCGACAAAACAATAAAGGTGAAGGAAGAAATGCGGAGGATTGGTGACCGAATTCAGAGAATGGAAACTCTGACAGAAAAAAAACACATGTGTGGCAGAAAAGTTTTTGCCGCAATCAGCTGTCAACGAAGAACATCTGATGGCTCTACTTACTAAACCAAATGTGAGCTTTCTTTTTCCCTAATGCACTGAGGCTTTTGTCTGCATGCTTTACACTGTAAATGACATCTGCTATACATTTTCATCATTTTGTATGTTGATACTTTTCAAAAGGACAAAGTAAAACTTGCCCAAGTGATGGACATGGACCAACTTCGTGGCACCTTCCGGAATTCTGTAAAGCTGTTTATGACAAAACACCTGGCTCTTCAATTTTGTTTTGGCGCAGGAAAACAAAAATCCCATTCAAATCACATCCTCTGTTGGCATTTATGTTGGGTGAGTCAAATTGCTTTGGAAATCTCACAAGACACGCCACACTGCGGGCCTCATTGTAAAGCCTTCCGATTGTGAAGTTGTCACAACTTTCACATATTTAATTCCCACATGTCAAATATTTAATTTCTGTGCACGACAGAATGTTACCAAAATTTTAACTAAATCATATGTTTTATGTTCTGCAGACGCATTGAAAGATGCAAGACGCAGGCAGTGAAATACCAAGAAATCGCCACGGCGGGGAAACGAGTTTTACCTGGAGTTGTTGCCGGAGTGACGACAGAATATCAAGAAACGGCAAACAATCCTCAATAAAGCCCACCACGTCCCAGAGTACATAGTTTCCTCGAACAGTGCACTTCAAGTTACTCTGTACTTCCACTGCGCTTGCCACTGTATTTTTATTTATGTGTTGTTGCTTTCAATAAAACATTGTGTTAATTTAAGTCGTGTTACGTGCGAGACGGTGAAGTAGCGAGTTTGATCAGGTCATATTTTGAAAGCAGCCAGGCAATATCATTATGTTCGGTAAACGCACGGCGAAAGCTCGCTCGGCCAAGCTTGGATTTGTTCAATTGTAGAACATACGCCGAACATATATCCAACATTTAAGTACGGTGAACATGCGTCGCCCAAGCTTGATGCCAAGCGTATCTTGACATAAAGTGACAAGGGCCGTGCCTAAATTTATGACTGGGTTATTATGCAGTGGACAACGCTGATATTCCAGTATTGCTTTTGCGGTTGCACAACGTATGTAACTATGAGATTTCAGCACTTGTCCATTTTGCAATATATGACTTTTCGATAAAAAATAATTTTTTTCAGTACAAGCTTTATTATACAGTGGAAAACGCTGGTACTCCAGTATTGCTTTTGCGGTTGCACAACGTATGTAACTATGAGATTTCAGCACTTGTCCATTTTGCAGTATATGACTTTTCGATAAAAAATATTTTTTTTCAGTACAAGCTTTATTATACAGTGGACAACGCTGATATTCCAGTATTGCTTTTGCGGTTGCACAACGTATGCAACTGTGCGATTTCAGCACTTGTCCATTTTGCAGTATATGACTTTTCGATAAAAAATATTTTTTTTCAGTACAAGCTTTATTATACAGTGGAAAACGCTGATACTCCAGTATTGCTTTTGCGGTTGCACAACGTATGCAACTGTGCGATTTCAGCACTTGTCCATTTTGCAGTATATGACTTTTCGATGAAAAATTTTTTTTTCAGTACAAGCTTTATTATACAGTGGAAAACGCTGATACTCCAGTATTGCTTTTGCGGTTGCACAACGTATGTAACTATGAGATTTCAGCACTTGTCCATTTTGCAGTATATGACTTTTCGATAAAAAATAATTTTTTTCAGTACAAGCTTTATTATACAGTGGAAAACGCTGGAACTCCAGTATTGCTTTTGCGGTTGCACAACGTATGTAACTATGAGATTTCAGTACTTGTCCATTTTGCAGTATATGACTTTTCGATAAAAAATAATTTTTTTCAGTACAAGCTCTGTTATACAGTGGAAAACGCTGGTATTCCAGTATTGCTTTTGCGGTTGCACAACGTATGCAACTGTGCGATTTCAGCACTTGTCTATTTTGCATTTTTGAATTTTCGATAAAAAATATTTTTTTGCAGTACAAGCTTTATTATACAGGGGAAAACGCTGATACTCCAGTATTGCTTTTGCGGTTGCACAACGTATGCAACTATGCGATTTCAGCACTTGTCCATTTTGCAGTATATGACTTTTCGATGAAAAATATTTTTTTGCAGTACAAGCTTTATTATACAGTGGACAACGCTGATATTCCAGTATTGCTTTTGCGGTTGCACAACGTATGTAACTATGCGATTTCAGCACTTGTCCATTTTGCAGTATATGACTTTTCGATGAAAAATATTTTTTTGCAGTACAAGCTTTATTATACAGTGGACAACGCTGATATTCCAGTATTGCTTTTGCGGTTGCACAACGTATGTAACTATGAGATTTCAGTACTTGTCCATTTTGCAGTATATGACTTTTCGATAAAAAATAATTTTTTTCAGTACAAGCTCTGTTATACAGTGGAAAACGCTGGTATTCCAGTATTGCTTTTGCGGTTGCACAACGTATGCAACTGTGCGATTTCAGCACTTGTCTATTTTGCATTTTTGAATTTTCGATAAAAAATATTTTTTTGCAGTACAAGCTTTATTATACAGGGGAAAACGCTGATACTCCAGTATTGCTTTTGCGGTTGCACAACGTATGCAACTATGCGATTTCAGCACTTGTCCATTTTGCAGTATATGACTTTTCGATGAAAAATATTTTTTTGCAGTACAAGCTTTATTATACAGTGGAAAACGCTGATACTCCAGTATTGCTTTTGCGGTTGCACAACGTATGTAACTATGCGATTTCAGCACTTGTCCATTTTGCAGTATATGACTTTTCGATGAAAAATATTTTTTTTCAGTACAAGCTTTATTATACAGTGGACAACGCTGATATTCCAGTATTGCTTTTGCGGTTGCACAACGTATGTAACTATGCGATTTCAGCACTTGTCCATTTTGCAGTATATGACTTTCCGATGAAAAATATTTTTTTGCAGTACAAGCTTTATTATACAGTGGACAACGCTGATATTCCAGTATTGCTTTTGCGGTTGCACAACGTATGAAACTATGAGATTTCAGTACTTGTCCATTTTGCAGTATATGACTTTTCGATAAAAAATATTTTTTTTCAGTACAAGCTTTATTATACAGTGGAAAACGCTGGTACTCCAGTATTGCTTTTGCAGTTGCACAACGTATGAAACAATGAGATTTCAGTACTTGTCCATTTTGCAGTATATGACTTTTCGATAAAAAATAATTTTTTTCAGTACAAGCTTTAACAGTGGAAAACGCTGGTATTCCAGTATTGCTTTTGCGGTTGCACAACGTATGCAACTGTGCGATTTCAGCACTTGTCTATTTTGCAGTATATGACTTTTCGATAAAAAATATTTTTTTGCAGTACAAGCTTTATTATACAGGGGAAAACGCTGATACTCCAGTATTGCTTTTGCGGTTGCACAACGTATGCAACTATGCGATTTCAGCACTTGTCCATTTTGCAGTATATGACTTTTCGATGAAAAATATTTTTTTGCAGTACAAGCTTTATTATACAGTGGAAAACGCTGATACTCCAGTATTGCTTTTGCGGTTGCACAACGTATGTAACTATGAGATTTCAGCACTTGTCCATTTTGCAGTATGTGACTTTTCGACAAAAAATAATGTTTTTTCAGTACAAGCTTTGTTATACAGTGGACAACGCTGATATTCCAGTATTGCTTTTGCGGTTGCACAACGTAGGTAACTATGCGATTTCAGCACTTGTCCATTTTGCAGTATATGACTTTTCGATGAAAAATATTTTTTTGCAGTACAAGCTTTATTATACAGTGGAAAACGCTGATACTCCAGTATTGCTTTTGCGGTTGCACAACGTATGTAACTATGCGATTTCAGCACTTGTCCATTTTGCAGTATATGACTTTTCGATGAAAAATATTTTTTTGCAGTACAAGCTTTATTATACAGTGGAAAACGCTGATACTCCAGTATTGCTTTTGCGGTTGCACAACGTATTTAACTATGCGATTTCAGCACTTGTCCATTTTGCAGTATATGACTTTTCGATAAAAAATATTTTTTTTCAGTACAAGCTTTATTATACAGTGGACAACGCTGATATTCCAGTATTGCTTTTGCGGTTGCACAACGTATGCAACTGTGCGATTTCAGCACTTGTCCATTTTGCAGTATATGACTTTTCGATAAAAAATATTTTTTTTCAGTACAAGCTTTATTATACAGTGGAAAACGCTGATACTCCAGTATTGCTTTTGCGGTTGCACAACGTATGCAACTGTGCGATTTCAGCACTTGTCCATTTTGCAGTATATGACTTTTCGATGAAAAATTTTTTTTTCAGTACAAGCTTTATTATACAGTGGAAAACGCTGATACTCCAGTATTGCTTTTGCGGTTGCACAACGTATGTAACTATGAGATTTCAGCACTTGTCCATTTTGCAGTATATGACTTTTCGATAAAAAATAATTTTTTTCAGTACAAGCTTTATTATACAGTGGAAAACGCTGGAACTCCAGTATTGCTTTTGCGGTTGCACAACGTATGTAACTATGAGATTTCAGTACTTGTCCATTTTGCAGTATATGACTTTTCGATAAAAAATAATTTTTTTCAGTACAATCTCTGTTATACAGTGGAAAACGCTGGTATTCCAGTATTGCTTTTGCGGTTGCACAACGTATGCAACTGTGCGATTTCAGCACTTGTCTATTTTGCATTTTTGAATTTTCGATAAAAAATATTTTTTTGCAGTACAAGCTTTATTATACAGGGGAAAACGCTGATACTCCAGTATTGCTTTTGCGGTTGCACAACGTATGCAACTATGCGATTTCAGCACTTGTCCATTTTGCAGTATATGACTTTTCGATGAAAAATATTTTTTTGCAGTACAAGCTTTATTATACAGTGGACAACGCTGATATTCCAGTATTGCTTTTGCGGTTGCACAACGTATGTAACTATGCGATTTCAGCACTTGTCCATTTTGCAGTATATGACTTTTCGATGAAAAATATTTTTTTGCAGTACAAGCTTTATTATACAGTGGACAACGCTGATATTCCAGTATTGCTTTTGCGGTTGCACAACGTATGTAACTATGAGATTTCAGTACTTGTCCATTTTGCAGTATATGACTTTTCGATAAAAAATAATTTTTTTCAGTACAAGCTCTGTTATACAGTGGAAAACGCTGGTATTCCAGTATTGCTTTTGCGGTTGCACAACGTATGCAACTGTGCGATTTCAGCACTTGTCTATTTTGCATTTTTGAATTTTCGATAAAAAATATTTTTTTGCAGTACAAGCTTTATTATACAGGGGAAAACGCTGATACTCCAGTATTGCTTTTGCGGTTGCACAACGTATGCAACTATGCGATTTCAGCACTTGTCCATTTTGCAGTATATGACTTTTCGATGAAAAATATTTTTTTGCAGTACAAGCTTTATTATACAGTGGACAACGCTGATATTCCAGTATTGCTTTTGCGGTTGCACAACGTATGTAACTATGCGATTTCAGCACTTGTCCATTTTGCAGTATATGACTTTTCGATGAAAAATATTTTTTTGCAGTACAAGCTTTATTATACAGTGGACAACGCTGATATTCCAGTATTGCTTTTGCGGTTGCACAACGTATGCAACTGTGCAATTTCAGCACTTTTCCAATTTGCAGTATATGACTTTTCGATGAAAAATATTTTTTTGCAGTACAAGCTTTATTATACAGTGGAAAACGCTGATACTCCAGTATTGCTTTTGCGGTTGCACAACGTATGTAACTATGCGATTTCAGCACTTGTCCATTTTGCAGTATATGACTTTTCGATGAAAAATATTTTTTTGCAGTACAAGCTTTATTATACAGTGGAAAACGCTGATATTCCAGTATTGCTTTTGCGGTTGCACAACGTATGAAACTATGAGATTTCAGTACTTGTCCATTTTGCAGTATATGACTTTTCGATAAAAAATATTTTTTTTCAGTACAAGCTTTATTATACAGTGGAAAACGCTGGTACTCCAGTATTGCTTTTGCGGTTGCACAACGTATGAAACAATGAGATTTCAGTACTTGTCCATTTTGCAGTATATGACTTTTCGATAAAAAATAATTTTTTTCAGTACAAGCTTTAACAGTGGAAAACGCTGGTATTCCAGTATTGCTTTTGCGGTTGCACAACGTATGCAACTGTGCGATTTCAGCACTTGTCTATTTTGCAGTATATGACTTTTCGATAAAAAATATTTTTTTGCAGTACAAGCTTTATTATACAGGGGAAAACGCTGATACTCCAGTATTGCTTTTGCGGTTGCACAACGTATGCAACTATGCGATTTCAGCACTTGTCCATTTTGCAGTATATGACTTTTCGATGAAAAATATTTTTTTGCAGTACAAGCTTTATTATACATTGGACAACGCTGATATTCCAGTATTGCTTTTGCGGTTGCACAACGTACGTAACTATGCGATTTCAGCACTTGTCCATTTTGCAGTATATGACTTTTCGATGAAAAATATTTTTTTGCAGTACAAGCTTTATTATACAGTGGAAAACGCTGATACTCCAGTATTGCTTTTGCGGTTGCACAACGTATGTAACTATGCGATTTCAGCACTTGTCCATTTTGCAGTATATGACTTTTCGATGAAAAATATTTTTTGCAGTACAAGCTTTATTATACAGTGGAAAACGCTGATATTCCAGTATTGCTTTTGCGGTTGCACAACGTATGTAACTATGCGATTTCAGCACTTGTCCATTTTGCAGTATATGACTTTTCGACAAAAAATAATTTTTTTCAGTACAAGCTTTGTTATACAGTGGACAACGCTGATATTCCAGTATTGCTTTTGCGGTTGCACAACGTATGTAACTATGCGATTTCAGCACTTGTCTATTTTGCATTTTTGAATTTTCGATAAAAAATATTTTTTTGCAGTACAAGCTTTATTATACAGGGGAAAACGCTGATACTCCAGTATTGCTTTTGCGGTTGCACAACGTATGCAACTATGCGATTTCAGCACTTGTCCATTTTGCAGTATATGACTTTTCGATGAAAAATATTTTTTTGCAGTACAAGCTTTATTATACAGTGGACAACGCTGATATTCCAGTATTGCTTTTGCGGTTGCACAACGTATGTAACTATGCGATTTCAGCACTTGTCCATTTTGCAGTATATGACTTTTCGATGAAAAATATTTTTTTGCAGTACAAGCTTTATTATACAGTGGACAACGCTGATATTCCAGTATTGCTTTTGCGGTTGCACAACGTATGCAACTGTGCAATTTCAGCACTTTTCCAATTTGCAGTATATGACTTTTCGATGAAAAATATTTTTTTGCAGTACAAGCTTTATTATACAGTGGAAAACGCTGATACTCCAGTATTGCTTTTGCGGTTGCACAACGTATGTAACTATGCGATTTCAGCACTTGTCCATTTTGCAGTATATGACTTTTCGATGAAAAATATTTTTTTGCAGTACAAGCTTTATTATACAGTGGAAAACGCTGATATTCCAGTATTGCTTTTGCGGTTGCACAACGTATGAAACTATGAGATTTCAGTACTTGTCCATTTTGCAGTATATGACTTTTCGATAAAAAATATTTTTTTTCAGTACAAGCTTTATTATACAGTGGAAAACGCTGGTACTCCAGTATTGCTTTTGCGGTTGCACAACGTATGAAACAATGAGATTTCAGTACTTGTCCATTTTGCAGTATATGACTTTTCGATAAAAAATAATTTTTTTCAGTACAAGCTTTAACAGTGGAAAACGCTGGTATTCCAGTATTGCTTTTGCGGTTGCACAACGTATGCAACTGTGCGATTTCAGCACTTGTCTATTTTGCAGTATATGACTTTTCGATAAAAAATATTTTTTTGCAGTACAAGCTTTATTATACAGGGAAAACGCTGATACTCCAGTATTGCTTTTTCGGTTGCACAACGTATGTAACTATGCGATTTCAGCACTTGTCCATTTTGCAGTATATGACTTTTCGATGAAAAATATTTTTTTGCAGTGCAAGCTTTATTATACAGTGGAAAACGCTGATACTCCAGTATTGCTTTTGCGGTTGCACAACGTATGTAACTATGAGATTTCAGCACTTGTCCATTTTGCAGTATGTGACTTTTCGACAAAAAATAATGTTTTTTCAGTACAAGCTTTGTTATACAGTGGACAACGCTGATATTCCAGTATTGCTTTTGCGGTTGCACAACGTAGGTAACTATGCGATTTCAGCACTTGTCCATTTTGCAGTATATGACTTTTCGATGAAAAATATTTTTTTGCAGTACAAGCTTTATTATACAGTGGAAAACGCTGATACTCCAGTATTGCTTTTGCGGTTGCACAACGTATGTAACTATGCGATTTCAGCACTTGTCCATTTTGCAGTATATGACTTTTCGATGAAAAATATTTTTTTGCAGTACAAGCTTTATTATACAGTGGAAAACGCTGATACTCCAGTATTGCTTTTGCGGTTGCACAACGTATTTAACTATGCGATTTCAGCACTTGTCCATTTTGCAGTATATGACTTTTCGATGAAAAATATTTTTTTGCAGTACAAGCTTTATTATACAGTGGAAAACGCTGATACTCCAGTATTGCTTTTGCGGTTGCACAACGTATGTAACTATGCGATTTCAGCACTTGTCCATTTTGCAGTATATGACTTTTCGATGAAAAATATTTTTTGCAGTACAAGCTTTATTATGCAGTGGACGACGCTGATATTCCAGTATTGCTTTTGCGGTTGCACAACGTATGTAACTATGAGATTTCAGCACTTGTCCATTTTGCAATATATGACTTTTCGATAAAAAATAATTTTTTTCAGTACAAGCTTTATTATACAGTGGAAAACGCTGGTACTCCAGTATTGCTTTTGCGGTTGCACAACGTATGTAACTATGAGATTTCAGCACTTGTCCATTTTGCAGTATATGACTTTTCGATAAAAAATATTTTTTTTCAGTACAAGCTTTATTATACAGTGGACAACGCTGATATTCCAGTATTGCTTTTGCGGTTGCACAACGTATGCAACTGTGCGATTTCAGCACTTGTCCATTTTGCAGTATATGACTTTTCGATAAAAAATATTTTTTTTCAGTACAAGCTTTATTATACAGTGGAAAACGCTGATACTCCAGTATTGCTTTTGCGGTTGCACAACGTATGCAACTGTGCGATTTCAGCACTTGTCCATTTTGCAGTATATGACTTTTCGATGAAAAATATTTTTTTTCAGTACAAGCTTTATTATACAGTGGAAAACGCTGATACTCCAGTATTGCTTTTGCGGTTGCACAACGTATGTAACTATGAGATTTCAGCACTTGTCCATTTTGCAGTATATGACTTTTCGATAAAAAATAATTTTTTTCAGTACAAGCTTTATTATACAGTGGAAAACGCTGGAACTCCAGTATTGCTTTTGCGGTTGCACAACGTATGTAACTATGAGATTTCAGTACTTGTCCATTTTGCAGTATATGACTTTTCGATAAAAAATAATTTTTTTCAGTACAAGCTCTGTTATACAGTGGACAACGCTGGTATTCCAGTATTGCTTTTGCGGTTGCACAACGTATGCAACTGTGCGATTTCAGCACTTGTCTATTTTGCATTTTTGAATTTGCGATAAAAAATATTTTTTTGCAGTACAAGCTTTATTATACAGGGGAAAACGCTGATACTCCAGTATTGCTTTTGCGGTTGCACAACGTATGCAAGTATGCGATTTCAGCACTTGTCCATTTTGCAGTATATGACTTTTCGATGAAAAATATTTTTTTGCAGTACAAGCTTTATTATACAGTGGACAACGCTGATATTCCAGTATTGCTTTTGCGGTTGCACAACGTATGTAACTATGCGATTTCAGCACTTGTCCATTTTGCAGTATATGACTTTTCGATGAAAAATATTTTTTTGCAGTACAAGCTTTATTATACAGTGGACAACGCTGATATTCCAGTATTGCTTTTGCGGTTGCACAACGTATGCAACTGTGCAATTTCAGCACTTTTCCAATTTGCAGTATATGACTTTTCGATGAAAAATATTTTTTTGCAGTACAAGTTTTATTATACAGTGGAAAACGCTGATACTCCAGTATTGCTTTTGCGGTTGCACAACGTATGTAACTATGCGATTTCAGCACTTGTCCATTTTGCAGTATATGACTTTTCGATGAAAAATATTTTTTTGCAGTACAAGCTTTATTATACAGTGGAAAACGCTGATATTCCAGTATTGCTTTTGCGGTTGCACAACGTATGAAACTATGAGATTTCAGTACTTGTCCATTTTGCAGTATATGACTTTTCGATAAAAAATATTTTTTTTCAGTACAAGCTTTATTATACAGTGGAAAACGCTGGTACTCCAGTATTGCTTTTGCGGTTGCACAACGTATGAAACAATGAGATTTCAGTACTTGTCCATTTTGCAGTATATGACTTTTCGATAAAAAATAATTTTTTTCAGTACAAGCTTTAACAGTGGAAAACGCTGGTATTCCAGTATTGCTTTTGCGGTTGCACAACGTATGCAACTGTGCGATTTCCGCACTTGTCTATTTTGCAGTATATGACTTTTCGATAAAAAATATTTTTTTGCAGTACAAGCTTTGTTATACAGGGGAAAACGCTGATACTCCAGTATTGCTTTTTCGGTTGCACAACGTATGCAACTATGCGATTTCAGCACTTGTCCATTTTGCAGTATATGACTTTTCGATGAAAAATATTTTTTTGCAGTACAAGCTTTATTATACAGTGGACAACGCTGATATTCCAGTATTGCTTTTGCGGTTGCACAACGTATGTAACTATGCGATTTCAGCACTTGTCCATTTTGCAGTATATGACTTTTCGATGAAAAATATTTTTTTGCAGTACAAGCTTTATTATACAGTGGAAAACGCTGATACTCCAGTATTGCTTTTGCGGTTGCACAACGTATGTAACTATGCGATTTCAGCACTTGTCTATTTTGCATTTTTGAATTTTCGATAAAAAATATTTTTTTGCAGTACAAGCTTTATTATACAGTGGACAACGCTGATATTCCAGTATTGCTTTTGCGGTTGCACAACGTATGTAACTATGCGATTTCAGCACTTGTCCATTTTGCAGTATATGACTTTTCGATGAAAAATATTTTTTTGCAGTACAAGCTTTATTATACAGTGGACAACGCTGATATTCCAGTATTGCTTTTGCGGTTGCACAACGTATGCAACTGTGCAATTTCAGCACTTTTCCAATTTGCAGTATATGACTTTTCGATGAAAAATATTTTTTTGCAGTACAAGCTTTATTATACAGTGGAAAACGCTGATACTCCAGTATTGCTTCTGCGGTTGCACAACGTATGTAACTATGCGATTTCAGCACTTGTCCATTTTGCAGTATATGACTTTTCGATGAAAAATATTTTTTTGCAGTACAAGCTTTATTATACAGTGGAAAACGCTGATATTCCAGTATTGCTTTTGCGGTTGCACAACGTATGAAACTATGAGATTTCAGTACTTGTCCATTTTGCAGTATATGACTTTTCGATAAAAAATATTTTTTTTCAGTACAAGCTTTATTATACAGTGGAAAACGCTGGTACTCCAGTATTGCTTTTGCGGTTGCACAACGTATGAAACAATGAGATTTCAGTACTTGTCCATTTTGCAGTATATGACTTTTCGATAAAAAATAATTTTTTTCAGTGCAAGCTTTAACAGTGGAAAACGCTGGTATTCCAGTATTGCTTTTGCGGTTGCACAACGTATGCAACTGTGCGATTTCAGCACTTGTCTATTTTGCAGTATATGACTTTTCGATAAAAAATATTTTTTTGCAGTACAAGCTTTATTATACAGGGGAAAACGCTGATACTCCAGTATTGCTTTTGCGGTTGCACAACGTATGCAACTATGCGATTTCAGCACTTGTCCATTTTGCAGTATATGACTTTTCGATGAAAAATATTTTTTTGCAGTACAAGCTTTATTATACAGTGGACAACGCTGATATTCCAGTATTGCTTTTGCGGTTGCACAACGTATGTAACTATGCGATTTCAGCACTTGTCCATTTTGCAGTATATGACTTTTCGATGAAAAATATTTTTTTGCAGTACAAGCTTTATTATACAGTGGAAAACGCTGATACTCCAGTATTGCTTTTGCGGTTCCACAACGTATGTAACTATGCGATTTCAGCACTTGTCCATTTTGCAGTATATGACTTTTCGATGAAAAATATTTTTTGCAGTACAAGCTTTATTATACAGTGGACAACGCTGATATTCCAGTATTGCTTTTGCGGTTGCACAACGTATGTAACTATGCGATTTCAGCACTTGTCCATTTTGCAGTATATGACTTTTCGACAAAAAATAATTTTTTTCAGTACAAGCTTTGTTATACAGTGGACAACGCTGTTATTCCAGTATAGCTTTTGCGGTTGCACAACGTATGTAACTATGCGATTTCAGCACTTGTCTATTTTGCAGTATATGACTTTTCGATAAAAAATATTTTTTTGCAGTACAAGCTTTATTATACAGGGGAAAACGCTGATACTCCAGTATTGCTTTTGCGGTTGCACAACGTATGCAACTACGCGATTTCAGCACTTGTCCATTTTGCAGTATATGACTTTTCGATGAAAAATATTTTTTTGCAGTACAAGCTTTATTATACAGTGGACAACGCTGATATTCCAGTATTGCTTTTGCGGTTGCACAACGTATGTAACTATGCGATTTCAGCACTTGTCCATTTTGCAGTATATGACTTTTCGATGAAAAATATTTTTTTGCAGTACAAGCTTTATTATACAGTGGAAAACGCTGATACTCCAGTATTGCTTTTGCGGTTGCACAACGTATGAAACTATGAGATTTCAGTACTTGTCCGTTTTGCAGTATATGACTTTTCGATAAAAAATAATTTTTTGCAGTACAAGCTTTATTATACAGTGGAAAACGCTGATACTCCAGTATTGCTTTTGCGGTTGCACAACGTATGTAACTATGCGATTTCAGCACTTGTCCATTTTGCAGTATATGACTTTTCGATGAAAAATATTTTTTTCAGTACAAGCTTTATTATACAGTGGACAACGCTGATATTCCAGTATTGCTTTTGCGGTTGCACAACGTATGTAACTATGCGATTTCAGCACTTGTCCATTTTGCAGTATATGACTTTTCGACAAAAAATAATTTTTTTCAGTACAAGCTTTGTTATACAGTGGACAAAGCTGATATTCCAGTATTGCTTTTGCGGTTGCACAACGTATGTAACTATGCGATTTCAGCACTTGTCCATTTTGCAGTATATGACTTTTCGATAAAAAATATTTTTTTTCAGTACAAGCTTTATTATACAGTGGAAAACGCTGATACTCCAGTATTGCTTTTGCGGTTGCACAACGTATGTAACTATGAGATTTCAGCACTTGTCTATTTTGCAGTATATGACTTTTCGATGAAAAATATTTTTTTGCAGTGCAAGCTTTATTATACAGTGGAAAACGCTGATACTCCAGTATTGCTTTTGCGGTTGCACAACGTATGTAACTATGACATTTCAGCACTTGTCCATTTTGCAGTATATGACTTTTCGACAAAAAATAATTTTTTTCAGTACAAGCTTTGTTATACAGTGGACAACGCTGATATTCCAGTATTGCTTATGCGGTTGCACAACCTATGTAACTATGCGATTTCAGCACTTGTCCATTTTGCAGTATATGACTTTTCGATGAAAAATATTTTTTTGCAGTACAAGCTTTATTATACAGTGGACAACGCTGATATTCCAGTATTGCTTTTGCGGTTGCACAACGTATGCAACTGTGCAATTTCAGCACTTTTCCAATTTGCAGTATATGACTTTTCGATGAAAAATATTTTTTTGCAGTACAAGCTTTATTATACAGTGGAAAACGCTGATACTCCAGTATTGCTTTTGCAGTTGCACAACGTATGTAACTATGCGATTTCAGCACTTGTCCATTTTGCAGTATATGACTTTTCGATGAAAAATATTTTTTTGCAGTACAAGCTTTATTATACAGTGGAAAACGCTGATATTCCAGTATTGCTTTTGCGGTTGCACAACGTATGAAACTATGAGATTTCAGTACTTGTCCATTTGGCAGTATATGACTTTTCGATAAAAAATAATTTTTTTCAGTACAAGCTTTATTATACAGTGGAAAACGCTGGTACTCCAGTATTGCTTTTGCGGTTGCACAACGTATGAAACAATGAGATTTCAGTACTTGTCCATTTTGCAGTATATGACTTTTCGATAAAAAATAATTTTTTTCAGTACAAGCTTTAACAGTGGAAAACGCTGGTATTCCAGTATTGCTTTTGCGGTTGCACAACGTATGCAACTGTGCGATTTCAGCACTTGTCTATTTTGCAGTATATGACTTTTCGATGAAAAATATTTTTTGCAGTACAAGCTTTATTATACAGTGGACAACGCTGATATTCCAGTATTGCTTTTGCGGTTGCACAACGTATGTAACTATGCGATTTCAGCACTTGTCCATTTTGCAGTATATGACTTTTCGACAAAAAATAATTTTTTTCAGTACAAGCTTTGTTATACAGTGGACAACGCTGATATTCCAGTATTGCTTTTGCGGTTGCACAACGTATGTAACTATGCGATTTCAGCACTTGTCCATTTTGCAGTATATGACTTTTCGATGAAAAATATTTTTTTGCAGTACAAGCTTTATTATACAGTGGAAAACGCTGATACTCCAGTATTGCTTTTGCGGTTGCACAACGTATGTAACTATGCGATTTCAGCACTTGTCCATTTTGCAGTATATGACTTTTCGATGAAAAATATTTTTTTTCAGTACAAGCTTTATTATACAGTGGACAACGCTGATATTCCAGTATTGCTTTTGCGGTTGCACAACGTATGTAACTATGCGATTTCAGCACTTGTCCATTTTGCAGTATATGACTTTCCGATGAAAAATATTTTTTTGCAGTACAAGCTTTATTATACAGTGGACAACGCTGATATTCCAGTATTGCTTTTGCGGTTGCACAACGTATGAAACTATGAGATTTCAGTACTTGTCCATTTTGCAGTATATGACTTTTCGATAAAAAATATTTTTTTTCAGTACAAGCTTTATTATACAGTGGAAAACGCTGGTACTCCAGTATTGCTTTTGCAGTTGCACAACGTATGAAACAATGAGATTTCAGTACTTGTCCATTTTGCAGTATATGACTTTTCGATAAAAAATAATTTTTTTCAGTACAAGCTTTAACAGTGGAAAACGCTGGTATTCCAGTATTGCTTTTGCGGTTGCACAACGTATGCAACTGTGCGATTTCAGCACTTGTCTATTTTGCAGTATATGACTTTTCGATAAAAAATATTTTTTTGCAGTACAAGCTTTATTATACAGGGGAAAACGCTGATACTCCAGTATTGCTTTTGCGGTTGCACAACGTATGCAACTATGCGATTTCAGCACTTGTCCATTTTGCAGTATATGACTTTTCGATGAAAAATATTTTTTTGCAGTACAAGCTTTATTATACAGTGGAAAACGCTGATACTCCAGTATTGCTTTTGCGGTTGCACAACGTATGTAACTATGCGATTTCAGCACTTGTCCATTTTGCAGTATATGACTTTTCGATGAAAAATATTTTTTGCAGTACAAGCTTTAACAGTGGAAAACGCTGGTATTCCAGTATTGCTTTTGCGGTTGCACAACGTATGCAACTGTGCGATTTCAGCACTTGTCTATTTTGCAGTATATGACTTTTCGATAAAAAATATTTTTTTGCAGTACAAGCTTTATTATACAGGGGAAAACGCTGATACTCCAGTATTGCTTTTGCGGTTGCACAACGTATGCAACTATGCGATTTCAGCACTTGTCCATTTTGCAGTATATGACTTTTCGATGAAAAATATTTTTTTGCAGTACAAGCTTTATTATACAGTGGAAAACGCTGATACTCCAGTATTGCTTTTGCGGTTGCACAACGTATGTAACTATGCGATTTCAGCACTTGTCCATTTTGCAGTATATGACTTTTCGATGAAAAATATTTTTTGCAGTACAAGCTTTATTATACAGTGGACAACGCTGATATTCCAGTATTGCTTTTGCGGTTGCACAACGTATGTAACTATGCGATTTCAGCACTTGTCCATTTTGCAGTATATGACTTTTCGACAAAAAATAATTTTTTTCAGTACAAGCTTTGTTATACAGTGGACAACGCTGATATTCCAGTATTGCTTTTGCGGTTGCACAACGTATGTAACTATGCGATTTCAGCACTTGTCCATTTTGCAGTATATGACTTTTCGATGAAAAATATTTTTTTGCAGTACAAGCTTTATTATACAGTGGAAAACGCTGATACTCCAGTATTGCTTTTGCGGTTGCACAACGTATGTAACTATGCGATTTCAGCACTTGTCCATTTTGCAGTATATGACTTTTCGATGAAAAATATTTTTTTGCAGTACAAGCTTTATTATACAGTGGACAACGCTGATATTCCAGTATTGCTTTTGCGGTTGCACAACGTATGTAACTATGCGATTTCAGCACTTGTCCATTTTGCAGTATATGACTTTTCGATGAAAAATATTTTTTTGCAGTGCAAGCTTTATTATACAGTGGAAAACGCTGATACTCCAGTATTGCTTTTGCGGTTGCACAACGTATGTAACTATGACATTTCAGCACTTGTCCATTTTGCAGTATATGACTTTTCGACAAAAAATAATTTTTTTCAGTACAAGCTTTGTTATACAGTGGACAACGCTGATATTCCAGTATTGCTTATGCGGTTGCACAACGTATGTAACTATGCGATTTCAGCACTTGTCTATTTTGCAGTATATGACTTTTCGATAAAAAATATTTTTTTGCAGTACAAGCTTTATTATACAGGGGAAAACGCTGATACTCCAGTATTGCTTTTGCGGTTGCACAACGTATGCAACTATGCGATTTCAGCACTTGTCCATTTTGCAGTATATGACTTTTCGATGAAAAATATTTGTTTGCAGTACAAGCTTTATTATACAGTGGACAACGCTGATATTCCAGTATTGCTTTTGCGGTTGCACAACGTATGTAACTATGCGATTTCAGCACTTGTCCATTTTGCAATATATGACTTTTCGATGAAAAATATTTTTTTGCAGTACAAGCTTTATTATACAGTGGAAAACGCTGATACTCCAGTATTGCTTTTGCGGTTGCACAACGTATGAAACTATGAGATTTCAGTACTTGTCCGTTTTGCAGTATATGACTTTTCGATAAAAAATAATTTTTTGCAGTACAAGCTTTATTATACAGTGGAAAACGCTGATACTCCAGTATTGCTTTTGCGGTTGCACAACGTATGTAACTATGCGATTTCAGCACTTGTCCATTTTGCAGTATATGACTTTTCGATGAAAAATATTTTTTTCAGTACAAGCTTTATTATACAGTGGACAACGCTGATATTCCAGTATTGCTTTTGCGGTTGCACAACGTATGTAACTATGCGATTTCAGCACTTGTCCATTTTGTAGTATATGACTTTTCGACAAAAAATAATTTTTTTCAGTACAAGCTTTGTTATACAGTGGACAAAGCTGATATTCCAGTATTGCTTTTGCGGTTGCACAACGTATGTAACTATGCGATTTCAGCACTTGTCCATTTTGCAGTATATGACTTTTCGATAAAAAATATTTTTTTTCAGTACAAGCTTTATTATACAGTGGAAAACGCTGATACTCCAGTATTGCTTTTGCGGTTGCACAACGTATGTAACTATGAGATTTCAGCACTTGTCTATTTTGCAGTATATGACTTTTCGATGAAAAATATTTTTTTGCAGTGCAAGCTTTATTATACAGTGGAAAACGCTGATACTCCAGTATTGCTTTTGCGGTTGCACAACGTATGTAATTATGACATTTCAGCACTTGTCCATTTTGCAGTATATGACTTTTCGACAAAAAATAATTTTTTTCAGTACAAGCTTTGTTATACAGTGGACAACGCTGATATTCCAGTATTGCTTATGCGGTTGCACAACGTATGTAACTATGCGATTTCAGCACTTGTCCATTTTGCAGTATATGACTTTTCGATGAAAAATATTTTTTTGCAGTACAAGCTTTATTATACAGTGGACAACGCTGATATTCCAGTATTGCTTTTGCGGTTGCACAACGTATGCAACTGTGCAATTTCAGCACTTTTCCAATTTGCAGTATATGACTTTTCGATGAAAAATATTTTTTTGCAGTACAAGCTTTATTATACAGTGGAAAACGCTGATACTCCAGTATTGCTTTTGCGGTTGCACAACGTATGTAACTATGAGATTTCAGCACTTGTCTATTTTGCAGTATATGACTTTTCGATGAAAAATATTTTTTTGCAGTGCAAGCTTTATTATACAGTGGAAAACGCTGATACTCCAGTATTGCTTTTGCGGTTGCACAACGTATGTAACTATGACATTTCAGCACTTGTCCATTTTGCAGTATATGACTTTTCGACAAAAAATAATTTTTTTCAGTACAAGCTTTGTTATACAGTGGACAACGCTGATATTCCAGTATTGCTTATGCGGTTGCACAACCTATGTAACTATGCGATTTCAGCACTTGTCCATTTTGCAGTATATGACTTTTCGATGAAAAATATTTTTTTGCAGTACAAGCTTTATTATACAGTGGACAACGCTGATATTCCAGTATTGCTTTTGCGGTTGCACAACGTATGCAACTGTGCAATTTCAGCACTTTTCCAATTTGCAGTATATGACTTTTCGATGAAAAATATTTTTTTGCAGTACAAGCTTTATTATACAGTGGAAAACGCTGATACTCCAGTATTGCTTTTGCAGTTGCACAACGTATGTAACTATGCGATTTCAGCACTTGTCCATTTTGCAGTATATGACTTTTCGATGAAAAATATTTTTTTGCAGTACAAGCTTTATTATACAGTGGAAAACGCTGATATTCCAGTATTGCTTTTGCGGTTGCACAACGTATGAAACTATGAGATTTCAGTACTTGTCCATTTGGCAGTATATGACTTTTCGATAAAAAATAATTTTTTTCAGTACAAGCTTTATTATACAGTGGAAAACGCTGGTACTCCAGTATTGCTTTTGCGGTTGCACAACGTATGAAACAATGAGATTTCAGTACTTGTCCATTTTGCAGTATATGACTTTTCGATAAAAAATAATTTTTTTCAGTACAAGCTTTAACAGTGGAAAACGCTGGTATTCCAGTATTGCTTTTGCGGTTGCACAACGTATGCAACTGTGCGATTTCAGCACTTGTCTATTTTGCAGTATATGACTTTTCGATGAAAAATATTTTTTGCAGTACAAGCTTTATTATACAGTGGACAACGCTGATATTCCAGTATTGCTTTTGCGGTTGCACAACGTATGTAACTATGCGATTTCAGCACTTGTCCATTTTGCAGTATATGACTTTTCGACAAAAAATAATTTTTTTCAGTACAAGCTTTGTTATACAGTGGACAACGCTGATATTCCAGTATTGCTTTTGCGGTTGCACAACGTATGTAACTATGCGATTTCAGCACTTGTCCATTTTGCAGTATATGACTTTTCGATGAAAAATATTTTTTTGCAGTACAAGCTTTATTATACAGTGGAAAACGCTGATACTCCAGTATTGCTTTTGCGGTTGCACAACGTATGTAACTATGCGATTTCAGCACTTGTCCATTTTGCAGTATATGACTTTTCGATGAAAAATATTTTTTTTCAGTACAAGCTTTATTATACAGTGGACAACGCTGATATTCCAGTATTGCTTTTGCGGTTGCACAACGTATGTAACTATGCGATTTCAGCACTTGTCCATTTTGCAGTATATGACTTTCCGATGAAAAATATTTTTTTGCAGTACAAGCTTTATTATACAGTGGACAACGCTGATATTCCAGTATTGCTTTTGCGGTTGCACAACGTATGAAACTATGAGATTTCAGTACTTGTCCATTTTGCAGTATATGACTTTTCGATAAAAAATATTTTTTTTCAGTACAAGCTTTATTATACAGTGGAAAACGCTGGTACTCCAGTATTGCTTTTGCAGTTGCACAACGTATGAAACAATGAGATTTCAGTACTTGTCCATTTTGCAGTATATGACTTTTCGATAAAAAATAATTTTTTTCAGTACAAGCTTTAACAGTGGAAAACGCTGGTATTCCAGTATTGCTTTTGCGGTTGCACAACGTATGCAACTGTGCGATTTCAGCACTTGTCTATTTTGCAGTATATGACTTTTCGATAAAAAATATTTTTTTGCAGTACAAGCTTTATTATACAGGGGAAAACGCTGATACTCCAGTATTGCTTTTGCGGTTGCACAACGTATGCAACTATGCGATTTCAGCACTTGTCCATTTTGCAGTATATGACTTTTCGATGAAAAATATTTTTTTGCAGTACAAGCTTTATTATACAGTGGAAAACGCTGATACTCCAGTATTGCTTTTGCGGTTGCACAACGTATGTAACTATGCGATTTCAGCACTTGTCCATTTTGCAGTATATGACTTTTCGATGAAAAATATTTTTTGCAGTACAAGCTTTAACAGTGGAAAACGCTGGTATTCCAGTATTGCTTTTGCGGTTGCACAACGTATGCAACTGTGCGATTTCAGCACTTGTCTATTTTGCAGTATATGACTTTTCGATAAAAAATATTTTTTTGCAGTACAAGCTTTATTATACAGGGGAAAACGCTGATACTCCAGTATTGCTTTTGCGGTTGCACAACGTATGCAACTATGCGATTTCAGCACTTGTCCATTTTGCAGTATATGACTTTTCGATGAAAAATATTTTTTTGCAGTACAAGCTTTATTATACAGTGGAAAACGCTGATACTCCAGTATTGCTTTTGCGGTTGCACAACGTATGTAACTATGCGATTTCAGCACTTGTCCATTTTGCAGTATATGACTTTTCGATGAAAAATATTTTTTGCAGTACAAGCTTTATTATACAGTGGACAACGCTGATATTCCAGTATTGCTTTTGCGGTTGCACAACGTATGTAACTATGCGATTTCAGCACTTGTCCATTTTGCAGTATATGACTTTTCGATGAAAAATATTTTTTTGCAGTACAAGCTTTATTATACAGTGGACAACGCTGATATTCCAGTATTGCTTTTGCGGTTGCACAACGTATGTAACTATGCGATTTCAGCACTTGTCCATTTTGCAGTATATGACTTTTCGATGAAAAATATTTTTTTGCAGTACAAGCTTTATTATACAGTGGAAAACGCTGATACTCCAGTATTGCTTTTGCGGTTGCACAACGTATGAAACTATGAGATTTCAGTACTTGTCCGTTTTGCAGTATATGACTTTTCGATAAAAAATAATTTTTTGCAGTACAAGCTTTATTATACAGTGGAAAACGCTGATACTCCAGTATTGCTTTTGCGGTTGCACAACGTATGTAACTATGCGATTTCAGCACTTGTCCATTTTGCAGTATATGACTTTTCGATGAAAAATATTTTTTTCAGTACAAGCTTTATTATACAGTGGACAACGCTGATATTCCAGTATTGCTTTTGCGGTTGCACAACGTATGTAACTATGCGATTTCAGCACTTGTCCATTTTGTAGTATATGACTTTTCGACAAAAAATAATTTTTTTCAGTACAAGCTTTGTTATACAGTGGACAAAGCTGATATTCCAGTATTGCTTTTGCGGTTGCACAACGTATGTAACTATGCGATTTCAGCACTTGTCCATTTTACAGTATATGACTTTTCGATAAAAAATATTTTTTTTCAGTACAAGCTTTATTATACAGTGGAAAACGCTGATACTCCAGTATTGCTTTTGCGGTTGCACAACGTATGTAACTATGAGATTTCAGCACTTGTCTATTTTGCAGTATATGACTTTTCGATGAAAAATATTTTTTTGCAGTGCAAGCTTTATTATACAGTGGAAAACGCTGATACTCCAGTATTGCTTTTGCGGTTGCACAACGTATGTAATTATGACATTTCAGCACTTGTCCATTTTGCAGTATATGACTTTTCGACAAAAAATAATTTTTTTCAGTACAAGCTTTGTTATACAGTGGACAACGCTGATATTCCAGTATTGCTTATGCGGTTGCACAACGTATGTAACTATGCGATTTCAGCACTTGTCCATTTTGCAGTATATGACTTTTCGATGAAAAATATTTTTTTGCAGTACAAGCTTTATTATACAGTGGACAACGCTGATATTCCAGTATTGCTTTTGCGGTTGCACAACGTATGCAACTGTGCAATTTCAGCACTTTTCCAATTTGCAGTATATGACTTTTCGATGAAAAATATTTTTTTGCAGTACAAGCTTTATTATACAGTGGAAAACGCTGATACTCCAGTATTGCTTTTGCGGTTGCACAACGTATGTAACTATGCGATTTCAGCACTTGTCCATTTTGCAGTATATGACTTTTCGATGAAAAATATTTTTTTGCAGTACAAGCTTTATTATACAGTGGAAAACGCTGATATTCCAGTATTGCTTTTGCGGTTGCACAACGTATGAAACTATGAGATTTCAGTACTTGTCCATTTGGCAGTATATGACTTTTCGATAAAAAATAATTTTTTTCAGTACAAGCTTTATTATACAGTGGAAAACGCTGGTACTCCAGTATTGCTTTTGCGGTTGCACAACGTATGAAACAATGAGATTTCAGTACTTGTCCATTTTGCAGTATATGACTTTTCGATAAAAAATAGTTTTTTTCAGTACAAGCTTTAACAGTGGAAAACGCTGGTATTCCAGTATTGCTTTTGCGGTTGCACAACGTATGCAACTGTGCGATTTCAGCACTTGTCTATTTTGCAGTATATGACTTTTCGATAAAAAATATATTTTTGCAGTACAAGCTTTATTATACAGGGGAAAACGCTGATACTCCAGTATTGCTTTTGCGGTTGCACAACGTATGCAACTATGCGATTTCAGCACTTGTCCATTTTGCAGTATATGACTTTTCGATGAAAAATATTTTTTTGCAGTACAAGCTTTATTATACAGTGGACAACGCTGATATTCCAGTATTGCTTTTGCGGTTGCACAACGTATGTAACTATGCGATTTCAGCACTTGTCCATTTTGCAGTATATGACTTTTCGATGAAAAATATTTTTTTGCAGTACAAGCTTTATTATACAGTGGAAAACGCTGATACTCCAGTATTGCTTTTGCGGTTGCACAACGTATGTAACTATGCGATTTCAGCACTTGTCCATTTTGCAGTATATGACTTTTCGATGAAAAATATTTTTTGCAGTACAAGCTTTATTATACAGTGGACAACGCTGATATTCCAGTATTGCTTTTGCGGTTGCACAACGTATGTAACTATGCGATTTCAGCACTTGTCCATTTTGCAGTATATGACTTTTCGACAAAAAATAATTTTTTTCAGTACAAGCTTTGTTATACAGTGGACAACGCTGATATTCCAGTATTGCTTTTGCGGTTGCACAACGTATGTAACTATGCGATTTCAGCACTTGTCCATTTTGCAGTATATGACTTTTAGATGAAAAATATTTTTTTGCAGTACAAGCTTTATTATACAGTGGAAAACGCTGATACTCCAGTATTGCTTTTGCGGTTGCACAACGTATGTAACTATGCGATTTCAGCACTTGTCCATTTTGCAGTATATGACTTTTCGATGAAAAATATTTTTTTGCAGTACAAGCTTTATTATACAGTGGACAACGCTGATATTCCAGTATTGCTTTTGCGGTTGCACAACGTATGTAACTATGCGATTTCAGCACTTGTCCATTTTGCAGTATATGACTTTTCGATGAAAAATATTTTTTTGCAGTGCAAGCTTTATTATACAGTGGAAAACGCTGATACTCCAGTATTGCTTTTGCGGTTGCACAACGTATGTAACTATGACATTTCAGCACTTGTCCATTTTGCAGTATATGACTTTTCGACAAAAAATAATTTTTTTCAGTACAAGCTTTGTTATACAGTGGACAACGCTGATATTCCAGTATTGCTTATGCGGTTGCACAACGTATGTAACAATGCGATTTCAGCACTTGTCTATTTTGCAGTATATGACTTTTCGATAAAAAATATTTTTTTGCAGTACAAGCTTTATTATACAGGGGAAAACGCTGATACTCCAGTATTGCTTTTGCGGTTGCACAACGTATGCAACTATGCGATTTCAGCACTTGTCCATTTTGCAGTATATGACTTTTCGATGAAAAATATTTTTTTGCAGTACAAGCTTTATTATACAGTGGACAACGCTGATATTCCAGTATTGCTTTTGCGGTTGCACAACGTATGTAACTATGCGATTTCAGCACTTGTCCATTTGGCAGTATATGACTTTTCGATGAAAAATATTTTTTTGCAGTACAAGCTTTATTATACAGTGGAAAACGCTGATACTCCAGTATTGCTTTTGCGGTTGCACAACGTATGAAACTATGAGATTTCAGTACTTGTCCGTTTTGCAGTATATGACTTTTCGATAAAAAATAATTTTTTGCAGTACAAGCTTTATTATACAGTGGAAAACGCTGATACTCCAGTATTGCTTTTGCGGTTGCACAACGTATGTAACTATGCGATTTCAGCACTTGTCCATTTTGCAGTATATGACTTTTCGATGAAAAATATTTTTTTCAGTACAAGCTTTATTATACAGTGGACAACGCTGATATTCCAGTATTGCTTTTGCGGTTGCACAACGTATGTAACTATGCGATTTCAGCACTTGTCCATTTTGCAGTATATGACTTTTCGACAAAAAATAATTTTTTTCAGTACAAGCTTTGTTATACAGTGGACAACGCTGATATTCCAGTATTGCTTTTGCGGTTGCACAACGTATGTAACTATGCGATTTCAGCACTTGTCCATTTTGCAGTATATGACTTTTCGATGAAAAATATTTTTTTGCAGTACAAGCTTTATTATACAGTGGAAAACGCTGATACTCCAGTATTGCTTTTGCGGTTGCACAACGTATGTAACTATGCGATTTCAGCACTTGTCCATTTTGCAGTATATGACTTTTCGATGAAAAATATTTTTTTGCAGTACAAGCTTTATTATACAGTGGACAACGCTGATATTCCAGTATTGCTTTTGCGGTTGCACAACGTATGTAACTATGCGATTTCAGCACTTGTCCATTTTGCAGTATATGACTTTTCGACAAAAAATAATTTTTTTCAGTACAAGCTTTGTTATACAGTGGACAACGCTGATATTCCAGTATTGCTTTTGCGGTTGCACAACGTATGTAACTATGCGATTTCAGCACTTGTCCATTTTGCAGTATATGACTTTTCGATGAAAAATATTTTTTTGCAGTACAAGCTTTATTATACAGTGGACAACGCTGATATTCCAGTATTGCTTTTGCGGTTGCACAACGTATGTAACTATGCGATTTCAGCACTTGTCCATTTTGCAGTATATGACTTTTCGATGAAAAATATTTTTTTGCAGTGCAAGCTTTATTATACAGTGGAAAACGCTGATACTCCAGTATTGCTTTTGCGGTTGCACAACGTATGTAACTATGACATTTCAGCACTTGTCCATTTTGCAGTATATGACTTTTCGACAAAAAATAATTTTTTTCAGTACAAGCTTTGTTATACAGTGGACAACGCTGATATTCCAGTATTGCTTATGCGGTTGCACAACGTATGTAACAATGCGATTTCAGCACTTGTCTATTTTGCAGTATATGACTTTTCGATAAAAAATATTTTTTTGCAGTACAAGCTTTATTATACAGGGGAAAACGCTGATACTCCAGTATTGCTTTTGCGGTTGCACAACGTATGCAACTATGCGATTTCAGCACTTGTCCATTTTGCAGTATATGACTTTTCGATGAAAAATATTTTTTTGCAGTACAAGCTTTATTATACAGTGGACAACGCTGATATTCCAGTATTGCTTTTGCGGTTGCACAACGTATGTAACTATGCGATTTCAGCACTTGTCCATTTTGCAGTATATGACTTTTCGATGAAAAATATTTTTTTGCAGTACAAGCTTTATTATACAGTGGAAAACGCTGATACTCCAGTATTGCTTTTGCGGTTGCACAACGTATGAAACTATGAGATTTCAGTACTTGTCCGTTTTGCAGTATATGACTTTTCGATAAAAAATAATTTTTTGCAGTACAAGCTTTATTATACAGTGGAAAACGCTGATACTCCAGTATTGCTTTTGCGGTTGCACAACGTATGTAACTATGCGATTTCAGCACTTGTCCATTTTGCAGTATATGACTTTTCGATGAAAAATATTTTTTTCAGTACAAGCTTTATTATACAGTGGACAACGCTGATATTCCAGTATTGCTTTTGCGGTTGCACAACGTATGTAACTATGCGATTTCAGCACTTGTCCATTTTGCAGTATATGACTTTTCGACAAAAAATAATTTTTTTCAGTACAAGCTTTGTTATACAGTGGACAACGCTGATATTCCAGTATTGCTTTTGCGGTTGCACAACGTATGTAACTATGCGATTTCAGCACTTGTCCATTTTGCAGTATATGACTTTTCGATGAAAAATATTTTTTTGCAGTACAAGCTTTATTATACAGTGGAAAACGCTGATACTCCAGTATTGCTTTTGCGGTTGCACAACGTATGTAACTATGCGATTTCAGCACTTGTCCATTTTGCAGTATATGACTTTTCGATGAAAAATATTTTTTTGCAGTACAAGCTTTATTATACAGTGGACAACGCTGATATTCCAGTATTGCTTTTGCGGTTGCACAACGTATGTAACTATGCGATTTCAGCACTTGTCCATTTTGCAGTATATGACTTTTCGATGAAAAATATTTTTTTGCAGTGCAAGCTTTATTATACAGTGGAAAACGCTGATACTCCAGTATTGCTTTTGCGGTTGCACAACGTATGTAACTATGACATTTCAGCACTTGTCCATTTTGCAGTATATGACTTTTCGACAAAAAATAATTTTTTTCAGTACAAGCTTTGTTATACAGTGGACAACGCTGATATTCCAGTATTGCTTATGCGGTTGCACAACGTATGTAACTATGCGATTTCAGCACTTGTCCATTTTGCAGTATATGACTTTTCGATGAAAAATATTTTTTTGCAGTACAAGCTTTATTATACAGTGGAAAACGCTGATACTCCAGTATTGCTTTTGCGGTTGCACAACGTATGTAACTATGCGATTTCAGCACTTGTCCATTTTGCAGTATATGACTTTTCGATGAAAAATATTTTTTTGCAGTACAAGCTTTATTATACAGTGGACAACGCTGATATTCCAGTATTGCTTTTGCGGTTGCACAACGTATGTAACTATGCGATTTCAGCACTTGTCCATTTTGCAGTATATGACTTTTCGACAAAAAATAATTTTTTTCAGTACAAGCTTTGTTATACAGTGGACAACGCTGATATTCCAGTATTGCTTTTGCGGTTGCACAACGTATGTAACTATGCGATTTCAGCACTTGTCCATTTTGCAGTATATGACTTTTCGATGAAAAATATTTTTTTGCAGTACAAGCTTTATTATACAGTGGAAAACGCTGATACTCCAGTATTGCTTTTGCGGTTGCACAACGTATGTAACTATGCGATTTCAGCACTTGTCCATTTTGCAGTATATGACTTATCGATGAAAAATATTTTTTTGCACTGCAAGCTTTATTATACAGTGGAAAACGCTGATACTCCAGTATTGCTTTTGCGGTTGCACAACGTATGTAACTATGCGATTTCAGCACTTGTCCATTTTGCAGTATATGACTTTTCGATGAAAAATATTTTTTTGCACTACAAGCTTTATTATACAGTGGAAAACGCTGATACACCAGTATTGCTTTTGCGGTTGCACAACGTATGTA
This sequence comes from Ascidia mentula, assembly GCF_947561715.1. Lineage (NCBI taxonomy): Eukaryota > Metazoa > Chordata > Ascidiacea > Phlebobranchia > Ascidiidae > Ascidia > Ascidia mentula. Next base: position 11,737,243 of record NC_138569.1, on the reverse strand, counting down.
ACTGTGCGATTTCAGCACTTGTGCATTTTGCAGTATATGACTTTTCGATGAAAAATATATTTTGCAGTACAAGCTTTATTATACAGTGGAAAACGCTGATACACCAGTATTGCTTTTGCGGTTGCACAACGTATGTAACTATGCGATTTCAGCACTTGTCCATTTTGCAGTATATGACTTTTCGATGAAAAACATTTTTTTCAGTACAAGCTTTATTATACAGTGGACAACGCTGATATTCCAGTATTGCTTTTGCGGTTGCACAACGTATGTAACTATGCGATTTCAGCACTTGTCCATTTTGCAGTATATGACTTTTCGACAAAAAATAATTTTTTTCAGTACAAGCTTTGTTATACAGTGGACAACGCTGATATTCCAGTATTGCTTTTGCGGTTGCACAACGTATGTAACTATGCGATTTCAGCACTTGTCCATTTTGCAGTATATGACTTTTCGATGAAAAATATTTTTTTGCAGTACAAGCTTTATTATACAGTGGAAAACGCTGATACTCCAGTATTGCTTTTGCGGTTGCACAACGTATGTAACTATGCGATTTCAGCACTTGTCCATTTTGCAGTATATGACTTTTCGATGAAAAATATTTTTTTGCAGTACAAGCTTTATTATACAGTGGACAACGCTGATATTCCTGTATTGCTTTTGCGGTTGCACAACGTATGTAACTATGCGATTTCAGCACTTGTCCATTTTGCAGTATATGACTTTTCGATAAAAAATATTTTTTTTCAGTACAAGCTTTATTGTACAGTGGAAAACGCTGATACTCCAGTATTGCTTTTGCGGTTGCACAACGTATGTAACTATGAGATTTCAGCACTTGTCCATTTTGCAGTATATGACTTTTCGATGAAAAATATTTTTTTGCAGTGCAAGCTTTATTATACAGTGGAAAACGCTGATACTCCAGTATTGCTTTTGCGGTTGCACAACGTATGTAACTATGACATTTCAGCACTTGTCCATTTTGCAGTATATGACTTTTCGACAAAAAATAATTTTTTTCAGTACAAGCTTTGTTATACAGTGGACAACGCTGATATTCCAGTATTGCTTATGCGGTTGCACAACGTATGTAACTGTGCGATTTCAGCACTTGTCCATTTTGCAGTATATGACTTTTCGATGAAAAATATTTTTTTGCAGTACAAGCTTTATTATACAGTGGAAAACGCTGATACTCCAGTATTGCTTTTGCGGTTGCACAACGTATGTAACTATGCGATTTCAGCACTTGTCCATTTTGCAGTATATGACTTTTCGATGAAAAATATTTTTTTGCAGTACAAGCTTTATTATACAGTGGACAACGCTGATATTCCAGTATTGCTTTTGCGGTTGCACAACGTATGTAACTATGCGATTTCAGCACTTGTCCATTTTGCAGTATATGACTTTTCGACAAAAAATAATTTTTTTCAGTACAAGCTTTGTTATACAGTGGACAACGCTGATATTCCAGTATTGCTTTTGCGGTTGCACAACGTATGTAACTATGCGATTTCAGCACTTGTCCATTTTGCAGTATATGACTTTTCGATGAAAAATATTTTTTTGCAGTACAAGCTTTATTATACAGTGGAAAACGCTGATACTCCAGTATTGCTTTTGCGGTTGCACAACGTATGTAACTATGCGATTTCAGCACTTGTCCATTTTGCAGTATATGACTTTTCGATGAAAAATATTTTTTTGCACTACAAGCTTTATTATACAGTGGAAAACGCTGATACTCCAGTATTGCTTTTGCGGTTGCACAACGTATGTAACTATGCGATTTCAGCACTTGTCCATTTTGCAGTATATGACTTTTCGATGAAAAATATTTTTTTGCACTACAAGCTTTATTATACAGTGGAAAACGCTGATACACCAGTATTGCTTTTGCGGTTGCACAACGTATGCAACTGTGCGATTTCAGCACTTGTCCATTTTGCAGTATATGACTTTTCGATGAAAAATATTTTTTTGCAGTACAAGCTTTATTATACAGTGGAAAACGCTGATACTCCAGTATTGCTTTTGCGGTTGCACAACGTATGTAACTGTGCGATTTCAGCACTTGTGCATTTTGCAGTATATGACTTTTCGATGAAAAATATTTTTTGCAGTACAAGCTTTATTATACAGTGGAAAACGCTGATACACCAGTATTGCTTTTGCGGTTGCACAACGTATGTAACTATGCGATTTCAGCACTTGTCCATTTTGCAGTATATGACTTTTCGATGAAAAACATTTTTTTGCAATACAAGCTTTATTATACAGTGGACAACGCTGATATTCCAGTATTGCTTTTGCGGTTGCACAACGTATGTAACTGTGCGATTTCAGCACTTGTGCATTTTGCAGTATATGACTTTTCGATGAAAAATATTTTTTGCAGTACAAGCTTTATTATACAGTGGACAACGCTGATATTCCAGTATTGCTTTTGCGGTTGCACAACGTATGTAACTGTGCGATTTCAGCACTTGTCCATTTTGCAGTATATGACTTTTCGACAAAAAATAATTTTTTTCAGTACAAGCTTTGTTATACAGTGGACAAAGCTGATATTCCAGTATTGCTTTTGCGGTTGCACAACGTATGTAACTATGCGATTTCAGCACTTGTCCATTTTGCAGTATATGACTTTTCGATAAAAAATATTTTTTTTCAGTACAAGCTTTATTATACAGTGGAAAACGCTGATACTCCAGTATTGCTTTTGCGGTTGCACAACGTATGTAACTATGAGATTTCAGCACTTGTCTATTTTGCAGTATATGACTTTTCGATGAAAAATATTTTTTTGCAGTGCAAGCTTTATTATACAGTGGAAAACGCTGATACTCCAGTATTGCTTTTGCGGTTGCACAACGTATGTAATTATGACATTTCAGCACTTGTCCATTTTGCAGTATATGACTTTTCGACAAAAAATAATTTTTTTCAGTACAAGCTTTGTTATACAGTGGACAACGCTGATATTCCAGTATTGCTTATGCGGTTGCACAACGTATGTAACTATGCGATTTCAGCACTTGTCCATTTTGCAGTATATGACTTTTCGATGAAAAATATTTTTTTGCAGTACAAGCTTTATTATACAGTGGACAACGCTGATATTCCAGTATTGCTTTTGCGGTTGCACAACGTATGCAACTGTGCAATTTCAGCACTTTTACAATTTGCAGTATATGACTTTTCGATGAAAAATATTTTTTTGCAGTACAAGCTTTATTATACAGTGGAAAACGCTGATACTCCAGTATTGCTTTTGCGGTTGCACAACGTATGTAACTATGCGATTTCAGCACTTGTCCATTTTGCAGTATATGACTTTTCGATGAAAAATATTTTTTTGCAGTACAAGCTTTATTATACAGTGGAAAACGCTGATATTCCAGTATTGCTTTTGCGGTTGCACAACGTATGAAACTATGAGATTTCAGTACTTGTCCATTTGGCAGTATATGACTTTTCGATAAAAAATAATTTTTTTCAGTACAAGCTTTATTATACAGTGGAAAACGCTGGTACTCCAGTATTGCTTTTGCGGTTGCACAACGTATGAAACAATGAGATTTCAGTACTTGTCCATTTTGCAGTATATGACTTTTCGATAAAAAATAGTTTTTTTCAGTACAAGCTTTAACAGTGGAAAACGCTGGTATTCCAGTATTGCTTTTGCGGTTGCACAACGTATGCAACTGTGCGATTTCAGCACTTGTCTATTTTGCAGTATATGACTTTTCGATAAAAAATATATTTTTGCAGTACAAGCTTTATTATACAGGGGAAAACGCTGATACTCCAGTATTGCTTTTGCGGTTGCACAACGTATGCAACTATGCGATTTCAGCACTTGTCCATTTTGCAGTATATGACTTTTCGATGAAAAATATTTTTTTGCAGTACAAGCTTTATTATACAGTGGACAACGCTGATATTCCAGTATTGCTTTTGCGGTTGCACAACGTATGTAACTATGCGATTTCAGCACTTGTCCATTTTGCAGTATATGACTTTTCGATGAAAAATATTTTTTTGCAGTACAAGCTTTATTATACAGTGGAAAACGCTGATACTCCAGTATTGCTTTTGCGGTTGCACAACGTATGTAACTATGCGATTTCAGCACTTGTCCATTTTGCAGTATATGACTTTTCGATGAAAAATATTTTTTGCAGTACAAGCTTTATTATACAGTGGACAACGCTGATATTCCAGTATTGCTTTTGCGGTTGCACAACGTATGTAACTATGCGATTTCAGCACTTGTCCATTTTGCAGTATATGACTTTTCGACAAAAAATAATTTTTTTCAGTACAAGCTTTGTTATACAGTGGACAACGCTGATATTCCAGTATTGCTTTTGCGGTTGCACAACGTATGTAACTATGCGATTTCAGCACTTGTCCATTTTGCAGTATATGACTTTTCGATGAAAAATATTTTTTTGCAGTACAAGCTTTATTATACAGTGGAAAACGCTGATACTCCAGTATTGCTTTTGCGGTTGCACAACGTATGTAACTATGCGATTTCAGCACTTGTCCATTTTGCAGTATATGACTTTTCGATGAAAAATATTTTTTTGCAGTACAAGCTTTATTATACAGTGGACAACGCTGATATTCCAGTATTGCTTTTGCGGTTGCACAACGTATGTAACTATGCGATTTCAGCACTTGTCCATTTTGCAGTATATGACTTTTCGATGAAAAATATTTTTTTGCAGTGCAAGCTTTATTATACAGTGGAAAACGCTGATACTCCAGTATTGCTTTTGCGGTTGCACAACGTATGTAACTATGACATTTCAGCACTTGTCCATTTTGCAGTATATGACTTTTCGACAAAAAATAATTTTTTTCAGTACAAGCTTTGTTATACAGTGGACAACGCTGATATTCCAGTATTGCTTATGCGGTTGCACAACGTATGTAACAATGCGATTTCAGCACTTGTCTATTTTGCAGTATATGACTTTTCGATAAAAAATATTTTTTTGCAGTACAAGCTTTATTATACAGGGGAAAACGCTGATACTCCAGTATTGCTTTTGCGGTTGCACAACGTATGCAACTATGCGATTTCAGCACTTGTCCATTTTGCAGTATATGACTTTTCGATGAAAAATATTTTTTTGCAGTACAAGCTTTATTATACAGTGGACAACGCTGATATTCCAGTATTGCTTTTGCGGTTGCACAACGTATGTAACTATGCGATTTCAGCACTTGTCCATTTTGCAGTATATGACTTTTCGATGAAAAATATTTTTTTGCAGTACAAGCTTTATTATACAGTGGAAAACGCTGATACTCCAGTATTGCTTTTGCGGTTGCACAACGTATGAAACTATGAGATTTCAGTACTTGTCCGTTTTGCAGTATATGACTTTTCGATAAAAAATAATTTTTTGCAGTACAAGCTTTATTATACAGTGGAAAACGCTGATACTCCAGTATTGCTTTTGCGGTTGCACAACGTATGTAACTATGCGATTTCAGCACTTGTCCATTTTGCAGTATATGACTTTTCGATGAAAAATATTTTTTTCAGTACAAGCTTTATTATACAGTGGACAACGCTGATATTCCAGTATTGCTTTTGCGGTTGCACAACGTATGTAACTATGCGATTTCAGCACTTGTCCATTTTGCAGTATATGACTTTTCGACAAAAAATAATTTTTTTCAGTACAAGCTTTGTTATACAGTGGACAACGCTGATATTCCAGTATTGCTTTTGCGGTTGCACAACGTATGTAACTATGCGATTTCAGCACTTGTCCATTTTGCAGTATATGACTTTTCGATGAAAAATATTTTTTTGCAGTACAAGCTTTATTATACAGTGGAAAACGCTGATACTCCAGTATTGCTTTTGCGGTTGCACAACGTATGTAACTATGCGATTTCAGCACTTGTCCATTTTGCAGTATATGACTTTTCGATGAAAAATATTTTTTTGCAGTACAAGCTTTATTATACAGTGGACAACGCTGATATTCCAGTATTGCTTTTGCGGTTGCACAACGTATGCAACTATGCGATTTCAGCACTTGTCCATTTTGCAGTATATGACTTTTCGACAAAAAATAATTTTTTTCAGTACAAGCTTTGTTATACAGTGGACAACGCTGATATTCCAGTATTGCTTTTGCGGTTGCACAACGTATGTAACTATGCGATTTCAGCACTTGTCCATTTTGCAGTATATGACTTTTCGATGAAAAATATTTTTTTGCACTACAAGCTTTATTATACAGTGGAAAACGCTGATACACCAGTATTGCTTTTGCGGTTGCACAACGTATGCAACTGTGCGATTTCAGCACTTGTCCATTTTGCAGTATATGACTTTTCGATGAAAAATATTTTTTTGCAGTACAAGCTTTATTATACAGTGGAAAACGCTGATACTCCAGTATTGCTTTTGCGGTTGCACAACGTATGTAACTGTGCGATTTCAGCACTTGTGCATTTTGCAGTATATGACTTTTCGATGAAAAATATTTTTTGCAGTACAAGCTTTATTATACAGTGGAAAACGCTGATACACCAGTATTGCTTTTGCGGTTGCACAACGTATGTAACTATGCGATTTCAGCACTTGTCCATTTTGCAGTATATGACTTTTCGATGAAAAACATTTTTTTGCAATACAAGCTTTATTATACAGTGGACAACGCTGATATTCCAGTATTGCTTTTGCGGTTGCACAACGTATGTAACTGTGCGATTTCAGCACTTGTGCATTTTGCAGTATATGACTTTTCGATGAAAAATATTTTTTTGCAGTACAAGCTTTATTATACAGTGGAAAACGCTGATACTCCAGTATTGCTTTTGCGGTTGCACAACGTATGTAACTATGCGATTTCAGCACTTGTCCATTTTGCAGTATATGACTTTTCGATGAAAAATATTTTTTTGCAGTACAAGCTTTATTATACAGTGGACAACGCTGATATTCCAGTATTGCTTTTGCGGTTGCACAACGTATGTAACTATGCGATTTCAGCACTTGTCCATTTTGCAGTATATGACTTTTCGACAAAAAATAATTTTTTTCAGTACAAGCTTTGTTATACAGTGGACAACGCTGATATTCCAGTATTGCTTTTGCGGTTGCACAACGTATGTAACTATGCGATTTCAGCACTTGTCCATTTTGCAGTATATGACTTTTCGATGAAAAATATTTTTTTGCACTACAAGCTTTATTATACAGTGGAAAACGCTGATACACCAGTATTGCTTTTGCGGTTGCACAACGTATGCAACTGTGCGATTTCAGCACTTGTCCATTTTGCAGTATATGACTTTTCGATGAAAAATATTTTTTTGCAGTACAAGCTTTATTATACAGTGGAAAACGCTGATACTCCAGTATTGCTTTTGCGGTTGCACAACGTATGTAACTGTGCGATTTCAGCACTTGTGCATTTTGCAGTATATGACTTTTCGATGAAAAATATTTTTTGCAGTACAAGCTTTATTATACAGTGGAAAACGCTGATACACCAGTATTGCTTTTGCGGTTGCACAACGTATGTAACTATGCGATTTCAGCACTTGTCCATTTTGCAGTATATGACTTTTCGATGAAAAACATTTTTTTGCAATACAAGCTTTATTATACAGTGGACAACGCTGATATTCCAGTATTGCTTTTGCGGTTGCACAACGTATGTAACTGTGCGATTTCAGCACTTGTGCATTTTGCAGTATATGACTTTTCGATGAAAAATATTTTTTGCAGTACAAGCTTTATTATACAGTGGACAACGCTGATATTCCAGTATTGCTTTTGCGGTTGCACAACGTATGTAACTGTGCGATTTCAGCACTTGTCCATTTTGCAGTATATGACTTTTCGACAAAAAATAATTTTTTTCAGTACAAGCTTTGTTATACAGTGGACAAAGCTGATATTCCAGTATTGCTTTTGCGGTTGCACAACGTATGTAACTATGCGATTTCAGCACTTGTCCATTTTGCAGTATATGACTTTTCGATAAAAAATATTTTTTTTCAGTACAAGCTTTATTATACAGTGGAAAACGCTGATACTCCAGTATTGCTTTTGCGGTTGCACAACGTATGTAACTATGAGATTTCAGCACTTGTCTATTTTGCAGTATATGACTTTTCGATGAAAAATATTTTTTTGCAGTGCAAGCTTTATTATACAGTGGAAAACGCTGATACTCCAGTATTGCTTTTGCGGTTGCACAACGTATGTAATTATGACATTTCAGCACTTGTCCATTTTGCAGTATATGACTTTTCGACAAAAAATAATTTTTTTCAGTACAAGCTTTGTTATACAGTGGACAACGCTGATATTCCAGTATTGCTTATGCGGTTGCACAACGTATGTAACTATGCGATTTCAGCACTTGTCCATTTTGCAGTATATGACTTTTCGATGAAAAATATTTTTTTGCAGTACAAGCTTTATTATACAGTGGACAACGCTGATATTCCAGTATTGCTTTTGCGGTTGCACAACGTATGCAACTGTGCAATTTCAGCACTTTTCCAATTTGCAGTATATGACTTTTCGATGAAAAATATTTTTTTGCAGTACAAGCTTTATTATACAGTGGAAAACGCTGATACTCCAGTATTGCTTTTGCGGTTGCACAACGTATGTAACTATGCGATTTCAGCACTTGTCCATTTTGCAGTATATGACTTTTCGATGAAAAATATTTTTTTGCAGTACAAGCTTTATTATACAGTGGAAAACGCTGATATTCCAGTATTGCTTTTGCGGTTGCACAACGTATGAAACTATGAGATTTCAGTACTTGTCCATTTGGCAGTATATGACTTTTCGATAAAAAATAATTTTTTTCAGTACAAGCTTTATTATACAGTGGAAAACGCTGGTACTCCAGTATTGCTTTTGCGGTTGCACAACGTATGAAACAATGAGATTTCAGTACTTGTCCATTTTGCAGTATATGACTTTTCGATAAAAAATAGTTTTTTTCAGAACAAGCTTTAACAGTGGAAAACGCTGGTATTCCAGTATTGCTTTTGCGGTTGCACAACGTATGCAACTGTGCGATTTCAGCACTTGTCTATTTTGCAGTATATGACTTTTCGATAAAAAATATATTTTTGCAGTACAAGCTTTATTATACAGGGGAAAACGCTGATACTCCAGTATTGCTTTTGCGGTTGCACAACGTATGCAACTATGCGATTTCAGCACTTGTCCATTTTGCAGTATATGACTTTTCGATGAAAAATATTTTTTTGCAGTACAAGCTTTATTATACAGTGGACAACGCTGATATTCCAGTATTGCTTTTGCGGTTGCACAACGTATGTAACTATGCGATTTCAGCACTTGTCCATTTTGCAGTATATGACTTTTCGATGAAAAATATTTTTTTGCAGTACAAGCTTTATTATACAGTGGAAAACGCTGATACTCCAGTATTGCTTTTGCGGTTGCACAACGTATGTAACTATGCGATTTCAGCACTTGTCCATTTTGCAGTATATGACTTTTCGATGAAAAATATTTTTTGCAGTACAAGCTTTATTATACAGTGGACAACGCTGATATTCCAGTATTGCTTTTGCGGTTGCACAACGTATGTAACTATGCGATTTCAGCACTTGTCCATTTTGCAGTATATGACTTTTCGACAAAAAATAATTTTTTTCAGTACAAGCTTTGTTATACAGTGGACAACGCTGATATTCCAGTATTGCTTTTGCGGTTGCACAACGTATGTAACTATGCGATTTCAGCACTTGTCCATTTTGCAGTATATGACTTTTCGATGAAAAATATTTTTTTGCAGTACAAGCTTTATTATACAGTGGAAAACGCTGATACTCCAGTATTGCTTTTGCGGTTGCACAACGTATGTAACTATGCGATTTCAGCACTTGTCCATTTTGCAGTATATGACTTTTCGATGAAAAATATTTTTTTGCAGTACAAGCTTTATTATACAGTGGACAACGCTGATATTCCAGTATTGCTTTTGCGGTTGCACAACGTATGTAACTATGCGATTTCAGCACTTGTCCATTTTGCAGTATATGACTTTTCGATGAAAAATATTTTTTTGCAGTGCAAGCTTTATTATACAGTGGAAAACGCTGATACTCCAGTATTGCTTTTGCGGTTGCACAACGTATGTAACTATGACATTTCAGCACTTGTCCATTTTGCAGTATATGACTTTTCGACAAAAAATAATTTTTTTCAGTACAAGCTTTGTTATACAGTGGACAACGCTGATATTCCAGTATTGCTTATGCGGTTGCACAACGTATGTAACAATGCGATTTCAGCACTTGTCTATTTTGCAGTATATGACTTTTCGATAAAAAATATTTTTTTGCAGTACAAGCTTTATTATACAGGGGAAAACGCTGATACTCCAGTATTGCTTTTGCGGTTGCACAACGTATGCAACTATGCGATTTCAGCACTTGTCCATTTTGCAGTATATGACTTTTCGATGAAAAATATTTTTTTGCAGTACAAGCTTTATTATACAGTGGACAACGCTGATATTCCAGTATTGCTTTTGCGGTTGCACAACGTATGTAACTATGCGATTTCAGCACTTGTCCATTTTGCAGTATATGACTTTTCGATGAAAAATATTTTTTTGCAGTACAAGCTTTATTATACAGTGGAAAACGCTGATACTCCAGTATTGCTTTTGCGGTTGCACAACGTATGAAACTATGAGATTTCAGTACTTGTCCGTTTTGCAGTATATGACTTTTCGATAAAAAATAATTTTTTGCAGTACAAGCTTTATTATACAGTGGAAAACGCTGATACTCCAGTATTGCTTTTGCGGTTGCACAACGTATGTAACTATGCGATTTCAGCACTTGTCCATTTTGCAGTATATGACTTTTCGATGAAAAATATTTTTTTCAGTACAAGCTTTATTATACAGTGGACAACGCTGATATTCCAGTATTGCTTTTGCGGTTGCACAACGTATGTAACTATGCGATTTCAGCACTTGTCCATTTTGCAGTATATGACTTTTCGACAAAAAATAATTTTTTTCAGTACAAGCTTTGTTATACAGTGGACAACGCTGATATTCCAGTATTGCTTTTGCGGTTGCACAACGTATGTAACTATGCGATTTCAGCACTTGTCCATTTTGCAGTATATGACTTTTCGATGAAAAATATTTTTTTGCAGTACAAGCTTTATTATACAGTGGAAAACGCTGATACTCCAGTATTGCTTTTGCGGTTGCACAACGTATGTAACTATGCGATTTCAGCACTTGTCCATTTTGCAGTATATGACTTTTCGATGAAAAATATTTTTTTGCAGTACAAGCTTTATTATACAGTGGACAACGCTGATATTCCAGTATTGCTTTTGCGGTTGCACAACGTATGTAACTATGCGATTTCAGCACTTGTCCATTTTGCAGTATATGACTTTTCGACAAAAAATAATTTTTTTCAGTACAAGCTTTGTTATACAGTGGACAACGCTGATATTCCAGTATTGCTTTTGCGGTTGCACAACGTATGTAACTATGCGATTTCAGCACTTGTCCATTTTGCAGTATATGACTTTTCGATGAAAAATATTTTTTTGCAGTACAAGCTTTATTATACAGTGGACAACGCTGATATTCCAGTATTGCTTTTGCGGTTGCACAACGTATGTAACTATGCGATTTCAGCACTTGTCCATTTTGCAGTATATGACTTTTCGATGAAAAATATTTTTTTGCAGTGCAAGCTTTATTATACAGTGGAAAACGCTGATACTCCAGTATTGCTTTTGCGGTTGCACAACGTATGTAACTATGACATTTCAGCACTTGTCCATTTTGCAGTATATGACTTTTCGACAAAAAATAATTTTTTTCAGTACAAGCTTTGTTATACAGTGGACAACGCTGATATTCCAGTATTGCTTATGCGGTTGCACAACGTATGTAACAATGCGATTTCAGCACTTGTCTATTTTGCAGTATATGACTTTTCGATAAAAAATATTTTTTTGCAGTACAAGCTTTATTATACAGGGGAAAACGCTGATACTCCAGTATTGCTTTTGCGGTTGCACAACGTATGCAACTATGCGATTTCAGCACTTGTCCATTTTGCAGTATATGACTTTTCGATGAAAAATATTTTTTTGCAGTACAAGCTTTATTATACAGTGGACAACGCTGATATTCCAGTATTGCTTTTGCGGTTGCACAACGTATGTAACTATGCGATTTCAGCACTTGTCCATTTTGCAGTATATGACTTTTCGATGAAAAATATTTTTTTGCAGTACAAGCTTTATTATACAGTGGAAAACGCTGATACTCCAGTATTGCTTTTGCGGTTGCACAACGTATGAAACTATGAGATTTCAGTACTTGTCCGTTTTGCAGTATATGACTTTTCGATAAAAAATAATTTTTTGCAGTACAAGCTTTATTATACAGTGGAAAACGCTGATACTCCAGTATTGCTTTTGCGGTTGCACAACGTATGTAACTATGCGATTTCAGCACTTGTCCATTTTGCAGTATATGACTTTTCGATGAAAAATATTTTTTTCAGTACAAGCTTTATTATACAGTGGACAACGCTGATATTCCAGTATTGCTTTTGCGGTTGCACAACGTATGTAACTATGCGATTTCAGCACTTGTCCATTTTGCAGTATATGACTTTTCGACAAAAAATAATTTTTTTCAGTACAAGCTTTGTTATACAGTGGACAACGCTGATATTCCAGTATTGCTTTTGCGGTTGCACAACGTATGTAACTATGCGATTTCAGCACTTGTCCATTTTGCAGTATATGACTTTTCGATGAAAAATATTTTTTTGCAGTACAAGCTTTATTATACAGTGGAAAACGCTGATACTCCAGTATTGCTTTTGCGGTTGCACAACGTATGTAACTATGCGATTTCAGCACTTGTCCATTTTGCAGTATATGACTTTTCGATGAAAAATATTTTTTTGCAGTACAAGCTTTATTATACAGTGGACAACGCTGATATTCCAGTATTGCTTTTGCGGTTGCACAACGTATGTAACTATGCGATTTCAGCACTTGTCCATTTTGCAGTATATGACTTTTCGATAAAAAATATTTTTTTTCAGTACAAGCTTTATTATACAGTGGAAAACGCTGATACTCCAGTATTGCTTTTGCGGTTGCACAACGTATGTAACTATGAGATTTCAGCACTTGTCCATTTTGCAGTATATGACTTTTCGATGAAAAATATTTTTTTGCAGTACAAGCTTTATTATACAGTGGACAACGCTGATATTCCAGTATTGCTTTTGCGGTTGCACAACGTATGTAACTATGCGATTTCAGCACTTGTCCATTTTGCAGTATATGACTTTTCGATGAAAAATATTTTTTTGCAGTGCAAGCTTTATTATACAGTGGAAAACGCTGATACTCCAGTATTGCTTTTGCGGTTGCACAACGTATGTAACTATGACATTTCAGCACTTGTCCATTTTGCAGTATATGACTTTTCGACAAAAAATAATTTTTTTCAGTACAAGCTTTGTTATACAGTGGACAACGCTGATATTCCAGTATTGCTTATGCGGTTGCACAACGTATGTAACAATGCGATTTCAGCACTTGTCTATTTTGCAGTATATGACTTTTCGATAAAAAATATTTTTTTGCAGTACAAGCTTTATTATACAGGGGAAAACGCTGATACTCCAGTATTGCTTTTGCGGTTGCACAACGTATGCAACTATGCGATTTCAGCACTTGTCCATTTTGCAGTATATGACTTTTCGATGAAAAATATTTTTTTGCAGTACAAGCTTTATTATACAGTGGACAACGCTGATATTCCAGTATTGCTTTTGCGGTTGCACAACGTATGTAACTATGCGATTTCAGCACTTGTCCATTTTGCAGTATATGACTTTTCGATGAAAAATATTTTTTTGCAGTACAAGCTTTATTATACAGTGGAAAACGCTGATACTCCAGTATTGCTTTTGCGGTTGCACAACGTATGAAACTATGAGATTTCAGTACTTGTCCGTTTTGCAGTATATGACTTTTCGATAAAAAATAATTTTTTGCAGTACAAGCTTTATTATACAGTGGAAAACGCTGATACTCCAGTATTGCTTTTGCGGTTGCACAACGTATGTAACTATGCGATTTCAGCACTTGTCCATTTTGCAGTATATGACTTTTCGATGAAAAATATTTTTTTCAGTACAAGCTTTATTATACAGTGGACAACGCTGATATTCCAGTATTGCTTTTGCGGTTGCACAACGTATGTAACTATGCGATTTCAGCACTTGTCCATTTTGCAGTATATGACTTTTCGACAAAAAATAATTTTTTTCAGTACAAGCTTTGTTATACAGTGGACAACGCTGATATTCCAGTATTGCTTTTGCGGTTGCACAACGTATGTAACTATGCGATTTCAGCACTTGTCCATTTTGCAGTATATGACTTTTCGATGAAAAATATTTTTTTGCAGTACAAGCTTTATTATACAGTGGAAAACGCTGATACTCCAGTATTGCTTTTGCGGTTGCACAACGTATGTAACTATGCGATTTCAGCACTTGTCCATTTTGCAGTATATGACTTTTCGATGAAAAATATTTTTTTGCAGTACAAGCTTTATTATACAGTGGACAACGCTGATATTCCTGTATTGCTTTTGCGGTTGCACAACGTATGTAACTATGCGATTTCAGCACTTGTCCATTTTGCAGTATATGACTTTTCGATAAAAAATATTTTTTTTCAGTACAAGCTTTATTGTACAGTGGAAAACGCTGATACTCCAGTATTGCTTTTGCGGTTGCACAACGTATGTAACTATGAGATTTCAGCACTTGTCCATTTTGCAGTATATGACTTTTCGATGAAAAATATTTTTTTGCAGTGCAAGCTTTATTATACAGTGGAAAACGCTGATACTCCAGTATTGCTTTTGCGGTTGCACAACATATGTAACTATGACATTTCAGCACTTGTCCATTTTGCAGTATATGACTTTTCGACAAAAAATAATTTTTTTCAGTACAAGCTTTGTTATACAGTGGACAACGCTGATATTCCAGTATTGCTTATGCGGTTGCACAACGTATGTAACTGTGCGATTTCAGCACTTGTCCATTTTGCAGTATATGACTTTTCGATGAAAAATATTTTTTTGCAGTACAAGCTTTATTATACAGTGGAAAACGCTGATACTCCAGTATTGCTTTTGCGGTTGCACAACGTATGTAACTATGCGATTTCAGCACTTGTCCATTTTGCAGTATATGACTTTTCGATGAAAAATATTTTTTTGCAGTACAAGCTTTATTATACAGTGGACAACGCTGATATTCCAGTATTGCTTTTGCGGTTGCACAACGTATGTAACTATGCGATTTCAGCACTTGTCCATTTTGCAGTATATGACTTTTCGACAAAAAATAATTTTTTTCAGTACAAGCTTTGTTATACAGTGGACAACGCTGATATTCCAGTATTGCTTTTGCGGTTGCACAACGTATGTAACTATGCGATTTCAGCACTTGTCCATTTTGCAGTATATGACTTTTCGATGAAAAATATTTTTTTGCAGTACAAGCTTTATTATACAGTGGAAAACGCTGATACTCCAGTATTGCTTTTGCGGTTGCACAACGTATGTAACTATGCGATTTCAGCACTTGTCCATTTTGCAGTATATGACTTTTCGATGAAAAATATTTTTTTGCACTACAAGCTTTATTATACAGTGGAAAACGCTGATACTCCAGTATTGCTTTTGCGGTTGCACAACGTATGTAACTATGCGATTTCAGCACTTGTCCATTTTGCAGTATATGACTTTTCGATGAAAAATATTTTTTTGCACTACAAGCTTTATTATACAGTGGAAAACGCTGATACACCAGTATTGCTTTTGCGGTTGCACAACGTATGCAACTGTGCGATTTCAGCACTTGTCCATTTTGCAGTATATGACTTTTCGATGAAAAATATTTTTTTGCAGTACAAGCTTTATTATACAGTGGAAAACGCTGATACTCCAGTATTGCTTTTGCGGTTGCACAACGTATGTAACTGTGCGATTTCAGCACTTGTGCATTTTGCAGTATATGACTTTTCGATGAAAAATATTTTTTGCAGTACAAGCTTTATTATACAGTGGAAAACGCTGATACACCAGTATTGCTTTTGCGGTTGCACAACGTATGTAACTATGCGATTTCAGCACTTGTCCATTTTGCAGTATATGACTTTTCGATGAAAAACATTTTTTTGCAATACAAGCTTTATTATACAGTGGACAACGCTGATATTCCAGTATTGCTTTTGCGGTTGCACAACGTATGTAACTGTGCGATTTCAGCACTTGTGCATTTTGCAGTATATGACTTTTCGATGAAAAATATTTTTTGCAGTACAAGCTTTATTATACAGTGGAAAACGCTGATACACCAGTATTGCTTTTGCGGTTGCACAACGTATGCAACTGTGCAATTTCAGCACTTTTCCAATTTGCAGTATATGACTTTTCGATGAAAAATATTTTTTTGCAGTACAAGCTTTATTATACAGTGGAAAACGCTGATACTCCAGTATTGCTTTTGCGGTTGCACAACGTATGTAACTATGAGATTTCAGCACTTGTCCATTTTGCAGTATATGACTTTTCGATGAAAAATATTTTTTTGCAGTGCAAGCTTTATTATACAGTGGAAAACGCTGATACTCCAGTATTGCTTTTGCGGTTGCACAACGTATGTAACTATGACATTTCAGCACTTGTCCATTTTGCAGTATATGACTTTTCGACAAAAAATAATTTTTTTCAGTACAAGCTTTGTTATACAGTGGACAACGCTGATATTCCAGTATTGCTTATGCGGTTGCACAACGTATGTAACTGTGCGATTTCAGCACTTGTCCATTTTGCAGTATATGACTTTTCGATGAAAAATATTTTTTTGCAGTACAAGCTTTATTATACAGTGGAAAACGCTGATACTCGAGTATTGCTTTTGCGGTTGCACAACGTATGTAACTATGCGATTTCAGCACTTGTCCATTTTGCAGTATATGACTTTTCGATGAAAAATATTTTTTTGCAGTACAAGCTTTATTATACAGTGGACAACGCTGATATTCCAGTATTGCTTTTGCGGTTGCACAACGTATGTAACTATGCGATTTCAGCACTTGTCCATTTTGCAGTATATGACTTTTCGACAAAAAATAATTTTTTTCAGTACAAGCTTTGTTATACAGTGGACAACGCTGATATTCCAGTATTGCTTTTGCGGTTGCACAACGTATGTAACTATGCGATTTCAGCACTTGTCCATTTTGCAGTATATGACTTTTCGATGAAAAATATTTTTTTGCAGTACAAGCTTTATTATACAGTGGAAAACGCTGATACTCCAGTATTGCTTTTGCGGTTGCACAACGTATGTAACTATGCGATTTCAGCACTTGTCCATTTTGCAGTATATGACTTTTCGATGAAAAATATTTTTTTGCACTACAAGCTTTATTATACAGTGGAAAACGCTGATACTCCAGTATTGCTTTTGCGGTTGCACAACGTATGTAACTATGCGATTTCAGCACTTGTCCATTTTGCAGTATATGACTTTTCGATGAAAAATATTTTTTTGCACTACAAGCTTTATTATACAGTGGAAAACGCTGATACACCAGTATTGCTTTTGCGGTTGCACAACGTATGCAACTGTGCGATTTCAGCACTTGTCCATTTTGCAGTATATGACTTTTCGATGAAAAATATTTTTTTGCAGTACAAGCTTTATTATACAGTGGAAAACGCTGATACTCCAGTATTGCTTTTGCGGTTGCACAACGTATGTAACTGTGCGATTTCAGCACTTGTGCATTTTGCAGTATATGACTTTTCGATGAAAAATATTTTTTGCAGTACAAGCTTTATTATACAGTGGAAAACGCTGATACTCCAGTATTGCTTTTGCGGTTGCACAACGTATGTAACTATGCGATTTCAGCACTTGTCCATTTTGCAGTATATGACTTTTCGATGAAAAATATTTTTTGCAGTACAAGCTTTATTATACAGTGGAAAACGCTGATACTCCAGTATTGCTTTTGCGGTTGCACAACGTATGAAACTATGAGATTTCAGTACTTGTCCGTTTTGCAGTATATGACTTTTCGATAAAAAATAATTTTTTGCAGTACAAGCTTTATTATACATTGGAAAACGCTGATACTCCAGTATTGCTTTTGCGGTTGCACAACGTATGTAACTATGCGATTTCAGCACTTGTCCATTTTGCAGTATATGACTTTTCGATGAAAAATATTTTTTTCAGTACAAGCTTTATTATACAGTGGACAACGCTGATATTCCAGTATTGCTTTTGCGGTTGCACAACGTATGTAACTATGCGATTTCAGCACTTGTCCATTTTGCAGTATATGACTTTTCGACAAAAAATAATTTTTTTCAGTACAAGCTTTGTTATACAGTGGACAACGCTGATATTCCAGTATTGCTTTTGCGGTTGCACAACGTATGTAACTATGCGATTTCAGCACTTGTCCATTTTGCAGTATATGACTTTTCGATGAAAAATATTTTTTTGCAGTACAAGCTTTATTATACAGTGGAAAACGCTGATACTCCAGTATTGCTTTTGCGGTTGCACAACGTATGTAACTATGCGATTTCAGCACTTGTCCATTTTGCAGTATATGACTTTTCGATGAAAAATATTTTTTTGCAGTACAAGCTCTATTATACAGTGGACAACGCTGATATTCCAGTATTGCTTTTGCGGTTGCACAACGTATGTAACTATGCGATTTCAGCACTTGTCCATTTTGCAGTATATGACTTTTCGATAAAAAATATTTTTTTTCAGTACAAGCTTTATTATACAGGGGAAAACGCTGATACTCCAGTATTGCTTTTGCGGTTGCACAACGTATGTAACTATGACATTTCAGCACTTGTCCATTTTGCAGTATATGACTTTTCGACAAAAAATAATTTTTTTCAGTACAAGCTTTGTTATACAGTGGACAACGCTGATATTCCAGTATTGCTTTTGCGGTTGCACAACGTATGTAACTATGCGATTTCAGCACTTGTCCATTTTGCAGTATATGACTTTTCGATGAAAAATATTTTTTTGCAGTACAAGCTTTATTATACAGTGGAAAACGCTGATACTCCAGTATTGCTTTTGCGGTTGCACAACGTATGTAACTATGCGATTTCAGCACTTGTCCATTTTGCAGTATATGACTTTTCGATGAAAAATATTTTTTTGCACTACAAGCTTTATTATACAGTGGAAAACGCTGATACACCAGTACTGCTTTTGCGGTTGCACAACGTATGCAACTGTGCGATTTCAGCACTTGTCCATTTTGCAGTATATGACTTTTCGATGAAAAATATTTTTTTGCAGTACAAGCTTTATTATACAGTGGAAAACGCTGATACTCCAGTATTGCTTTTGCGGTTGCACAACGTATGTAACTGTGCGATTTTAGCACTTGTGCATTTTGCAGTATATGACTTTTCGATGAAAAATATTTTTTGCAGTACAAGCTTTATTATACAGTGGAAAAGGCTGATACACCAGTATTGCTTTTGCGGTTGCACAACGTATGTAACTATGCGATTTCAGCACTTGTCCATTTTGCAGTATATGACTTTTCGATGAAAAACATTTTTTTGCAATACAAGCTTTATTATACAGTGGACAACGCTGATATTCCAGTATTGCTTTTGCGGTTGCACAACGTATGTAACTGTGCGATTTCAGCACTTGTGCATTTTGCAGTATATGACTTTTCGATGAAAAATATTTTTTGCAGTACAAGCTTTATTATACAGTGGAAAACGCTGATACACCAGTATTGCTTTTGCGGTTGCACAACGTATGCAACTGTGCGATTTCAGCACTTGTCCATTTTGCAGTATATGACTTTTCGATGAAAAATATTTTTTTGCAGTACAAGCTTTATTATACAGTGGAAAACGCTGATACTCCAGTATTGCTTTTGCGGTTGCACAACGTATGTAACTGTGCGATTTCAGCACTTGTGCATTTTGCAGTATATGACTTTTCGATGAAAAAAATTTTTTGCAGTACAAGCTTTATTATACAGTGGAAAACGCTGATACACCAGTATTGCTTTTGCGGTTGCACAACGTATGTAACTATGAGATTTCAGCACTTGTGCATTTTGCAGTATATGACTTTTCGATGAAAAATATTTTTTGCAGTACAAGCTTTATTATACAGTGGAAAACGCTGATACTCCAGTATTGCTTTTGCGGTTGCACAACGTATGCAACTATGCGATTTCAGCACTTGTCCATTTTGCAGTATATGACTTTTCGATGAAAAATTTTTTTTTGCAGTACAAGCTTTATTATACAGTGGACAACGCTGATATTCCAGTATTGCTTTTGCGGTTGCACAACGTATGTAACTATGCGATTTCAGCAATTGTCCATTTTGCAGTATATGACTTTTCGATGAAAAATATTTTTTTGCAGTACAAGCTTTATTATACAGTGGAAAACGCTGATACTCCAGTATTGCTTTTGCGGTTGCACAACGTATGAAACTATGAGATTTCAGTACTTCTCCGTTTTGCAGTATATGACTTTTCGATAAAAAATAATTTTTTGCAGTACAAGCTTTATTATACAGTGGAAAACGCTGATACTCCAGTATTGCTTTTGCGGTTGCACAACGTATGTAACTATGCGATTTCAGCACTTGTCCATTTTGCAGTATATGACTTTTCGATGAAAAATATTTTTTTCAGTACAAGCTTTATTATACAGTGGACAACGCTGATATTCCAGTATTGCTTTTGCGGTTGCACAACGTATGTAACTATGCGATTTCAGCACTTGTCCATTTTGCAGTATATGACTTTTCGACAAAAAATAATTTTTTTCAGTACAAGCTTTGTTATACAGTGGACAACGCTGATATTCCAGTATTGCTTTTGCGGTTGCACAACGTATGTAACTATGCGATTTCAGCACTTGTCCATTTTGCAGTATATGACTTTTCGATAAAAAATATTTTTTTTCAGTACAAGCTTTATTATACAGTGGAATACGCTGATACTCCAGTATTGCTTTTGCGGTTGCACAACGTATGTAACTATGAGATTTCAGCACTTGTCCATTTTGCAGTATATGACTTTTCGATGAAAAATATTTTTTTGCAGTGCAAGCTTTATTATACAGTGGAAAACGCTGATACTCCAGTATTGCTTTTGCGGTTGCACAACGTATGTAACTATGACATTTCAGCACTTGTCCATTTTGCAGTATATGACTTTTCGACAAAAAATAATTTTTTTCAGTACAAGCTTTGTTATACAGTGGACAACGCTGATATTCCAGTATTGCTTATGCGGTTGCACAACGTATGTAACTATGCGATTTCAGCACTTGTCCATTTTGCAGTATATGACTTTTCGATGAAAAATATTTTTTTGCAGTACAAGCTTTATTATACAGTGGAAAACGCTGATACTCCAGTATTGCTTTTGCGGTTGCACAACGTATGTAACTATGCGATTTCAGCACTTGTCCATTTTGCAGTATATGACTTTTCGATGAAAAATATTTTTTTGCAGTACAAGCTTTATTATACAGTGGAAAACGCTGATACTCCAGTATTGCTTTTGCGGTTGCACAACGTATGTAACTATGCGATGTCAGCACTTGTCCATTTTGCAGTATATGACTTTTCGATGAAAAATATTTTTTTGCAGTACAAGCTTTATTATACAGTGGAAAACGCTGATACTCCAGTATTGCTTTTGCGGTTGCACAACGTATGTAACTATGCGATTTCAGCACTTGTCCATTTTGCAGTATATGACTTTTCGATGAAAAATATTTTTTTGCAGTACAAGCTTTATTATACAGTGGAAAACGCTGATACTCCAGTATTGCTTTTGCGGTTGCACAACGTATGTAACTATGCGTTTTCAGCACTTGTCCATTTTGCAGTATATGACTTTTCGATGAAAAATATTTTTTTGCAGTACAAGCTTTATTATACAGTGGAAAACGCTGATACTCCAGTATTGCTTTTGCGGTTGCACAACGTATGTAACTATGCGATTTCAGCACTTGTCCATTTTGCAGTATATGACTTTTCGATGAAAAATATTTTTTTGCAGTACAAGCTTTATTATACAGTGGAAAACGCTGATACTCCAGTATTGCTTTTGCGGTTGCACAACGTATGTAACTATGCGATTTCAGCACTTGTCCATTTTGCAGTATATGACTTTTCGATGAAAAATATTTTTTTGCACTACAAGCTTTATTATACAGTGGAAAACGCTGATACTCCAGTATTGCTTTTGCGGTTGCACAACGTATGTAACTATGAGATTTCAGCACTTGTCCATTTTGCAGTATATGACTTTTCGATGAAAAACATTTTTTTGCAGTACAAGCTTTATTATACAGTGGACAACGCTGATATTCCAGTATTGCTTTTGCGGTTGCACAACGTATGTAACTATGTGATTTCAGCACTTGTCCATTTTGCAGTATATGACTTTTCGACAAAAAATAATTTTTTTTAGTACAAGCTTTGTTATACAGTGGACAACGCTGATATTCCAGTATTGCTTTTGCGGTTGCACAACGTATGTAACTATGCGATTTCAGCACTTGTCCATTTTGCAGTATATGACTTTTCGATGAAAAATATTTTTTTGCAGTACAAGCTTTATTATACAGTGGAAAACGCTGATACTCCAGTATTGCTTTTGCGGTTGCACAACGTATGCAACTGTGCGATTTCAGCACTTGTCCATTTTGCAGTATATGACTTTTCGATGAAAAATATTTTTTTGCAGTACAAGCTTTGTTATACAGTGGAAAACGCTGGCATTCCAGTATTGCTTTTGCGGTTGCACAACGTATGCAACTGTGCGATTTCAGCACTTGTCTATTTTGCCGTTTTTGACTTTTCGATAAAAAATATTTTTTTGCAGTACAAGCTTTATTATACAGTGGAAAACGCTGATACTCCAGTATTGCTTTTGCGGTTGCACAACGTATGTAACTATGAGATTTCAGCACTTCTCCTATTGCAGTATATGACTTTTCGATAAAAAATAATTTTTTTCAGTACAAGCTATGTGATACAGTGGAAAATGCTGGTATTCCAGTATTGCTTTTGCTGTTGCACAACGTATGCAACTGTGCGATTTCAACACTTGTCTATTTTGTAGTATCCCAGTCAAAAATTATCTACCCCTTTAGTATGGGCCTAGCTTGGTTTAAGCTCGGTTTAGTGCGTTTAAGCTTGACACGGCCAATCAGCACTTATTCGGACGTCAGCCAAACTTATAGGTTCGGTTTACGCATGGTGCGCCGTGCTTAAGTTTGCATAATTTCCCCCTGCGGAAAATAATTTTGAAGTGTAATACGGTGCTTGAAGGTGAGTTTTGTCGGCGGGAGTTTTTCCTTGTATACCTGTGTCACACATATCATATTGTTTTGTCATAAGGTGGGCATAGAAGCATGAAGTTGATTTTATTTTATTTTGAGGTAGTTTGGTTGTACCTCTCTTGGTGAGTTCTGCCGTGGGGTTGTGACACGTGCAGTTTTGGAGGGCAAATTATTGTCAGTGATTTTTACCATAATAGGCTATTTGTTGATTTTGCGAGCTAACTAAAATGTTTTTTTAAATATTACAAAGCGAAGCTGAGGCGCTGCTTCGTTATGGTTGAATGAACAACAAGCAGGCAGGACAGGCTAGGAGGCTTGGCTAACTGCGTAATTAATGAGTTGTTTGTTGTAGTAATGACTTGACGGCGGGAAACCTTGTCTAAATTTACAGGTGGTTTACGACAGCAGTTGTTTTATGTCAAGTATTTCTGTTTGATATACTTGCGACTCAAATTTAGATCAAGGGTGAATACGCATCTTGCATGTTTGGGTGTAATGCGTCGATTGTTAATCTGGTTGTAGATTCCCAAACCCGATTTCGTTAGTTCTTTCCATTACGTTTTCTATGTTTGGCACAACTTCCGTTATTGCGTCACAAAGGCTGCGCAGTAGCCGTGCGCGTGCAGACCGCATGGTTGTGTTTTTTCTTTGTTAGTTGTGTTACCAGTTATTGTGGTATCTTTAATAATAATGATTCTATTTGAATAAGTTGCAAAACTGCGAAATAGTTTGTTTACTGTGCCTTGCAACAATTGAAACTTTACTGGATTATAATAATGCTACTGAAAAATGTGTTGTCACAACGGACAATTCTCTGAATAAGATCGGTCGCAAAACAGTTCGGTAAGTGCGATTGATTTTGCTATAGTGTAAATTTGTTTACGTATTGATTGTACAATTGTGTTTCTTTACTAGAAACCGCTCCCGTTCCGGCGCCGTGACTTTGCGCCCGTCATTCATTTCACATTGAATACAACTGTGTTTTGTGTCCTGTACTTGGTGACTACCTGGGAAGCTAGGAGCGCGTTTCGAGACATTTTGTGCTGAACCGCTGTGCAACGTGTAGCGTTACCGATCGGCTAGAAAAAGCACGTTACACTGGTGGAGGGGTAGACCACGCCAATTGCAAGTTAAGCTTTCTTCAACTGTCGTCATGTTAACGTCACCACAACCTTACAAAACATGAGGAATTTATACCGCTTGAGTTCAACAGAAAATCGAGGCCTTTGTCTGATTTGCTTTACTGGAAAGCAACAGAATTCAGACTATTTATGCTGTATGTGGGAGTGGTGCTGTTAAAAGATAAAAATGTGCTGTGCCATAAACGTATTGTCATTTTCTGCATTTTTCTTTAGCTATGAGATGTTTGTTGTCGCCAAACATTAACACACATGAGTTTTCGTTATGTGTCAAAATGCTAAAAGACTTTGTTAGCAAATCTTCACATATTTATGGTAAAGCATTTGTCAGTTACAATGTTCATTGTTTGATCCACTTGTGTAATGATTATGAAAAACATGGTTCATTGGAAAACATTGGCTGTTTTCAATTTGAAAATTACTGGGGTTGTTTGAAAAAAAGTTGTGAATCTGGCTACAAACCTATGCAACAAATTGCAAGATTTGCATTTTATGAAAACCAAACTTCCCATTATATGTTTCTTAATTTCCATATAATATCCCGTCGAAAAAACTGTCAAAGCAATAGTGCAAATTAACCAAATAGTAAATTTCCCTCCAAGTGTTCCTTTCACACACAATAACAAGGTTTGTGGATTGGCCAATAGCAATTTTACAACAAAAATCAGCGACTCGACCATTTCACAAAGCAATGATATTTATCGACTTTGTGACATTTACACTATTGATTCTTGGTTGCATATTGTCGTTCAAAAACAGTTGTCGTCTTTTCAAAAAACCTTGTCAACTTAAAACATGTCGGAATTTACAAAGTGTGTGGTTTTTATGGTGATAATGATCAAATTAGAAGGTGCATTCTGTTGCCATATAAAGGACATTTTGTTGCCATTAATTTGCTTTATGCCACATGATATATCTGCATGTATATTTGTTTCTTCCACAGTACATTAGAATGAAAAATTTTGTTTGTATAAAATCCCCAAAGGCTGGATGGTCGGCACCAATGCATGTAAGTGGACACCCATCAATTTGGATGTATAAAGATTCTTGAAAAATGAAATTTCTGTGGATGCAGCTTGGCAGACATGTCCTTCCACCATTCTTTGTGAAGGGAGTAAGTTGTGTATTTGTGCCAAATAATTGTGCATTTTTGTTTCATGCACTTTGTTCTTTTCAGGCACAAATGCGCGTTGTTTGAAAAGAAAATGTAGATCTGCTGATCTGGAAAGGGACGTTCTAATGAGCGAATCCACTGAAAGCAGTTCTTCTTCCACGATACCTCTCTTGCAAAAAAAGGTCCATAAACCTTGTGCTGATTTTTATGCATAAAACTGGCACATATTATTCATCTTTATTTTTTTGATTGACTGGGGACCTTTGCTTGTGCATTTGCTTATTTTAGTTTACTTTCAACAGGTTCTTGCCACCCAAGCAGCAAAAACAACGTCACAATGACAGGAGCATGAACTGTCTGAAAACATTGGCATCCTTATCGACAAAACAATAAAGGTGAAGGAAGAAATGCGGAGGATTGGTGACCGAATTCAGAGAATGGAAACTCTGACAGAAAAAAAACACATGTGTGGCAGAAAAGTTTTTGCCGCAATCAGCTGTCAACGAAGAACATCTGATGGCTCTACTTACTAAACCAAATGTGAGCTTTCTTTTTACCTAATGCACTGAGGCTTTTGTCTGCATGCTTTACACTGTAAATGACATCTGCTCTACATTTCAATCATTTTGTATGTTGATACTTTTCAAAAGGACAAAGTAAAACTTGCCCAAGTGATGGACATGGACCAACTTCGTGGCACCTTCCGGAATTCTGTAAAGCTGTTTATGACAAAACACCTGGCTCTTCAATTTTGTTTTGGCGCAGGAAAACAAAAATCCCATTCAAATCGCATCCTCTGTTGGCATATATGTTGGGTGAGTCAAATTGCTTTGGAAATCTCACAATACACGCCACACTGCGGGCCTCATTGTAAAGCCTTCCGATTGTGAAGTTGTCACAACTTTCACATATTTAATTCCCACATGTCAAATATTTAATTTCTGTGCACCACAGAATGTTACCAAAATTTTAACTAAATCATATGTTTTATGTTCTGCAGACGCATTGAAAGATGCAAGACGCAGGCAGTGAAATACCAAGAAATCGCCACGGCGGGGAAACGAGTTTTACCTGGAGTTGTTGCCGGAGTGACGACAGAATATCAAGAAACGGCAATCAATCCTCAATAAAGCCCACCACGTCCCAGAGTACATAGTTTCCTCGAACAGTGCACTTCAAGTTACTCTGTACTTCCACTGCGCTTGCCACTGTATTTTTATTTATGTGTTGTTGCTTTCAATAAAATATTGTGTTAATTTAAGTCGTGTTACGTGCGAGACGGTGAAGTAGCGAGTTTGATCAGGTCATATTTTGAAAGCAGCCAGGCAATATCATTATGTTCGGTAAACGCACGGCGAAAGCTCGCTCGGCCAAGCTTGGATTTGTTCAATTGTAGAACATACGCCGAACATATATCCAACATTTAAGTACGGTGAACATGCGTCGCCCAAGCTTGATGCCAAGCGTATCTTGACATAAAGTGACAAGGGCCGTGCCTAAATTTATGACTGGGATATTGCAAAATGGACAAGTGCTGAAATCTCATAGTTACATACGTTGTGCAACCGCAAAAGCAATACTGGAATATCAGCGTTGTCCACTGCATAATAAAGCTTGTACTGCAAAAAATATTTTTCATCGAAAAGTCATATACTGCAAAATGCACAAGTGCTGAAATCGCACAGTTACATACGTTGTGCAACCGCAAAAGCAATACTGGAGTATCAGCGTTTTCCACTGTATAATAAAGCTTGTAGTGCAAAAAAATATTTTTCATCGAAAAGTCATATACTGCAAAATGGACAAGTGCTGAAATCGCATAGTTACATACGTTGTGCAACCGCAAAAGCAATACTGGAGTATCAGCGTTTTCCACTGTATAATAAAGCTTGTAGTGCAAAAAAATATTTTTCATCGAAAAGTCATATACTGCAAAATGGACAAGTGCTGAAATCGCATAGTTACATACGTTGTGCAACCGCAAAAGCAATACTGGAGTATCAGCGTTTTCCAATGTATAATAAAGCTTGTACTGCAAAAAAATATTTTTCATCGAAAAGTCATATACTGCAAAATGGACAAGTGCTGAAATCGCATAGTTACATACGTTGTGCAACCGCAAAAGCAATACTGGAATATCAGCGTTGTCCACTGTATAACAAAGCTTGTACTGAAAAAAATTATTTTTTGTCGAAAAGTCATATACTGCAAAATGGACAAGTGCTGAAATCGCATAGTTACATACGTTGTGCAACCGCAAAAGCAATACTGGAATATCAGCGTTGTCCACTGTATAATAAAGCTTGTACTGCAAAAAAATGTTTTTCATCGAAAAGTCATATACTGCAAAAAGGACAAGTGCTGAAATCTCATAGTTACATACGTTGTGCAACCGCAAAAGCAATACTGGTGTTGCAGAGAAACTATTTTATTTAAACGTCATTTTTTGTGTGTTGAAATTCCGTACAAAGCGCAAATGCAATGTAGGTCAATCGCTTCGTTTCTATTTCGCCAGATGCGTTAATCTCGCACAGATGTGTTAATCGGTTTATATTTTTAATTTCGAAATCGACGTTCCTTAATAATCGCATTTTTCTCATTTTCGAAAATATTATAAATACCGTCGCACGGCCTTAAGCCAAGAGAGACCAGAGATAGTACGAGAGGGAACGAACAAATTACGCGCATGCTAAGAAACATTGTACGTGTATTAAACCAAGGTATGTTTGTTTATCGTTTTGTGTAATAATTAAAAAGCCGCAAAGGTAGTTTCTTTGGCAGATGTTTTTAATAGTCTTAGGAGTCAGATAAACGGCAGTGTATTGTTCTGCACACTTAGGTCCCTGCAGAAATTGGCGACACCCTTTGACGTGATATTTGAACACGCAAATTTAAACCTTCTGATATATTAACTGCGCAATTGAAAAAGTAAAATTGTAGTCATTTTTCTACAATTTTAAGAAAAATAACTTGTGAAACGAGAAATAACCATGTCAAGCAAGTTTTTCAGGTTTGTTCCGCGTAAGATATTTTGGCAGACAGGTACAACGAAAGAAACAAGCAATTGGGTATTTCGAAAAGGTTTGGTGCATTTTTTATTGTGTTAAAACGTTCTATAATTAAGCTCAATGCCAAACTGCTTTGAAAAGCATGTTTTGTTGAAACGCAATTAAGTAAATGTTAATGATTGTTACATAATGCCTCCGGCATTTTAATGGTTACGTCATGTTATGTCAACCTTATATAATGTTGTGCGGATATTATTGAATAGGCCTACGTTTTCAAATTTCACCAAATAGGCTAATACATGACTCCGAATCGTCAATTAATTATTTTTTATTGCGGGACTAACGGCTTCTTAATACCCGAAATCGAATTAACATCGGACGTGGATAATCCTATTTGTTGTCTGTGATAAAGGATACGGTATAACAATGATTTTAGATTTGTTATTGTCATGGTTAATTCCAAAACGTAAACTTTTATATTAATTAATCAACTTGTCAATAGGAAAAACAACAGGAGAATTACATTTATACAGAATGGTGTTTTCAGTGAGCAATCACAGGGCTATCGCGCTCGTCGCGACGCATTCACTTAATGCACACATCTTTTTCACATTTCCGGACAACAAGTCCGAAGCGCAGCACGAGACTGCTAGTCGCACGGCGCACCTGACGCCTCAACTTCGCAAGTGACCAGAAGCCACACGCTTGGTTGCTGAGCCTGAAGCCATGCATTGTGCAGTGGGTGAATTAAAAATCCACTTAGTGATTTAACCATTAGCTCATTTTGCACTGGTAACTTTCAATGCGACTATATTTTTTTATTATTTTTCACAGACCGCAGCTTGACACATTCCTCACACACCTTTCGCTGCGTGTCGACAAATTGCCTTGTGGGAGATTCGTGATTACGGCCAAAACACGAATTACATTTCACATTGCAACACCTTTCCCATAAAGCCCGTCACCTAGTGGACTGTATTAAATGCCAATTCTGGAAATTACTAAAGACATGTTTGATTTTTTCACTGTTAATTTGAACTTTTGACACATGACAATACTCAAACCTATTATTATTTGTATATTATCCTCAGTTTTCTGTCCTTGTTCTTATCGCAGCGCTTGATTTAAAAGTCACCTGCTTCATTGCAAGAAACCGAAGCTGTTTGTCACGTAAAAATAAAAAAAATAATTCAAAGATACCAGACCAGTCATAATAACGCGCGATACGTATGAGGTAACTTAGGCCTAGGACTTTTAACTATTGTTTGTTCGAGTTTGTCTACAGATCGCGACAACATTCTACATCGAACTTCAGTGCACGTTCAAATCCTACTGGACGTTTCAACGAACTTCTACCTAAATATCGATTCACGAAGATGTTCGGCACGATTAAACCTCAGCGTGCTAATCCAAGACGCACGTTAACACCTGACATTCACCCAACAAACACTTTCGCAGCGGGGGACTTTCTGCAGAGAAACTATTTTATTTAAACGTCATTTTTTGTGTATTGAAATTCCGTACAAAGCGCAAATGCAATGTAGGTCAATCGCTTCGTTTCTATTTCGCCAGATGCGTTAATCTCGCACAGATGTGTTAATCGGTTTATATTTTTAATTTCGAAATCGACGTTCCTTAATAATCGCATTTTTCTCATTTTCGAAAATATTATAAATACCGTCGCACGGCCTTAAGCCAAGAGAGACCAGAGATAGTACGAGAGGGAACGAACAAATTACGCGCATGCTAAGAAACATTGTACGTGTATTAAACCAAGGTATGTTTGTTTATCGTTTTGTGTAATAATTAAAAAGCCGCAAAGGTAGTTTCTTTGGCAGATGTTTTTAATAGTCTTAGGAGTCAGATAAACGGCAGTGTATTGTTCTGCACACTTAGGTCCCTGCAGAAATTGGCGACACCCTTTGACGTGATATTTGAACACGCAAATTTAAACCTTCTGATATATTAACTGCGCAATTGAAAAAGTAAAATTGTAGTCATTTTTCTACAATTTTAAGAAAAATAACTTGTGAAACGAGAAATAACCATGTCAAGCAAGTTTTTCAGGTTTGTTCCGCGTAAGATATTTTGGCAGACAGGTACAACGAAAGAAACAAGCAATTGGGTATTTCGAAAAGGTTTGGTGCATTTTTTATTGTGTTAAAACGTTCTATAATTAAGCTCAATGCCAAACTGCTTTGAAAAGCATGTTTTGTTGAAACGCAATTAAGTAAATGTTAATGATTGTTACATAATGCCTCCGGCATTTTAATGGTTACGTCATGTTATGTCAACCTTATATAATGTTGTGCGGATATTATTGAATAGGCCTACGTTTTCAAATTTCACCAAATAGGCTAATACATGACTCCGAATCGTCAATTAATTATTTTTTATTGCGGGACTAACGGCTTCTTAATACCCGAAATCGAATTAACATCGGACGTGGATAATCCTATTTGTTGTCTGTGATAAAGGATACGGTATAACAATGATTTTAGATTTGTTATTGTCATGGTTAATTCCAAAACGTAAACTTTTATATTAATTAATCAACTTGTCAATAGGAAAAACAACAGGAGAATTACATTTATACAGAATGGTGTTTTCAGTGAGCAATCACAGGGCTATCGCGCTCGTCGCGACGCATTCACTTAATGCACACATCTTTTTCACATTTCCGGACAACAAGTCCGAAGCGCAGCACGAGACTGCTAGTCGCACGGCGCACCTGACGCCTCAACTTCGCAAGTGACCAGAAGCCACACGCTTGGTTGCTGAGCCTGAAGCCATGCATTGTGCAGTGGGTGAATTAAAAATCCACTTAGTGATTTAACCATTAGCTCATTTTGCACTGGTAACTTTCAATGCGACTATATTTTTTTATTATTTTTCACAGACCGCAGCTTGACACATTCCTCACACACCTTTCGCTGCGTGTCGACAAATTGCCTTGTGGGAGATTCGTGATTACGGCCAAAACACGAATTACATTTCACATTGCAACACCTTTCCCATAAAGCCCGTCACCTAGTGGACTGTATTAAATGCCAATTCTGGAAATTACTAAAGACATGTTTGATTTTTTCACTGTTAATTTGAACTTTTGACACATGACAATACTCAAACCTATTATTATTTGTATATTATCCTCAGTTTTCTGTCCTTGTTCTTATCGCAGCGCTTGATTTAAAAGTCACCTGCTTCATTGCAAGAAACCGAAGCTGTTTGTCACGTAAAAATAAAAAAAATAATTCAAAGATACCAGACCAGTCATAATAACGCGCGATACGTATGAGGTAACTTAGGCCTAGGACTTTTAACTATTGTTTGTTCGAGTTTGTCTACAGATCGCGACAACATTCTACATCGAACTTCAGTGCACGTTCAAATCCTACTGGACGTTTCAACGAACTTCTACCTAAATATCGATTCACGAAGATGTTCGGCACGATTAAACCTCAGCGTGCTAATCCAAGACGCACGTTAACACCTGACATTCACCCAACAAACACTTTCGCAGCGGGGGACTTTCTGCAGAGAAACTATTTTATTTAAACGTCATTTTTTGTGTATTGAAATTCCGTACAAAGCGCAAATGCAATGTAGGTCAATCGCTTCGTTTCTATTTCGCCAGATGCGTTAATCTCGCACAGATGTGTTAATCGGTTTATATTTTTAATTTCGAAATCGACGTTCCTTAATAATCGCATTTTTCTCATTTTCGAAAATATTATAAATACCGTCGCACGGCCTTAAGCCAAGAGAGACCAGAGATAGTACGAGAGGGAACGAACAAATTACGCGCATGCTAAGAAACATTGTACGTGTATTAAACCAAGGTATGTTTGTTTATCGTTTTGTGTAATAATTAAAAAGCCGCAAAGGTAGTTTCTTTGGCAGATGTTTTTAATAGTCTTAGGAGTCAGATAAACGGCAGTGTATTGTTCTGCACACTTAGGTCCCTGCAGAAATTGGCGACACCCTTTGACGTGATATTTGAACACGCAAATTTAAACCTTCTGATATATTAACTGCGCAATTGAAAAAGTAAAATTGTAGTCATTTTTCTACAATTTTAAGAAAAATAACTTGTGAAACGAGAAATAACCATGTCAAGCAAGTTTTTCAGGTTTGTTCCGCGTAAGATATTTTGGCAGACAGGTACAACGAAAGAAACAAGCAATTGGGTATTTCGAAAAGGTTTGGTGCATTTTTTATTGTGTTAAAACGTTCTATAATTAAGCTCAATGCCAAACTGCTTTGAAAAGCATGTTTTGTTGAAACGCAATTAAGTAAATGTTAATGATTGTTACATAATGCCTCCGGCATTTTAATGGTTACGTCATGTTATGTCAACCTTATATAATGTTGTGCGGATATTATTGAATAGGCCTACGTTTTCAAATTTCACCAAATAGGCTAATACATGACTCCGAATCGTCAATTAATTATTTTTTATTGCGGGACTAACGGCTTCTTAATACCCGAAATCGAATTAACATCGGACGTGGATAATCCTATTTGTTGTCTGTGATAAAGGATACGGTATAACAATGATTTTAGATTTGTTATTGTCATGGTTAATTCCAAAACGTAAACTTTTATATTAATTAATCAACTTGTCAATAGGAAAAACAACAGGAGAATTACATTTATACAGAATGGTGTTTTCAGTGAGCAATCACAGGGCTATCGCGCTCGTCGCGACGCATTCACTTAATGCACACATCTTTTTCACATTTCCGGACAACAAGTCCGAAGCGCAGCACGAGACTGCTAGTCGCACGGCGCACCTGACGCCTCAACTTCGCAAGTGACCAGAAGCCACACGCTTGGTTGCTGAGCCTGAAGCCATGCATTGTGCAGTGGGTGAATTAAAAATCCACTTAGTGATTTAACCATTAGCTCATTTTGCACTGGTAACTTTCAATGCGACTATATTTTTTTATTATTTTTCACAGACCGCAGCTTGACACATTCCTCACACACCTTTCGCTGCGTGTCGACAAATTGCCTTGTGGGAGATTCGTGATTACGGCCAAAACACGAATTACATTTCACATTGCAACACCTTTCCCATAAAGCCCGTCACCTAGTGGACTGTATTAAATGCCAATTCTGGAAATTACTAAAGACATGTTTGATTTTTTCACTGTTAATTTGAACTTTTGACACATGACAATACTCAAACCTATTATTATTTGTATATTATCCTCAGTTTTCTGTCCTTGTTCTTATCGCAGCGCTTGATTTAAAAGTCACCTGCTTCATTGCAAGAAACCGAAGCTGTTTGTCACGTAAAAATAAAAAAAATAATTCAAAGATACCAGACCAGTCATAATAACGCGCGATACGTATGAGGTAACTTAGGCCTAGGACTTTTAACTATTGTTTGTTCGAGTTTGTCTACAGATCGCGACAACATTCTACATCGAACTTCAGTGCACGTTCAAATCCTACTGGACGTTTCAACGAACTTCTACCTAAATATCGATTCACGAAGATGTTCGGCACGATTAAACCTCAGCGTGCTAATCCAAGACGCACGTTAACACCTGACATTCACCCAACAAACACTTTCGCAGCGGGGGACTTTCTGCAGAGAAACTATTTTATTTAAACGTCATTTTTTGTGTATTGAAATTCCGTACAAAGCGCAAATGCAATGTAGGTCAATCGCTTCGTTTCTATTTCGCCAGATGCGTTAATCTCGCACAGATATGTTAATCGGTTTATATTTTTAATTTCGAAATCGACGTTCCTTAATAATCGCATTTTTCTCATTTTCGAAAATATTATAAATACCGTCGCACGGCCTTAAGCCAAGAGAGACCAGAGATAGTACGAGAGGGAACGAACAAATTACGCGCATGCTAAGAAACATTGTACGTGTATTAAACCAAGGTATGTTTGTTTATCGTTTTGTGTAATAATTAAAAAGCCGCAAAGGTAGTTTCTTTGGCAGATGTTTTTAATAGTCTTAGGAGTCAGATAAACGGCAGTGTATTGTTCTGCACACTTAGGTCCCTGCAGAAATTGGCGACACCCTTTGACGTGATATTTGAACACGCAAATTTAAACCTTCTGATATATTAACTGCGCAATTGAAAAAGTAAAATTGTAGTCATTTTTCTACAATTTTAAGAAAAATAACTTGTGAAACGAGAAATAACCATGTCAAGCAAGTTTTTCAGGTTTGTTCCGCGTAAGATATTTTGGCAGACAGGTACAACGAAAGAAACAAGCAATTGGGTATTTCGAAAAGGTTTGGTGCATTTTTTATTGTGTTAAAACGTTCTATAATTAAGCTCAATGCCAAACTGCTTTGAAAAGCATGTTTTGTTGAAACGCAATTAAGTAAATGTTAATGATTGTTACATAATGCCTCCGGCATTTTAATGGTTACGTCATGTTATGTCAACCTTATATAATGTTGTGCGGATATTATTGAATAGGCCTACGTTTTCAAATTTCACCAAATAGGCTAATACATGACTCCGAATCGTCAATTAATTATTTTTTATTGCGGGACTAACGGCTTCTTAATACCCGAAATCGAATTAACATCGGACGTGGATAATCCTATTTGTTGTCTGTGATAAAGGATACGGTATAACAATGATTTTAGATTTGTTATTGTCATGGTTAATTCCAAAACGTAAACTTTTATATTAATTAATCAACTTGTCAATAGGAAAAACAACAGGAGAATTACATTTATACAGAATGGTGTTTTCAGTGAGCAATCACAGGGCTATCGCGCTCGTCGCGACGCATTCACTTAATGCACACATCTTTTTCACATTTCCGGACAACAAGTCCGAAGCGCAGCACGAGACTGCTAGTCGCACGGCGCACCTGACGCCTCAACTTCGCAAGTGACCAGAAGCCACACGCTTGGTTGCTGAGCCTGAAGCCATGCATTGTGCAGTGGGTGAATTAAAAATCCACTTAGTGATTTAACCATTAGCTCATTTTGCACTGGTAACTTTCAATGCGACTATATTTTTTTATTATTTTTCACAGACCGCAGCTTGACACATTCCTCACACACCTTTCGCTGCGTGTCGACAAATTGCCTTGTGGGAGATTCGTGATTACGGCCAAAACACGAATTACATTTCACATTGCAACACCTTTCCCATAAAGCCCGTCACCTAGTGGACTGTATTAAATGCCAATTCTGGAAATTACTAAAGACATGTTTGATTTTTTCACTGTTAATTTGAACTTTTGACACATGACAATACTCAAACCTATTATTATTTGTATATTATCCTCAGTTTTCTGTCCTTGTTCTTATCGCAGCGCTTGATTTAAAAGTCACCTGCTTCATTGCAAGAAACCGAAGCTGTTTGTCACGTAAAAATAAAAAAAATAATTCAAAGATACCAGACCAGTCATAATAACGCGCGATACGTATGAGGTAACTTAGGCCTAGGACTTTTAACTATTGTTTGTTCGAGTTTGTCTACAGATCGCGACAACATTCTACATCGAACTTCAGTGCACGTTCAAATCCTACTGGACGTTTCAACGAACTTCTACCTAAATATCGATTCACGAAGATGTTCGGCACGATTAAACCTCAGCGTGCTAATCCAAGACGCACGTTAACACCTGACATTCACCCAACAAACACTTTCGCAGCGGGGGACTTTCTGCAGAGAAACTATTTTATTTAAACGTCATTTTTTGTGTATTGAAATTCCGTACAAAGCGCAAATGCAATGTAGGTCAATCGCTTCGTTTCTATTTCGCCAGATGCGTTAATCTCGCACAGATGTGTTAATCGGTTTATATTTTTAATTTCGAAATCGACGTTCCTTAATAATCGCATTTTTCTCATTTTCGAAAATATTATAAATACCGTCGCACGGCCTTAAGCCAAGAGAGACCAGAGATAGTACGAGAGGGAACGAACAAATTACGCGCATGCTAAGAAACATTGTACGTGTATTAAACCAAGGTATGTTTGTTTATCGTTTTGTGTAATAATTAAAAAGCCGCAAAGGTAGTTTCTTTGGGAGATGTTTTTAATAGTCTTAGGAGTCAGATAAACGGCAGTGTATTGTTCTGCACACTTAGGTCCCTGCAGAAATTGGCGACACCCTTTGACGTGATATTTGAACACGCAAATTTAAACCTTCTGATATATTAACTGCGCAATTGAAAAAGTAAAATTGTAGTCATTTTTCTACAATTTTAAGAAAAATAACTTGTGAAACGAGAAATAACCATGTCAAGCAAGTTTTTCAGGTTTGTTCCGCGTAAGATATTTTGGCAGACAGGTACAACGAAAGAAACAAGCAATTGGGTATTTCGAAAAGGTTTGGTGCATTTTTTATTGTGTTAAAACGTTCTATAATTAAGCTCAATGCCAAACTGCTTTGAAAAGCATGTTTTGTTGAAACGCAATTAAGTAAATGTTAATGATTGTTACATAATGCCTCCGGCATTTTAATGGTTACGTCATGTTATGTCAACCTTATATAATGTTGTGCGGATATTATTGAATAGGCCTACGTTTTCAAATTTCACCAAATAGGCTAATACATGACTCCGAATCGTCAATTAATTATTTTTTATTGCGGGACTAACGGCTTCTTAATACCCGAAATCGAATTAACATCGGACGTGGATAATCCTATTTGTTGTCTGTGATAAAGGATACGGTATAACAATGATTTTAGATTTGTTATTGTCATGGTTAATTCCAAAACGTAAACTTTTATATTAATTAATCAACTTGTCAATAGGAAAAACAACAGGAGAATTACATTTATACAGAATGGTGTTTTCAGTGAGCAATCACAGGGCTATCGCGCTCGTCGCGACGCATTCACTTAATGCACACATCTTTTTCACATTTCCGGACAACAAGTCCGAAGCGCAGCACGAGACTGCTAGTCGCACGGCGCACCTGACGCCTCAACTTCGCAAGTGACCAGAAGCCACACGCTTGGTTGCTGAGCCTGAAGCCATGCATTGTGCAGTGGGTGAATTAAAAATCCACTTAGTGATTTAACCATTAGCTCATTTTGCACTGGTAACTTTCAATGCGACTATATTTTTTTATTATTTTTCACAGACCGCAGCTTGACACATTCCTCACACACCTTTCGCTGCGTGTCGACAAATTGCCTTGTGGGAGATTCGTGATTACGGCCAAAACACGAATTACATTTCACATTGCAACACCTTTCCCATAAAGCCCGTCACCTAGTGGACTGTATTAAATGCCAATTCTGGAAATTACTAAAGACATGTTTGATTTTTTCACTGTTAATTTGAACTTTTGACACATGACAATACTCAAACCTATTATTATTTGTATATTATCCTCAGTTTTCTGTCCTTGTTCTTATCGCAGCGCTTGATTTAAAAGTCACCTGCTTCATTGCAAGAAACCGAAGCTGTTTGTCACGTAAAAATAAAAAAAATAATTCAAAGATACCAGACCAGTCATAATAACGCGCGATACGTATGAGGTAACTTAGGCCTAGGACTTTTAACTATTGTTTGTTCGAGTTTGTCTACAGATCGCGACAACATTCTACATCGAACTTCAGTGCACGTTCAAATCCTACTGGACGTTTCAACGAACTTCTACCTAAATATCGATTCACGAAGATGTTCGGCACGATTAAACCTCAGCGTGCTAATCCAAGACGCACGTTAACACCTGACATTCACCCAACAAACACTTTCGCAGCGGGGGACTTTCTGCAGAGAAACTATTTTATTTAAACGTCATTTTTTGTGTATTGAAATTCCGTACAAAGCGCAAATGCAATGTAGGTCCATCGCTTCGTTTCTATTTCGCCAGATGCGTTAATCTCGCACAGATGTGTTAATCGGTTTATATTTTTAATTTCGAAATCGACGTTCCTTAATAATCGCATTTTTCTCATTTTCGAAAATATTATAAATACCGTCGCACGGCCTTAAGCCAAGAGAGACCAGAGATAGTACGAGAGGGAACGAACAAATTACGCGCATGCTAAGAAACATTGTACGTGTATTAAACCAAGGTATGTTTGTTTATCGTTTTGTGTAATAATTAAAAAGCCGCAAAGGTAGTTTCTTTGGCAGATGTTTTTAATAGTCTTAGGAGTCAGATAAACGGCAGTGTATTGTTCTGCACACTTAGGTCCCTGCAGTGTATCAGCGTTTTCCACTGTATAATAAAGCTTGTACTGCAAAAAATATTTTTCATCGAAAAGTCATATACTGCAAAATGCACAAGTGCTGAAATCGCACAGTTACATACGTTGTGCAACCGCAAAAGCAATACTGGAGTATCAGCGTTTTCCACTGTATAATAAAGCTTGTACTGCAAAAAAATATTTTTCATCGAAAAGTCATATACTGCAAAATGGACAAGTGCTGAAATCGCACAGTTGCATACGTTGTGCAACCGCAAAAGCAATACTGGTGTATCAGCGTTTTCCACTGTATAATAAAGCTTGTACTGCAAAAAATATTTTTCATCGAAAAGTCATATACTGCAAAATGCACAAGTGCTGAAATCGCACAGTTACATACGTTGTGCAACCGCAAAAGCAATACTGGAATATCAGCGTTGTCCACTGTATAATAAAGCTTGTACTGCAAAAAAATATTTTTCATCGAAAAGTCATATACTGCAAAATGGACAAGTGCTGAAATCTCATAGTTACATACGTTGTGCAACCGCAAAAGCAATACTGGTGTATCAGCGTTTTCCACTGTATAATAAAGCTTGTACTGCAAAAAATATTTTTCATCGAAAAGTCATACACTGCAAAATGCACAAGTGCTGAAATCGCACAGTTACATACGTTGTGCAACCGCAAAAGCAATACTGGAGTATCAGCGTTTTCCACTGTATAATAAAGCTTGTACTGCAAAAAAATATTTTTCATCGAAAAGTCATATACTGCAAAATGGACAAGTGCTGAAATCACGTTGTGCACCCGCAAAAGCAATACTGGTGTATCAGCGTTTTCCACTGTATAATAAAGCTTGTACTGCAAAACAATATTTTCATCGAAAAGTCATATATTGCAAAATGGACAAGTGCTGAAATCTCATAGTTACATACGTTGTGCAAGCGCAAAAGCAATACTGGAATATCAGCGTTGTCCACTGCATAATAAAGCTTGTACTGCAAAAAATATTTTTATCGAAAAGTGATGTACTGCAAAATGGACAAGTGCTGAAATCGCATACTTGCATACGTTGTGCAACCGCAAAAGCAATACTGGAATAGCAGCGTTTTCCACTGTATAATAAAGCTTGTACTGAAAAAAAATATTTTTTATCGAAAAGTCATATACTGCAAAATGGACAAGTGTTGAAATCGCACAGTTGCATACGTTGTGCAACCGCAAAAGCAATACTGGAATACCAGCGTTTTCCACTGTATAACAAAACTTGTACTGCAAAAAAATATTTTTCATCGAAAAGTCATATA
The DNA here is from genome assembly GCF_947561715.1 of Ascidia mentula. Classification (NCBI taxonomy): domain Eukaryota; kingdom Metazoa; phylum Chordata; class Ascidiacea; order Phlebobranchia; family Ascidiidae; genus Ascidia; species Ascidia mentula. The sequence goes on along the minus strand of NC_138569.1, from coordinate 11,696,978 downwards.
CTGCAAAATGGACAAGTGCTGAAATCTCATAGTTACATACGTTGTGCAACCGCAAAAGCAATACTGGAGTATCAGCGTTTTCCACTGTATAATAAAGCTTGTACTGCAAAAAAATATTTTTCATCGAAAAGTCATATACTGCAAAATGGACAAGTGCTGAAATCGCATAGTTACATACGTTGTGCAACCGCAAAAGCAACACAGGAATATCAGCGTTGTCCACTGCATAATAAAGCTTGAACTGCAAAAAAATATTTTTCATCGAAAAGTCATATACTGCAATATGGACAAGTGCTGAAATCGCATAGTTACATACGTTGTGCAACCGCAAAAGCAATACTGGAGTACCAGCGTTTTCCACTGTATGATAAAGCTTGTACTGAAAAAAAATATTTTTCATTGCACAACGTATGCAACTATGCGATTTCAGCACTTGTCCATTTTGCAGTACATCACTTTTCGATAAAAATATTTTTTTTCATTACAAGCTTCATTATACAGTGGAATACGCTGGTACTCCAGTATTGCTTTTGCGGTTGCACAACGTATGTAACTATGCGATTTCAGCACTTGTCCATTTTGCAGTATATGACTTTTCGATAAAAAATATTTTTTTTCAGTACAAGCTTTATTATACAGTGGAAAACGCTGCTACTCCAGTATTGCTTTTGCGGTTGCACAACGTATGTAACTATGCGATTTCAGCACTTGTCTATTTTGCAGTATATGACTTTTCGATAAAAAATATTTTTTTTCAGTACAAGCTTTATTATACAGTGGAAAACGCTGCTACTCCAGTATTGCTTTTGCGGTTGCACAACGTATGTAACTATGCGATTTCAGCACTTGTCCATTTTGCAGTACATCACTCTCCCAGTCATAAATTTAGGCACGGCCCTTGTCACTTTATGTCAAGATACGCTTGGCATCAAGCTTGGGCGACGCATGTTCACCGTACTTAAATGTTGGATATATGTTCGGCGTATGTTCTACAATTGAACAAATCCAAGCTTGGCCGAGCGAGCTTTCGCCGTGCGTTTACCGAACATAGTGATACTGCCTGTCTACTTTCAAAATATGACCTCATCAAACTCGCTACTTGACCGTCTCGCACGTAACACGACTTAAATTACATAATATTTTATTGAAAGTAACAACCCAAAAACAAAAATACAGTGGCAAGCGCAGTGCAAGTACGGTGTAACATTAGGTGCACTGTTCGACGAAACTATGTACTCTGAGACGTGGTGGGCTTAATTGAGGATAAATTGCCGTTTCTTGATATTCTGTGGTCACTCCGTCAACAACTCCAGGTAAAACTCGTTTCACCGCTGTGGCGATTTCTTGGTATTTAACTGCCGGCGTCTTGCATCTTTCAATGCGTCTGCAGAACACAAAACATAAGATTTAGTTAAAATTTTGGTAACATTCTATCGTGCACAGAAATTAAATATTTGACATGTGGGAATTAAATATGTGAAAGTTGTGACAACTTCACAATCGGAAGGCTTTACAATGAGGCCCGCAGTGTGGCGTGTCTTGTGAGATTTCTAAAGCAATTTGACTCACCCAACATAAATGCCAACAGAGGATGTGATTTGAATGGGATTTTTGTTTTCCTGCGTCCAACCGCCAAAACAAAATTGAAGAGCCAGGTGTTTTGTCATAAACAGCTTTACAGAATTCCGGAAGGTGCCACGAAGTTGGTCAATGTCCATCACTTGGGCAAGTTTTACTTTGTCCTTTTGAAAAGTATCAACATACAAAATGATTGAAATGTAGAGCAGATGTCATTTACAGTGTAAAGCATGCAGACAAAAGCCTCAGTGCATTAGGTAAAAAGAAAGCTCACATTTGGTTTAGTAAGTAGAGCCATCAGATGTTCTTCGTTGACAGCTGATTGCGGCAAAATCTTTTCTGCCACACATGTGTTTTTTTTCTGTCAGAGTTTCCATTCTCTGAATTCGGTCACCAATCCTCCGCATTTCTTCCTTCACCTTTATTGTTTTGTCGATAAGGATGCCAATGTTTTCAGACAGTTCATGCTCCTGTCATTGTGACATTGTTTTTGCTGCTTGGGTGGCAAGAACCTGTTGAAAGTAAACTAAAATAAGCAAATGCACAAGCAAAGGTCCCCAGTCAATTAAAAAACTAGATGAATAATATGTGCCAGTTTTATGCATAAAAATCAGCACAAGGTTTATGGACACCTTTTTTTGCAAGAGAGGTATCGTGGAAGAAGAACTGCTTTCAGTGGATTCGCTCATTAGAATGTTCCTATCCAGATCAGCAAATCTACATTTTCTTTTCAAACAACGGGCATGTGTGCCTGAAAAGAACAAAATGCATGAAACAAAAATGCACAATTATTTGGCACAAACACACAACTTACTCCCTTCACAAAGAATGGTGGAAGGACATGTCTGCCAAGCTGCATCCGCAGAAATTTCATTTTTCAAGAAGCTTTGTACATCCAAATCGCTGGGTATCCACTTACATGCATTGGCGCCGACCATCCAGCTCTTGGGGATTTTATACAAACAAAATTTTCCATTCTAATGTACTGTGGAAGAAACAAATATACATGCAGATATATCATGTGGCATAAAGCAAATTAATGACAACGAAATGTCCTTTATATGGCAACAGAACACATTTTTAATTTGATCATTAACTTTCAGCAGAAAATAATCACCATTCAAACCACACACTTTGTAAATTCCGACATGTTTTAAGTTGACAAGGTTTTTGAGAAGACGACAAAAGGCAATATTGCTTTGACAGTTTTTTCGACTGGATATTATATAGAATTAGGAAACATATAATGGGAAGTTTGGTTTTCATAAAATGCAAATCTTGCAATTTGTTGCATAGGTTTGTAGCCAGATTTAAAACTTTTTTTCAAACAACCCAAGTAATTTTCAAATTGAAAACAGCCAATGTTTTCCAATGAACCATGTTTTTCATAATCATTACACAAGTGGATCAAACAATGAACATTGTAACTGACAAATGCTTTACCATAAATATGTGAAGATTTGCTAACAAAGTCTTTTAGCATTTGGACACATAACGAAATCTCATGTGTGTTAATGTTTGGCGACAACACACATCTCGTAGCTAAAGAAAAATGCAGAAAATGACAATACGTTTATGGCACAGCACATTTTTATCTTTCAACAGCACAGCACCACTCCCACATACAGCATAAATAGTCTAAATTCTGTTGCTTTCCAGTAAAGCAAATCAGACAGAGGCCTCGATTTTCTGTTGAATTCAAGCGGTATAAATTCCTTATATTTTGTAAGGTTGTGGTGACGTTAACATGACGACAGTTGAAGAAAGCTTAACTTGCAATTGGCGTGGTCTACCCCTCCACCAGATTAACAATCGACGCACTACACCCAAACATGCAAGATGCGTATTCACCCTTGATCTAAATTTGAGTCGCAAGTATATCAAACAGAAATACCTGACATAAAACAACTGCTGTCGTAAACCACCTGTAAATTTAGACAAGGTTTCCCGCCGTCAAGTCATTACAACAAACAACTCATTCATTACGCAGTTAGCCAAGCCTCCTAGCCTGCCCTGCCTGCTTGTTGTTCATCCAACCATGACGAAGCAGCGCATCAGCTTCGCTTTGAAATATTTAAAAAAACATTTTAGTTAGCTCGCAAAATCAACAAATATTATGGAAAAATCACTGACAATAATTTGCCCTCCAAAACTGCATGTGTCACAACCCCACGGCAGAACTCACCAAGAGAGGTACAACCAAACTACCTCAAAATACAATAAAATCAACTTCATGCTTCTATGCCCACCTTATGACAAAACAATATGATATGTGTGACACATGTATACACAGAAAAACTCCCGCCGACGAAACTCACCTTCAAGCACCGTATTACACTTCAAAATTATTTTGCGCAGAGGGAAATTATGCAAACTTAAGCACGGCGCACCATTCGTAAACCGAACGTATAAGTTTGGCTGACGTCCAATTAAGTGCTGATTGGCCGTGCCAAGCTTAAACGCACTAAACCGAGCTTAAACCAAGCTAGGCCCATACTAAAGGTGTAGATAATTTTTGACTGGGAAGCTTTATTATACAGTGGAAAACGCTGCTATTCCAGTATTGCTTTTGCGGTTGCACAACGTATGTAACTATGCGATTTCAGCACTTGTCTATTTTGCAGTATATGACTTTTCGATAAAAAATATTTTTTTTCAGTACAAGCTTTATTATACAGTGGAAAACGCTGCTACTCCAGTATTGCTTTTGCGGTTGCACAACGTATGCAACTATGCGATTTCAGCACTTGTCCATTTTGCAGTACATCACTTTTCGATAAAAATATTGTTTTTCATTACAAGCTTTATTATACAGTGGAAAACGCTGGTACTCCAGTATTGCTTTTGCGGTTGCACAACGTATGTAACTATGCGATTTCAGCACTTGTCTATTTTGCAGTATATGACTTTTCGATAAAAAATATTTTTTTTCAGTACAAGCTTTATTATACAGTGGAAAACGCTGGTACTCCAGTATTGCTTTTGCGGTTGCACAACGTATGTAACTATGCGATTTCAGCACTTGTCCATTTTGCAGTATATGACTTTTCGATAAAAAATATTTCTTTTCAGTACAAGCTTTATTATACAGTGGAAAACGCTGGTACTCCAGTATTGCTTTTGCGGTTGCACAACGTATGTAACTATGCGATTTCAGCACTTGTCTATTTTGCAGTATATGACTTTTCGATAAAAAATATTTTTTTTCAGTACAAGCTTTATTATACAGTGGAAAACGCTGCTACTCCAGTATTGCTTTTGCGGTTGCACAACGTATGTAACTATGCGATTTCAGCACTTGTCTATTTTGCAGTATATGACTTTTCGATAAAAAATATTTTTTTTCAGTACAAGCTTTATTATACAGTGGAAAACGCTGCTACTCCAGTATTGCTTTTGCGGTTGCACAACGTATGCAACTATGCGATTTCAGCACTTGTCCATTTTGCAGTACATCACTTTTCGATAAAAATATTGTTTTTCATTACAAGCTTTATTATACAGTGGAAAACGCTGGTACTCCAGTATTGCTTTTGCGGTTGCACAACGTATGTAACTATGCGATTTCAGCACTTGTCTATTTTGCAGTATATGACTTTTCGATAAAAAATATTTTTTTTCAGTACAAGCTTTATTATACAGTGGAAAACGCTGGTACTCCAGTATTGCTTTTGCGGTTGCACAACGTATGTAACTATGCGATTTCAGCACTTGTCCATTTTGCAGTATATGACTTTTCGATAAAAAATATTTCTTTTCAGTACAAGCTTTATTATACAGTGGAAAACGCTGGTACTCCAGTATTGCTTTTGCGGTTGCACAACGTATGTAACTATGCGATTTCAGCACTTGTCTATTTTGCAGTATACGACTTTTCGATAAAAAATATTTTTTTTCAGTACAAGCTTTATTATACAGTGGAAAACGCTGCTACTCCAGTATTGCTTTTGCGGTTGCACAACGTATGTAACTATGCGATTTCAGCACTTGTCTATTTTGCAGTATATGACTTTTCGATAAAAAATATTTTTTTTCAGTACAAGCTTTATTATACAGTGGAAAACGCTGCTACTCCAGTATTGCTTTTGCGGTTGCACAACGTATGCAACTATGCGATTTCAGCACTTGTCCATTTTGCAGTACATCACTTTTCGATAAAAATATTGTTTTTCATTACAAGCTTTATTATACAGTGGAAAACGCTGGTACTCCAGTATTGCTTTTGCGGTTGCACAACGTATGTAACTATGCGATTTCAGCACTTGTCCATTTTGCAGTATATGACTTTTCGATAAAAAATATTTTTTTGCAGTACAAGCTTTATTATACAGTGGAAAACGCTGGTACTCCAGTATTGCTTTTGCGGTTGCACAACGTATGTAACTATGCGATTTCAGCACTTGTCTATTTTGCAGTATATGACTTTTCGATAAAAAATATTTTTTTTCAGTACAAGCTTTATTATACAGTGGAAAACGCTGGTACTCCAGTATTGCTTTTGCGGTTGCACAACGTATGTAACTATGCGATTTCAGCACTTGTCTATTTTGCAGTATATGACTTTTCGATAAAAAATATTTTTTTTCAGTACAAGCTTTATTATACAGTGGAAAACGCTGCTACTCCAGTATTGCTTTTGCGGTTGCACAACGTATGTAACTATGCGATTTCAGCACTTGTCCATTTTGCAGTATATGACTTTTCGATGAAAAATATTTTTTTGCAGTACAAGCTTTATTATACAGTGGAAAACGCTGATACTCCAGTATTGCTTTTGCGGTTGCACAACGTATGCAACTGTGCGATTTCAGCACTTGTCCATTTTGCAGTATATGACTTTTCGATGAAAAATATTTTTTTGCAGTACAAGCTTTGTTATACAGTGGAAAACGCTGGCATTCCAGTATTGCTTTTGCGGTTGCACAACGTATGCAACTGTGCGATTTCAGCACTTGTCTATTTTGCCGTTTTTGACTTTTCGATAAAAAATATTTTTTTGCAGTACAAGCTTTATTATACAGTGGAAAACGCTGATACTCCAGTATTGCTTTTGCGGTTGCACAACGTATGTAACTATGAGATTTCAGCACTTCTCCTATTGCAGTATATGACTTTTCGATAAAAAATAATTTTTTTCAGTACAAGCTATGTGATACAGTGGAAAATGCTGGTATTCCAGTATTGCTTTTGCTGTTGCACAACGTATGCAACTGTGCGATTTCAACACTTGTCTATTTTGTAGTATCCCAGTCAAAAATTATCTACCCCTTTAGTATGGGCCTAGCTTGGTTTAAGCTCGGTTTAGTGCGTTTAAGCTTGACACGGCCAATCAGCACTTATTCGGACGTCAGCCAAACTTATAGGTTCGGTTTACGCATGGTGCGCCGTGCTTAAGTTTGCATAATTTCCCCCTGCGGAAAATAATTTTGAAGTGTAATACGGTGCTTGAAGGTGAGTTTTGTCGGCGGGAGTTTTTCCTTGTATACCTGTGTCACACATATCATATTGTTTTGTCATAAGGTGGGCATAGAAGCATGAAGTTGATTTTATTTTATTTTGAGGTAGTTTGGTTGTACCTCTCTTGGTGAGTTCTGCCGTGGGGTTGTGACACGTGCAGTTTTGGAGGGCAAATTATTGTCAGTGATTTTTACCATAATAGGCTATTTGTTGATTTTGCGAGCTAACTAAAATGTTTTTTTAAATATTACAAAGCGAAGCTGAGGCGCTGCTTCGTTATGGTTGAATGAACAACAAGCAGGCAGGACAGGCTAGGAGGCTTGGCTAACTGCGTAATTAATGAGTTGTTTGTTGTAGTAATGACTTGACGGCGGGAAACCTTGTCTAAATTTACAGGTGGTTTACGACAGCAGTTGTTTTATGTCAAGTATTTCTGTTTGATATACTTGCGACTCAAATTTAGATCAAGGGTGAATACGCATCTTGCATGTTTGGGTGTAATGCGTCGATTGTTAATCTGGTTGTAGATTCCCAAACCCGATTTCGTTAGTTCTTTCCATTACGTTTTCTATGTTTGGCACAACTTCCGTTATTGCGTCACAAAGGCTGCGCAGTAGCCGTGCGCGTGCAGACCGCATGGTTGTGTTTTTTCTTTGTTAGTTGTGTTACCAGTTATTGTGGTATCTTTAATAATAATGATTCTATTTGAATAAGTTGCAAAACTGCGAAATAGTTTGTTTACTGTGCCTTGCAACAATTGAAACTTTACTGGATTATAATAATGCTACTGAAAAATGTGTTGTCACAACGGACAATTCTCTGAATAAGATCGGTCGCAAAACAGTTCGGTAAGTGCGATTGATTTTGCTATAGTGTAAATTTGTTTACGTATTGATTGTACAATTGTGTTTCTTTACTAGAAACCGCTCCCGTTCCGGCGCCGTGACTTTGCGCCCGTCATTCATTTCACATTGAATACAACTGTGTTTTGTGTCCTGTACTTGGTGACTACCTGGGAAGCTAGGAGCGCGTTTCGAGACATTTTGTGCTGAACCGCTGTGCAACGTGTAGCGTTACCGATCGGCTAGAAAAAGCACGTTACACTGGTGGAGGGGTAGACCACGCCAATTGCAAGTTAAGCTTTCTTCAACTGTCGTCATGTTAACGTCACCACAACCTTACAAAACATGAGGAATTTATACCGCTTGAGTTCAACAGAAAATCGAGGCCTTTGTCTGATTTGCTTTACTGGAAAGCAACAGAATTCAGACTATTTATGCTGTATGTGGGAGTGGTGCTGTTAAAAGATAAAAATGTGCTGTGCCATAAACGTATTGTCATTTTCTGCATTTTTCTTTAGCTATGAGATGTTTGTTGTCGCCAAACATTAACACACATGAGTTTTCGTTATGTGTCAAAATGCTAAAAGACTTTGTTAGCAAATCTTCACATATTTATGGTAAAGCATTTGTCAGTTACAATGTTCATTGTTTGATCCACTTGTGTAATGATTATGAAAAACATGGTTCATTGGAAAACATTGGCTGTTTTCAATTTGAAAATTACTGGGGTTGTTTGAAAAAAAGTTGTGAATCTGGCTACAAACCTATGCAACAAATTGCAAGATTTGCATTTTATGAAAACCAAACTTCCCATTATATGTTTCTTAATTTCCATATAATATCCCGTCGAAAAAACTGTCAAAGCAATAGTGCAAATTAACCAAATAGTAAATTTCCCTCCAAGTGTTCCTTTCACACACAATAACAAGGTTTGTGGATTGGCCAATAGCAATTTTACAACAAAAATCAGCGACTCGACCATTTCACAAAGCAATGATATTTATCGACTTTGTGACATTTACACTATTGATTCTTGGTTGCATATTGTCGTTCAAAAACAGTTGTCGTCTTTTCAAAAAACCTTGTCAACTTAAAACATGTCGGAATTTACAAAGTGTGTGGTTTTTATGGTGATAATGATCAAATTAGAAGGTGCATTCTGTTGCCATATAAAGGACATTTTGTTGCCATTAATTTGCTTTATGCCACATGATATATCTGCATGTATATTTGTTTCTTCCACAGTACATTAGAATGAAAAATTTTGTTTGTATAAAATCCCCAAAGGCTGGATGGTCGGCACCAATGCATGTAAGTGGACACCCATCAATTTGGATGTATAAAGATTCTTGAAAAATGAAATTTCTGTGGATGCAGCTTGGCAGACATGTCCTTCCACCATTCTTTGTGAAGGGAGTAAGTTGTGTATTTGTGCCAAATAATTGTGCATTTTTGTTTCATGCACTTTGTTCTTTTCAGGCACAAATGCGCGTTGTTTGAAAAGAAAATGTAGATCTGCTGATCTGGAAAGGGACGTTCTAATGAGCGAATCCACTGAAAGCAGTTCTTCTTCCACGATACCTCTCTTGCAAAAAAAGGTCCATAAACCTTGTGCTGATTTTTATGCATAAAACTGGCACATATTATTCATCTTTATTTTTTTGATTGACTGGGGACCTTTGCTTGTGCATTTGCTTATTTTAGTTTACTTTCAACAGGTTCTTGCCACCCAAGCAGCAAAAACAACGTCACAATGACAGGAGCATGAACTGTCTGAAAACATTGGCATCCTTATCGACAAAACAATAAAGGTGAAGGAAGAAATGCGGAGGATTGGTGACCGAATTCAGAGAATGGAAACTCTGACAGAAAAAAAACACATGTGTGGCAGAAAAGTTTTTGCCGCAATCAGCTGTCAACGAAGAACATCTGATGGCTCTACTTACTAAACCAAATGTGAGCTTTCTTTTTACCTAATGCACTGAGGCTTTTGTCTGCATGCTTTACACTGTAAATGACATCTGCTCTACATTTCAATCATTTTGTATGTTGATACTTTTCAAAAGGACAAAGTAAAACTTGCCCAAGTGATGGACATGGACCAACTTCGTGGCACCTTCCGGAATTCTGTAAAGCTGTTTATGACAAAACACCTGGCTCTTCAATTTTGTTTTGGCGCAGGAAAACAAAAATCCCATTCAAATCGCATCCTCTGTTGGCATATATGTTGGGTGAGTCAAATTGCTTTGGAAATCTCACAATACACGCCACACTGCGGGCCTCATTGTAAAGCCTTCCGATTGTGAAGTTGTCACAACTTTCACATATTTAATTCCCACATGTCAAATATTTAATTTCTGTGCACCACAGAATGTTACCAAAATTTTAACTAAATCATATGTTTTATGTTCTGCAGACGCATTGAAAGATGCAAGACGCAGGCAGTGAAATACCAAGAAATCGCCACGGCGGGGAAACGAGTTTTACCTGGAGTTGTTGCCGGAGTGACGACAGAATATCAAGAAACGGCAATCAATCCTCAATAAAGCCCACCACGTCCCAGAGTACATAGTTTCCTCGAACAGTGCACTTCAAGTTACTCTGTACTTCCACTGCGCTTGCCACTGTATTTTTATTTATGTGTTGTTGCTTTCAATAAAATATTGTGTTAATTTAAGTCGTGTTACGTGCGAGACGGTGAAGTAGCGAGTTTGATCAGGTCATATTTTGAAAGCAGCCAGGCAATATCATTATGTTCGGTAAACGCACGGCGAAAGCTCGCTCGGCCAAGCTTGGATTTGTTCAATTGTAGAACATACGCCGAACATATATCCAACATTTAAGTACGGTGAACATGCGTCGCCCAAGCTTGATGCCAAGCGTATCTTGACATAAAGTGACAAGGGCCGTGCCTAAATTTATGACTGGGATATTGCAAAATGGACAAGTGCTGAAATCTCATAGTTACATACGTTGTGCAACCGCAAAAGCAATACTGGAATATCAGCGTTGTCCACTGCATAATAAAGCTTGTACTGCAAAAAATATTTTTCATCGAAAAGTCATATACTGCAAAATGCACAAGTGCTGAAATCGCACAGTTACATACGTTGTGCAACCGCAAAAGCAATACTGGAGTATCAGCGTTTTCCACTGTATAATAAAGCTTGTAGTGCAAAAAAATATTTTTCATCGAAAAGTCATATACTGCAAAATGGACAAGTGCTGAAATCGCATAGTTACATACGTTGTGCAACCGCAAAAGCAATACTGGAGTATCAGCGTTTTCCACTGTATAATAAAGCTTGTAGTGCAAAAAAATATTTTTCATCGAAAAGTCATATACTGCAAAATGGACAAGTGCTGAAATCGCATAGTTACATACGTTGTGCAACCGCAAAAGCAATACTGGAGTATCAGCGTTTTCCAATGTATAATAAAGCTTGTACTGCAAAAAAATATTTTTCATCGAAAAGTCATATACTGCAAAATGGACAAGTGCTGAAATCGCATAGTTACATACGTTGTGCAACCGCAAAAGCAATACTGGAATATCAGCGTTGTCCACTGTATAACAAAGCTTGTACTGAAAAAAATTATTTTTTGTCGAAAAGTCATATACTGCAAAATGGACAAGTGCTGAAATCGCATAGTTACATACGTTGTGCAACCGCAAAAGCAATACTGGAATATCAGCGTTGTCCACTGTATAATAAAGCTTGTACTGCAAAAAAATGTTTTTCATCGAAAAGTCATATACTGCAAAAAGGACAAGTGCTGAAATCTCATAGTTACATACGTTGTGCAACCGCAAAAGCAATACTGGTGTTGCAGAGAAACTATTTTATTTAAACGTCATTTTTTGTGTGTTGAAATTCCGTACAAAGCGCAAATGCAATGTAGGTCAATCGCTTCGTTTCTATTTCGCCAGATGCGTTAATCTCGCACAGATGTGTTAATCGGTTTATATTTTTAATTTCGAAATCGACGTTCCTTAATAATCGCATTTTTCTCATTTTCGAAAATATTATAAATACCGTCGCACGGCCTTAAGCCAAGAGAGACCAGAGATAGTACGAGAGGGAACGAACAAATTACGCGCATGCTAAGAAACATTGTACGTGTATTAAACCAAGGTATGTTTGTTTATCGTTTTGTGTAATAATTAAAAAGCCGCAAAGGTAGTTTCTTTGGCAGATGTTTTTAATAGTCTTAGGAGTCAGATAAACGGCAGTGTATTGTTCTGCACACTTAGGTCCCTGCAGAAATTGGCGACACCCTTTGACGTGATATTTGAACACGCAAATTTAAACCTTCTGATATATTAACTGCGCAATTGAAAAAGTAAAATTGTAGTCATTTTTCTACAATTTTAAGAAAAATAACTTGTGAAACGAGAAATAACCATGTCAAGCAAGTTTTTCAGGTTTGTTCCGCGTAAGATATTTTGGCAGACAGGTACAACGAAAGAAACAAGCAATTGGGTATTTCGAAAAGGTTTGGTGCATTTTTTATTGTGTTAAAACGTTCTATAATTAAGCTCAATGCCAAACTGCTTTGAAAAGCATGTTTTGTTGAAACGCAATTAAGTAAATGTTAATGATTGTTACATAATGCCTCCGGCATTTTAATGGTTACGTCATGTTATGTCAACCTTATATAATGTTGTGCGGATATTATTGAATAGGCCTACGTTTTCAAATTTCACCAAATAGGCTAATACATGACTCCGAATCGTCAATTAATTATTTTTTATTGCGGGACTAACGGCTTCTTAATACCCGAAATCGAATTAACATCGGACGTGGATAATCCTATTTGTTGTCTGTGATAAAGGATACGGTATAACAATGATTTTAGATTTGTTATTGTCATGGTTAATTCCAAAACGTAAACTTTTATATTAATTAATCAACTTGTCAATAGGAAAAACAACAGGAGAATTACATTTATACAGAATGGTGTTTTCAGTGAGCAATCACAGGGCTATCGCGCTCGTCGCGACGCATTCACTTAATGCACACATCTTTTTCACATTTCCGGACAACAAGTCCGAAGCGCAGCACGAGACTGCTAGTCGCACGGCGCACCTGACGCCTCAACTTCGCAAGTGACCAGAAGCCACACGCTTGGTTGCTGAGCCTGAAGCCATGCATTGTGCAGTGGGTGAATTAAAAATCCACTTAGTGATTTAACCATTAGCTCATTTTGCACTGGTAACTTTCAATGCGACTATATTTTTTTATTATTTTTCACAGACCGCAGCTTGACACATTCCTCACACACCTTTCGCTGCGTGTCGACAAATTGCCTTGTGGGAGATTCGTGATTACGGCCAAAACACGAATTACATTTCACATTGCAACACCTTTCCCATAAAGCCCGTCACCTAGTGGACTGTATTAAATGCCAATTCTGGAAATTACTAAAGACATGTTTGATTTTTTCACTGTTAATTTGAACTTTTGACACATGACAATACTCAAACCTATTATTATTTGTATATTATCCTCAGTTTTCTGTCCTTGTTCTTATCGCAGCGCTTGATTTAAAAGTCACCTGCTTCATTGCAAGAAACCGAAGCTGTTTGTCACGTAAAAATAAAAAAAATAATTCAAAGATACCAGACCAGTCATAATAACGCGCGATACGTATGAGGTAACTTAGGCCTAGGACTTTTAACTATTGTTTGTTCGAGTTTGTCTACAGATCGCGACAACATTCTACATCGAACTTCAGTGCACGTTCAAATCCTACTGGACGTTTCAACGAACTTCTACCTAAATATCGATTCACGAAGATGTTCGGCACGATTAAACCTCAGCGTGCTAATCCAAGACGCACGTTAACACCTGACATTCACCCAACAAACACTTTCGCAGCGGGGGACTTTCTGCAGAGAAACTATTTTATTTAAACGTCATTTTTTGTGTATTGAAATTCCGTACAAAGCGCAAATGCAATGTAGGTCAATCGCTTCGTTTCTATTTCGCCAGATGCGTTAATCTCGCACAGATGTGTTAATCGGTTTATATTTTTAATTTCGAAATCGACGTTCCTTAATAATCGCATTTTTCTCATTTTCGAAAATATTATAAATACCGTCGCACGGCCTTAAGCCAAGAGAGACCAGAGATAGTACGAGAGGGAACGAACAAATTACGCGCATGCTAAGAAACATTGTACGTGTATTAAACCAAGGTATGTTTGTTTATCGTTTTGTGTAATAATTAAAAAGCCGCAAAGGTAGTTTCTTTGGCAGATGTTTTTAATAGTCTTAGGAGTCAGATAAACGGCAGTGTATTGTTCTGCACACTTAGGTCCCTGCAGAAATTGGCGACACCCTTTGACGTGATATTTGAACACGCAAATTTAAACCTTCTGATATATTAACTGCGCAATTGAAAAAGTAAAATTGTAGTCATTTTTCTACAATTTTAAGAAAAATAACTTGTGAAACGAGAAATAACCATGTCAAGCAAGTTTTTCAGGTTTGTTCCGCGTAAGATATTTTGGCAGACAGGTACAACGAAAGAAACAAGCAATTGGGTATTTCGAAAAGGTTTGGTGCATTTTTTATTGTGTTAAAACGTTCTATAATTAAGCTCAATGCCAAACTGCTTTGAAAAGCATGTTTTGTTGAAACGCAATTAAGTAAATGTTAATGATTGTTACATAATGCCTCCGGCATTTTAATGGTTACGTCATGTTATGTCAACCTTATATAATGTTGTGCGGATATTATTGAATAGGCCTACGTTTTCAAATTTCACCAAATAGGCTAATACATGACTCCGAATCGTCAATTAATTATTTTTTATTGCGGGACTAACGGCTTCTTAATACCCGAAATCGAATTAACATCGGACGTGGATAATCCTATTTGTTGTCTGTGATAAAGGATACGGTATAACAATGATTTTAGATTTGTTATTGTCATGGTTAATTCCAAAACGTAAACTTTTATATTAATTAATCAACTTGTCAATAGGAAAAACAACAGGAGAATTACATTTATACAGAATGGTGTTTTCAGTGAGCAATCACAGGGCTATCGCGCTCGTCGCGACGCATTCACTTAATGCACACATCTTTTTCACATTTCCGGACAACAAGTCCGAAGCGCAGCACGAGACTGCTAGTCGCACGGCGCACCTGACGCCTCAACTTCGCAAGTGACCAGAAGCCACACGCTTGGTTGCTGAGCCTGAAGCCATGCATTGTGCAGTGGGTGAATTAAAAATCCACTTAGTGATTTAACCATTAGCTCATTTTGCACTGGTAACTTTCAATGCGACTATATTTTTTTATTATTTTTCACAGACCGCAGCTTGACACATTCCTCACACACCTTTCGCTGCGTGTCGACAAATTGCCTTGTGGGAGATTCGTGATTACGGCCAAAACACGAATTACATTTCACATTGCAACACCTTTCCCATAAAGCCCGTCACCTAGTGGACTGTATTAAATGCCAATTCTGGAAATTACTAAAGACATGTTTGATTTTTTCACTGTTAATTTGAACTTTTGACACATGACAATACTCAAACCTATTATTATTTGTATATTATCCTCAGTTTTCTGTCCTTGTTCTTATCGCAGCGCTTGATTTAAAAGTCACCTGCTTCATTGCAAGAAACCGAAGCTGTTTGTCACGTAAAAATAAAAAAAATAATTCAAAGATACCAGACCAGTCATAATAACGCGCGATACGTATGAGGTAACTTAGGCCTAGGACTTTTAACTATTGTTTGTTCGAGTTTGTCTACAGATCGCGACAACATTCTACATCGAACTTCAGTGCACGTTCAAATCCTACTGGACGTTTCAACGAACTTCTACCTAAATATCGATTCACGAAGATGTTCGGCACGATTAAACCTCAGCGTGCTAATCCAAGACGCACGTTAACACCTGACATTCACCCAACAAACACTTTCGCAGCGGGGGACTTTCTGCAGAGAAACTATTTTATTTAAACGTCATTTTTTGTGTATTGAAATTCCGTACAAAGCGCAAATGCAATGTAGGTCAATCGCTTCGTTTCTATTTCGCCAGATGCGTTAATCTCGCACAGATGTGTTAATCGGTTTATATTTTTAATTTCGAAATCGACGTTCCTTAATAATCGCATTTTTCTCATTTTCGAAAATATTATAAATACCGTCGCACGGCCTTAAGCCAAGAGAGACCAGAGATAGTACGAGAGGGAACGAACAAATTACGCGCATGCTAAGAAACATTGTACGTGTATTAAACCAAGGTATGTTTGTTTATCGTTTTGTGTAATAATTAAAAAGCCGCAAAGGTAGTTTCTTTGGCAGATGTTTTTAATAGTCTTAGGAGTCAGATAAACGGCAGTGTATTGTTCTGCACACTTAGGTCCCTGCAGAAATTGGCGACACCCTTTGACGTGATATTTGAACACGCAAATTTAAACCTTCTGATATATTAACTGCGCAATTGAAAAAGTAAAATTGTAGTCATTTTTCTACAATTTTAAGAAAAATAACTTGTGAAACGAGAAATAACCATGTCAAGCAAGTTTTTCAGGTTTGTTCCGCGTAAGATATTTTGGCAGACAGGTACAACGAAAGAAACAAGCAATTGGGTATTTCGAAAAGGTTTGGTGCATTTTTTATTGTGTTAAAACGTTCTATAATTAAGCTCAATGCCAAACTGCTTTGAAAAGCATGTTTTGTTGAAACGCAATTAAGTAAATGTTAATGATTGTTACATAATGCCTCCGGCATTTTAATGGTTACGTCATGTTATGTCAACCTTATATAATGTTGTGCGGATATTATTGAATAGGCCTACGTTTTCAAATTTCACCAAATAGGCTAATACATGACTCCGAATCGTCAATTAATTATTTTTTATTGCGGGACTAACGGCTTCTTAATACCCGAAATCGAATTAACATCGGACGTGGATAATCCTATTTGTTGTCTGTGATAAAGGATACGGTATAACAATGATTTTAGATTTGTTATTGTCATGGTTAATTCCAAAACGTAAACTTTTATATTAATTAATCAACTTGTCAATAGGAAAAACAACAGGAGAATTACATTTATACAGAATGGTGTTTTCAGTGAGCAATCACAGGGCTATCGCGCTCGTCGCGACGCATTCACTTAATGCACACATCTTTTTCACATTTCCGGACAACAAGTCCGAAGCGCAGCACGAGACTGCTAGTCGCACGGCGCACCTGACGCCTCAACTTCGCAAGTGACCAGAAGCCACACGCTTGGTTGCTGAGCCTGAAGCCATGCATTGTGCAGTGGGTGAATTAAAAATCCACTTAGTGATTTAACCATTAGCTCATTTTGCACTGGTAACTTTCAATGCGACTATATTTTTTTATTATTTTTCACAGACCGCAGCTTGACACATTCCTCACACACCTTTCGCTGCGTGTCGACAAATTGCCTTGTGGGAGATTCGTGATTACGGCCAAAACACGAATTACATTTCACATTGCAACACCTTTCCCATAAAGCCCGTCACCTAGTGGACTGTATTAAATGCCAATTCTGGAAATTACTAAAGACATGTTTGATTTTTTCACTGTTAATTTGAACTTTTGACACATGACAATACTCAAACCTATTATTATTTGTATATTATCCTCAGTTTTCTGTCCTTGTTCTTATCGCAGCGCTTGATTTAAAAGTCACCTGCTTCATTGCAAGAAACCGAAGCTGTTTGTCACGTAAAAATAAAAAAAATAATTCAAAGATACCAGACCAGTCATAATAACGCGCGATACGTATGAGGTAACTTAGGCCTAGGACTTTTAACTATTGTTTGTTCGAGTTTGTCTACAGATCGCGACAACATTCTACATCGAACTTCAGTGCACGTTCAAATCCTACTGGACGTTTCAACGAACTTCTACCTAAATATCGATTCACGAAGATGTTCGGCACGATTAAACCTCAGCGTGCTAATCCAAGACGCACGTTAACACCTGACATTCACCCAACAAACACTTTCGCAGCGGGGGACTTTCTGCAGAGAAACTATTTTATTTAAACGTCATTTTTTGTGTATTGAAATTCCGTACAAAGCGCAAATGCAATGTAGGTCAATCGCTTCGTTTCTATTTCGCCAGATGCGTTAATCTCGCACAGATATGTTAATCGGTTTATATTTTTAATTTCGAAATCGACGTTCCTTAATAATCGCATTTTTCTCATTTTCGAAAATATTATAAATACCGTCGCACGGCCTTAAGCCAAGAGAGACCAGAGATAGTACGAGAGGGAACGAACAAATTACGCGCATGCTAAGAAACATTGTACGTGTATTAAACCAAGGTATGTTTGTTTATCGTTTTGTGTAATAATTAAAAAGCCGCAAAGGTAGTTTCTTTGGCAGATGTTTTTAATAGTCTTAGGAGTCAGATAAACGGCAGTGTATTGTTCTGCACACTTAGGTCCCTGCAGAAATTGGCGACACCCTTTGACGTGATATTTGAACACGCAAATTTAAACCTTCTGATATATTAACTGCGCAATTGAAAAAGTAAAATTGTAGTCATTTTTCTACAATTTTAAGAAAAATAACTTGTGAAACGAGAAATAACCATGTCAAGCAAGTTTTTCAGGTTTGTTCCGCGTAAGATATTTTGGCAGACAGGTACAACGAAAGAAACAAGCAATTGGGTATTTCGAAAAGGTTTGGTGCATTTTTTATTGTGTTAAAACGTTCTATAATTAAGCTCAATGCCAAACTGCTTTGAAAAGCATGTTTTGTTGAAACGCAATTAAGTAAATGTTAATGATTGTTACATAATGCCTCCGGCATTTTAATGGTTACGTCATGTTATGTCAACCTTATATAATGTTGTGCGGATATTATTGAATAGGCCTACGTTTTCAAATTTCACCAAATAGGCTAATACATGACTCCGAATCGTCAATTAATTATTTTTTATTGCGGGACTAACGGCTTCTTAATACCCGAAATCGAATTAACATCGGACGTGGATAATCCTATTTGTTGTCTGTGATAAAGGATACGGTATAACAATGATTTTAGATTTGTTATTGTCATGGTTAATTCCAAAACGTAAACTTTTATATTAATTAATCAACTTGTCAATAGGAAAAACAACAGGAGAATTACATTTATACAGAATGGTGTTTTCAGTGAGCAATCACAGGGCTATCGCGCTCGTCGCGACGCATTCACTTAATGCACACATCTTTTTCACATTTCCGGACAACAAGTCCGAAGCGCAGCACGAGACTGCTAGTCGCACGGCGCACCTGACGCCTCAACTTCGCAAGTGACCAGAAGCCACACGCTTGGTTGCTGAGCCTGAAGCCATGCATTGTGCAGTGGGTGAATTAAAAATCCACTTAGTGATTTAACCATTAGCTCATTTTGCACTGGTAACTTTCAATGCGACTATATTTTTTTATTATTTTTCACAGACCGCAGCTTGACACATTCCTCACACACCTTTCGCTGCGTGTCGACAAATTGCCTTGTGGGAGATTCGTGATTACGGCCAAAACACGAATTACATTTCACATTGCAACACCTTTCCCATAAAGCCCGTCACCTAGTGGACTGTATTAAATGCCAATTCTGGAAATTACTAAAGACATGTTTGATTTTTTCACTGTTAATTTGAACTTTTGACACATGACAATACTCAAACCTATTATTATTTGTATATTATCCTCAGTTTTCTGTCCTTGTTCTTATCGCAGCGCTTGATTTAAAAGTCACCTGCTTCATTGCAAGAAACCGAAGCTGTTTGTCACGTAAA
Organism: Ascidia mentula; assembly: GCF_947561715.1. Classification (NCBI taxonomy): domain Eukaryota; kingdom Metazoa; phylum Chordata; class Ascidiacea; order Phlebobranchia; family Ascidiidae; genus Ascidia; species Ascidia mentula. Next base: position 11,677,307 of record NC_138569.1, on the reverse strand, counting down.
AATAAAAAAAATAATTCAAAGATACCAGACCAGTCATAATAACGCGCGATACGTATGAGGTAACTTAGGCCTAGGACTTTTAACTATTGTTTGTTCGAGTTTGTCTACAGATCGCGACAACATTCTACATCGAACTTCAGTGCACGTTCAAATCCTACTGGACGTTTCAACGAACTTCTACCTAAATATCGATTCACGAAGATGTTCGGCACGATTAAACCTCAGCGTGCTAATCCAAGACGCACGTTAACACCTGACATTCACCCAACAAACACTTTCGCAGCGGGGGACTTTCTGCAGAGAAACTATTTTATTTAAACGTCATTTTTTGTGTATTGAAATTCCGTACAAAGCGCAAATGCAATGTAGGTCAATCGCTTCGTTTCTATTTCGCCAGATGCGTTAATCTCGCACAGATGTGTTAATCGGTTTATATTTTTAATTTCGAAATCGACGTTCCTTAATAATCGCATTTTTCTCATTTTCGAAAATATTATAAATACCGTCGCACGGCCTTAAGCCAAGAGAGACCAGAGATAGTACGAGAGGGAACGAACAAATTACGCGCATGCTAAGAAACATTGTACGTGTATTAAACCAAGGTATGTTTGTTTATCGTTTTGTGTAATAATTAAAAAGCCGCAAAGGTAGTTTCTTTGGCAGATGTTTTTAATAGTCTTAGGAGTCAGATAAACGGCAGTGTATTGTTCTGCACACTTAGGTCCCTGCAGAAATTGGCGACACCCTTTGACGTGATATTTGAACACGCAAATTTAAACCTTCTGATATATTAACTGCGCAATTGAAAAAGTAAAATTGTAGTCATTTTTCTACAATTTTAAGAAAAATAACTTGTGAAACGAGAAATAACCATGTCAAGCAAGTTTTTCAGGTTTGTTCCGCGTAAGATATTTTGGCAGACAGGTACAACGAAAGAAACAAGCAATTGGGTATTTCGAAAAGGTTTGGTGCATTTTTTATTGTGTTAAAACGTTCTATAATTAAGCTCAATGCCAAACTGCTTTGAAAAGCATGTTTTGTTGAAACGCAATTAAGTAAATGTTAATGATTGTTACATAATGCCTCCGGCATTTTAATGGTTACGTCATGTTATGTCAACCTTATATAATGTTGTGCGGATATTATTGAATAGGCCTACGTTTTCAAATTTCACCAAATAGGCTAATACATGACTCCGAATCGTCAATTAATTATTTTTTATTGCGGGACTAACGGCTTCTTAATACCCGAAATCGAATTAACATCGGACGTGGATAATCCTATTTGTTGTCTGTGATAAAGGATACGGTATAACAATGATTTTAGATTTGTTATTGTCATGGTTAATTCCAAAACGTAAACTTTTATATTAATTAATCAACTTGTCAATAGGAAAAACAACAGGAGAATTACATTTATACAGAATGGTGTTTTCAGTGAGCAATCACAGGGCTATCGCGCTCGTCGCGACGCATTCACTTAATGCACACATCTTTTTCACATTTCCGGACAACAAGTCCGAAGCGCAGCACGAGACTGCTAGTCGCACGGCGCACCTGACGCCTCAACTTCGCAAGTGACCAGAAGCCACACGCTTGGTTGCTGAGCCTGAAGCCATGCATTGTGCAGTGGGTGAATTAAAAATCCACTTAGTGATTTAACCATTAGCTCATTTTGCACTGGTAACTTTCAATGCGACTATATTTTTTTATTATTTTTCACAGACCGCAGCTTGACACATTCCTCACACACCTTTCGCTGCGTGTCGACAAATTGCCTTGTGGGAGATTCGTGATTACGGCCAAAACACGAATTACATTTCACATTGCAACACCTTTCCCATAAAGCCCGTCACCTAGTGGACTGTATTAAATGCCAATTCTGGAAATTACTAAAGACATGTTTGATTTTTTCACTGTTAATTTGAACTTTTGACACATGACAATACTCAAACCTATTATTATTTGTATATTATCCTCAGTTTTCTGTCCTTGTTCTTATCGCAGCGCTTGATTTAAAAGTCACCTGCTTCATTGCAAGAAACCGAAGCTGTTTGTCACGTAAAAATAAAAAAAATAATTCAAAGATACCAGACCAGTCATAATAACGCGCGATACGTATGAGGTAACTTAGGCCTAGGACTTTTAACTATTGTTTGTTCGAGTTTGTCTACAGATCGCGACAACATTCTACATCGAACTTCAGTGCACGTTCAAATCCTACTGGACGTTTCAACGAACTTCTACCTAAATATCGATTCACGAAGATGTTCGGCACGATTAAACCTCAGCGTGCTAATCCAAGACGCACGTTAACACCTGACATTCACCCAACAAACACTTTCGCAGCGGGGGACTTTCTGCAGAGAAACTATTTTATTTAAACGTCATTTTTTGTGTATTGAAATTCCGTACAAAGCGCAAATGCAATGTAGGTCCATCGCTTCGTTTCTATTTCGCCAGATGCGTTAATCTCGCACAGATGTGTTAATCGGTTTATATTTTTAATTTCGAAATCGACGTTCCTTAATAATCGCATTTTTCTCATTTTCGAAAATATTATAAATACCGTCGCACGGCCTTAAGCCAAGAGAGACCAGAGATAGTACGAGAGGGAACGAACAAATTACGCGCATGCTAAGAAACATTGTACGTGTATTAAACCAAGGTATGTTTGTTTATCGTTTTGTGTAATAATTAAAAAGCCGCAAAGGTAGTTTCTTTGGCAGATGTTTTTAATAGTCTTAGGAGTCAGATAAACGGCAGTGTATTGTTCTGCACACTTAGGTCCCTGCAGTGTATCAGCGTTTTCCACTGTATAATAAAGCTTGTACTGCAAAAAATATTTTTCATCGAAAAGTCATATACTGCAAAATGCACAAGTGCTGAAATCGCACAGTTACATACGTTGTGCAACCGCAAAAGCAATACTGGAGTATCAGCGTTTTCCACTGTATAATAAAGCTTGTACTGCAAAAAAATATTTTTCATCGAAAAGTCATATACTGCAAAATGGACAAGTGCTGAAATCGCACAGTTGCATACGTTGTGCAACCGCAAAAGCAATACTGGTGTATCAGCGTTTTCCACTGTATAATAAAGCTTGTACTGCAAAAAATATTTTTCATCGAAAAGTCATATACTGCAAAATGCACAAGTGCTGAAATCGCACAGTTACATACGTTGTGCAACCGCAAAAGCAATACTGGAATATCAGCGTTGTCCACTGTATAATAAAGCTTGTACTGCAAAAAAATATTTTTCATCGAAAAGTCATATACTGCAAAATGGACAAGTGCTGAAATCTCATAGTTACATACGTTGTGCAACCGCAAAAGCAATACTGGTGTATCAGCGTTTTCCACTGTATAATAAAGCTTGTACTGCAAAAAATATTTTTCATCGAAAAGTCATACACTGCAAAATGCACAAGTGCTGAAATCGCACAGTTACATACGTTGTGCAACCGCAAAAGCAATACTGGAGTATCAGCGTTTTCCACTGTATAATAAAGCTTGTACTGCAAAAAAATATTTTTCATCGAAAAGTCATATACTGCAAAATGGACAAGTGCTGAAATCACGTTGTGCACCCGCAAAAGCAATACTGGTGTATCAGCGTTTTCCACTGTATAATAAAGCTTGTACTGCAAAACAATATTTTCATCGAAAAGTCATATATTGCAAAATGGACAAGTGCTGAAATCTCATAGTTACATACGTTGTGCAAGCGCAAAAGCAATACTGGAATATCAGCGTTGTCCACTGCATAATAAAGCTTGTACTGCAAAAAATATTTTTATCGAAAAGTGATGTACTGCAAAATGGACAAGTGCTGAAATCGCATAGTTGCATACGTTGTGCAACCGCAAAAGCAATACTGGAATAGCAGCGTTTTCCACTGTATAATAAAGCTTGTACTGAAAAAAAATATTTTTTATCGAAAAGTCATATACTGCAAAATGGACAAGTGTTGAAATCGCACAGTTGCATACGTTGTGCAACCGCAAAAGCAATACTGGAATACCAGCGTTTTCCACTGTATAACAAAACTTGTACTGCAAAAAAATATTTTTCATCGAAAAGTCATATACTGCAAAATGGACAAGTGCTGAAATCTCATAGTTACATACGTTGTGCAACCGCAAAAGCAATACTGGAGTATCAGCGTTTTCCACTGTATAATAAAGCTTGTACTGCAAAAAAATATTTTTCATCGAAAAGTCATATACTGCAAAATGGACAAGTGCTGAAATCGCATAGTTACATACGTTGTGCAACCGCAAAAGCAACACAGGAATATCAGCGTTGTCCACTGCATAATAAAGCTTGAACTGCAAAAAAATATTTTTCATCGAAAAGTGATATACTGCAATATGGACAAGTGCTGAAATCGCATAGTTACATACGTTGTGCAACCGCAAAAGCAATACTGGAGTACCAGCGTTTTCCACTGTATGATAAAGCTTGTACTGAAAAAAAATATTTTTCATTGCACAACGTATGCAACTATGCGATTTCAGCACTTGTCCATTTTGCAGTACATCACTTTTCGATAAAAATATTTTTTTTCATTACAAGCTTCATTATACAGTGGAATACGCTGGTACTCCAGTATTGCTTTTGCGGTTGCACAACGTATGTAACTATGCGATTTCAGCACTTGTCCATTTTGCAGTATATGACTTTTCGATAAAAAATATTTTTTTTCAGTACAAGCTTTATTATACAGTGGAAAACGCTGCTACTCCAGTATTGCTTTTGCGGTTGCACAACGTATGTAACTATGCGATTTCAGCACTTGTCTATTTTGCAGTATATGACTTTTCGATAAAAAATATTTTTTTTCAGTACAAGCTTTATTATACAGTGGAAAACGCTGCTACTCCAGTATTGCTTTTGCGGTTGCACAACGTATGTAACTATGCGATTTCAGCACTTGTCCATTTTGCAGTACATCACTCTCCCAGTCATAAATTTAGGCACGGCCCTTGTCACTTTATGTCAAGATACGCTTGGCATCAAGCTTGGGCGACGCATGTTCACCGTACTTAAATGTTGGATATATGTTCGGCGTATGTTCTACAATTGAACAAATCCAAGCTTGGCCGAGCGAGCTTTCGCCGTGCGTTTACCGAACATAGTGATACTGCCTGTCTACTTTCAAAATATGACCTCATCAAACTCGCTACTTGACCGTCTCGCACGTAACACGACTTAAATTACATAATATTTTATTGAAAGTAACAACCCAAAAACAAAAATACAGTGGCAAGCGCAGTGCAAGTACGGTGTAACATTAGGTGCACTGTTCGACGAAACTATGTACTCTGAGACGTGGTGGGCTTAATTGAGGATAAATTGCCGTTTCTTGATATTCTGTGGTCACTCCGTCAACAACTCCAGGTAAAACTCGTTTCACCGCTGTGGCGATTTCTTGGTATTTAACTGCCGGCGTCTTGCATCTTTCAATGCGTCTGCAGAACACAAAACATAAGATTTAGTTAAAATTTTGGTAACATTCTATCGTGCACAGAAATTAAATATTTGACATGTGGGAATTAAATATGTGAAAGTTGTGACAACTTCACAATCGGAAGGCTTTACAATGAGGCCCGCAGTGTGGCGTGTCTTGTGAGATTTCTAAAGCAATTTGACTCACCCAACATAAATGCCAACAGAGGATGTGATTTGAATGGGATTTTTGTTTTCCTGCGTCCAACCGCCAAAACAAAATTGAAGAGCCAGGTGTTTTGTCATAAACAGCTTTACAGAATTCCGGAAGGTGCCACGAAGTTGGTCAATGTCCATCACTTGGGCAAGTTTTACTTTGTCCTTTTGAAAAGTATCAACATACAAAATGATTGAAATGTAGAGCAGATGTCATTTACAGTGTAAAGCATGCAGACAAAAGCCTCAGTGCATTAGGTAAAAAGAAAGCTCACATTTGGTTTAGTAAGTAGAGCCATCAGATGTTCTTCGTTGACAGCTGATTGCGGCAAAATCTTTTCTGCCACACATGTGTTTTTTTTCTGTCAGAGTTTCCATTCTCTGAATTCGGTCACCAATCCTCCGCATTTCTTCCTTCACCTTTATTGTTTTGTCGATAAGGATGCCAATGTTTTCAGACAGTTCATGCTCCTGTCATTGTGACATTGTTTTTGCTGCTTGGGTGGCAAGAACCTGTTGAAAGTAAACTAAAATAAGCAAATGCACAAGCAAAGGTCCCCAGTCAATTAAAAAACTAGATGAATAATATGTGCCAGTTTTATGCATAAAAATCAGCACAAGGTTTATGGACACCTTTTTTTGCAAGAGAGGTATCGTGGAAGAAGAACTGCTTTCAGTGGATTCGCTCATTAGAATGTTCCTATCCAGATCAGCAAATCTACATTTTCTTTTCAAACAACGGGCATGTGTGCCTGAAAAGAACAAAATGCATGAAACAAAAATGCACAATTATTTGGCACAAACACACAACTTACTCCCTTCACAAAGAATGGTGGAAGGACATGTCTGCCAAGCTGCATCCGCAGAAATTTCATTTTTCAAGAAGCTTTGTACATCCAAATCGCTGGGTATCCACTTACATGCATTGGCGCCGACCATCCAGCTCTTGGGGATTTTATACAAACAAAATTTTCCATTCTAATGTACTGTGGAAGAAACAAATATACATGCAGATATATCATGTGGCATAAAGCAAATTAATGACAACGAAATGTCCTTTATATGGCAACAGAACACATTTTTAATTTGATCATTAACTTTCAGCAGAAAATAATCACCATTCAAACCACACACTTTGTAAATTCCGACATGTTTTAAGTTGACAAGGTTTTTGAGAAGACGACAAAAGGCAATATTGCTTTGACAGTTTTTTCGACTGGATATTATATAGAATTAGGAAACATATAATGGGAAGTTTGGTTTTCATAAAATGCAAATCTTGCAATTTGTTGCATAGGTTTGTAGCCAGATTTAAAACTTTTTTTCAAACAACCCAAGTAATTTTCAAATTGAAAACAGCCAATGTTTTCCAATGAACCATGTTTTTCATAATCATTACACAAGTGGATCAAACAATGAACATTGTAACTGACAAATGCTTTACCATAAATATGTGAAGATTTGCTAACAAAGTCTTTTAGCATTTGGACACATAACGAAATCTCATGTGTGTTAATGTTTGGCGACAACACACATCTCGTAGCTAAAGAAAAATGCAGAAAATGACAATACGTTTATGGCACAGCACATTTTTATCTTTCAACAGCACAGCACCACTCCCACATACAGCATAAATAGTCTAAATTCTGTTGCTTTCCAGTAAAGCAAATCAGACAGAGGCCTCGATTTTCTGTTGAATTCAAGCGGTATAAATTCCTTATATTTTGTAAGGTTGTGGTGACGTTAACATGACGACAGTTGAAGAAAGCTTAACTTGCAATTGGCGTGGTCTACCCCTCCACCAGATTAACAATCGACGCACTACACCCAAACATGCAAGATGCGTATTCACCCTTGATCTAAATTTGAGTCGCAAGTATATCAAACAGAAATACCTGACATAAAACAACTGCTGTCGTAAACCACCTGTAAATTTAGACAAGGTTTCCCGCCGTCAAGTCATTACAACAAACAACTCATTCATTACGCAGTTAGCCAAGCCTCCTAGCCTGCCCTGCCTGCTTGTTGTTCATCCAACCATGACGAAGCAGCGCATCAGCTTCGCTTTGAAATATTTAAAAAAACATTTTAGTTAGCTCGCAAAATCAACAAATATTATGGAAAAATCACTGACAATAATTTGCCCTCCAAAACTGCATGTGTCACAACCCCACGGCAGAACTCACCAAGAGAGGTACAACCAAACTACCTCAAAATACAATAAAATCAACTTCATGCTTCTATGCCCACCTTATGACAAAACAATATGATATGTGTGACACATGTATACACAGAAAAACTCCCGCCGACGAAACTCACCTTCAAGCACCGTATTACACTTCAAAATTATTTTGCGCAGAGGGAAATTATGCAAACTTAAGCACGGCGCACCATTCGTAAACCGAACGTATAAGTTTGGCTGACGTCCAATTAAGTGCTGATTGGCCGTGCCAAGCTTAAACGCACTAAACCGAGCTTAAACCAAGCTAGGCCCATACTAAAGGTGTAGATAATTTTTGACTGGGAAGCTTTATTATACAGTGGAAAACGCTGCTATTCCAGTATTGCTTTTGCGGTTGCACAACGTATGTAACTATGCGATTTCAGCACTTGTCTATTTTGCAGTATATGACTTTTCGATAAAAAATATTTTTTTTCAGTACAAGCTTTATTATACAGTGGAAAACGCTGCTACTCCAGTATTGCTTTTGCGGTTGCACAACGTATGCAACTATGCGATTTCAGCACTTGTCCATTTTGCAGTACATCACTTTTCGATAAAAATATTGTTTTTCATTACAAGCTTTATTATACAGTGGAAAACGCTGGTACTCCAGTATTGCTTTTGCGGTTGCACAACGTATGTAACTATGCGATTTCAGCACTTGTCTATTTTGCAGTATATGACTTTTCGATAAAAAATATTTTTTTTCAGTACAAGCTTTATTATACAGTGGAAAACGCTGGTACTCCAGTATTGCTTTTGCGGTTGCACAACGTATGTAACTATGCGATTTCAGCACTTGTCCATTTTGCAGTATATGACTTTTCGATAAAAAATATTTCTTTTCAGTACAAGCTTTATTATACAGTGGAAAACGCTGGTACTCCAGTATTGCTTTTGCGGTTGCACAACGTATGTAACTATGCGATTTCAGCACTTGTCTATTTTGCAGTATATGACTTTTCGATAAAAAATATTTTTTTTCAGTACAAGCTTTATTATACAGTGGAAAACGCTGCTACTCCAGTATTGCTTTTGCGGTTGCACAACGTATGTAACTATGCGATTTCAGCACTTGTCTATTTTGCAGTATATGACTTTTCGATAAAAAATATTTTTTTTCAGTACAAGCTTTATTATACAGTGGAAAACGCTGCTACTCCAGTATTGCTTTTGCGGTTGCACAACGTATGCAACTATGCGATTTCAGCACTTGTCCATTTTGCAGTACATCACTTTTCGATAAAAATATTGTTTTTCATTACAAGCTTTATTATACAGTGGAAAACGCTGGTACTCCAGTATTGCTTTTGCGGTTGCACAACGTATGTAACTATGCGATTTCAGCACTTGTCTATTTTGCAGTATATGACTTTTCGATAAAAAATATTTTTTTTCAGTACAAGCTTTATTATACAGTGGAAAACGCTGGTACTCCAGTATTGCTTTTGCGGTTGCACAACGTATGTAACTATGCGATTTCAGCACTTGTCCATTTTGCAGTATATGACTTTTCGATAAAAAATATTTCTTTTCAGTACAAGCTTTATTATACAGTGGAAAACGCTGGTACTCCAGTATTGCTTTTGCGGTTGCACAACGTATGTAACTATGCGATTTCAGCACTTGTCTATTTTGCAGTATACGACTTTTCGATAAAAAATATTTTTTTTCAGTACAAGCTTTATTATACAGTGGAAAACGCTGCTACTCCAGTATTGCTTTTGCGGTTGCACAACGTATGTAACTATGCGATTTCAGCACTTGTCTATTTTGCAGTATATGACTTTTCGATAAAAAATATTTTTTTTCAGTACAAGCTTTATTATACAGTGGAAAACGCTGCTACTCCAGTATTGCTTTTGCGGTTGCACAACGTATGCAACTATGCGATTTCAGCACTTGTCCATTTTGCAGTACATCACTTTTCGATAAAAATATTGTTTTTCATTACAAGCTTTATTATACAGTGGAAAACGCTGGTACTCCAGTATTGCTTTTGCGGTTGCACAACGTATGTAACTATGCGATTTCAGCACTTGTCCATTTTGCAGTATATGACTTTTCGATAAAAAATATTTTTTTGCAGTACAAGCTTTATTATACAGTGGAAAACGCTGGTACTCCAGTATTGCTTTTGCGGTTGCACAACGTATGTAACTATGCGATTTCAGCACTTGTCTATTTTGCAGTATATGACTTTTCGATAAAAAATATTTTTTTTCAGCACAAGCTTTATTATACAGTGGAAAACGCTGGTACTCCAGTATTGCTTTTGCGGTTGCACAACGTATGTAACTATGCGATTTCAGCACTTGTCTATTTTGCAGTATATGACTTTTCGATAAAAAATATTTTTTTTCAGTACAAGCTTTATTATACAGTGGAAAACGCTGCTACTCCAGTATTGCTTTTGCGGTTGCACAACGTATGTAACTATGCGATTTCAGCACTTGTCCATTTTGCAGTATATGACTTTTCGATAAAAAATATTTCTTTTCAGTACAAGCTTTATTATACAGTGGAAAACGCTGGTACTCCAGTATTGCTTTTGCGGTTGCACAACGTATGTAACTATGCGATTTCAGCACTTGTCTATTTTGCAGTATATGACTTTTCGATAAAAAATATTTTTTTTCAGTACAAGCTTTATTATACAGTGGAAAACGCTGCTACTCCAGTATTGCTTTTGCGGTTGCACAACGTATGCAACTATGCGATTTCAGCACTTGTCCATTTTGCAGTACATCACTTTTCGATAAAAATATTGTTTTTCATTACAAGCTTTATTATACAGTGGAAAACGCTGGTACTCCAGTATTGCTTTTGCGGTTGCACAACGTATGTAACTATGCGATTTCAGCACTTGTCCATTTTGCAGTATATGACTTTTCGATAAAAAATATTTTTTTGCAGTACAAGCTTTATTATACAGTGGAAAACGCTGGTACTCCAGTATTGCTTTTGCGGTTGCACAACGTATGTAACTATGCGATTTCAGCACTTGTCTATTTTGCAGTATATGACTTTTCGATAAAAAATATTTTTTTTCAGTACAAGCTTTATTATACAGTGGAAAACGCTGGTACTCCAGTATTGCTTTTGCGGTTGCACAACGTATGTAACTATGCGATTTCAGCACTTGTCCATTTTGCAGTATATGACTTTTCGATAAAAAATATTTCTTTTCAGTACAAGCTTTATTATACAGTGGAAAACGCTGGTACTCCAGTATTGCTTTTGCGGTTGCACAACGTATGTAACTATGCGATTTCAGCACTTGTCTATTTTGCAGTATATGACTTTTCGATAAAAAATATTTTTTTTCAGTACAAGCTTTATTATACAGTGGAAAACGCTGCTACTCCAGTATTGCTTTTGCGGTTGCACAACGTATGTAACTATGCGATTTCAGCACTTGTCTATTTTGCAGTATATGACTTTTCGATAAAAAATATTTTTTTTCAGTACAAGCTTTATTATACAGTGGAAAACGCTGGTACTCCAGTATTGCTTTTGCGGTTGCACAACGTATGTAACTATGCGATTTCAGCACTTGTCTATTTTGCAGTATATGACTTTTCGATAAAAAATATTTTTTTTCAGTACAAGCTTTATTATACAGTGGAAAACGCTGCTACTCCAGTATTGCTTTTGCGGTTGCACAACGTATGTAACTATGCGATTTCAGCACTTGTCTATTTTGCAGTATATGACTTTTCGATAAAAAATATTTTTTTTCAGTACAAGCTTTATTATACAGTGGAAAACGCTGCTACTCCAGTATTGCTTTTGCGGTTGCACAACGTATGCAACTATGCGATTTCAGCACTTGTCCATTTTGCAGTACATCACTTTTCGATACAAATATTGTTTTTCATTACAAGCTTTATTATACAGTGGAAAACGCTGGTACTCCAGTATTGCTTTTGCGGTTGCACAACGTATGTGACTATGCGATTTCAGCACTTGTCCATTTTGCAGTATATGACTTTTCGATAAAAAATATTTTTTTTCAGTACAAGCTTTATTATACAGTGGAAAACGCTGGTACTCCAGTATTGCTTTTGCGGTTTCACAACGTATGTAACTATGCGATTTCAGCACTTGTCCATTTTGCAGTATATGACTTTTCGATAAAAAATATTTCTTTTCAGTACAAGCTTTATTACACAGTGGAAAACGCTGGTACTCCAGTATTGCTTTTGCGGTTGCACAACGTATGTAACTATGCGATTTCAGCACTTGTCTATTTTGCAGTATATGACTTTTCGATAAAAAATATTTTTTTTCAGTACAAGCTTTATTATACAGTGGAAAACGCTGCTACTCCAGTATTGCTTTTGCGGTTGCACAACGTATGCAACTATGCGATTTCAGCACTTGTCCATTTTGCAGTACATCACTTTTCGATAAAAATATTGTTTTTCATTACAAGCTTTATTATACAGTGGAAAACGCTGGTACTCCAGTATTGCTTTTGCGGTTGCACAACGTATGTAACTATGCGATTTCAGCACTTGTCCATTTTGCAGTATATGACTTTTCGACAAAAAATATTTTTTTTCAGTACAAGCTTTATTATACAGTGGAAAACGCTGGTACTCCAGTATTGCTTTTGCGGTTGCACAACGTATGTAACTATGCGATTTCAGCACTTGTCTATTTTGCAGTATATGACTTTTCGATAAAAAATATTTTTTTTCAGTACAAGCTTTATTATACAGTGGAAAACGCTGGTACTCCAGTATTGCTTTTGCGGTTGCACAACGTGTGTAACTATGCGATTTCAGCACTTGTCCATTTTGCAGTATATGACTTTTCGATAAAAAATATTTCTTTTCAGTACAAGCTTTATTATACAGTGGAAAACGCTGGTACTCCAGTATTGCTTTTGCGGTTGCACAACGTATGTAACTATGCGATTTCAGCACTTGTCTATTTTGCAGTATATGACTTTTCGATAAAAAATATTTTTTTTCAGTACCAGCTTTATTATACAGTGGAAAACGCTGCTACTCCAGTATTGCTTTTGCGGTTGCACAACGTATGTAACTATGCGATTTCAGCACTTGTCTATTTTGCAGTATATGACTTTTCGATAAAAAATATTTTTTTTCAGTACAAGCTTTATTATACAGTGGAAAACGCTGCTACTCCAGTATTGCTTTTGCGGTTGCACAACGTATGCAACTATGCGATTTCAGCACTTGTCCATTTTGCAGTACATCACTTTTCGATAAAAATATTGTTTTTCATTACAAGCTTTATTATACAGTGGAAAACGCTGGTACTCCAGTATTGCTTTTGCGGTTGCACAACGTATGTAACTATGCGATTTCAGCACTTGTCCATTTTGCAGTATATGACTTTTCGATAAAAAATATTTTTTTTCAGTACAAGCTTTATTATACAGTGGAAAACGCTGGTACTCCAGTATTGCTTTTGCGGTTTCACAACGTATGTAACTATGCGATTTCAGCACTTGTCCATTTTGCAGTATATGACTTTTCGATAAAAAATATTTCTTTTCAGTACAAGCTTTATTACACAGTGGAAAACGCTGGTACTCCAGTATTGCTTTTGCGGTTGCACAACGTATGTAACTATGCGATTTCAGCACTTGTCTATTTTGCAGTATATGACTTTTCGATAAAAAATATTTTTTTTCAGTACAAGCTTTATTATACAGTGGAAAACGCTGCTACTCCAGTATTGCTTTTGCGGTTGCACAACGTATGCAACTATGCGATTTCAGCACTTGTCCATTTTGCAGTACATCACTTTTCGATAAAAATATTGTTTTTCATTACAAGCTTTATTATACAGTGGAAAACGCTGGTACTCCAGTATTGCTTTTGCGGTTGCACAACGTATGTAACTATGCGATTTCAGCACTTGTCCATTTTGCAGTATATGACTTTTCGACAAAAAATATTTTTTTTCAGTACAAGCTTTATTATACAGTGGAAAACGCTGGTACTCCAGTATTGCTTTTGCGGTTGCACAACGTATGTAACTATGCGATTTCAGCACTTGTCTATTTTGCAGTATATGACTTTTCGATAAAAAATATTTTTTTTCAGTACAAGCTTTATTATACAGTGGAAAACGCTGGTACTCCAGTATTGCTTTTGCGGTTGCACAACGTGTGTAACTATGCGATTTCAGCACTTGTCCATTTTGCAGTATATGACTTTTCGATAAAAAATATTTCTTTTCAGTACAAGCTTTATTATACAGTGGAAAACGCTGGTACTCCAGTATTGCTTTTGCGGTTGCACAACGTATGTAACTATGCGATTTCAGCACTTGTCTATTTTGCAGTATATGACTTTTCGATAAAAAATATTTTTTTTCAGTACCAGCTTTATTATACAGTGGAAAACGCTGCTACTCCAGTATTGCTTTTGCGGTTGCACAACGTATGTAACTATGCGATTTCAGCACTTGTCTATTTTGCAGTATATGACTTTTCGATAAAAAATATTTTTTTTCAGTACAAGCTTTATTATACAGTGGAAAACGCTGCTACTCCAGTATTGCTTTTGCGGTTGCACAACGTATGCAACTATGCGATTTCAGCACTTGTCCATTTTGCAGTACATCACTTTTCGATAAAAATATTGTTTTTCATTACAAGCTTTATTATACAGTGGAAAACGCTGGTACTCCAGTATTGCTTTTGCGGTTGCACAACGTATGTAACTATGCGATTTCAGCACTTGTCCATTTTGCAGTATATGACTTTTCGATAAAAAATATTTTTTTTCAGTACAAGCTTTATTATACAGTGGAAAACGCTGGTACTCCAGTATTGCTTTTGCGGTTGCACAACGTATGTAACTATGCGATTTCAGCACTTGTCTATTTTGCAGTATATGACTTTTCGATAAAAAATATTTTTTTTCAGTACAAGCTTTATTATACAGTGGAAAACGCTGGTACTCCAGTATTGCTTTTGCGGTTGCACAACGTATGTAACTATGCGATTTCAGCACTTGTCTATTTTGCAGTAGGCCTATATGACTTTTCGATAAAAAATATTTTTTTTCAGTACAAGCTTTATTATACAGTGGAAAACGCTGGTACTCCAGTATTGCTTTTGCGGTTGCACAACGTATGTAACTATGCGATTTCAGCACTTGTCCATTTTGCAGTATATGACTTTTCGATAAAAAATATTTCTTTTCAGTACAAGCTTTATTATACAGTGGAAAACGCTGGTACTCCAGTATTGCTTTTGCGGTTGCACAACGTATGTAACTATGCGATTTCAGCACTTGTCTATTTTGCAGTATATGACTTTTCGATAAAAAATATTTTTTTTCAGTACAAGCTTTATTATACAGTGGAAAACGCTGCTACTCCAGTATTGCTTTTGCGGTTGCACAACGTATGTAACTATGCGATTTCAGCACTTGTCTATTTTGCAGTATATGACTTTTCGATAAAAAATATTTTTTTTCAGTACAAGCTTTATTATACAGTGGAAAACGCTGCTACTCCAGTATTGCTTTTGCGGTTGCACAACGTATGCAACTATGCGATTTCAGCACTTGTCCATTTTGCAGTACATCACTTTTCGATACAAATATTGTTTTTCATTACAAGCTTTATTATACAGTGGAAAACGCTGGTACTCCAGTATTGCTTTTGCGGTTGCACAACGTATGTAACTATGCGATTTCAGCACTTGTCCATTTTGCAGTATATGACTTTTCGATAAAAAATATTTTTTTTCAGTACAAGCTTTATTATACAGTGGAAAACGCTGCTACTCCAGTATTGCTTTTGCGGTTGCACAACGTATGTAACTATGCGATTTCAGCACTTGTCTATTTTGCAGTATATGACTTTTCGATAAAAAATATTTTTTTTCAGTACAAGCTTTATTATACAGTGGAAAACGCTGGTACTCCAGTATTGCTTTTGCGGTTGCACAACGTATGTAACTATGCGATTTCAGCACTTGTCCATTTTGCAGTATATGACTTTTCGATAAAAAATATTTCTTTTCAGTACAAGCTTTATTATACAGTGGAAAACGCTGGTACTCCAGTATTGCTTTTGCGGTTGCACAACGTATGTAACCATGCGATTTCAGCACTTGTCTATTTTGCAGTATATGACTTTTCGATAAAAAATATTTTTTTTCAGTACCAGCTTTATTATACAGTGGAAAACGCTGCTACTCCAGTATTGCTTTTGCGGTTGCACAACGTATGTAACTATGCGATTTCAGCACTTGTCTATTTTGCAGTATATGACTTTTCGATAAAAAATATTTTTTTTCAGTACAAGCTTTATTATACAGTGGAAAACGCTGCTACTCCAGTATTGCTTTTGCGGTTGCACAACGTATGCAACTATGCGATTTCAGCACTTGTCCATTTTGCAGTACATCACTTTTCGATAAAAATATTGTTTTTCATTACAAGCTTTATTATACAGTGGAAAACGCTGCTACTCCAGTATTGCTTTTGCGGTTGCACAACGTATGTAACTATGCGATTTCAGCACTTGTCTATTTTGCAGTATATGACTTTTCGATAAAAAATATTTTTTTTCAGTACAAGCTTTATTATACAGTGGAAAACGCTGCTACTCCAGTATTGCTTTTGCGGTTGCACAACGTATGCAACTATGCGATTTCAGCACTTGTCCATTTTGCAGTACATCACTTTTCGATAAAAATATTGTTTTTCATTACAAGCTTTATTATACAGTGGAAAACGCTGGTACTCCAGTATTGCTTTTGCGGTTGCACAACGTATGTAACTATGCGATTTCAGCACTTGTCCATTTTGCAGTATATGACTTTTCGATAAAAAATATTTTTTTTCAGTACAAGCTTTATTATACAGTGGAAAACGCTGGTACTCCAGTATTGCTTTTGCGGTTGCACAACGTATGTAACTATGCGATTTCAGCACTTGTCTATTTTGCCGTATATGACTTTTCGATAAAAAATATTTTTTTTCAGTACAAGCTTTATTATACAGTGGAAAACGCTGGTACTCCAGTATTGCTTTTGCGGTTGCACAACGTATGTAACTATGCGATTTCAGCACTTGTCCATTTTGCAGTATATGACTTTTCGATAAAAAATATTTCTTTTCAGTACAAGCTTTATTATACAGTGGAAAACGCTGGTACTCCAGTATTGCTTTTGCGGTTGCACAACGTATGTAACTATGCGATTTCAGCACTTGTCTATTTTGCAGTATATGACTTTTCGATAAAAGATATTTTTTTTCAGCACAAGCTTTATTATACAGTGGAAAACGCTGCTACTCCAGTATTGCTTTTGCGGTTGCACAACGTATGTAACTATGCGATTTCAGCACTTGTCTATTTTGCAGTATATGACTTTTCGATAAAAAATATTTTTTTTCAGTACAAGCTTTATTATACAGTGGAAAACGCTGCTACTCCAGTATTGACTTTGCGGTTGCACAACGTATGTAACTATGCGATTTCAGCACTTGTCCATTTTGCAGTACATCACTTTTCGATAAAAAATATTTTTTTTCAGTACAAGCTTTATTATACAGTGGAAAACGCTGCTACTCCAGTATTGCTTTTGCGGTTGCACAACGTATGCAACTATGCGATTTCAGCACTTGTCCATTTTGCAGTACATCACTTTTCGATAAAAATATTGTTTTTCATTACAAGCTTTATTATACAGTGGAAAACGCTGGTACTCCAGTATTGCTTTTGCGGTTGCACAACGTATGTAACTATGCGATTTCAGCACTTGTCCATTTTGCAGTATATGACTTTTCGACAAAAAATATTTTTTTTCAGTACAAGCTTTATTATACAGTGGAAAACGCTGGTACTCCAGTATTGCTTTTGCGGTTGCACAACGTATGTAACTATGCGATTTCAGCACTTGTCTATTTTGCAGTATATGACTTTTCGATAAAAAATATTTTTTTTCAGTACAAGCTTTATTATACAGTGGAAAACGCTGGTACTCCAGTATTGCTTTTGCGGTTGCACAACGTGTGTAACTATGCGATTTCAGCACTTGTCCATTTTGCAGTATATGACTTTTCGATAAAAAATATTTCTTTTCAGTACAAGCTTTATTATACAGTGGAAAACGCTGGTACTCCAGTATTGCTTTTGCGGTTGCACAACGTATGTAACTATGCGATTTCAGCACTTGTCTATTTTGCAGTATATGACTTTTCGATAAAAAATATTTTTTTTCAGTACCAGCTTTATTATACAGTGGAAAACGCTGCTACTCCAGTATTGCTTTTGCGGTTGCACAACGTATGTAACTATGCGATTTCAGCACTTGTCTATTTTGCAGTATATGACTTTTCGATAAAAAATATTTTTTTTCAGTACAAGCTTTATTATACAGTGGAAAACGCTGCTACTCCAGTATTGCTTTTGCGGTTGCACAACGTATGCAACTATGCGATTTCAGCACTTGTCCATTTTGCAGTACATCACTTTTCGATAAAAATATTGTTTTTCATTACAAGCTTTATTATACAGTGGAAAACGCTGGTACTCCAGTATTGCTTTTGCGGTTGCACAACGTATGTAACTATGCGATTTCAGCACGTGTCCATTTTGCAGTATATGACTTTTCGATAAAAAATATTTTTTTTCAGTACAAGCTTTATTATACAGTGGAAAACGCTGGTACTCCAGTATTGCTTTTGCGGTTGCACAACGTATGTAACTATGCGATTTCAGCACTTGTCTATTTTGCAGTATATGACTTTTCGATAAAAAATATTTTTTTTCAGTACAAGCTTTATTATACAGTGGAAAACGCTGGTACTCCAGTATTGCTTTTGCGGTTGCACAACGTATGTAACTATGCGATTTCAGCACTTGTCTATTTTGCAGTAGGCCTATATGACTTTTCGATAAAAAATATTTTTTTTCAGTACAAGCTTTATTATACAGTGGAAAACGCTGGTACTCCAGTATTGCTTTTGCGGTTGCACAACGTATGTAACTATGCGATTTCAGCACTTGTCCATTTTGCAGTATATGACTTTTCGATAAAAAATATTTCTTTTCAGTACAAGCTTTATTATACAGTGGAAAACGCTGGTACTCCAGTATTGCTTTTGCGGTTGCACAACGTATGTAACTATGCGATTTCAGCACTTGTCTATTTTGCAGTATATGACTTTTCGATAAAAAATATTTTTTTTCAGTACAAGCTTTATTATACAGTGGAAAACGCTGCTACTCCAGTATTGCTTTTGCGGTTGCACAACGTATGTAACTATGCGATTTCAGCACTTGTCTATTTTGCAGTATATGACTTTTCGATAAAAAATATTTTTTTTCAGTACAAGCTTTATTATACAGTGGAAAACGCTGCTACTCCAGTATTGCTTTTGCGGTTGCACAACGTATGCAACTATGCGATTTCAGCACTTGTCCATTTTGCAGTACATCACTTTTCGATACAAATATTGTTTTTCATTACAAGCTTTATTATACAGTGGAAAACGCTGGTACTCCAGTATTGCTTTTGCGGTTGCACAACGTATGTAACTATGCGATTTCAGCACTTGTCCATTTTGCAGTATATGACTTTTCGATAAAAAATATTTTTTTTCAGTACAAGCTTTATTATACAGTGGAAAACGCTGCTACTCCAGTATTGCTTTTGCGGTTGCACAACGTATGTAACTATGCGATTTCAGCACTTGTCTATTTTGCAGTATATGACTTTTCGATAAAAAATATTTTTTTTCAGTACAAGCTTTATTATACAGTGGAAAACGCTGGTACTCCAGTATTGCTTTTGCGGTTGCACAACGTATGTAACTATGCGATTTCAGCACTTGTCCATTTTGCAGTATATGACTTTTCGATAAAAAATATTTCTTTTCAGTACAAGCTTTATTATACAGTGGAAAACGCTGGTACTCCAGTATTGCTTTTGCGGTTGCACAACGTATGTAACCATGCGATTTCAGCACTTGTCTATTTTGCAGTATATGACTTTTCGATAAAAAATATTTTTTTTCAGTACAAGCTTTATTATACAGTGGAAAACGCTGCTACTCCAGTATTGCTTTTGCGGTTGCACAACGTATGTAACTATGCGATTTCAGCACTTGTCTATTTTGCAGTATATGACTTTTCGATAAAAAATATTTTTTTTCAGTACAAGCTTTATTATACAGTGGAAAACGCTGCTACTCCAGTATTGCTTTTGCGGTTGCACAACGTATGCAACTATGCGATTTCAGCACTTGTCCATTTTGCAGTACATCACTTTTCGATAAAAATATTGTTTTTCATTACAAGCTTTATTATACAGTGGAAAACGCTGGTACTCCAGTATTGCTTTTGCGGTTGCACAACGTATGTAACTATGCGATTTCAGCACTTGTCCATTTTGCAGTATATGACTTTTCGATAAAAAATATTTTTTTTCAGTACAAGCTTTATTATACAGTGGAAAACGCTGGTACTCCAGTATTGCTTTTGCGGTTGCACAACGTATGTAACTATGCGATTTCAGCACTTGTCTATTTTGCCGTATATGACTTTTCGATAAAAAATATTTTTTTTCAGTACAAGCTTTATTATACAGTGGAAAACGCTGGTACTCCAGTATTGCTTTTGCGGTTGCACAACGTATGTAACTATGCGATTTCAGCACTTGTCCATTTTGCAGTATATGACTTTTCGATAAAAAATATTTCTTTTCAGTACAAGCTTTATTATACAGTGGAAAACGCTGGTACTCCAGTATTGCTTTTGCGGTTGCACAACGTATGTAACTATGCGATTTCAGCACTTGTCTATTTTGCAGTATATGACTTTTCGATAAAAGATATTTTTTTTCAGCACAAGCTTTATTATACAGTGGAAAACGCTGCTACTCCAGTATTGCTTTTGCGGTTGCACAACGTATGTAACTATGCGATTTCAGCACTTGTCTATTTTGCAGTATATGACTTTTCGATAAAAAATATTTTTTTTCAGTACAAGCTTTATTATACAGTGGAAAACGCTGCTACTCCAGTATTGACTTTGCGGTTGCACAACGTATGTAACTATGCGATTTCAGCACTTGTCCATTTTGCAGTACATCACTTTTCGATAAAAAATATTTTTTTTCAGTACAAGCTTTATTATACAGTGGAAAACGCTGGTACTCCAGTATTGCTTTTGCGGTTGCACAACGTATGTAACTATGCGATTTCAGCACTTGTCCATTTTGCAGTATATGACTTTTCGATAAAAAATATTTCTTTTCAGTACAAGCTTTATTATACAGTGGAAAACGCTGGTACTCCAGTATTGCTTTTGCGGTTGCACAACGTATGTAACTATGCGATTTCAGCACTTGTCTATTTTGCAGTATATGACTTTTCGATAAAAAATATTTTTTTTCAGCACAAGCTTTATTATACAGTGGAAAGCGCTGCTACTCCAGTATTGCTTTTGCGGTTGCACAACGTATGTAACTATGCGATTTCAGCACTTGTCCATTTTGCAGTACATGACTTTTCGATAAAAAATATTTCTTTTCAGTACAAGCTTTATTATACAGTGGAAAACGCTGGTATTCCAGTATTGCTTTTGCGGTTGCACAACGTATGTAACTATGCGATTTCAGCACTTGTCTATTTTGCAGTATATGACTTTTCGATAAAAAATATTTTTTTTCAGTACAAGCTTTATTATACAGTGGAAAACGCTGCTACTCCAGTATTGCTTTTGCGGTTGCACAACGTATGTAACTATGCGATTTCAGCACTTGTCTATTTTGCAGTATATGACTTTTCGATAAAAAATATTTTTTTTCAGTACAAGCTTTATTATACAGTGGAAAACGCTGCTACTCCAGTATTGCTTTTGCGGTTGCACAACGTATGTAACTATGCGATTTCAGCACTTGTCTATTTTGCAGTATATGACTTTTCGATAAAAAATATTTTTTTTCAGTACAAGCTTTATTATACAGTGGAAAACGCTGCTACTCCAGTATTGCTTTTGCGGTTGCACAACGTATGCAACTATGCGATTTCAGCACTTGTCCATTTTGCAGTACATCACTTTTCGATACAAATATTGTTTTTCATTACAAGCTTTATTATACAGTGGAAAACGCTGGTACTCCAGTATTGCTTTTGCGGTTGCACAACGTATGTAACTATGCGATTTCAGCACTTGTCTATTTTGCAGTAGGCCTATATGACTTTTCGATAAAAAATATTTTTTTTCAGTACAAGCTTTATTATACAGTGGAAAACGCTGCTACTCCAGTATTGCTTTTGCGGTTGCACAACGTATGTAACTATGCGATTTCAGCACTTGTCCATTTTGCAGTATATGACTTTTCGATAAAAAATATTTCTTTTCAGTACAAGCTTTATTATACAGTGGAAAACGCTGGTACTCCAGTATTGCTTTTGCGGTTGCACAACGTATGTAACTATGCGATTTCAGCACTTGTCTATTTTGCAGTATATGACTTTTCGATAAAAAATATTTTTTTTCAGTACAAGCTTTATTATACAGTGGAAAACGCTGCTACTCCAGTATTGCTTTTGCGGTTGCACAACGTATGTAACTATGCGATTTCAGCACTTGTCTATTTTGCAGTATATGACTTTTCGATAAAAAATATTTTTTTTCAGTACAAGCTTTATTATACAGTGGAAAACGCTGCTACTCCAGTATTGCTTTTGCGGTTGCACAACGTATGCAACTATGCGATTTCAGCACTTGTCCATTTTGCAGTACATCACTTTTCGATACAAATATTGTTTTTCATTACAAGCTTTATTATACAGTGGAAAACGCTGGTACTCCAGTATTGCTTTTGCGGTTGCACAACGTATGTAACTATGCGATTTCAGCACTTGTCCATTTTGCAGTATATGACTTTTCGATAAAAAATATTTTTTTTCAGTACAAGCTTTATTATACAGTGGAAAACGCTGCTACTCCAGTATTGCTTTTGCGGTTGCACAACGTATGTAACTATGCGATTTCAGCACTTGTCTATTTTGCAGTATATGACTTTTCGATAAAAAATATTTTTTTTCAGTACAAGCTTTATTATACAGTGGAAAACGCTGGTACTCCAGTATTGCTTTTGCGGTTGCACAACGTATGTAACTATGCGATTTCAGCACTTGTCCATTTTGCAGTATATGACTTTTCGATAAAAAATATTTCTTTTCAGTACAAGCTTTATTATACAGTGGAAAACGCTGGTACTCCAGTATTGCTTTTGCGGTTGCACAACGTATGTAACCATGCGATTTCAGCACTTGTCTATTTTGCAGTATATGACTTTTCGATAAAAAATATTTTTTTTCAGTACCAGCTTTATTATACAGTGGAAAACGCTGCTACTCCAGTATTGCTTTTGCGGTTGCACAACGTATGTAACTATGCGATTTCAGCACTTGTCTATTTTGCAGTATATGACTTTTCGATAAAAAATATTTTTTTTCAGTACAAGCTTTATTATACAGTGGAAAACGCTGCTACTCCAGTATTGCTTTTGCGGTTGCACAACGTATGCAACTATGCGATTTCAGCACTTGTCCATTTTGCAGTACATCACTTTTCGATAAAAATATTGTTTTTCATTACAAGCTTTATTATACAGTGGAAAACGCTGGTACTCCAGTATTGCTTTTGCGGTTGCACAACGTATGTAACTATGCGATTTCAGCACTTGTCCATTTTGCAGTATATGACTTTTCGATAAAAAATATTTTTTTTCAGTACAAGCTTTATTATACAGTGGAAAACGCTGGTACTCCAGTATTGCTTTTGCGGTTGCACAACGTATGTAACTATGCGATTTCAGCACTTGTCTATTTTGCCGTATATGACTTTTCGATAAAAAATATTTTTTTTCAGTACAAGCTTTATTATACAGTGGAAAACGCTGGTACTCCAGTATTGCTTTTGCGGTTGCACAACGTATGTAACTATGCGATTTCAGCACTTGTCCATTTTGCAGTATATGACTTTTCGATAAAAAATATTTCTTTTCAGTACAAGCTTTATTATACAGTGGAAAACGCTGGTACTCCAGTATTGCTTTTGCGGTTGCACAACGTATGTAACTATGCGATTTCAGCACTTGTCTATTTTGCAGTATATGACTTTTCGATAAAAGATATTTTTTTTCAGCACAAGCTTTATTATACAGTGGAAAACGCTGCTACTCCAGTATTGCTTTTGCGGTTGCACAACGTATGTAACTATGCGATTTCAGCACTTGTCTATTTTGCAGTATATGACTTTTCGATAAAAAATATTTTTTTTCAGTACAAGCTTTATTATACAGTGGAAAACGCTGCTACTCCAGTATTGACTTTGCGGTTGCACAACGTATGTAACTATGCGATTTCAGCACTTGTCCATTTTGCAGTACATCACTTTTCGATAAAAAATATTTTTTTTCAGTACAAGCTTTATTATACAGTGGAAAACGCTGGTACTCCAGTATTGCTTTTGCGGTTGCACAACGTATGTAACTATGCGATTTCAGCACTTGTCCATTTTGCAGTATATGACTTTTCGATAAAAAATATTTCTTTTCAGTACAAGCTTTATTATACAGTGGAAAACGCTGGTACTCCAGTATTGCTTTTGCGGTTGCACAACGTATGTAACTATGCGATTTCAGCACTTGTCTATTTTGCAGTATATGACTTTTCGATAAAAAATATTTTTTTTCAGCACAAGCTTTATTATACAGTGGAAAGCGCTGCTACTCCAGTATTGCTTTTGCGGTTGCACAACGTATGTAACTATGCGATTTCAGCACTTGTCCATTTTGCAGTACATGACTTTTCGATAAAAAATATTTCTTTTCAGTACAAGCTTTATTATACAGTGGAAAACGCTGGTATTCCAGTATTGCTTTTGCGGTTGCACAACGTATGTAACTATGCGATTTCAGCACTTGTCTATTTTGCAGTATATGACTTTTCGATAAAAAATATTTTTTTTCAGTACAAGCTTTATTATACAGTGGAAAACGCTGCTACTCCAGTATTGCTTTTGCGGTTGCACAACGTATGTAACTATGCGATTTCAGCACTTGTCTATTTTGCAGTATATGACTTTTCGATAAAAAATATTTTTTTTCAGTACAAGCTTTATTATACAGTGGAAAACGCTGCTACTCCAGTATTGCTTTTGCGGTTGCACAACGTATGTAACTATGCGATTTCAGCACTTGTCTATTTTGCAGTATATGACTTTTCGATAAAAAATATTTTTTTTCAGTACAAGCTTTATTATACAGTGGAAAACGCTGCTACTCCAGTATTGCTTTTGCGGTTGCACAACGTATGCAACTATGCGATTTCAGCACTTGTCCATTTTGCAGTACATCACTTTTCGATACAAATATTGTTTTTCATTACAAGCTTTATTATACAGTGGAAAACGCTGGTACTCCAGTATTGCTTTTGCGGTTGCACAACGTATGTAACTATGCGATTTCAGCACTTGTCTATTTTGCAGTAGGCCTATATGACTTTTCGATAAAAAATATTTTTTTTCAGTACAAGCTTTATTATACAGTGGAAAACGCTGCTACTCCAGTATTGCTTTTGCGGTTGCACAACGTATGTAACTATGCGATTTCAGCACTTGTCCATTTTGCAGTATATGACTTTTCGATAAAAAATATTTCTTTTCAGTACAAGCTTTATTATACAGTGGAAAACGCTGGTACTCCAGTATTGCTTTTGCGGTTGCACAACGTATGTAACTATGCGATTTCAGCACTTGTCTATTTTGCAGTATATGACTTTTCGATAAAAAATATTTTTTTTCAGTACAAGCTTTATTATACAGTGGAAAACGCTGCTACTCCAGTATTGCTTTTGCGGTTGCACAACGTATGTAACTATGCGATTTCAGCACTTGTCTATTTTGCAGTATATGACTTTTCGATAAAAAATATTTTTTTTCAGTACAAGCTTTATTATACAGTGGAAAACGCTGCTACTCCAGTATTGCTTTTGCGGTTGCACAACGTATGCAACTATGCGATTTCAGCACTTGTCCATTTTGCAGTACATCACTTTTCGATACAAATATTGTTTTTCATTACAAGCTTTATTATACAGTGGAAAACGCTGGTACTCCAGTATTGCTTTTGCGGTTGCACAACGTATGTAACTATGCGATTTCAGCACTTGTCCATTTTGCAGTATATGACTTTTCGATAAAAAATATTTTTTTTCAGTACAAGCTTTATTATACAGTGGAAAACGCTGCTACTCCAGTATTGCTTTTGCGGTTGCACAACGTATGTAACTATGCGATTTCAGCACTTGTCTATTTTGCAGTATATGACTTTTCGATAAAAAATATTTTTTTTCAGTACAAGCTTTATTATACAGTGGAAAACGCTGGTACTCCAGTATTGCTTTTGCGGTTGCACAACGTATGTAACTATGCGATTTCAGCACTTGTCCATTTTGCAGTATATGACTTTTCGATAAAAAATATTTCTTTTCAGTACAAGCTTTATTATACAGTGGAAAACGCTGGTACTCCAGTATTGCTTTTGCGGTTGCACAACGTATGTAACCATGCGATTTCAGCACTTGTCTATTTTGCAGTATATGACTTTTCGATAAAAAATATTTTTTTTCAGTACCAGCTTTATTATACAGTGGAAAACGCTGCTACTCCAGTATTGCTTTTGCGGTTGCACAACGTATGTAACTATGCGATTTCAGCACTTGTCTATTTTGCAGTATATGACTTTTCGATAAAAAATATTTTTTTTCAGTACAAGCTTTATTATACAGTGGAAAACGCTGCTACTCCAGTATTGCTTTTGCGGTTGCACAACGTATGCAACTATGCGATTTCAGCACTTGTCCATTTTGCAGTACATCACTTTTCGATAAAAATATTGTTTTTCATTACAAGCTTTATTATACAGTGGAAAACGCTGGTACTCCAGTATTGCTTTTGCGGTTGCACAACGTATGTAACTATGCGATTTCAGCACTTGTCCATTTTGCAGTATATGACTTTTCGATAAAAAATATTTTTTTTCAGTACAAGCTTTATTATACAGTGGAAAACGCTGGTACTCCAGTATTGCTTTTGCGGTTGCACAACGTATGTAACTATGCGATTTCAGCACTTGTCTATTTTGCCGTATATGACTTTTCGATAAAAAATATTTTTTTTCAGTACAAGCTTTATTATACAGTGGAAAACGCTGCTACTCCAGTATTGCTTTTGCGGTTGCACAACGTATGCAACTATGCGATTTCAGCACTTGTCCATTTTGCAGTACATCACTTTTCGATAAAAATATTGTTTTTCATTACAAGCTTTATTATACAGTGGAAAACGCTGGTACTCCAGTATTGCTTTTGCGGTTGCACAACGTATGTAACTATGCGATTTCAGCACTTGTCCATTTTGCAGTATATGACTTTTCGATAAAAAATATTTTTTTTCAGTACAAGCTTTATTATACAGTGGAAAACGCTGGTACTCCAGTATTGCTTTTGCGGTTGCACAACGTATGTAACTATGCGATTTCAGCACTTGTCTATTTTGCCGTATATGACTTTTCGATGAAAAATATTTTTTTTCAGTACAAGCTTTATTATACAGTGGAAAACGCTGGTACTCCAGTATTGCTTTTGCGGTTGCACAACGTATGTAACTATGCGATTTCAGCACTTGTCCATTTTGCAGTATATGACTTTTCGATAAAAAATATTTCTTTTCAGTACAAGCTTTATTATACAGTGGAAAACGCTGGTACTCCAGTATTGCTTTTGCGGTTGCACAACGTATGTAACTATGCGATTTCAGCACTTGTCTATTTTGCAGTATATGACTTTTCGATAAAAGATATTTTTTTTCAGCACAAGCTTTATTATACAGTGGAAAACGCTGCTACTCCAGTATTGCTTTTGCGGTTGCACAACGTATGTAACTATGCGATTTCAGCACTTGTCTATTTTGCAGTATATGACTTTTCGATAAAAAATATTTTTTTTCAGTACAAGCTTTATTATACAGTGGAAAACGCTGCTACTCCAGTATTGACTTTGCGGTTGCACAACGTATGTAACTATGCGATTTCAGCACTTGTCCATTTTGCAGTACATCACTTTTCGATAAAAAATATTTTTTTTCAGTACAAGCTTTATTATACAGTGGAAAACGCTGGTACTCCAGTATTGCTTTTGCGGTTGCACAACGTATGTAACTATGCGATTTCAGCACTTGTCCATTTTGCAGTATATGACTTTTCGATAAAAAATATTTCTTTTCAGTACAAGCTTTATTATACAGTGGAAAACGCTGGTACTCCAGTATTGCTTTTGCGGTTGCACAACGTATGTAACTATGCGATTTCAGCACTTGTCTATTTTGCAGTATATGACTTTTCGATAAAAAATATTTTTTTTCAGCACAAGCTTTATTATACAGTGGAAAGCGCTGCTACTCCAGTATTGCTTTTGCGGTTGCACAACGTATGTAACTATGCGATTTCAGCACTTGTCCATTTTGCAGTACATGACTTTTCGATAAAAAATATTTCTTTTCAGTACAAGCTTTATTATACAGTGGAAAACGCTGGTATTCCAGTATTGCTTTTGCGGTTGCACAACGTATGTAACTATGCGATTTCAGCACTTGTCTATTTTGCAGTATATGACTTTTCGATAAAAAATATGTTTTTTTCAGTACAAGCTTTATTATACAGTGGAAAACGCTGCTACTCCAGTATTGCTTTTGAGGTTGCACAACGTATGTAACTATGCGATTTCAGCACTTGTCTATTTTGCAGTATATGACTTTTCGATAAAAAATATTTTTTTTCAGTACAAGCTTTATTATACAGTGGAAAACGCTGCTACTCCAGTATTGCTTTTGCGGTTGCACAACGTATGCAACTATGCGATTTCAGCACTTGTCCATTTTGCAGTACATCACTTTTCGATAAAAATATTGTTTTTCATTACAAGCTTTATTATACAGTGGAAAACGCTGGTACTCCAGTATTGCTTTTGCGGTTGCACAACGTATGTAACTATGCGATTTCAGCACTTGTCCATTTTGCAGTATATGACTTTTCGATAAAAAATATTTTTTTTCAGTACAAGCTTTATTATACAGTGGAAAACGCTGGTACTCCAGTATTGCTTTTGCGGTTGCACAACGTATGTAACTATGCGATTTCAGCACTTGTCTATTTTGCAGTAGGCCTATATGACTTTTCGATAAAAAATATTTTTTTTCAGTACAAGCTTTATTATACAGTGGAAAACGCTGGTACTCCAGTATTGCTTTTGAGGTTGCACAACGTATGTAACTATGCGATTTCAGCACTTGTCCATTTTGCAGTATATGACTTTTCGATAAAAAATATTTCTTTTCAGTACAAGCTTTATTATACAGTGGAAAACGCTGGTACTCCAGTATTGCTTTTGCGGTTGCACAACGTATGTAACTATGCGATTTCAGCACTTGTCTATTTTGCAGTATATGACTTTTCGATAAAAAATATTTTTTTTCAGTACAAGCTTTATTATACAGTGGAAAACGCTGCTACTCCAGTATTGCTTTTGCGGTTGCACAACGTATGTAACTATGCGATTTCAGCACTTGTCTATTTTGCAGTATATGACTTTTCGATAAAAAATATTTTTTTTCAGTACAAGCTTTATTATACAGTGGAAAACGCTGCTACTCCAGTATTGCTTTTGCGGTTGCACAACGTATGCAACTATGCGATTTCAGCACTTGTCCATTTTGCAGTACATCACTTTTCGATACAAATATTGTTTTTCATTACAAGCTTTATTATACAGTGGAAAACGCTGGTACTCCAGTATTGCTTTTGCGGTTGCACAACGTATGTAACTATGCGATTTCAGCACTTGTCCATTTTGCAGTATATGACTTTTCGATAAAAAATATTTTTTTTCAGTACAAGCTTTATTATACAGTGGAAAACGCTGCTACTCCAGTATTGCTTTTGCGGTTGCACAACGTATGTAACTATGCGATTTCAGCACTTGTCTATTTTGCAGTATATGACTTTTCGATAAAAAATATTTTTTTTCAGTACAAGCTTTATTATACAGTGGAAAACGCTGGTACTCCAGTATTGCTTTTGCGGTTGCACAACGTATGTAACTATGCGATTTCAGCACTTGTCCATTTTGCAGTATATGACTTTTCGATAAAAAATATTTCTTTTCAGTACAAGCTTTATTATACAGTGGAAAACGCTGGTACTCCAGTATTGCTTTTGCGGTTGCACAACGTATGTAACCATGCGATTTCAGCACTTGTCTATTTTGCAGTATATGACTTTTCGATAAAAAATATTTTTTTTCAGTACCAGCTTTATTATACAGTGGAAAACGCTGCTACTCCAGTATTGCTTTTGCGGTTGCACAACGTATGTAACTATGCGATTTCAGCACTTGTCTATTTTGCAGTATATGACTTTTCGATAAAAAATATTTTTTTTCAGTACAAGCTTTATTATACAGTGGAAAACGCTGCTACTCCAGTATTGCTTTTGCGGTTGCACAACGTATGCAACTATGCGATTTCAGCACTTGTCCATTTTGCAGTACATCACTTTTCGATAAAAATATTGTTTTTCATTACAAGCTTTATTATACAGTGGAAAACGCTGGTACTCCAGTATTGCTTTTGCGGTTGCACAACGTATGTAACTATGCGATTTCAGCACTTGTCCATTTTGCAGTATATGACTTTTCGATAAAAAATATTTTTTTTCAGTACAAGCTTTATTATACAGTGGAAAACGCTGGTACTCCAGTATTGCTTTTGCGGTTGCACAACGTATGTAACTATGCGATTTCAGCACTTGTCTATTTTGCCGTATATGACTTTTCGATAAAAAATATTTTTTTTCAGTACAAGCTTTATTATACAGTGGAAAACGCTGGTACTCCAGTATTGCTTTTGTGGTTGCACAACGTATGTAACTATGCGATTTCAGCACTTGTCCATTTTGCAGTATATGACTTTTCGATAAAAAATATTTCTTTTCAGTACAAGCTTTATTATACAGTGGAAAACGCTGGTACTCCAGTATTGCTTTTGCGGTTGCACAACGTATGTAACTATGCGATTTCAGCACTTGTCTATTTTGCAGTATATGACTTTTCGATAAAAAATATTTTTTTTCAGCACAAGCTTTATTATACAGTGGAAAACGCTGCTACTCCAGTATTGCTTTTGCGGTTGCACAACGTATGTAACTATGCGATTTCAGCACTTGTCTATTTTGCAGTATATGACTTTTCGATAAAAAATATTTTTTTTCAGTACAAGCTTTATTATACAGTGGAAAACGCTGCTACTCCAGTATTGACTTTGCGGTTGCACAACGTATGTAACTATGCGATTTCAGCACTTGTCCATTTTGCAGTACATCACTTTTCGATAAAAAATATTTTTTTTCAGTACAAGCTTTATTATACAGTGGAAAACGCTGGTACTCCAGTATTGCTTTTGCGGTTGCACAACGTATGTAACTATGCGATTTCAGCACTTGTCTATTTTGCAGTATATGACTTTTCGATAAAAAATATTTCTTTTCAGTACAAGCTTTATTATACAGTGGAAAACGCTGGTACTCCAGTATTGCTTTTGCGGTTGCACAACGTATGTAACTATGCGATTTCAGCACTTGTCTATTTTGCAGTATATGACTTTTCGATAAAAAATATTTTTTTTCAGCACAAGCTTTATTATACAGTGGAAAGCGCTGCTACTCCAGTATTGCTTTTGCGGTTGCACAACGTATGTAACTATGCGATTTCAGCACTTGTCCATTTTGCAGTACATGACTTTTCGATAAAAAATATTTCTTTTCAGTACAAGCTTTATTATACAGTGGAAAACGCTGGTACTCCAGTATTGCTTTTGCGGTTGCACAACGTATGTAACTATGCGATTTCAGCACTTGTCTATTTTGCAGTATATGACTTTTCGATAAAAAATATGTTTTTTTCAGTACAAGCTTTATTATACAGTGGAAAACGCTGCTACTCCAGTATTGCTTTTGCGGTTGCACAACGTATGTAACTATGCGATTTCAGCACTTGTCTATTTTGCAGTATATGACTTTTCGATAAAAAATATTTTTTTTCAGTACAAGCTTTATTATACAGTGGAAAACGCTGCTACTCCAGTATTGCTTTTGCGGTTGCACAACGTATGTAACTATGCGATTTCAGCACTTGTCCATTTTGCAGTACATCACTTTTCGATAAAAAATATTTTTTTTCAGTACAAGCTTTATTATACAGTGGAAAACGCTGGTACTCCAGTATTGCTTTTGCGGTTGCACAACGTATGTAACTATGCGATTTCAGCACTTGTCTATTTTGCAGTATATGACATTTCGATAAAAAATATTTCTTTTCAGTACAAGCTTTATTATACAGTGGAAAACGCTGCTACTCCAGTATTGCTTTTGCGGTTGCACAACGTATGTAACTATGCGATTTCAGCACTTGTCTATTTTGCAGTATATGACTTTTCGATAAAAAATATTTTTTTTCAGCACAAGCTTTATTATACAGCGGAAAGCGCTGCTACTAAAGTATTGCTTTTGCGGTTGCACAACGTATGTAACTATGCGATTTCAGCACTTGTCCATTTTGCAGTACATCACTTTTCGATAAAAAATTTTTTTTTTTAGTACAAGCTTTATTATACAGTGGAAAACGCTGGTACTCCAGTATTGCTTTTGCGGTTGCACAACGTATGTAACTATGCGATTTCAGCACTTGTCCATTTTGCAGTACATGACTTTTCGATAAAACATATTTTTTTTCAGAACAAGCTTTATTATACAGTGGAAAACGCTGGTACTCCAGTATTGCCTTTGCGGTTGCACAACGTATGTAACTATGCGATTTCAGCACTTGTCCATTTTGCAGTATATGACTTTTCGATAAAAAATATTTTTTTTCAGTACAAGCTTTATTATACAGTGGAAAACGCTGGTACTCCGGTATTGCTTTTGCGGTTGCACAACGTATGTAACTGTTCAATTTCAGCACTTGTCCATTTTGCAGTATATGACTTTTCGATAAAAAATATTTTTTTGCACTAAAAGTTTTATTATACATTGGAAAACACTGGTACACCACTATTGCTTTTGCGGTTGCACAACGTATGTAACTGTTTAATTTCAGCACTTGTCCATTTTGCAGTATATGACTTTTCGATAAAAAATATTTTTTTGCACTAAAAGTTTTATTATACATTGGAAAACACTGGTACACCACTATTGCTTTTGCGGTTGCACAACGTGTGTAAATGTGCGATTTCAGCATTTGTCCATTTTGCAGTATATGACTTTTCGATAAAAAATATTTTTTTTCCGTACAAGTTTTATTGTACATTGGTAAACACCCGTACTCCAGTATTGCTTTTGCGGTTGCACAATGTATGTAACTGTGCGATTTCAGGACTTGTCCATAGGCCTGATGCTCTTTGGCATTGTTATTGTTTAAGAAAATGTGCACTGAATTTGCAGAATGAGGTTGACACTAATCATCCTGAAGAGGAAAAACGCATCATTGCTAAAAGCACATTTGATGGACTGATATTTACAAGCATAAATATGGTTTCACTGTGCAGAAGACTTCTGGACAATGGCCTCAACTATGTGTGTCTGGGAATGCTGACACATAAGATGTAATTGTAACGGGTCACTTATTGAGGCTGGCTGAACCTGTTGGCCGGGCCACAGGGCTGTAACTGATTATTGCAGTCTTTACTCGTTTCCAAGTCGAAATCTTCATCAATGAAAGCATTTATTTAATTCGTGTTGGAAAACGGTTTAAACACTGTTTTTCAGCCTACCAATTACAGCCTGAATCAAAATAGAATTAGAAATTAGTATTAGCACACGTCTGTGTTTTCAAGCGTCCCTCCACAACCGAAGACACCACACGTGATTGTAGACTCGCAGTTCCCAGCCATGTGCCCCCGTCTTAGACACTTGAAACACAGTTCCTTGGTGCGAACAAATGCACGTCGTTCGAGTTCGCATGTTGACTCATTTCACTTATGAACTCGGACAGCGCAACAAAATTTGCTCGGCGGCCTGTTTGTTTCTCAATTTCTGGGGCCTTTATAATCCAGTTATACTGCATCGCTAGAAGCACACTTGATTTCGTGCAGAAATGTGCAGCACTTGTCCATTAAAACAGACAGTCTCATTAGACCATCTGGGTTCCGTTCCTTAACGTCAGGGGTGCCCTTTAAATGTTGCTCACACCGATGTGCTATCACATGGGGCTGACCGAACTCCTGGTGTAATGTCTGCCATGCCTGCTTGTACCCTTCTTTTGGCTCCTTGGAGTTAAATCACTCCAACCTTTCGCGAACATGATTTTCACAATGCTATTGCAGGAACAGCAGACGCATATCGTCATTTGGAGCTCTTTTTGCAATATACATGTCGAATTGACGAACAAACGACCAATAATTCAGTGGATCACCGTTAAACTTTTTAATGACAGGTTTTGGTCAAACTCCTGCCTTTCACGCCGGTAGTCGCCTTTATAAACAGTGCTTTCAGGCAAAATGTCGCTGACCGACATCCTTCCACACAAGTCCATCATATTCCTAAAATCCAGGTCGAGGTGGGGCAGGAAGTCACGTAGTGGACCTGCACCTTCTTTATTCATCATTAAATGTTCGGCCCTGAGGTAACTGTTCCGCAGCAGCTTTATAGCATCGGCTAGTGTTGCCTTATTTTCGGCCATATTTTTTTTTCTTTTTTCACAGCAGCTTCGTAACAATCAATCACTTTGCAGACGAAGCGACAAGCAAAATATGTCTTAGTGTTTAAACGGTGTAACGGGCCACTAATCTGGCTGAACCTGTTGGCCGCGCCACAGTGCTGTAACTGATTATTGCAGTCTTTACTCGTTTCCAAGTCAAAATCTTCATCAATGAAAGCATTTACTTAATTCGTGTTGGAAAACGGTTTAAACACTGTTTTTCAGCCTACCAATTACAGCCTGAATCAAAATAGAATCAGAAATTAGTATTAGCACACATTCAAAATTTCAAAACACATTTTTGCCACGTTGACAGCTGTGCACATACAACAAAGGTAGTGTGACGTCATATTTAACAACTTATTGAATTGAGTGGGGAGCAAGTTCACGAGAAATTCTTACAGTAATGGATGCAGTGTTTGCCAACTTGGTAAATTTCATTTGTAATTTCTTGTTGCAAAACAAACAAGTAGTAATACATATATTTTCAGATAGCTTTGATGCACAGGAATATGAACCTAGACATCCATCAAGCTGCATTTGGCATAACCACCATCACACAAAGAAAAGCCGTAAAAAGAGTTCATGGTGGAAATACAACGTATGGGGTAAAAAATGCATGGACCAAAGTTTACCATGAACTAATTCACAAAGTAAATAAATAATACACGCACTTAACAAAAAAATGTCACTACAACATCACAGATACACTATAAAACACACACACATAAATTGTTTTATGTATAAGCTGCAGACAGTTGGCCACTGTTTCGACCTAAAAGGTTTCATCAGTGCAGCTGGTGTGACTATCAGACGACTTTGCTGACCAAACGGCCAAGCAAAGACTTCCACTTTGTGGTGACTATACAATCACCGTCATCCGTTGGGTACTCTGCAGTTTATACACAATTCATATTATTGGCTCCACATTGCTTATCATAAAAACCCTACATTTTTTTAATTCCCCTTGTAGGCCAGTTGAAAACTTGAAGAAGTTATATTTTTATATTTAAATTTTGCAAAATTATGACCCAACATCTTGACCAATGTTAGCAACAAATGATTTAAAATATTGGAAATTTCTTCTCTAGGTAAAGTAATCTTATCAGTTAGCGACTTTATAAGCATTTTTAGTGACCCATCAGACCCTGCAACAGGTGAAAAAATTGATTTTTTTAGCTTGTTTTCCGGTTTCAATATTGTGCAAATAGTACATCTTTTGTAATACAATTTGAAAGTCTTTTGGGAAAAACCTTTTTCCTTGTTTTTCCATTTTTTGTAAAAAAATTCCATTTGGTTTTTCCTGGCAGTGCCTTAAACAGATCCTCATGCTTTGTTTCATTATATTGTTTAAATCCCCTGTGAAGAAGAATCCCTCCAATGTATTCCAGGATATCTAAAAAAGGTAAATGGTTAAAGGAACATTGTGCATGTACTTGTATCACAGATTGTACAAAATTTCACCAACCTGTGTCACGTTGATTCCAGATATAGTCGTGGTTTGATGGCTTTCTTTGCTGAAGTGATTTAAAATTGTGCCATGAACTTTAATTAAAAGCATTGCTGCTTGGCTTTGGGGCATGTCAAAAATGTTTGAGGCATTTTTCCATGTTTTAGAATACATCATGTAGTTTTTGATGTGCTTTTTAGCTTGTAGTGAAGGTATAGTGGAATCCAGTTCTGTGTGCTTTTCAGTCAATTTTACTGCATTGTTATATATAATATTTATTTCCTCGTCTGTGGGTGGTGAAATACATTTTTACCTAAAACCATTATGCCACTGTAATGTGGTGATAGTTTCATTCTAGAGTAAAGTGATTTAAAACTTTGCTCACAGCTACTACAGCCAAATAAAAAACGAGATAAAAAAAACGTATTAACGTATATTGAGATTTGCAAAGCATTTATTTATACGTAACAGAACAATTAGGCTCCACTTCTTCCACCTCTTCTTCCACCAAATCTGGGCGTGCAATTAATACAGATATTCGTACAGAAAGACAAACGTTTTCACTTCCCTGTCTTACATTGGTGGCCTACGACCTCTAGTAAAACAAGACGTCTACGGAATTTCGTCAAACTTTAGGACCGGAAAATGCATACGTTTACGACATCATAGGGAATGCTGCCAGTGCCATGTTGAATAAAGTCAAGATGTTACTCCGTAGTATGTTTGAGAGATTTTTGACGTAACATTTTTTGATGTGATAGAACAATCAGAATGGCTGCAACGGGTAGTCCTAACATCAAATCGAGACAAAGTATGGATGCCAACGACACAAAGCGCCTTTTCTGTGATTTTGAATGACACGAATTATTTTCGAGTGATATCACAGCTGTGTGCTGTGATTAAATTTGTGTTCAACGAAATTTCAGTATTCTGTTTTCATCATCCTGTATTCACTAAAACAGGAAAAATCGTGAAAAATAGCTACCCAGCTAACTGTTGAAGAATACAAGCCTAATGGAATTAACTATGCATATATGATTGTTTTTAATTAGTTATTCTACGGCGAACAATAGGCCTGTTTACATGATCGGGACTATCTCCGTTTACATGATGAAGTTTTATTATACAGTGGAAAACACTGGTACACCAGTATTGCATTTGCGGTTGCACAACGTATGTAACTGTGCGATTTCAGCACTTGTCCATTTAGCAGTAGCCTATATGACTTTTCGATAATAAATTTTTTTTTTCAGCACAAGTTTTATTATACAGTGGAAAACACTGGTACTCCAGTATTGATTATGCGGTTGCACAATGCATGTAAATGTGCGATTTCAGCACTTGTCCATTTTGCAGTATATGACTTTTCGATAAAAAATATTTTTTTTTGTGCAAATTGTATTGTACAGTGGAAAACACTGGTACTCCAATATTGCATTTGCGGTTGCACAATGTATGTAACTGTGCGATTTTAGCACTTGTCCATTCTGCAGTCCTACATGACTTTTCGATAAAAAATATTTTTTCTGTGCAAGTTTTGTTATACAGTGAAAAACACTTGCATTCCAGTATTGCTTTTACGGTTGCACAAACTTTTTAAGGTGACACACTAAACGTAGACAAACTTGTATGCCATTACTTTGCTTCATATATGTTCTTGTAGCAGGAGGGTTGGACGGCCTTACGTTATGTAAAATATGGGATTACTGCCGCAATCAACAAATCACAACGTTTAAAATAATATAGCCTAAGCTACGGGAAAAATTTGTCATTTTTCAAAAATATTATATCTCAGAAAATAAACACGTACAATTTGGCCAATTGGTCAAAGAACGGCACCCTAAACTTCTAGTTAATATGAGGGATTACAATTGTGTTGGTTAGCTCTTGTAGTAATGCACAGTTTTTAATTTATCAATTGCAAGTTTCTATTTTACGCGGCTGGGTTGAGTTATTCCATCGTTGCTGTCGTTTTCACCCAAAATTTCGTCGTTTTCGTCGTCGAAGTACTCATCCACGTCAAATGAACACTCCGAAGAAACATCGACGCTTGTTTTTATGCAATATTCTTCTACTGTTGTTGGGACAACAACTCCATCCTTTTCCGCGGCTATGCGACTTTCTCTAACCTTAAAGTAAAGCTAATATATTTTGGGCAGAATTTCAGGTCAACTGGACTACAGAAGCCATATGCTCTACCAACTAACCGACATCCTATACGTTTAATTGCAAATTGTGTGCTTATTACCATGATACTCTTCAACGGAAAAGAGCTACTGTAACATCAAAAATCACTCAATCAAGAATAATACTGCGTTATACAGTACTTATTTGAATTATTGCAACACAATGCCAATTTGGTCTAATTGACGTAATAATGCTATAGAACTGCTTTCCTTCTGCTATGCTTAGTCAAACCAGAGACTACAAGTAGAGACTGAATACTGCGTTTTTTTAGATTGGTTCCGCTTGATGCACCTGGTAACTTCGCGGTAGTTTTAATGAAAATGCATAGGAGAAAGTGGGGTACTCGCATGTTTTTTCGCATTTGCGTGATTTGTAGGCCTTTTGATTTAGTTTTGGGCTTTGGTGCAACTACTACAATACTTCTGCTAACATATTATGTAAAACATCAGCCGTCAGGCAGATATACAGGGCAGAGGTAGCGATTGCATGAGACACTTTTAGCGCAAAACTTACTGATGCCCAAATCAAGTTTTACCAGTATACATATTATTACAGTTTACTGCACAGGGACGACCCAGGTCTATACTTTTTTACTGTAGTGACTGGTAAGTGGATACAAGGCTGCTTTGTGATTCAATATAGGCCTGATGCTCTTTGGCATTGTTATTGTTTAAGAAAATGTGCACTGAATTTGCAGAATGAGGTTGACACTAATCATCCTGAAGAGGAAAAACGCATCATTGCTAAAAGCACATTTGATGGACTGATATTTACAAGCATAAATATGGTTTCACTGTGCAGAAGACTTCTGGACAATGGCCTCAACTATGTGTGTCTGGGAATGCTGACACATAAGATGTAATTGTAACGGGTCACTTATTGAGGCTGGCTGAACCTGTTGGCCGGGCCACAGGGCTGTAACTGATTATTGCAGTCTTTACTCGTTTCCAAGTCGAAATCTTCATCAATGAAAGCATTTATTTAATTCGTGTTGGAAAACGGTTTAAACACTGTTTTTCAGCCTACCAATTACAGCCTGAATCAAAATAGAATTAGAAATTAGTATTAGCACACGTCTGTGTTTTCAAGCGTCCCTCCACAACCGAAGACACCACACGTGATTGTAGACTCGCAGTTCCCAGCCATGTGCCCCCGTCTTAGACACTTGAAACACAGTTCCTTGGTGCGAACAAATGCACGTCGTTCGAGTTCGCATGTTGACTCATTTCACTTATGAACTCGGACAGCGCAACAAAATTTGCTCGGCGGCCTGTTTGTTTCTCAATTTCTGGGGCCTTTATAATCCAGCTATACTGCATCGCTAGAAGCACACTTGATTTCGTGCAGAAATGTGCAGCACTTGTCCATTAAAACAGACAGTCTCATTAGACCATCTGGGTTCCGTTCCTTAACGTCAGGGGTGCCCTTTAAATGTTGCTCACACCGATGTGCTATCACATGGGGCTGACCGAACTCCTGGTGTAATGTCTGCCATGCCTGCTTGTACCCTTCTTTTGGCTCCTTGGAGTTAAATCACTCCAACCTTTCGCGAACATGATTTTCACAATGCTATTGCAGGAACAGCAGACGCATATCGTCATTTGGAGCTCTTTTTGCAATATACATGTCGAATTGACGAACAAACGACCAATAATTCAGTGGATCACCGTTAAACTTTTTAATGACAGGTCCAGGTAAGTAACGCTCCTCCACCTCTGGGTTTTCATAACCAACGAGTCTAGACTTCACCTTCGCGCTTGTGCGACGGTACGGTTCTCGGGTAGTAGATAAAGGGTGATAACATGGGGTTTATAGACAGGGTCTTTTTCACACGAATCTGAAGGCACATTAAACTTCGACGTTTTACCAAAAGGGGTTCAGGAAGTAGTTCACGGATAGGTTCCGAAGGAACGTACGATACTCTACCATAACTAGCTTGTCGTTCTAACCTGGTATGGGACCCACACAAAGACTCTTCTTCCCAAGCTTCCATTTCGACTTCCTCCAAATCCAGTTGACGTTTCTTCTCGTCCAATGACTGACGTGCTTTTTCGACGACAATGCGTCGCCTCTTTTCGGCCTCCTCTTTAGCAGCCAGTCGCTTTTCTTCAGCTTCACGTTCAGCCTTTGTAGGTTCTCAACCTCTTGCTGGTGAGCCAGACGAGCAATTTTTACCTTAACTCTACTGCGATGTATTTCACTTCGCAGGGAACTCGATGTAGACCCAACTGAGGAGTGAACAGAACGTAAATCTATAGTTTAAGGATCTTTCCCTTTGGGAGATGGCAAAGGATTTGGATTCAGCGAAGCAAACCATTGTTTAACTCTTTGGTCAAACTCCTGCCTTTCACGCCGGTAGTCGCCTTTATAAACAGTGCTTTCAGGCAAAATATCGCTGTCCGACATCCTTCCACACAAGTCCATCATATTCCTAAAATCCAGGTCGAGGTGGGGCAGGAAGTCACGTAGTGGACCTGCACCTTCTTTATTCATCATTAAATGTTCGGCCCTGAGGTAACTGTTCCGCAGCAGCTTTATAGCATCGGCTAGTGTTGCCTTATTGTCGGCCATATTTTTTTTTCTTTTTTCACAGCAGCTTCGTAACAATCAATCACTTTGCAGACGAAGCGACAAGCAAAATATGTCTTAGTGTTTAAACGGTGTAACGGGCCACTAATCTGGCTGAACCTGTTGGCCGCGCCACAGTGCTGTAACTGATTATTGCAGTCTTTACTCGTTTCCAAGTCAAAATCTTCATCAATGAAAGTATTTACCTAATTCGTGTTGGAAAACGGTTTAAACACTGTTTTTCAGCCTACCAATTACAGCCTGAATCAAAATAGAATCAGAAATTAGTATTAGCACACATTCAAAACACATTTTTGCCACGTTGACAGCTGTGCACATACAACAAAGGTAGTGTGACGTCATATTTAACAACTTATGTTGTTTACAAGGCAGTTAAAAAGGCATGTAATTAAACATAAAACAATTCTGAACAACTGTTGATTTTTTAGGCAAATTGCGCCTAAAACTGGCAAATAATGCTTACACACTATTCGCAAAGGGAAGAAAACAACAAAAGACATTATGATGACTGGTATGAAGTTCCGGCACACCAGTAGTCTATTCGTTATGATGAAAAAGTGTCGCATGCAATCGCTACCTCAGCCCTGTATATCTGACTGACAACATAAATTTTGTCCCAATATGTTTGCAGATGTATTCTAGTAGTTGCACAAAAGCCCAGAACTAAATCAAAAGGCCTACAAATCACGCAAATGCGAAAAAACATGCGAGTACCCCACTTTCTCCCATGCATTTTCATTAAAACTGCCGCGAAGTTACCAGGTGCATTCAAGCGGAACCTATCTAAATGTTTTCGCAAAACACCTTTATCGTTTAAAAAAGAATAAGATTGATTTTAAATCTAATTTAAATTTTAAAAAATCAAGTTTATTATGTTTAACATTTTTGCAAAGTTATAACTTCATACGTTGTGTATTAAATTATTTGTGTCGTTGGTACGTGCGCAGTATTCAGTCTCTACTTAGTAGTCTCTGGTCAAACTCAGTTGTTCAGGTTTATGTGTTTGTGCCACTTGTAGCGTGCTTTGTAGTTGGTATTAAGTTTATTATACAGAAGCTAAAGTTACATATTTTCTATTTGAATAAGCATGAACAAGCAACATGAATCTGATTGGTTTGATGATGTTATTTGTATCTGGCTCAAAACTCCGGTAAGCACATTTTTATTGCCATAATATCAGTGAATGGCTGGGATGATAAATGTATGTTTTCTTGACTGAAAACCGTGTTGTGAAAGTGTTATTGTACGTGCTAGTGAAAGAGCTACGTGTTTGTGAACGTGTCCGTGTGCCAAATACACGCATTTTCGGAAATTGAGATTTTATCTTGGTGTCGCGGCGGCACGGTGCCTGACGCACAAATTCTGCCGTTACAGCTACCATAATCCCGAAGCTTCATAGAAATATTTGTTAAATGCTATAATAATTTATCTAATTAAACAGATGAAAGTTTGTTTTCTTCTAATTGCCTATTGTCTGTATGGATAACGGTGACCCAGTAACAGATTTAACATAAAAATGTTTCACGAAACAGACGACTCAGGATTATTTATAGTATTTTCTAATTAAACAGCAGTTAATTTACCTGCTGTTGTACAAGCTCTTCATATTTCTTGCTTTTCATATCTTTCCATTCTTTAAACATAACCGACGCATCAATATTTGCGGGTGACAGGGTGTTTGGTTCATTGAGAAGAGATATAATGCTCATCAAAATTGTTCGAACATTTTGTGTAGGATTCCATCTCTCTTGCGGAAGTTCCCCAGCTTGGGGATCATCTACTGGTTGGTGCAAGATTGAAATACACACCTAAGTGAAGATAAGTAAATTTTAATGAAATACTTAAAATTTGTGTTTTCGGCCTATTTTTTCAACCGATACCGAAAGTAATAGTTGCGATTTCGTGTTTTAAATTCATTCCTGCGAATATACGAATGCTTTTTTTTACCTGCTTGTTACTTATTCTTTACGGTTAGCCAATTATTTCTGTAGCCTAAATTTTAAACTTGAAAAACAAAACAAAAAACGATTCATCTAAAATGTGTTTAGACGTCACCTACAAACGTAGAATGAAAGTAACTCCACAAAAAGCGACAAGAGATTGCCGTTCGTCCTGATCTTTACACATTAAAGTGTACTTAGTGTCTTTTAAAGCCTTAGGTCGCAGTACTTCAGGAGCAGTGAAAACGTTTTCAGGACAGGTTCTATCGGAATGTTTTGGAAATCGAGGCTACGTAAGACATGTACGTAACAACCAAGGTTAACACAAACGGACTTCATACCTAAAAATTGAAAAACGTCTGATTCCTCGTGTTTTATTGGTTTTTAAACAAGTGCCCTAAAAAAAGTTTTTTCATTGCAGTGGAAGTTGAAAGAACATTTGTGTAGGTTGTTTCTGAAAAATTTCATAAAATATAAGACAATTTAACTTTTGTGTGTAAACTTTTGTGCGCATTTTTTTAATAACGTGGTCATTAGAAAACGTCCAGCACCGCTTCATTATATTCCGATAATCTGTACACGCTTAGACACGTAAACTAAGCACGCTAGTCCAAAATACGTTTCATATAAAAAGGACACTTGCATTTTCTAAGACACTGCTTGTATAATTAAGTTCAAAAATTAGAAATAAGCACGTTATGGTAACCCCAGTTCCATTTCATTTACGTTGTAGTAGTTAGCACAAAAATAAAATAATTTGTTTGCTGTTGTTTCTTTTATACAATTAATATAATGCGATTGAAACTACCGAAAAGTTACGCAGCGGAAACTTAAGTAAAACTGCCTTTATGAAGAAATGTAGAAGATTCAGTGATTTTTTTTAAAAATGGCGTTCGCTTATAGAAGCTACGTATTTTTAATTTTTTATATCACATTTATGGAAACTGGTATTTCGAAGGTTAAAATCTCTTTTGGCTTTTAAACAACACAAACGCTAAAATCATTGTCAGTGTCTGTAAAAAGGAACGGGAACATTGCACACCTACAAATGTCTCGGGTTTGAGTTGCTCACTCAGCGTGCAACTCAAACCCTTCGCACAAGACTCGCACAAAAAACAGGCCTTCCCAACCTTTTAGGTGTTGCGGCCAACTTTTATATGAAGGAGGTTATTGCGGGCTTCAAACTTTTTACCAAAATTAAATACCAATCAAGTCCGTTGTTTACCGTTTTTACTCGATTGTAGGTCGTGAATTATAAAGTTTTTTACCCCAGCTTTTGGGCGGCTTACAATCGGGGGCGGCTAATATTTTTTGATGAAGCAACTATATTTTATCTGCAGCTCGGTGTTTCATTGAAATTCACCATTAGATCCGTCTTACGTTACGATACTACAACAGAGGTTGTATCGTACAGGGTTGTCAGCGTAATTTCCAATTTTGAGCCACATATTTGGTGAC
This sequence comes from Ascidia mentula, assembly GCF_947561715.1. NCBI lineage: Eukaryota > Metazoa > Chordata > Ascidiacea > Phlebobranchia > Ascidiidae > Ascidia > Ascidia mentula. Next base: position 11,632,963 of record NC_138569.1, on the reverse strand, counting down.
AATACTTGTTGTGGCGCATTAAACATTTCCTTTGAAAATTTACGTGCGGCTTACATTCCAGGGCGCCATTGTTAAATTTTTTTTAGCAGGCCTGCAATAAAGTATTAAAACACGCGGGAAAAAATAAAAACAACTTTGATATTACCAAATCGCGCGAGAAGAAATATAAACCATTCATATGCAACGCGGCAAAGTCATTTTCCTAACCTCGGAAATACATGTTTTAATTAATGTGGTCGAAAGAAAACGGTGAAAATCATTGTGATTATAGGGCTAGTATGGGAAAAGATACCCTGGCGCGTTGAATAGGAATTCATATTTCCTGACAACATTTTACTAACATGTTAAACCGGTTAGTTTTGTTTCATGCATACACAAACGTAATGCAAGACAAATATTTAATTTGTCTGGAAAAAAGGAATACTATCTTAATAATCTGTTCTTCTGGCACATATAAAATAAAGGAATACTATCATTAACTTATAACAATGCAGTCATACGCATCTTAACTTACTTCACCGTTTTCATATACGTTGGGATGCCATATACGTGATATAAATCTAAATGAAGGTGGGGAATACGGATAATCTCCAGGAAAACGGATATGCGCTTTGAAGTATCCGCCTTGAAATAATGTTCCAGGTGGGCCAAATATGGCTACTTGCCAATCGAACAAATTGTTTTCATCGACAAGGGTAATTCTAAACCCTTCCAGAGGTTCTTCTTGCAAGTTTTTAAGTTCCTTCGATAAAGCTTTTGCGGAGCTAGCCATTGGTAAAGCCATGATGTTACTAACTATTTGCAAGGAACCTGCTGAGGTGTTTGGTTTGTCATCCATTGTTTCGTAATACTAAAAACTGTCTTTGCTTATTGTTGAGCTGCACAATGCTAAAAGCAATAGCAAATGACTTGTGGAAGACCCCAATAGCCAATAGGCTTCTAGGTTACTACCGCAACCCTTAAGTATTGCACTACTAAATCATTTCCAAAAATACTCTACATAAACAACCAAAATTCCTTTCAAATTGCGATAAATGTTACAATCAAAATGGAAATATATTCCAATTGAAGATCTAACACGTCTCGTTTTTTTCGTAACATTAACATAAAATTTCGTTTTATGTTACTGTTATGCTGCCATGCAAAACATAGTTTATACGAAACCGACCTTTTGGCACAAGTTAACGTGAATGTATTACACCTGATGACTTATTTGCTTGAAGCCAGGCAAGATTTAGCCTTTCAAAGCCAATCTACCGACAAGGTTAAATCAAATCAAGTCATTTGTTTTTTCACAAAAATCTACTATGCGGATCAATGACAAAAAGAGTGGCGGTACCGATAAAAAGAAATAAAGTGCACGAGTCACGGTGATGGCAACTTTGCGTAAAACTAAAGGTACATATGCAATAAACATATTACCAAAGTTTTTCGGTTCTACGTCAACTGTAGAAAATCGCACGAAAAGTAGCGGCGACTAAAATTTGGAAACCTTTTTCGCTGTAGCGAATTTGACACCACACAAGGCGCTCGCGTCAAAAAAATGCATGTTCCATAAGAAAAGGCGCTTTTATTGCAGAAATCGAATAGTTTCAAACATAGGAGAATTTACAAATTACTTTACCTCGAAGGTCAGGACTAGTCTCTGGTCAAGACAAGGTTTTACATCATACGAAAATATGTCACTGTGACGTCACAAATCAAAGGCTTATTTGTGCCTAATTATCGGAAGACCAAAGGGTGTAGCAGCAACGACATTAATCTGTACTTCGATAAGTCGGGGATGGTGCGTTTCTTTGCCCAGTGACATTAAATGACGTCATTTTGGGTGTGATGCCATAACTTTAACGTCACCTTTGTGTTGACTTTAATTTGATGATTACAACTTTGTAGTTACAAACTATATTGCGAAAAATACAGTAGTGATTGATTGTGGCGAATTAATCAAATCATTTATGACGCGAACTCGTAGGCAACGCTACTGCCAGACAAGTGGTACTACAGAATAACAGTTTAGTGTTGCATTTTCAGCTAATTTGGTCGGTATTTCGGCGGTCTTTGCCAGCCCAAAAATTCAATTACTTCTATCTTTTGCTGTGAGTGGACAAAATGACAATGTTTAATTGACTATATAATATATAAAACCTAATAGATCGAAACAGCGGCCATCTGTCTGCAGCTCAAATTAACATAAAAATCCGTTTGTCGCACTTGTTCACTTGTTGTGCCCCGTTTAATGCAAAACTATACTAAACCAGCTCGGTTCACAGATAATTATTAATTTTATTTTTCCCGTCGTGATAGCAGTGTAATTACACGGTAAACATGTGCAATGAACTGAAGAGAACCGAACAGTTTTGAACCGTAGGCGTTTATCGAGAAGCTGTCGGGAGAAGGTGGTGGTATTGTAGTGAACACAGATGTAATGTAAATTTTTAATATGTATTTTTATAATGTATGTTGTATCACGTGCATTACTATGTTTGTGCAAATTTTATACCCTGGAACGTTTACTCACGCATTCATGTAACTCTGAACGACCATTTAAAACTTTCACGACCATCGCTCTAAAACAATTAACTCGCTTGCGACCCCGATAAAAACGTGTCAGTGTCTCCGCCTTGTCTGGACGCAGTAATAGTGCGCTGGCACATCATGACTTGACCTAGAGGCATTTTTAACTTGAAGAAGTTTATTGTACGAAAGAAAGTTGCAAGTGGGTATAAAAAAACGATGTAAGTCATTTAGATCAGATCACTCTAACAATTCAACTCGATGCCATTCTAACTATTTCGATACCGAACTTAAATTGATAAATCAACTCTTGGATTTGCTGTTGCAGAGAAATTGTGTGATTAAACGTCATTTTTTGTGTATTGAAATTCCGTACAAGCGCAGCTAGCATGTAGGTCAATCGCTTCGTTTCTATTCGCCAGATGGGTTAATCTCGCACAGATGTGTTAATCGGTTTTAGTTTTAATTTCTAAATCGACGTTCTTTAATAATCCGTCCTTATTCGCATTTTTCTCATTTTCGATAATATTATAAATACCGTCACACAGCCTGAAGCCAAAGAGACCGAGTAGAGGGAATGAGATTGACCGAATGAGAGACCGAATTACGCGCATACTAAGAAACATCGTATGTGTGTTAAACCAAGGTATGTTTGTTTATCGTTTTATGTTTTAATTAAAAAGTCGCAAAGGTATTTTCTTTGGTAGATGATTTTAATAGTCTTAGGAGTCAGATAAACGGCGTGTTTCTTTCTGCAAACCTTAGGTCTCTGCACTGTTTTGATGTCTGTGAAGTTTTTGCCATGTCAATAAAAGATTGTTTATTCCGAAATGGTGTCAGATCTATACGGAGTTTCCTGAAAATAGAACACGCATCTACAAATTGGTTTACCTCGACGTGATATTGGATTTTCTGCAAAGAACTGAAACCGTGCGTACTTTCTGTCTTATATATTGAAGAACTCTAAACTGAAAAAGTATTCTCACGATAAATCTACGCTAAAAAAGCTATTTATTATCTTTGCACCTTTACGATGAACTTGGGGATGATAATCTTGACTTTTTGCCATTTCTGAAACAATGAAAGATAAAAACAAACTGTGTCAAAATAGTTGCAAATCAATTCTTCTCGACGATAGAGCCTGTTGTCTTTGGCTTTTCTTTTTCTGACTGAATTTCGAGGTTGGACAAACACCGTTTGACAATTTCAATACGAACAATTCTTCATTCATTCGATGGTGACATTTTGTCTGGTTGACAACGATATTCTATATCACTTGAGGATTCTGCGGACACGAATTCTACGGACACTTTGGTTGCTGATACACTTATCTGGAGGAAATTCTTTTTTTTGAAGGAATTATACTTTTTGAAGGAATTATACGAGGACTTGGAACTTCATCGTAAGGAATTTTATTGGAAGGAGCATCGTCGTTGAATCCACCTTAATTGTTTCGTATTTGGTAAAGTGCTTGTTTTTATTTCTTATGTTTGAACGACAACTGCGTTGCTAATTAATTTTCCTACTTTGCTTTTCACGTTTAAACCTTGTTAGTTTATGGAGAAATTTATATCGTTTTTGCCCCAAAATGAAACAAACACCTACTACCCCAGCTTATTTAGCGCCTAGTTTGCAAGTCAATAGGGACGATTTTCAGCCCACTGTATATAATCAGGATGGGGAAACTCTTCTTAGGCAGCCGGGTTTGTCATCTTCTCACTTAGAGGGAACGCATATAAGTGACACGGAGCAAATAAGGCTTAAATCCCTATCCAGGCTAAATGCAGCCAATACTAATGTAACTTTTTCTGAGCCTAACATAACTAGAAACCATTCTAACACTTTTCCTTCCAGGTTACGTACAGGTATTTCAGTTTCAGGTGCTCCTAAACTGCGTTTGCCGGAATTCTGGTCTAAGATGCCGAAGGCTTGGTTCAGTAGCATAGAACGGATGCTTGCTGCTTGTGGTGTAACAAGTGAGTCACAGAAATTTAACTACACTGTCTCATGTCTGAATGAGGAACAAATCTCAAAGGTAGGACATGTAGTATTGAATATGGACACTTACAGACCTTATGCTGAGCTTAAAGAGGCTTTGTTGATATTTTATGAAAAGGATGAAATCAGTCGCTTAAACGAGTTGTTTAACAGAACATCTTTGCATGATAAGAAACCCTCTGAATTTTTGCATGAAATGTTAATCCTTCTAAACCATTCTGGAGATTTAGAACCTAGTACAGAGCGCTTGCTAAAACGTTTCTTCATTGACAAGTTGCCGCCGAATATTCGCTTAATTCTTGCTACTGATTATGATTTGGAATTGAATACTCTTGCTCTTAAAACTGATGCCATGTTGTCTATAAGTTCTCCTAGTCAGCCTGTTTCGCGTGTTGAAGAAGAAAAAACAACTGTTAATTTTCAAATGCTTATTAATGACCATCTGGATCGAAAAATAGAGCAGATTAATCAAAAGATTAGTGAATTGTCTTCTCAGCCGAAATCTTTTCCTATCCATTCTTATAAACCGCAATATTCTGACAATCATTCGTATCGCCCGAGGCGTGAACATGACCAATCTTGGGTTAACTCTGCTCGAAGAAATTGGAATGGCTATGATAATCTTTTCGGCTATGAAGGAATGGCTATGAAGGAAATGGCTATGATAATCTTTCGAAATTCTTTTTCATCTGCTCCCAGACATTTTTATGGTCATAATAGTAGAAGTCAAAACATTTGTTATTACCACTCGCGTCAGGGTTTTAATGCTCGGTCTTGTATTTCGCCTTGTTCTTTTTCAAATTCGTTTAATGGTCCAAAAAACTAAGGCCGGCCTCCTCAAGGTGGGGTTGGAGAGGCCATAGGTTTTCTCACGAAACCTTTAACGTTTATGACCCACGTTTGAATTTATCTTTTTTGGTTGACACTGCTTCTGATGTATCATTGGTTCCTTTATGGTTTGTTAAGCATTGCACTCAACGAGTTAACACCGTATTTCGCGGCATTTCTGGCAATTGTCTTAAGATTTTTGGAATAACGCACTTGAAAGTAAATTTTGGTCAGAATCGCTCTTATTCTTGGAAGTTTTATGTTGCTGATATTGACCAAGACATAATTGGAAGTGATTTTCTGAAATATTTTGATTTTCTTGTTGATGCCAAAGGAAGACGCTTGATCAATAATTTCAGACCTTTTTCGCGGAACAGATATAGACAGGAGGGCTTGCGTGATTACCATAATGCTCATGAAATGCGTAATATTTATTCCAAATTACCATCTTATGGGCGTTATAATCATTACGCACGTAATAATCGACGCAGATCTTTTCATGTAAACAACAAAAAGAAGTTTAGGTTGCACCTAGTTTGGTGCCCAACGGATGACGGTGACTGTATAGTCACCACAAAGTGGAAGTCTTTGCTTGGCCGTTTGGTCTGCAAAGTTCGTCTTATAGTCACACCAGCTGCACTGATGAGACCTTTTAGGTCGAAACAGTGGCCATCTGTCTGCAGCTTATACACAAAAAGAAGTTTGTTCGTGTTGTCCAGCGAAGTATTAATAGTTGTGGTGCAGTGACGTCAGATGTTAACAACAGAAATAATAATGTGACTTTTGAACGAAAAGAAAAAGAGTTGAATGAATTTGAGAAAATTGTATCTGAATTTCCCAGGGTTACTGAGCCCATGCGTATTGGTAAGCCTGTTCAACACACGGTGAAGCATAAGATTATTACTAAAGGCTACCCAGTCAGTTGTCGTCCTAGACGCTTGTCTCCGGAAATGCTTAAGGTTGTAGGGTACATGAACAGTTCGATGAACTTGAGAGCAAAGGTATTGTTCGCCCTAGCAATTCTCCTTGGTCTTCTGCCATTCATGTCGTTCCTAAACCCAATGGTAAATGGCGCATCTGTGGAGATTATCGGGGGCTAAATTTGATTACTGAGGCTGATAGATACCCAATTCCAGTTTTGGCTGATTTTGTTGACAATTTAGATGGTGCTACTGTTTTTTCTAAGCTGGACCTGCGCAATGCTTATTTTCAAATTTTGCTTGATAAGGAATCAATACCAAAAACATCTGTAGTCTTTCTACATAGATGAATGGAATACTTGCGATTGCCATTTGGGTTGTGTAATGCGCCACAGACGTTTCAAAGATTTATGGATCAGATTTTACGTGGTTTGCCCTTTGTTTTCGGGTATTTGGATGATATCTTGATTTCAAGTAAGTCTGAAACGGAGCATAAGGAACATTTAAGGCAGGTTTTGAAACGATTGCCTGATTATGGTTTGGAGATAAATGTAGAAAAGAGTAATTTTGGAGTTTCTGAACTAACTTTTCTTGATCACGAAATTTCTAAAGATGGTTTTTGCCCATTAAAAAGCAAAGTTGACGTAAATAAAAACTTTCCACGGCCAACGACAATTAAAGAGTTAAGGCGTTATCTCGGAATGGTAAATTTCTATAGACGTTTTATCCCTCATTGTGCGGAACATTTGCAGTTACTTACAAACATGCTGCGTAAGAATTCCACTAAAAACAAAAATTTAGCATGGTCCGCAGAGGCTATCGTTGCTTTCAAAAAATCTCGTGATCTTTTGAGTGACGAAACTTTGCTTCATTATCCAAAGTTAAATGGAAGTTTTTCTTTAGTGTGCGATAGCAGTAACTTTGCTATGGGTGCTGTTCTCAATCAACTTGACGTTGGTAATTGGCGTCCACTTGCTTTCTTCTCCCGAGGTTTGTCAAACGCACAACGAAAATATTCCACTTTTGATAAAGAACTATTGGCTATTTACGAAGCAATCAAGCATTTTAAACATTTGCTTCGAGGACGAAATTTTAACATAGTTATAGATCACAAACCTCTCATTAGAGCTTTCCATTCGAAATCGGACAACCTTTCGCCGAGACAAGAGCGACATTTTGATTATATTTCCCAGTTCACAAGTCGTATTGAACATATTCAAGGTTTTCACAATGTCGTAGCAGATTGTTTATCAAGAATTGAATTAAATACAATATCTCTTTCTCCTGATGTATTTGATTTGACAGAATTAGCTTCAGTTCAGGATTCTGATGAATTTAATGAGATGCTTTCTGAACATTGTCAGAGTTTAAGGTTAGTTAAGTGTAGACTTCCAAATTCTCATCTTAGTATTGTTGGTGACATTTCTACAGGAATGTTTAGAGCTGTTGTACCTTCCCAATTTAGAAAACGTGTTTTCAATGTTCTACATTCTCTTTCACATCCTGGTATTGCCATCACTCGCAAACTAATCAAAGAACGCTATGTGTGGCCTGGAATGAACTATGACATTCTACAATGGTGTAAAACGTGCATTCCTTGCCAATCTTGTAAGGTTCGTTTACATAATATCTCGCCTTTAGGCCATTACATTGAGCCTCAAGAACGCTTTACCCACCTTAACGTGGATATACCCGACGCGCTTTCCCCGTTTTCAACACTTCGAGATAAGCTTGAAAAGTCAGTGGATTTTGCTTCTTGTTGATCCCCTTGCAAGTTTGTTTGTTGGTGCTTCCTTTGCAATAATAGGTCTTGGCCGTAAGAGCCACTACACCTGTGCCACTCCATTCAACTTTAAAAAGCCCAGAGGTGCGTAGGTCATCTCGCTCTCGCCTCTGACAGCATTCCAGTTGGGTAAACTCTTTTCCCGAAACACGCCTCTTGGCAAATTCTGAGCGATGCAGGTCGCATGCTGGAGATGGAAACCACATGTGATAAGTTTCATAAAACTCCTTCAACAGTTGGGAACGAACCACATCATCCAAACGTTTACCAGCCATCGCCACATAGTAACTATCTGTGTCCATGAGACACAACTGATACATTTCCCTGTCGACAAATCGATCGAAAAAGTCGTAATGAAACTGTAGCATCCTCAGCTTGGCGTATTGGTAAACGAAAAATCCAATGTGCACTGGTAAATTTTGATTCATCCGACGCTTTTTCATCTTGACTTCATACAGGTCATCATTGATTTCCTCCAAGTGCTGGAACCTCGGGTTATTAACTGACATCCGAGCATCTTTAGCTTCCTGGTAGAAGATATCACGTTGAAGCTTTTTGTTCGTTAGCATCTTGCCGTAGGAGATATTGCCTGGAAATAAAGCACACTTGACAATAAATAAATAAATTTCAAAAATCAAAATGAAAAAAAAAATACCTAAAAATTTAAACGTGTCTCCAATGATCTTTTTGTCAGGGTTGACATCACCCAAACGTCGTGCTGCAGTAACTTCACCACCAAAGGTGTTGAAGCAGGGCTTTGGATCAATCAAAGCAAATCACTTGATATATATGTTCCAAAACTAGTCCATGTTCCAAGTACCAGCTCAGAAGAGGGGTGGCAAGCAAGATTTTCTTCCCCATCATGCTCCCAATTAAGCACCTTCGTTTGGTTTTCAAAACACCGTACTTCTCTGCATGTCCACGCATATACTGTCCAATATCAGCTCTGGATACTTCTATATTTTTAAACACAGGGCTTAATTCCTTGATATATTCTCTTTTTTCTGGTGGAACAATGATGTCACACTCCACTAGCCCGAACAAGTCATCTTCCGCAATGCTTCTCGCATGGTGAAAAAGTTTCTATTTTTGGGGATGCGGAACCTGGGAACTGGGTGAGATCTAACAAAATCACGCACTCGCTGATTGTTCTTTTGCAAAGCATACCAATCACATTCCCACATTTCAACAACCTTGTATCCAAGACTACCGAGGTATGCTGTATGTTCAGCTGTCTTTTTACGGGCTTTTGTAGCTTTTTCGAGGTCATTGAAATGGACACCACAGCAATCACAACCATGAAAAAAGCATCCGTGAAATTGAAAAACTTTCTTGACTTCTGCGCAGTAGCCATCCACGGGTAAATTTCGTTGACCGAGACGAGCTTCTCCCCCCTTGTTGAACTGATGAGGAATAAATATACCATATTCTTGTGCGCACCAATCAAGCCACACCCGACCCATGTGACCGTCACGTGAAAATTGCATCAAACTGAATCCTTCGGTTTCATTTTCGTATTTTAAAACAGTGAAAAAGAGGTTGGCATCTGTTGCATAATCCCCCAGAGGTAAAGAGCATTGCAGTCAAAGCCGATGACTGCTTGACATACACGGGCTTTAGTACCGTAGTCGACAGTGCGGATTTTGGTTTCATTTTGTTCCTGGTAGCGGTGAAAAATTGTTGCTGGACCTCCAACTATATTGGCCCGAATGAGATTGTGAATGTCCTTAAATCTTTCTGCAAACAGTGCAAGAGGCGTGTTTCGATCAAGAGACCTCATTAAATATTGTAGAGTTAATCCAGGTACGCTTATTACCTCTTTAAACGCGTCAACACCACGTTCCTTGTAAAAGTTGCAAAGCTTAGAAACAACATCGAGAAAAGGAACTACATCACGGTTATTGTACCACACAAGAAAATCCTTCAGGGTGAGCATTTTTTCGTCACGCCATGTGTCTAAACAAAACTGGTACTCATCTTCGGTTATAGTTGAACCTTTCAGTGAGCTGTAGAAAGCTGTGATTGGAGGCAATGAAGTTTCTTGTAACTTTTCAACTGAAGTCATGAATTCATAAGGAAAAAAAACCTTTGCGTGTTTTGCAGTTAAAGGCTTGCAACAGGGAATCATAAGAATAATTTGCGGCAACATAATTGCGTAAATCAAGAAAGTTAAAGGACGTGGTTTTAATAGACATGAAATCATTGTTTCTTTTGATTACATTTAATATTTTGTCCTCGGCCATTAAAGATGGAATCAAATGTCTCTTTGCCAAGTTGAGGTCATATTTACTTCCATTGAAAGATAAGCAGGTTAGATTAGATAAGTACAGATGTAAGTCGGATGATAGTCGTTGAAGAGAGTGCTTGCTTGGATCACAGGACTCCAACTTACAAGAAAGGTCTAGCATTGTTTCAAGTTGTTTCCTGATGCCCTGAAATCGGTGAAGCATGGACGACGCCGCAGAGAGGAAACCTGCCTTAAAGACCTTCTTTGTAACAGTCTGACATGATTTCTGATGTTCTTCACATTTTCCAAGTCTGTCAAAAGAAATTGAACAAATCCGACAATAAAAGGTCGATGAATATTTATTTATGTCAAAGATGTACCTAAAATGTTTCTCAAACAAATTCAGGTTGAGTATTTGAACCCGTTTGTCATTTAAGCGTGCAACACTACGCCAAATAAGTTTACACTTGACATCTTCCCCGGCAACCAGTTGGAAAACATTTATGTTCATCTTAAAATAAATTTCCAAATTAGGCAGGTCATCCAATTGTACACCAGGAAAATTAATGTGATCCAAACCGACGTGTATACAAATCTGTTTACATAGTTCAATAGCCCTCGAGGAAATACCGTCCCTCTCACTCGAATCCAAATGTATTGCAAGGCAACGAAAAAAGCAAAGGTTATCAGAATAAACTTGTCCACTTGGTGCTGTGATTATAAAGCAAATAGACCGGAATTTCGCGAAACGTACCGGGGCAAATTGACTCCCTTTCCAATTAATGGACTTTGCATGTAGTAAACATAAAAGGTTACATTTAAAATTTCGCTAGGTTTCCAGGAGCTATCAGGTCGCAGAAGTCGCGCACTTTCTAAGTCATCTTTGTCTTCTAGGCTTTCAAGAAAAGCAATCAAGTCGTCGCGTGTGCGGACAACATAAGGTGTGTCAAAAACTTGAAAATTTTTAGCACTCGAGTGAAAATAACGTTGTTCCCGGCTACATTTTCCATAGAAAAGCCAAAACTGGCTTTGATCCTGAAGGCTCGATTGCCAAAGCGCAAAACTTTATTGGCAATACTACTTAAATTCTCGTAGGAAATTAGTGCGCGGAAGTTGAAGACGCTTGTCACTTTACCGATTCTTCGGTGTGTTTGAATGGCTCTGATGTTCCGAGCGATGAGTCTATCTCGCTCATTTTCCTGTGGTCGTTGTTGGGCTTCACCACTACTTCCCCTACACGAAAAGTGAGTATAATTCTGGGTCCAAGGGCAACCATGTCTGAGAACTTACCAACCTCTTTCAATAAGAGAGGACGGGCTAGAAGAATTCGCATCTGCTTCCTTGCAAAATGTTTCTCTTTCCAATTCTTGAGAAGGTGTGAAGTCCAAATCAACTGCTGCCTCGGGTCTAATTTCGCTGGAAACAAACATTTCAGGTCATGATCGTCAAAAATTTAAACACACAAAACGTTACAAACCTTTCAACGCAGCTAACATTGTCGTCACCGCCGCTCGGTGCCACTCCTTCTGCAGTTTGGGGTCTCGTAAATTCATTATGACCCCCATCGACGTCCATAGTTTCACTGAATTATAATTGTACTTCATGAGCATTTGTTCTAATATTATAATTTACAGACAGGGTGTGTACGAGATTAACCCATCTGTCGGATAGAAAAGCTGCAGACAGGGTGTGTTGAGTGGCACTGTGCTAGCTTTTGCAGAGAAACTGTTTGATTAAACGTCATTTTTTGTGTATTTAAATTCCGTACAAGCGTATCTGGCATGTAGGTCAATCACTTCGTTTCTATCCGACAGATGGGTTAATCTCGCACAGATGTGCTAATCGGTTTAATTTTAATTTCTAAATCGACGTTCTTTAATAATCCGTCCTTATTCGCATTTTTCTCATTTTCGATGATATTATAAATACCGCCTCACAGCCTTAAGCTAGTAGAGAGAACAATAGGGACCGAATAGAGGGAACGAGATTGACCGAATTACGCGCATACTAAGAAACATCGTATGTGTATTAAACCAAGGTATGTTTGTTTATCGTTTTATGTTTTAATTAAAAAGTAGCAAAAGTAGTTTTTGTCAGATGATTTTAATAGTCTTAGGAGTCAGATTAACACGGAGTGTTTCTTTCTGCAAACCTTAGGTCCCTGCACTTTCACACTTCGTCGTCTCTGTTGTTCGGTATTGGGTACCCTGCAGATCGACGTTGACCGAAAGGTACCACAAAGTGGAGACTAGTGTGCCTGCTAGTGTGAAAGCTAGCACAGTGCCACTCAACAGCTGCACTGATGAGACCTTTCAGGTCGAAACAGTGCGTGTACACACCCTGTCTGCAGCTTTGTAATAATATGTTTTTTTTTGCACATATATTACGTTGGTGTTTTTGCCTTTTGCACTATCGGTTACCAAGCAGTTCTGTTTGGCCATAGTGCGCTCCACAGTGGTTCGTCGTCTCTGTTGTTCGGTACCTAGTATTGGGTACCCTGCAGATCGACGTTGACCGAAAGGTACCACAAAGTGGAGACTAGTGTGCCTGCTAGTGTGAAAGCTAGCACAGTGCCACTCAACAGCTGCACTGATGAGACCTTACAGGTCGAAACAGTGCGTGTACACACCCTGTCTGCAGCTTTGCAATAATATGGCTTTTTTGCACATATATTACGTTGGTGTTTTTGCCTTTTGCACTATCGGTTACCAAGCAGTTCTGTTTGGCCATAGTGCGCTCCTCAGTGGTTCGTCGTCTCTGTTGTTCGGTACCTAGTATTGGGTACCCTGCAGATCGACGTTGACCTAAAGGTACCACAAAGTGGAGACTAGTGTGCCTGCTAGTGTGAAAGCTAGCACAGTGCCACTCAACAGCTGCACTGATGAGACCTTTCAGGTCGAAACAGTGCGTGTACACACCCTGCCTAACCCTACCTCTCTGGCAAACTTTGTGGAATTTCACTTGGCGTAGCTATATCAAGAAATTATAGGGTTGTGACAATCGTTACACATCAACCCAACAGCTATTTTAAAGGTACAAACTGTACAATAGTATCGGCACGAGGCACTATGTGTATTGGCGATGCCCAAGGACTAGTGCTGGGGCGAACTATACCCGCAGCCTCCAATTGGTTGCTCACGTACTTTGTGTGAGTTCTCCGGCGACAAACGCCTTGGGCGACAAGAGACTGGGCGACCTGTAGTTTCTGTAACATGTTCGACGTCATGCTTAACTCTTCTATTGTTCGATACAGGTTGGGTTAATTCAGGAATCTCTAATAGTATATTTTCAAACCGTGTTGTTTGATTGTCATTTCTCCTAACTGATGTATTCGTAGCGTTCACCTCCATTGAACAGTCAAGATTGCTGTCATCAGACTTAGATTCGTCCTTTTTCCCCGATTCTCTCTGCACATTGCAAACAGTTCCAGTACATTTCAAAACGCCAGTACCTTTTTCGCGATTCTCTTCTTGTGTCGGTCCGGTCAAGTTTGGGCGTGGTTGATGGTCACGTGTTGGTAACTGAACTTCCTTTTTTTAGTCGTGGTCACGTGGACTGATCTCCTTTTTCTTTTTCCGTGCCCATTTGATTCGTTGTTGTCATCGGAATTCCCGGTTGATCAGCTTTGACCTCGACGTTACACGACGTTTGTATCGTCTTGGTTTTCGATCTCTCTTTTGCACAAACAATATCGTTAGATGAATTTCTTACCTGTTTCTGCGATCTCAATTTCATGTTCTGTTTATAATGGTGTTACGTACACGTAACATGGACATTGGACATTTACACATATCATGAACATTGATCACAAATAGCCAAATTACGTCAATAAAGTTCGGTATTTCTCAAATTCGGATTGTAATGTGGTAAAATAGGAATGCGCATTCGTTGGTGACCTCAAATCCTGATTTATGGTAGAATTATGCTTTTTCAAATCTCGCACGCCATTCTCATGCGATGTTCGTTGTTTTGTTTGATTGACGTGGGGTTACTTTACTGAATAGTCATTGTACTCGCATGTATATGCTCGCACGCATTGTACTCGCAAGCATATGCTCGTACGCATTGTGCTCGCATTAGATTGAAATGCGAATCGTCCGGTCATTGTTTCTCAATAATTGTTGTGATGTATCAATCGTTCTGATTTTTTTTTTCAGTAATTGTTTAGTTAAGAGAATGGGCTGCTGTTCATCAGATAAGATAATAGCTATTGTCGTGGTAATTTCGAACCGACTTTTTCGTTGTGGTGACTCTTATCGTAGTGTATATATATGTGCATGTTTCCTTGACTAACACAGACACAGTCTTAAATTCAGTCTCATACTCAGTCTCGGTATCTGTCTAATTCAACTATGCTTTGCTTTTAATCAGTTTACCTCATGATCTCGTAACTTGTAATTTCGATTTGATGTACTCAACCAATATAATCCTTAATCTAATAAATGGTAAAGTAACATTAAATCAGGTTTGCAATTGAAATCAGGTCAGAAAACACAAAAGTTAGAACTCACGTGTGGCCTTATGTCAAATGAATTAGTCAAATAGGATTCCGTTATTAATGGTTAATTAATTTTGTTAATATCCAACGTTAAGTTAACAACATTGGGCAATTAAGTCGCAACAAATGGATAGGATTAATTTTGACAGATTCGTCGTGATCGGTCCGATCCACGAGAGATCCGACCGGTAAATCCTTTTGCATTGCAATAGAAGTTGTTTGTATTTGGCACAATCTGTGCCTTTTGACATCCACGAGTATATCGCAAGCCTCTAAAAAGTCCGCTCCCAAAAACATTGGTCAACGTAGCAAACAAGAAATTTCCATTTAAAACAACCAATATTTAAGCACAAACTCAATGTAATAGAACCGTGAGAACAGAATTCGGTTCCTATAGCACATTTCATTTTCACAGGATTGTCGCGATAATAACGTCATGCTCCTGGGAATTAAACTCATTGAGCTTCCTGTATCTACAGGTAGGTTTAAATCGTTAGTTTTGTCATATACAGTAAATGGTAATAAAGTACAATATCTGCCTCTCTCACTGACAAGAGAGGCTATTATGCGTTTTTTGGCTTATTGTAGAAGTCAAACGGCTTTTCACAGCTGTACGCTCGTGATCCATACTTTCTGTGGTAATAACATAAATTCATACCTCTCAGTTGTTCTACACTGGACCCTGACCCATACCCGCTGTAAAAACGATTCCTTGATATACCTGCCTATATCAACCTGACATCGTTGTGCATCGGGGCTCAGTTTATGCGATAAGGTACTGATAAAGCCTTTCATTTTGCTAAGCAAGGGGCTGGGTCGTTTGTTGTCAAGTGGGGTTTCGTGAAACAGTTCGTGCATTTCAGAAATAGGGTTGGTGTCGTAGCTTTTTAAAAGTGCCGCCTTTAATTCAGAATAGGGGTGGAGCCTTCCCACGCTTAAAATCACTTCCGAAACGAGTTCGGCTTGTTCCTGTTTGAGTAAAGCAACTAACAAGTTGAATTTGTCCGTCTCTGAGGTTATATTGTGGTTTCAAAAAATCTTGTCAACGGATGCCAACCACAGTTTTACGGAGCCGCTCCAAAATTCGGGCAACTTAACCTTGGACAGCGACCCCGGATTGCCTATCACGTTGTTAGTAGGGTTGAAAACCGTAGGCAACGGTCTTCCGGGTGAAACGAAAGTAGTTTCCGTAAAAAGGGTTTGGCCATTCTGAGAGGTGTTGAAATTGGGGTAGTAACCGGAAGGACCGGGGTTAAAAGTGTAACCGGAAAGACCGGGGTTTAAAGTGTATTCGTTAGATCGGGGGGTTGATTGTATTTCTGCTGGAATTTGGGGGTTGTCACTAATTACTGGATAAGCGGCCCCCATATCATGTTGTCCCTCTACTGACGAATCAGACACCGACCCGCGTTGCGACATGGGTATATGGACAATGGGCGTAATCAATACACTGTCCGCTAATATAACAAGCGGTTTACTTTCACACGTTACAGTCTTACCTTTACTACTAAATTTGATGATGCTAGGAAAAAATGAAGTTTTTTTACTAGCCATCAAACAACAAAAAATACGTCAATAGCAATTTCAAAGACTCCAACACTGTGCAATTAGTAATTACTGGTTTGTATTAAAATTAGTAAAGCATTCGAATACTCACAATAAAAGATGTAATTTCAATGATGCAGTTCGAGTAAATCCAATAATGCGAATGAGACAATATAATTGTTCAATGTTACGTTTCAGAAACTGTCTGGCTTTACAGCCCAAGCGGTCAATTATATCGACTAACTTTCAGGCGTGTTGACCGGGTAAAAATGTCATAAAACAAACGCAAAATTCAGGCTTTGGTCAGCGGAAAATTCCGATCACTAGAAGCTGTGCATGAAATGGTGAACAGATAATGGCACCTCTGTCATCATCAAATCTGACTTCTGGGCACCCACCCTTTTACCATACAGGTCTGGATTACATTGGCCCAATCCTGGTCAAAGTCGGCCGCAGCCAAACAAAACGATATGGCTATGTGTTCACATGCATGTTTACTCTAGCTGTCCACAAATAATATTCGTTAGATACTTCTTTGTTCTTACAGGTTTTTCGCAGGTCCATCAATCGTCGAGGATGTCCAAATGAATATGAAAACTTTCTGCGGATTTGCCCTTTCGAGACTTAATGGCGATTATTACACATAGGAAATAATTACTCAACTGTCTATAGCCGGGAAAGAAAGTATGTATAGATGAATGAATGAATAAACGGCCGACATTACAAATGTATTAGGCTACTATTTAGCATGTGTCATACCGAATGAATTAGCATCCACGGCAACATAAGGTCGTACGCCCGCAGGTTGTGCACCCCTGAGCTAGTATTTTGTTTCTTCTTTTAATCACAAGATGTGTTTCTTAACTTTGCTACTTTTTTCTTCCAGGTAATTTTACGGTAGGTTTGCTAACGCATGTAGCCGAAACGGTAATTTTGATTATTTTTTTTTTGCTGCGTGTAAATTGTCATCAGATAAATTTATGTCAGATAAGTTTACATGCCTTAACAAAAGTGCTACGATTGCTACGTTTTAGAAAGCCTTTGTTTACCGACATGCGTGTAGCCAACCTAGCCTAGAATTACCCTTGCTTCGATTTTTTTTGGGGGAATCTTAATGGACGATTTTGGCTACTCTTTTGTAGTATTTTGCCTTCTCCAGTTTTACTTAACGACGATTGACTATACGACTATTCCACACAAGTTTCCCCAAAACAACAAAGATAAACTTCGTGGCAGTGTTCGTTAATTTCTACTTCACGGCCTTTGTCGCGTCAACAAAGGCGTCATTCCTTTTTGTAGCTGCCTCGTGTTTGATGTCGCCAAATATAGTTGCGATCTCGGTTTTGGTCTCAGAACGAACTGTGGTCCAAGAACAGGTAGCCAGCATAGTGTCTGATAGAAACTTTCTTGATATCGGGTTTTTTAAGACTGTCAAGAACATCCAATCCAGGCCCTTTCCTTTACTATAGGATCGAATAAACCATCCATGAAGAAAACGACATTTCAAAAAACCTATACTCACAAATTTTTAACTTAGTTATTTGCGAGACCCCTTCCTGGTTACGCCAATGCCATTAAGGATGTAACATTTCAAGGGGGGCGCGAATCTTAATAATCTCATGTTTTCTCGAATGTGCAGACACAATAATGGTACAGGTTAGTAAGAGATGACGTCCGGCAGACCAGCGTACGGGGAACTTCTTTTGCGATGTAACGAGACAGCAGCGTGGGATCCTCGAGTTTGTTTTCCTCTTACAGGTGCTTCGTGGCCGTATTAAAGTTAACTTTTTCCCTTTTCACTTTACTTTTTATTTTTTTTTTATTTTACCGTCGTTGCTTTCAAACTTATCATCATCGTATAACTTTTCACATACACATGTATTCAATTACGCACTCAATTTGTACAGAGGCTGGTAAAACGCTTGCTGGGTAACCTATTTGGTATAGCCTACCTTAATTTTTTAATGCAATTCAATGCACATACGTTCGTCGAAATATAAGCAAGTGTCTTTAAAATAAGATGTAAATCTGTAAAAGTTCCAGCATTTGCTCTCTAGCATTTCCATGGTGTAAGAAATTATATCTTATAACATTTTTTGAAACGCAAGCCATATACGTTTTTTTCTTTTCAATGTCCGTTTCGAAACATTTGTAGAAAATTAAACAGAAAAATACATAACAAAAACCAAGCACCGAAAACACATTTGATTATAGTGTAGTGTCTTCAAAGGCCTTACTGCCTCTCAATAGACATTCCTTGGTCCAGCACATGTTGCTTCAACTCGTTGATTTTACTCTCTTCGAGCTTTTGTTCATCTAATTCCTAAAACAATACTAGGAATTATGTCAAAATTTAGATTAATTTGATTTATAATTATGTTGGGCTTGGCTTAAAATTTGTTTGCGAATTATAGTTCTTTTTATAAATGGATACATCACTAAAAAAAGTTTTTGTAGAATTTTCATCAGTGGTTGAAGGTCCACAGAGTAAATTGGCCCGGTGATCCACGAACCCAAACGAGTTGAACTTTGCTCTAAGTTCTAATCTATTCAGCTGACAAGATCGTCGCACCATAGGTGCACTGATGAGACCTATCAGGTCGAAGCAGTGGCCCTATATGCAGCTCACTATAAAAAAAAACATTATTGGCTCTATTGCTTCCACATCTAATTATCTGTCGTGCCGAAAATGATACTTTGTCCTAAGCTATTTTTCATTCGGTTCGATTTTTGCACCCAAAAGTTTTGCATAACTTACATTACGAAGCTGTATAATAAGGCACCATGGACAACCACATCCAATGCACCAATCATCACCATTTAAACCTGGAATACTGTTTTTCGTCCTATATATGGTCTTGCTTTTTCCAACAGAAAGAACAGATCCAATCCACAAAGGAGATAAAAGACAGAGCAAACTGTGTAGTACAAAATTCCCCATTCCTACAAAAAGTAGCAGAATATTCCCTTCAACTAATCATTCCAACCGTGTTTGTCTATTACTTCAGATAATACTGATGATGAACCCAGTAAGGGTTCGAAGCGTCTACTAATAAAATGATCAACAGTATTCTAGCTTTCCTTTTTAAAGTCATTAACTCCAGACATTTTGCACCCAAAAAACTTGAGACAAAGTTATATTAATGTGACTAAAACGACCTAAAAACAATAGTGTTGTGTGAAAAATTTGGAAACATTTCCTCTTTTTAAAGGTTTATAGCTGCAACCAGATTCTGGATGCTAAAGTTGATTCTATTAAATTGCTAGATGTTATACATACAGTAGATACACATCGGTTTGTCGAAATCCAGTAGGAGGAAATAGTTACAACTTTAAATGGATGAATCCATGCAAAGGTGCGACTTCTATTTAACCGAAACAAAATAGTCGACGCAGTAGTCAACAACCGAAACAAAATATTATTATTTAGGTTCATAAAAGCTTGGTTCTATCAGCACCATAACAAAGTTGCATAACGAACCAATATAATGGTTTATTTTTCTTCATTCTGTTATGGTGTGAGAAAACATGTGAAGAAAACACATACTCCACTCACCTAATTCCTCTGCGTTTTTTCCGTGTATAACACATGGCAAAACAAGTGCTTGTAATAAGAGTTGTGGGTTGTGCAAGCAATCCACACATCGGAATGTAAAATGACCTTCTCTTTGAATGACAAGCAACTTCTGTGCATCGCTCTCTATGATATCTCTTGTTTCAGTTTCTGATATAACGTTTACAAGGTGTACTTTTTCGGTCTTCTTTTTCGACTCCATGCTAGTACTGGTTTATCGGTTGCCAATTTTTTCCCTACTGGTGCGTTTATTTCAAAACTACAAGCAATGCGTTTGTATAAAAGTATTATGACATCATAACCGAAGTGTAAATGGCGTAAAACTTCAATAGAAATTTGATTTTTAAGGATGTTAACTGCAAATCACTAATCTCTGTATGGTTTGATTTTGGATTACAGGCTTCACAGCCCAGGCATTGCAGTCTAGCTGGTGGACTAAGGAAAGATGAAGGAAAACACGACATTTTTTATTTTTTACTGAACGTTTGAGTTGAAAACGCCAATAAGGCTTCGGACAGAGCCTGCTTTTTTACAGCAAAAGTTCGATTAGTCACATACATTGGTTTGGAAAATATGACGACATTTTCAAATTTTCTAAAGGATTATTCTTACCTTAACGAACTAAGGTAAGATAGCCCCTTCCAAATTACATTCTACAGAGAAGGATGTTGAATAAATGACATCAAGACATTTATTTTCATGTTTATTGGCAAAATTTGAAACAATTAGGGTGGTATTCACAATCTCCGATCAAGATTGATCCGCGATCCTGGATCAACCGATCCGAGATCAAGGATCGGATCAAGTTGGTATTCATCCGGATCAACCACAATTTTGATCGGGTTTTCGTGAGACAGTCAGTCGCTGTAGCGAGTTGTATCACGAAGTTTTATCATATTTTCCACGCTTCAGCAACTTTCGCCGAAAATCCACGTGGTTGATTTATGTGAGGTGGTACCGTGGTAGCACAGTAGCTGAAAGTACTGCTGTTATTATTTAGTTGATGTGTAATCGGTATTGCGCTTATTTTATGAATATTCTCTAATTTTTAACAAAACCGTACTAGTAATGATAGACCTACCTGTTCTTTGTTTTCGGGACACAGTAGCATGCAGTATACTATAGAGGAAGTCCGGTAGAGATTAGATTTCCGCAATATTGGACCAGTTCATTTCGATCAAATTTTTATATCAACAACCTGGCTAAAATTTGGCTAACCTATTTGAACTTCTTGCTGTTTTCCATTTAGGGTAGAGTGTCTTTTCAGAAATTAGAATTTTTTTTACTGCTATTTTTCTGCCGGGCATAGTAGTAATTAATGGAAATTGCCTTCTGGCACTTAAGTTTCGAAAATGTTTATTGAAACTGATGCTACCATCCAGTGAGACTTACTTAGGTTAATGATGGTAGACGAAACATTGACCGGACAGGTACCACAAAGTGGAATCTAGTGTGCCTGCTAGTGTAAAAGCTAGCACAGTGCCACTGCAACAGCTGCCATGATGAGGCCTCACAGGTCGAAACAGTACGTGTACACACCCTGTCTGCAGCTTACCAATATTATTATGTCTTTTTTTTGCACATATATTGCATTGGTGTTTTGCCTTTGGCGCTATCGGTTACCAAGCAGATCCGTTTGGCCATAGTGCGCTCCACAGTGGTTCGTCTCTGTTGTTTGGTACTCAGTGTAGGCTACCTAACAGATCGACGTTGACCGGACAGGTACCACAAAGTGGAATCTAGTGTGCCTGCTAGCACAGTGCCACTGCAACAGCTGCACTGATGAGACCTCACAGGTCGAAACAGTGCGTGTACACACCCTGTCTGCAGCTTACCAATATTATTATGGCTTTTTTTGCACATATATTGCATTGGTGTTTTGCCTTTAGCGCTATCGGTTACCAAGTAGATCCGTTTTGCCATAGTGCGCTCCACAGTGGTTCGTCTCTGTTGTTTGGTACTCAGTATAGGGTACCCAACAGATCGACGTTGACCGGACAGGTACCACAAAGTGGAATCTAGTGTGCCTGCTAGTGTAAAAGCTAGCACAGTGCCACTGCATCAGCTGCACTGATGAGACCTCACAGGTCGAAACAGTACGTGTACACACCCTGTCTGCAGCTTACCAATATTATTGTGGCTTTTTTTGCACATAGAAAACGTCAGATTATACAACGTGGAGGATTTTTATCAGCGTTGTTATCTCCGTTGATTGGTAGCATAATACCCGCCGTCACTAGTCTTCTGTCTGGTGGGAAGTGAAATGGAAAGTGTTCAAAAATTCGCTTTGGTGGACCCTCGTATTTTGAAAAGTCTACAGGGAAACACACCTTCACAAACGACGCCTGTTGAAAACGCATTAACCACACTGGATCGGAAAATGAAGGACATCATAAACGAGCCTTGGACGATGGAAGACAAAGTAAAACTTTACAACCAGGCACTTCAGCGGTATCAATTTTTTAACGACACCCTTGTGAATAAACCACTTAAGTTTACGGTTACCGAAGAAGCCCGAGGAAAAACTGTGGCTGGAGAAGTTGAGGAAACAAAGAAAAATGTTGTCGAAAGTCGTGTGATTGATTCTATGCCAAAGACGTTTAAATACAAAGCAAAGCGAGTCATGGATATTATCAAGGAAAGTCCAGAAATTGATTTCAACTCGACAGGAGAGCTTTCGGTTAAAGGGGAAGTTGTTAAAGGAAGCAACATTAAGGATCTGATTCACAATGCTGTGCGACGCCGCGGATCGATGTCAACGACGCCTATCGGATGGACTGATTTCCAGTCGGCATTGGAAAAAGCAAATGCACCAAAGTCATTGCTTGGGTATACAAATACAAGACCCGCGCCAGGTCAGCGCCCAGTTGGATCTAAACCGCCACCGGTGCAGAATAGACGATTTGCAAAGCAATGGGTAAATCTGTAAAGTTTTCTGAGAAATATTATCCCCCCTTGCAACCAGGGAGTCTCGGGGGCGTAAAGCGTCTCGCCCGTGCTTCAAAACGAAATAGAATTGAAGTAAAAGATTGGCTGCGAAAGCAGGACTCCACAAATCTCTACGTCGAAATTTTAAACGTCTTCGTGTTGTAGTCGGAGGTATTGATTTTCAGTGGCAGGCTGATTTGGTTGATTTGGTGAAACTAAGTCGTTACAACAATGGGTTCAAATGCTTACTTACCGTTATTGATGTGTTTTCGAAGTATGCGTGGGTTGCCTCAATAAAACAGAAAACGGGGCCAAGTCTTGTGGGAGCTTTCGAAAAAATCTTGCAAGATGGGGACCGCCAACCACAGAAATTACAGACAGATCGTGGCAAAGAGTTTGTGAATAAAGTTTTTCAGAATTGGTTACAAAATCACGGTATTTATTTTTTTACGACGTACAATGACGAAACAAAAGCTTCCACCGTTGAGCGATTTAATCGGACTTTGAAGGAGCGTTTATGGCGGTACTTCACGTATGCCCAGACATCGAAATATATTGACGTGCTAGATGATGTAGTAGCAAGCTACAACCATAGCTATCACCGCAGCATTCGAACTACTCCCTCGTCCGTGAAACGAGATAATCAGGATACTGTCTGGGAAAATTTATGCGGCGATATATCGAATCCACCTATGTCCTGGAAGTTTGCAGTGGGTTCCCCAGTTAGAATCGCAGTAACCCGTACAAAGTTTAAAAAAGGTTACTTACCAAACTGGACAGAAGAAAGGTTTTTTGTAAAATCCCGGCGCCAAACCAATCCCCATACCTATTCTCTAGTCTATTATAATCGTGAACCGATAGAAGGGTCGTTTTATGATGAGGAACTCTAAAGTGTGGAAAAGGACCTTTATAACATTGAGAAGATATTGAAAAAGCGAAAAAGGCACGGGGTAGAGCAGTGGCTTATATAGTGTGTTTGAATGGCTCTGATGTTTCGAGCGTAAGTCTATCTCGCTCATTTTCCTGTGGTCGTTGTTGGGCTTCACCACTGCTTCCCCTGCAACAAAAATGGATATAATTCTGGTTCCAAGGGTAACCATGTCTGGCAACTTACCAACCTCTTTGAATATGAGACGGAGCACTACAAAGTTTCGCTTCTGCAGCCCTGCAAATTTCCTCACATTTCAATTCTTGTGAAGCTGTAAAAGGTGACAAGGGATATTCCGCTTCAACTATTGGTTCACGTCTGATTTCGCTGCAAAGCACCACTACGCGTTTTAGGTTCTTGTCCTCATAAATGCATTAAGTTCACAAACCTTTTAACACAAGTTTTACTGAAACAAATAAATTTTTAGCATTTATACACTAAATTTATCAACGTAAAGTATATTTATAGTTCAGGAAACTGTCAAAATTTGTTAGGCAATTAATGCAACAAAATAGTATTAAGCCATTTTGTATCTTACATACATCGGGCTAACGTTTTGCATGAACCTGCCCCCACAACTAAAATCATCGCCACCGCCGGTGGGCGCTACTGCGACATGGTCGCCAACAATCGAAACGCTTAAGTTTGAGTCTGCGTGTTGGTCAACCGCATTGATATTGGCGTCACAGGTATTGGCTAGCTGAATGTTTGCCTCTGCGACGGGCGAGCTTTGATTCTACAAAGTAAATCCTACGAAATGAGACATATTATTATTCAAACAATATATTGAAAAACACTGGGATTTTAGTCTTTCAAGGTAACTTCGCTAAACAAAAGAATGTTTTTATGTAACATTTTGAAATTGATGGAATGTTGCCTGGTGTGGCGATCGTAGCAGACGAGGACTTTTGCTTAGGGCTGCTGAATACCCCAAACGTTGATAACACTACCGCGAGAGAAATAGAACTACAAACTTTGCCAAAGAGGTAATATATTATGTATAAACCACCGTTAGATAGTGTGAGTTAAATAGCGTTTTTTAAAGGAATATAGCCTAATTTGATATCCTGACTAAACAAAAATTGCCATAATTTTATACTCTGAAGTTACCTTTTACACAACGATCTAGATTAAATAAAAAATTGTCACAACTCTGTACACTTATTGATAACACTACGGCGAGCGAAATTCCTCAACAAAGTTTGCCAAAGAAATAATATATTATGTATAAACTATCGTTAGACAGTGGGAGTTAAATAGCGTACCTTTGTTGCGGTCGCCGACAGACTTGAAATCATATTTTATCTGCAGACACTACGCGTTGGCGACGTTTACAACATGTTTCCAAAGTATGTTGAGACTTAATGCGTTTAATTTTTTTAAATGATTATAACCTCGAGTTTTGTCTGTAATTTGATACCCTGACTGAACAAAAATTGCCATAATTTTATACTCTAAAGTTATGTTTTACACAAAGATCTAGATTAAATAAAAATTGTCACAACTCTGTACACTTTACATTTGTTTTTGCGCAGAGAAGAACTGCACCAATTTGAAGTTAAAACATACGAAACGTTTGCCTGAAGTGGCGATCGTAGCAGGCGAGGATTTTTGCTACGTTGATAACACTACGGCGAGCGAAATTGCACTACAAAATTTGCCAAAGCGGTAATATATTATGTATAAACCACCGTTAGCGAGTGGGAGTTAAATAGCGTGGCTTTATTGCGGTCGCCGACATACTTGAAAAACATATTTTATCTGCAGACATTACGCGTTAGCGAAGTTTAGAACACTTTTCCAAAGTATGTTGAGACCTTGTGCGTTTAATTGTCTGTACTTTGTTATGTTGATTAGACAACAACTTCCATTTTAAATGTCCTTTACATAAAAACATTCTTTTGTTTAGCGAAGTTACCTTGAAAGACTAAAATCCCAGTGTTTTTCAATATATTGTTTGAATAATAATATGTCTCATTTCGTAGGATTTACTTTGTAATCCTCAAATTGGTGAAGTTCTGTTCTAAGCATAATTTTATAAGATCATAATTGGATCACTTTCTGTTCATAAATTTCGCTTACCTTCCATCGGCAGTACTTTTAACATTGACATCATCTAAGCCCGTATCGCAATTTATTGCGCCAGCTTTAAGTTCCTTTAAAATGTTATCAACGAATTCACACGCAAACTGATGTTCATCGCAGTTGTTGCTAAATGAAACTATAACGTTGTAACAAAAGGATATACTTTAAACCAATAGCTATTTTATACTTAGAAGACATGCTAATATTAGGCTTGTAGAGACATAATATAAAAAAGGACTTGGTTTAAAATCGCTCTTACGTATTTGATGCATCAAACATAGGTTCTTGATTTAGAATGTTGTCAGTAGTGACTTGGTTTGATGGATCAGTTGCTAAATTGACTAATTTGTCAACGGCAAGTCCCATATTTTTTCTTGTTAGCGTTGTTCGTGGATTTGCGGTGGTGCCAATTGAATCACCAAGGTCTGCATTTTCTGTTCTGATCACGACAAATCGCATTGGGCATAAACGGAATACATTTTGATTTCATACCTTGGCTTTTTCCGGACTTCTGCTCCACAATTGCCAGTGTCCGCTGTACGTTTTGTTGTTCTACTGCAGAAACATAAATTAGATTATAGAAATGTAAAACAATTTCATGCAAACTCACCTCTTTCTTGAACCGTGGATTTTCGGGCAAGTGTTTTTTAGATGCGTTTGTAGATTCGACCTCGCCCTAAAACTAACGAGCACAATAAAATACAATTAGTAGCAACAAACAAAAAAAGATATTCAGTACTTACACTCTTTCGCAATGATCACATGTATAACTTGTTTATCGCAAGAGGACATGTGTTTTTCCAAATGTTCTTTCTTCCAAAATCTTGCACCACAAGCGGCACATGGAAACGGCCGTTTTTTTCCTGGCGGTTTATCTATTTCTTAACGGAAACCTTTTGTAAAATGTAAGCAACTGAATCAATTTTGATCACGCCTGAATTTTAAACTATATTATATCTCTAGCTTATAAACTATAATCAAACTTTCATTATTATTACTTTCTTACTGTACATACATTTTTAACTTTAAACTAATCTAAAGACTAACCTTCAACTCCACTGTAACTGCAATCTATTACTACTGAACCCTGTTACAACTCAGAAGGCAAGTGAACAAACCGAAAGCCTTCACAGCCACAACTCTTTTATACCATCTAGTGACCAATGCTCATTCAAAAAACTTCTCACTTAGGTTTACGTCCTTACTCGACCAACTCATTCACCACTCTAAGATATATTTCCTACAATATGGGACCAATCCCATATAAGTGAAAAATGCCCGATCCCACAGAACAGTGCGCGATTCCACAGAACAGTGCGCGATCTCAGTTGGTAGAGCGTTGGGCCTGGTTAGCCAATGGTCGTGAGTTCAACTCTCACCGGGTGCTTGATTTTTCAAATCTTGCTCCGAAAAAGTGGCTGATCCAGCTAGGCTGCAATGCCTGGGCCAAGTTTTCTGCCCTCATGAACCTGCGAAACACGAAAATCACACGTAGTGGGGGTCTAAAAATTAGTTGTTTGACCAAACATAGCAAAATATTACATCGATTTCATTCAGGTTGTTACTTGTACTACTAAAAAAATGCACAGCTTCACTAGTTTCAATTAGAAAGGTAATTTTTTTCATTGTGTATCCTCTAGAGCCCAATGGGTCACAGGTGACCACACCAGAAAATGGGGGTTAACGGTCAAACATCTCTAATGTTTTTTTTATGAATTGAGTTATTGGACCCATCGACACCACACAACGCTAAGGTGAAACTAAAGCTTGCGAAATTCGCAAGTGCTCAAGAAGCCGAAAATGTACGAAGGGCCTCAGAAGAAGCAGATAGATTACGTCGTACGGCCGAGCTGGAAGCAGATCGTGCACGTCGTACGGCCGAGCGGAACGAATTCGACGTGAGGCGGAGAATGAAGCCCGGCGCATCGATTGCAACTCGCTGAAAAAACTCGCCAAGGCGCCACGATTTTCAACTCGCTGAAGCTGAAATGGAGGCA
Organism: Ascidia mentula; assembly: GCF_947561715.1. NCBI lineage: Eukaryota > Metazoa > Chordata > Ascidiacea > Phlebobranchia > Ascidiidae > Ascidia > Ascidia mentula. The sequence goes on along the minus strand of NC_138569.1, from coordinate 11,605,138 downwards.
TGGGAGGAAGAGTCTACTGGTAATTCAAGCCTGGCGTCTGTTACAAAATGTAGTTCAATTTCTATCCCTCGCCCACAATTACTGTCAAATGTTTTTCAACATACGAGCTCACAATTGCCGTCAAATGCTATACGGGGTACGACAGTTTGATACCTACATTGCTAAGAAGGCCCACAATGATGAGATGCGGCTGTCATATTTGGTACAGCACTGTAAGCCCCATATTCGGGAAAAAATTGAACGCTTTAACGCGAAAGCTCCAGCTGAAGGGTACAGGCTGGCCTGGCAAACCTTGTATAACGAATATGGCCAACCTCACATTATCGCACAAAGATGCGAAGAACAGCGGATGTCAGCTCCTGTTGTCAAGGACAACGACCCCGATGGTCTCATGAAATTATCTGTGCTGTTGGACAAATGCTGTACGACACTACATGGTGATATAAGACATGCTTCTTGTGTTGATTCCATGGATGTCATGTTGGCTGTTATTAGGAAACTCCCGTTTAGCATGCGAAAGCACTGGGTTTCGATGTCCGCACAGATTGAGCATAACACTGAAAAACGAGCTACCTTTGCGACTCTTACAGAGTTTGTAGCACTAAAAAGCAAGGTTGCAAACTCGATTTTTGGTAAGGCGCTGTATTCATTGAAGGAAGCCGCCCGCCGAAGGCAATTGCGCACAGCACTGTGGCGACTTCTGCGCCGAAAATTAAGGACAAAACACACGTGCAAATGAAGTGTTTGTTGTGCAACGGGAGCCATTCTCTTGACGCATGTGTCCAGTTTAGGAAAATGTCGTGGAATGATCGACGCAGGTTCGTGCGTTCAATGGGTTTGTGTTTTAAGTGTTTAAAGGCTGGCCACCGTGCTAGTGACTGTGATTCCGGTCAAAGTTGTTTTGTCAACGGATGCGATGGTAAATCGCACCACAAATTGCTGCATTACCCAGCCCCTTCTACTGTATCCGAAGGGGTAAAGAATAACAATCCTGCTTGTGCTACGATCCGAAGTCGCGAGTACAGTGCAAGTGTCAACGCGTCTAGTGTGTACCTGAATGTTGTACCTGTCGTTGTTCGCCATGGGACCACTTCCATTGCCACGTACGCTTTTCTGGATCAGGGTTCAACCACAACGTTTTGTGAACGTAAGTTGGTAGACAAATTAGGTGCGTCTGGACGACCCAAACAAATTTTGTTGAACACACTGACGACACCGCAAAAACTGGAAACAATCGCAATTTCCGTGTCAGTCGAACCACTTGATGGAGGTGAGCAAATAAACTTGCCAGAAGTAGTGGTTGTTGAACAAATACCTGTGAAACCGAACAAGTCTCCCACCTGGAAAACTCGGAAGATGCACCCATCAACAAGGAGTCTACAACTGTCTTCCATTGCTGGTGGAACTGTCACATTGTTGATTGGTGCTAATGTACCTGTGGCACATCGCGTACAGTGCAGTCGTCCTGGAAAAGACGAATGCCCAGATGCCGTAAGGACGCCTCTTGGATGGTCTTTGCTAGGTCGATCGCTCGAGGCTGTCCGCAAATCTGCTGCAGATGCCAACTTTGCTTGCGTCATGGACACCGCCCATACCATGCTTCTAAGCGACGAGAGTGACCTGATCCCCAAAGAAGAAGACGAATTGTTTGGAAGTCCTTTCTCCAGGGAAGATCGGAGGACGTACCAATTGATGAAGGACTCCGTCCAATACATTGATGGACATTATGAATTGCCACTGCCGTGGAGACATGATCACCAAGTTTTGCCTAACAATCTGAAGATGGCCAACAAAAGATTGGAATCGTTGAAACGTCGATTGAGCAACGACGAGAAAATGCATCAGAAGTACACTGAACAAATGCAAGCAACAATCGACAAAGGATTTGCCGAAGAAATACCCGAGGAGGAACTGATTACCAAACATCGGACGTGGTACATACCTCATCATGGTGTTGTGAACCCTCACAAACCTTGTAAGTTACGTGTTGTGTTTGGTTGCGCAGCTCAATACCGTGGACTGTCTTTGAACCAAACGTTGATACAAGGTCCTGATCTTGTCAACAGTCTACTTGGCGTCTTGTTGCGCTTCCGCAAGTCGCCAATTGCCTTGGTAGCTGACATTGAGGCCATGTTTTACCAAGTGAGAGTTGCCCCTCGTGATCGTGACAGTTTGCGTTTCCTTTGGTGGCCTGGAGGGAACCTGTCAGGTGAGCCTGTGCCCCACAGAATGAATGTACATCTCTTCGGGGCAAGCTGCGCAACCTTTTGTTTACGTCAAACCGCTAGTGATTTTGGGAGTGAATTTGAACCCATTGTTGCATCTACGGTTGGACGTATGGTCTGCGCTCCTTGCTTGAGAAGGGTGGATTTCGCTTGACCAAGTGGTTGTCAAACTGCAAGGAGATTCTTGATCGCTTACCGGAAAATGAATTATCAATGGCTTTGCAGGTGCGCCCGATGGACGCTGAATTACAAGAGCGTGTGCTCGGTATACAGTGGAATGTTCATACTGACGCATTTCTATTTGCTGTTTCGTTGACAATGAAGCCGCGCACTCGCCGAGGCCTCTTGTCAACTATGAATTCTCTATTCGACCCATTGGGTTTTGTTACCCCCGTCGTGTTGCGAGCCCGGCTTATTTATAGAAGCTTGTGTAAGCAAGAAATTGAATGGGACGAAGAGATGCCTGCTAAGGACTTACGAAAATGGGAGAAGTGGTTAGTCTGCTTACACAGCCTGCAGGAAAGGCGTATTACACGATCATTTGGTTTTGGTGTCAGCGCCAATGTGATAAGAAGTCAACTTCATGTGTTTGCTGACGCATCCAAAGAAGCCTACGGAGCTGTGTGCTAAGAAAGCGAAGTGACCTGTACCTTGGTTATGAGTAAATGTCACCTAACACCCCAGGGTGAAAATTCTATTCCACTGTTGGAATTGGTGGCTGCTGTTCTGGCTGTGGACGTGGAACTGATTGTCAGAAAGGAAATGTGTTTGGACCTGCGTCCCTCTATATTTTGGACAGATTCGACTGTGGTGCTGCAAAGCATTAAAAAAGATAAACGAAGATTTCCGTTGTTTGTCTCTCGTCGTTTGGCAATGATCGAGAAGAATTCCTGTGTGAAGAACTGGAAACATGTTCCGACGACGGAAAACCCTGCTGATTTGGCTTCGAGGGGAGTTCCAGCCGATGCCCTGGTGAGGAGTGAGTTGTGGTTTGACGGACCATCGCTTCTCAAGAGGGCGCCCGACTGCTGGCCAAATATGTTTGGTGACGCTGCTACAGATCCTGTTGAGGTTAATGTATTTGATGAGAAACCTTGTGGTGTGTTTACTGTGGTAGAGAAATGTCCTCCCACAGATGTTTTAATAACGAAATTTTCTTCGTTTTATCAACTTAAACGTGCTGCTCCATGGTTTTTTCGTTTGAAGGCAATTCTGCGTGCGAGAACCGCGAGATTTGGCTCCTCGGCCCTGAGAGTTGATGAGCTGCAGACGGCTGAAGCCGAGTTGGTGAAATATGTGCAACGAGGTAATTTCTCACAACGGATGATAGCAATTACCCCAGATGGAAACTGGAAGAAACCAAGCAAGTCATCGGCAGTTTTTCGTATGGATCCTGTGATGATTGATGGAATGCTTAGGGTTGGCGGTCGTTTGGAAAAGGCGCCTATTCCTTTTGAGGCCCGACATCCTGCCATTTTTCCTCACAACTCGTGCCTGACTGAGTTGCTAATTTCCCATTTCCATGCAGAGTGTGGACATTCTGGCGTGAACCACATTCTGTCCCAGATGAACCAACGCTATTGGATCGTTAAAGGTGCAGTGGCGGTGCGATGTGTTCTCCGCGCATGTTTTGTATGCCGGCGTCGTAACGCAAAGCCTGAAGGGCAAATTATGTCCAATTTACCGCCAGCTCGCCTGCATATGAATGAATTTCCCTTTGTATTTACAGGAGTCGATTATTTCGGACCTCTAGTCGTCAAGCAAAGGCGCTGCGAAGTTAAGAGATGGGGTTGTCTCTTTACATGCCTAACTACAAGAGCAATTCATCTCGAGGTGGCACATGACCTAAGCACCGATGCCTTTATAAATGCCTTTCGCAGATTTATTGCTCGTCGCGGCGAAGTGCTGCAAATTTATTCCGATAACGGCACGAATTTTGTGGGTGCTGCGCGTGTTCTTCGTGACGCCGTACGTAAATGGAACCAGAACCAAATAGAAGAGTTCTTCAAAAAGATAGAAGTTCAGTGGCACTTTAACCCACCTGGTGCAAGTCACATAGGAGGTGCCTGGGAAAGGATGATTCGGTCTGTTCGACGCGTCCTCTCCTTGCTGACGAACGAACGAGTCCTCAACGATGATCAACTGCAAACGTTTCTGCTTGAAGCGGAATCAATTATCAACTCGCGACCCCTGACTCCGGTCACACTTGATGACGTTGGTGAGTCACCATTGACACCTAATCACTTGCTAAGGATAAATCCGTCCGTAGGGTTGCCTCCAACTGTCACAGGTGAACGTGACTGCTACGCGCGCCGGGGTTGGCGCAAGGTCCAATATATTGCAGATCAATTTTGGAGACGATGGTCTCGGGAATACTTGCGTACAATCATCGCTCGCCAGAAGTGACATCATGAGAAGAGAAATGTCCAGGTCGGTGATGTTGTCCTTCTGGTTGATGATGCTGCCCCCAGACGTTCTTGGTCGACCAATCCTGATGACTTCGGTGTGGTCCGCAGTATTCGAATTCGATCGAGAGGAACGATTGTGCGAAGACCCATTCACAAGCTGTGTGTGGTCGTACCAGTTGATGGGAGAGAAGACGATCACCTGCCACACGATGACCCGGCGACAATGGTCGCTGAGAAACACTGACAAACGATTGATATAAACGCACGTCGATATTGTGTTGTAAAAATTGAACGTCGCTGCGAATTTTGGGGGGGAGTGTAAGATTTCTGTGCGCGTAGCTTTCCATGTGAGGAAATTTTACAACAATAGAAACGTCATAATGCCCCTACCAACTGTATGATGCTAGGCTAGTGCCAGCAGTCTTAATGTTTGCCACGTGTTGAACTTGTCCGCGTGCATTAAACTGTTTTGGTGGTTAAATATCTGTTGTGAATTGACTTAAGTTGATAACTTAAATAGTGACTGCCTAACGTAAATTTACCTGGTGCAACCGAAGCTATTCGAAGTCGGTCCTTGTGCATCTTGTATTGGTGAGTTAAATGTTGTCTGTCATGTTGCATGTGTGACTGTTCGCTAATATGTGTTTGTTTGTTTAGTGAACGTGTCACAGTTTGTTAACTGTGCCGCAGAATAAAAGAATATTGTTCTTTCCTGACGGTGCGGTCAAACCCCTGTGACAAGGTTACCTGGCCGTGTTACAGTTAAGGTTGTTTTCCCTGCACTTACGTAAAAATTCATGTTGTTGTGAATACTTATGTGTCGTTTTGTGTTTATTTCCTTGACTGTTCATTGTATTGGACTTTTTAAAACTTCACCAATGTAAAACAAAATAAATTATTGTGCATAAGCTGCAGACAGATGGCCACTGTTTCGACCTAAAAGGTCTCATCAGTGCAGGTGGTGTGACTATCAGACGACTTTGCTGACCAAACGGCCAAGTAAAGACTTCCATTTTGTGGTGACTATACAATCACCGTCATCCGTTGGGTACCAAACTAGGTGCAACCTTACAGAGAAAACAAGGTGGAAACACTATGGCCAAGCAAAGCTCAACCAATAGTGCCGTCAGGCCCCGTGTCACAATAATCATATGATAAGCAATGTGGAGCCAAAAATATGAATTATTGTATATAAGCTGCAGACAGATGGCCACTGTTTCGACCTAAAAGTCTCATCAGTGCAACTGGTGTGACTATCAGACGACTTTGCTGTCCAAACAGCCAAGCAAATGTGACTATACAATCACTGTCATAAATTATCTTCAATACAAACAAGATAGCCAATACAATGGTAGAAAACTTCATACAGACGTTTCGATCGTTTTCTACAATTATTTTCAAACCGGCAAAATGGTACGGTGAAGTTGCGATAAGTAAAAAAAGACGGGGAGTTGAATAAGCGAAATTGTTGAGATTAGAAGCCGAACACAGTTGTCTGTGGTAGTGATAAAAGCATAGGGTAAAAAACAAATTAAATGCATTGTGCACGATAAAAAATTATAAATATTATAAAATACACGGCGACCAACGGAGGTTTATATGCTAAAAAGTCGTAATGGCACAGATGATGTATCGGCATTTAACAGCGGCTTAAAATTTTGGGTGTAAATTGTTTCCAAAAAGAGAAGTGCGTATTCCTTCAATCTGTCCAAGGATGGTTGGGTTCTTAAAGTCGACTTTGTGTGTTGGATTGGCCTCAAGATGTTGACAAACATCCGAAGAATGTGCTCCCCCAGTCTCGTGACAAGGTTTCGTCTTGTCTAGCCAATGTATGTTGAACCACAGGAGCACATGACACGGTAAACAACGTTAGATCGTGTTAGCGTTGGTTCCCGGTCCTTTAGAGGAAATAAGGTCCCTAGCTTGTTGCTGTCAAAGAAGAGACGCAGGTGTTTCTTTTAAGTTGTAGTAATCGTAATTACACTGTGTAATGTTTAGTGTTTATATTAATCTCATAGTGTTTAGCACTTGCCAACTGACATATTCTACTAAAAATCGTTGTTAATTCAATGCAAGGTCAGACACGTTATTTTTCCCAAGAATTTTATGGGCATACATGATTTTAAATACAAACCAAAATGTCCTTTATCGCCCAAAAGTATCCTTGTGTATTTTAATGAATCGTATTGTAAAGTTACTTACATTATTCACACAAAAAATGGTTTCTAGCAAACGACAAGAAGAATCATCGCTGGGTGACCGAATATTACGAATTAAAGTACCCAAACTTACGTATAAAATAGGGTTTTAAAAGAGTTCTGATACTTCATGGTGCATACATCTCGCTGTTGACACCATTTAAGCTGAAAGTCTTAAGGCCGTATCTCACAATTAAATCTTGGAAAATGGTGACAGTTTCTCTTGTTTGCCAAAAACAATTGCCGGGTCTGATGGCTTGGGGGAGGTTTTACAATGGCTTACCGCCAAACTACCAGTCCTAGGGGGGGCCCACAAACAGTTATGAGACATCCAATTCTGAATGCATGGTGTAGAGGAGGGTTAGTGACTTTACTTAATTGCAAATGGAGGGTACTTTCTGCGATTCATTTTTTCGCAAAACAAACCTACACTTTTGTTGTTTTTTGGGGGGCAAAATGCCCTTGGCTGAGCGGCTAAAGTAGTTATCTCGAATATAATTTTGACCAGAATTACTAGACAAGGGTCGGAACTAACAGAAAAACACAAATTAAGCATACTTTCTGTGATTCATTTTTCCACAAAATCCACCTCAATATTTTGGCAGTTGTTCAGCTACATGTTCAACAGCACCCACTGTCAATTGACTGGCTGACTAAGAACCCTGAAAACCATACTAAAACTGCCCCCAAACACGCTGAAATCGCCCTGGCAACTGCCTGTTCATCTGCGCTCATTCAACCAAATTGCATTGTTAAACACAATTAACTCTGTTACACAGGAGTTCGAAAAGGTCATTTCCAGACCAAGAAACTCTTTTCCACAGAAATACACAGATGGGACCTTCAACACTAACAATTTACAATGTAAAAAGGAGATCGCCAAGCAACAGGCTAAAGCACAATAGTACAATAAACGAAAAATAATTTGAGGACAATCATGTTCTTTAATGCAACGGTATCACTTCCCAGGACTGAACGCTTATATACTTCAAAAAACGTAGGAGCGCAGGGATATGCATGCACTAAACTCCATCTAAATCAAGAACGTTGTGGTCTACAAATGAACTCAGGGCGACTTTGCTGACTATGTAGCGATAAATACTGCTTTGATAATGTTGGAGACCTTTGTCATCAAAATGTTAGCTATTAGTCCGTGAATGCGAACAATGACGGATCTTCAGTGAAGCTGAGTGGAGATCAGATGAAATTGGTTGCGATGTTGATGTTCTGTGGGGACGAAATGTCCTCTTCGATTTGTTGTAGAACACTTGATTGATTTTTGATGACGTCAAAGGTTGGATGCTGAAGGTGATTGTATGGACTGAATCACACGGGTGCATGTCGACTTGCAGCTGGTCCAAGCGCACTTTTAACTCGTTCTTAAGTGTACTCATTTCGAAATGTATCGTAGGTTCTGAAAACAAATCAGAAAGCAAAATTTATATGAAACAAATATCGTTGAAAAATTTGTATAACAGTTTACTTTGCCTTTTCGACGGCCATACCTTTACATGACATTCACAAAAAGGATTTAAAAAAAGGGACAAAAGATTTATGATCGAAAGAAACTTCAAGTTTCAAAATATAATAAAAATTTGACCAAGGGGAAACTAGAATGAAAGATGCTTGGACATAGTATGCCTTTCAATGGAACAAAAAAAACGTACGCAATGGTGAATGTTTATAATACTTATTAAATTTTTGCAACAAAATAAGAATGTTTTCCATGTGGAACCCATGTAGTAATCTCGTGACATTGGCGGGAAATAGGCTTTGCACTGCCCGTCACAAACAGGTACGTGTTCATATCTGTAAATGGCATTACAAATGCACCACGGTCTCCAAACAATCCATGTCGAAATCGAACAGAACAGTTCAATCGACGGTCTTTAATGACACGAACACAGGACACGCCCAATAAACCAAAACTCGTTGAACATTCAGGACAGAATGCGTTGTAGTCAACCAGGTCACATGATCATCTGAAAAAGTATCTTAATCCACTTGCACAAAGTCTCGTGACGTTGTTTCAAGTGACAACGCGAGGGGAACATTATTCGTTTAAATTTGTGTGATTAGCTGTTGAGACTGATTTAATTTGGAAAACGGGGAATAAGCCCTTTTGTCAAAACCGCAAAAAAAATTTTTGCAAGCGAAAAAAATGACGTTTTCACTGACAGGTTTCCTAGGCTGAAGGATGTATACAATCCTTTGAACCCATTATCTTGCTTTGTTGAAACGGATAGGTGATCAATCTATCTGCAAAAAAACGATTAGGCCTGCCAAGGAAACCGTTATTTTTTATTTATTTACATACATTAATGTACATGCACAAAAAATTTTTTTACAAGCCTGGACAGGAAAGACATTATATGCCTTGACGCGCGATTTACTGTATCATTATTCTCATACCACATCTGCCAGACTTCGCGTCCGCATGTAAACCATTAGTTAAGGGCTGTATGACCCTCCTTGAATTTTTTGTTGCCAATTATTGTCACGTGTAAGGAGGTCATTATCATTAATCCGCCATCAATCGGGAACCATCATCCGACTGGCCTTGCCATCTATTGGAAACTCACGTCCAACTGGCTATCAATATATTACCATCTGTCGCGACTAGGCTCTCAGTTATACACTTGTGTGTGGGTCTGCTATCAAGCGGTCTCACTCCGCGCTGACATAAAAGCGGCCTTAATCCGCACAAAAAAATTCTATTCCGAAAACTGCATTCACTCCAACACAACAACATATTCATCACAAATCATTTACATTAGAAAATCAATTGAAATAATATTGATATCACCACTGGGGTCAGGCATTTGCTTCAAAATTATCAACAGTAAACGTTTCGCATTTTACAAAACTTGTTTTACAACAGTTTGGCGTTAATCTTAATTTAATATAGGCGCATTAAATCGTAAAAAAACAAACGTCGAGCATTGTAGTTGTAGAAAATGCAGTCCCAGTCTCTGTACTTTAAAAAAAAACAAAGAAAATACATTTAAAAAATTGTTTAACATGTAGGTGCTTACAATCAATGATTATTTTTGACAAATAATTATCGATCGTAATGGTTATTTCTCTAAATTTCGCAAGTTGTTTATATCGGCCATTTGCACAACAAAACCTCTTCAATGTAAAGACTATCTGACAGCAAATTTTCCATAACTTTTTGTTAAACGGGCCAAACTTTAAAGTAAGACTGAGAAAAAAACAACAAAACCTCTGCAAAAGCACAAAAGATCGCTCGGGAGCACCAATTTAATGTTACGACCTATATGCCATATGTTGTTAACTTAACGCTGGGTATTAACAATATTAATTAATCATTGATAAAGAAATTTGAATGATTCATTTGACATAAAGCCACACGTGAGTTCTGACTTTTGTTTTTCCTGACCTGATTTTAATTGCAAACCTGATATAAAGTTACTTTGCCATTTATTAGATTAAGGATACGTGATTATATTGGTTGAGTAAACTGATTACAAGCAGAGCATGGTTGAATTAGACGCAGACAGAGACCGGGTTAGTCGAGGAAGCATGTACATATATACACTAAGATAAAGTCACCACAATGAAAAAGTCGGTTCGAAATTACTACGACAAAGGCTTTTATCTTATCTGATGGACATTAGCCCATTCCCTTCACAAAAGAAGTACTTGAAAAACCAAAACGGAACAAGTAATGCGTTACAACAATTACGTGAGAAGCGAACCCTCTGCAAACAATGACTGGACGGTTCGAATAGAGATCGCGTGCGAGCACATAGACTGGTCAATTGAATGACCACATGTCAATCAAACAAAACAACGAACATCGCGTTCGAATGGCGTGCTAAATGTACAAAAAACCCAATTCTACCATAAATCAGGATATGAGGTCGCCAACGAATGCGCATCCCTATTTTTTGTACAATCCGAATTTGAGAGGTCCCGAACTTTAATGACGTAATTTGGCTATTTGTGATTAATGATCATGATATGTGTAAATGTCCATTGTTCATGCTACGTAAACGTAACACTATTAAACCTCAAATTTTAATGTTGTTATAAGTTAATGCACATTTTGTGTAAACACGTTAATTAGAGCTGTGTTCACTCATGTGTAAAAAGATTTATGTTTAAACATACGTTTACAGGCTTGGCAGCCCAGGCATTGCAGCCTAGCTGGATCAGCCACTTTTTCCTGACAAGTCGGAGCAAGATTTGAAAAACCAAGCTCCCAGTGAGGTTTGAACTCACGACCATGGGCTAACCAGGCCCAACGCTCTACCAACTGAGCTACAGGAGCTCAGTGGTTTCACGGGGTATATTGTGGCCAAGGTACACTGGTGCACAAGCGCACAACTTGCCAGACAAACTTCACATATACGTAGGGGATCTCCACCACCGTATCAGATAACGCAGTAATATTTCATGCAATGGCATGATTGGCAGGATCGCCCCACTGCGCAGGTCCTTGCTTGGCGATCACAGCTATCGTATCGCGATCATTAGGTTTGCAGGCTTGGCAGCCCAGGCATTGCAGCCAAGCTGGATCAGCCACTTTTTCCTGACACGTCAGAGCAAGATTTGAAAAATCAAGCACCCGGTGAGATTTGAATTCACGACCATTGGCTAACCAGGCCCAACGCTCTACCAACTGAGCTACAGGAGCTCATGTGAAGGTTGCCCAGCAAGTTTATGTGAAGGTTGCCTGGCAAGTTGTGCGCTTGCGCACCAGTGTACCTTGGCCACAATATACCCCGTAAACCACTGAGCTTCTGTAGCTCAGTTGGTAGAGCGTTTGCGCACCAGTGTAACTTGGTCACATTATACCACGTGGGGAGCTCAGTTGGTAGAGCGTTGGGCCTGGTTAGCCCATAGTCGTAAGTTCAAACCTCACCGAGAGCTTGATTTTTCAAATCTTGCTCTGACTTGTCAGGAAAAAGTGGCTGATCCAGCTGGGCTGCCAAGCCTGCAAACCTAATGGTCGCGATACGATAGCTGTGATCGCCAAGCAAGTACCTGCGTAGTGGGGCGATCCTGCCAATCATGCCATTGCATGAAATATTACTGTGTTAAATCATTTCTTTTTTTGAAATAACACATCGTTTTTCCTAAGAATTTTTTGAAGGCCGTGTGCAAATGGAATTAAAAAGAGTAAGTATGCCACTTTACATTTGTTTTTGTTGGAAAGTGTGTTTCAACATGCCTGTGCTGACGTAATCTAACTGTGACGTAATCATGACGTAGTTTGTGAGTACTGATATGGCAAAAACTACTTTATTTGTTGTAGAAAGATATTTCAAGGGAAAATATCGTAGTCTGCCACGAGTAGACTATATTTTGAAGTTATTCTGGGTCTTCAGACATTTATAAATGTGCTGCTAATCTATTTTTGCATATATCTTACGTCTTGATGTAATATTTTAATAGGGTTTGATCATTTTTATGTGTTGGATATGTATCAATGCACTCCAAAAACTAAAGGACCAAACAAAATTAGTAGATTGTGGTAGTATGTCACAAGTTCACATGTTGCAGTTTAAAGTAAAACCCTACTTAATCTGTCTTCCTTGCCTAAATTTGTATGTCCAAATTATCACATACTATTTTGCCAGAACATGACAGAAGTAAAAAATTCCAGAAAATCTTCAGGATTCTCAGATGAAGAAACAAGATTTTTGTACCAATCTCCAGAAATTTATATCATTTGAATTCTGTAGCTGATGAAAGCATTTGATGTGTTCAAATATTAAAATTATTGTAAGTTTATGGTTTATGATAATAATATTTAAATCAAAAATGTATGTCTAACTCCTGTCTAGCAAAACCAAACACCACACTAAAAGTAAACAGGATACTTTGTTTATGTACAATTGCAAAGGACATACTCATGTCATGCTAGCATCAGAATATATTTCAACAACATGAAACCCTCTTTGAAAAAGACATTTTTGAATCTAAGTTAACAGGCACATTTTGTATTGCTTTTTTTATCTAATTTTGTTTCTCCACACTGTGAAGTATGTAAACAACAACCTAAAAGAATGCATAAATATGTTTATGTATGACAATCTACATAACAAACTGACTCACATAGAAAAAACTGCAGGTGATTATGAAACATATGATATTACATAAATTTGTATGTATAAGTTTTTCAAAACATTTTTGCCTGTGGTAGGCTACTTGACTTCACCAGTTTCACAAATATTATTTTAGAGCAAGCAGCCCCAAAGCATTTCGACCTTTGGTCATCTGACGATGTACATTGTTTGCATAATTGCTTGTAGTTAACCCGTCAACATAACCGTTTTTGAAAGCGCGACCTTATAAGTTTGTTCATTTATACTACAATTTCTATACAGAAGCCGCACTCTCTAAGAGTTCAATTTCTTCAATTTGTCGTGTCAGTCTCTGATCTATGACTATATGCTTGCTTGTGCACTGCTTTTTTTAAGAGACTGACTATGAAACCATTTTAATAGCACGAGCTTTCGCGAGATTGATCTCGCTTCATCAGGTGCAGCAAATAACGTGTCAAATAAAATGCGGTAACAGCGCTAAAAACAAGAAAGAAAAAAAGGAAAAACGCACGAAGAGGTGATCATTGTTGGTCACTGAGTGCCCGTGGCATCTTGGTGCGTATAATGACTCATAAAGCCCCAGTCTCTATTGAGACCGTGGTTGATAGAGTCAAATTTTTCGATGTGGCGTTGTTCTGCCGTCTCTCTCGCTAGTCTCGTTCTTCTCTTAACCATGACCCTCAAGTCTTCAACACTGTGGTCAGGCTCGTTGAAATGAGCTCCTACCGGTTTCTCGTAGTTGTTGTGCCGAATATCATTTTTGTGTCCGTTCATTCTTTGTCTTAGTGTTTGTCCGGTTTGTCCGATATACAAAGCTCGTGGACAGCGCGCACACGTCAAGGCGTAAATGACGTTGGTTGACCTGCAGGAAAATGTTCCCTGTGGTGAGAAATGTTGCCCATGCTTATTCATGAGCTGATTAGACCGGTTTATATGGTGGCACAATGCGCATCTCGCACCTCCACATGGGTATGTCCCAAAGTTCTTCTTGGTAGTAGTCCCCGTGTGGGTTAACATTGTTTTCAGGTTTGGTGGTTGGCGATAAGCGACAACCGGAAGCTGCGGGAACACTGCACAAAGTCGGCTATCACCATGCAAGATGGGCTGTAGGTCTTTTGCGATTTTCGACCACAGTGTTGAAGACTTGAGGGTCATGGTGCTACAGAAGGTTAAGAGAAGAACGAGACTAGCGAGAGAGACGGCAGAACAACGCCACATCGAAAAATTTGACTCTATCAACCACGGTCTCAATAGAGACTGGGGCTTTATGAGTCATTATACGCACCAAGATGCCACGGGCACTCAGTGACCAACAATGATCACCTCTTCGTGCGTTTTTCCTTTTTTTCTTTCTTGTTTTTAGCGCTATTACCGCATTTTATTTGACACGTTATTTGCTGCACCTGATGAAGCGAGATCAATCTCGCGAAAGCTCGTGCTATTAAAATGGTCTCTAAGAGTTGTAATTGTTTGACAAAATTGCACCAAAATAAATGTAGCTAAACGAGCATTTTGTATTTCGTCTGTTTTTTTATATATATTTCGCAAATTATCTACTGCTAAAACATCGATGTGTATTTGGTGGTGCTAGACCACGTCCTAGGGGGGTCGAAGTTTTTTTGGGAATTCCCCAATTTTCCGCTGTGAACTAAGGTTAATTGTGGCCGAGCATTGCAAAATACAAACGCCAGTGTTGGTGCGAATCGTCACATTAACGGTGGCTTCCTGGCTTACGCAATTGCGTAACACTTGGAACACTCGATGTGAGTTTTTGCGGTAGTGCTTGCGCCGTAGTTTCATTACAACGACTTTGAAAGAAAGGTTTAATTATACATGTTATCTAAAAGGAATTGAATGTAGGCTTACGTTATCAAGAAAACATACAAGTAAAAACTATGTTGCATGCGGTGGCCTTACATCCCTCTTTTCACCTATGCGAGCGCTAACAGTTGTTTTTAACATTCGTAATATTGGCAACGTGTTCAACAACTAAACTGGTTTCCACCCAGATTTTGACAAAAAATTACAGTGTTACGACCGCTTGTGCGCAGCCTGGTCCTGCGCCGTTCGTCCCACTAAGCAAACGCGCCCACCCAATTCTCCACCACAACAGCCCACTCCTGGTCCGAACGGCCGTCTTGTTTATTCTGAGCGTAGCGGTTTTCTGCAACCACAACATTCATAATAGCATATTGCTACGTCACAGTAGAATATTAAAACAATGCACCACGCAGATATGCCTCCCAGCACAGTTAACAATTGTATCTTAGTTAATCGTTTACATTTAAAAGATTTAAGACTCGCAAACCACGTCGGGCACATCACAAGTTCAAAACGTATGTGTTACAGCGAGAAATGACTTGTATGTGCTTTCTTTCCCTGTTTCTAGCTCATCTCAGTAATCTGACTTCATTGACTATGACGTAACAAGGCATTTACCATGATTGGTTAGAAATCCAAAAACGTAACAATGCGTGTGATGTCATTAGTGTCTCAATCTTGTGCTGACCACGTTTTACAGTTTCTTTCTGTGCTGTAAGCAGCAGTTTCAGTTGTTGTGGTTCATAGTTGATCCAATTTAGTTTTGGAAATGTTTGTTCTAACATTAGTGTTTTATGTGTAGTTATATGTGTAAAAACTGGAGTTAATTTAACTGAAATGCTGAAACGTGTTAGTCCGTAAAAGTGCCTGTAATTCAGTCCTGGACTCCTAACAAGTTGGTACGTAATTGAATGTGAAATTGTGTTATTTAAATGTGCGTATTATTGCCGATTGTGACACGTTTCTGTTCGTTTAACAGAGAACCAATGCTGTTGTGCAAACGAGGAGGAATTCGTACCCGAAAAGGCAGGCAGTGTTGCGTTTAAACAAATTAGGAAACCCCCTAGTGCAGCGGTCGGTGCAGATCCAGGCTGCACAGATTTCGAGTTGATTACGGCCGCTACAGTATGTATAACTGAACATACCAACTGTGTGGGATCCAGGTACTTACTAGCCTGTGGCTAGTGGCCCCATCAACGTTCCAAATATTCAATAAGCATCGACACATTTTACATTAATATGCCTTATTCAAATAGAAACAGGATCAAATTAGTTAACATAACAAAGTTTGATCAACAGTACAATTTCCTTTCATCCTACAAACATGTCGTCCTAAAGACGCATGCGCGGATGAATAACGCTATACTGGTGAAGGGTGAAATCAGCCAAGCGTTAAATTCTCAAAGTGATGCAGCTCACACCTTTCGACTTCATGTGCGGTTGTCTGGAAGCACCTTTTAATCTTAATGCTCGATAGACGTGGAAGTTCAGAAGTCCATGCATTCCACCTCTTTCCTATATCCGGTGGAACTTCCTGATCCCAGTCATACTTTTCTTTACTAAGTTCTTGCAACAACATTCGTGCATGCAATATTACCGGTGCAACGAACCCTAAAGGGTCAAACAAAGAACTGACCATGGAAAGTATTCCTCTCCTCGTTGCAGGCTTCTTTTTAACTTTATTGTCCAATTCGAACATGTCGAAGCGATAATTCCATAGCACTCCGAGCACACGTTCCATGTTCTTCACATCAGCATTTAACACAATTGACTGCACGGATCTATATTCGGCTGGGATTGACAACAACACAGGCTCGCTGTTGCTTACCCATTTTCTGAGCCGAAACCCTTCAAGTTGCAACAGATCCTGCAACTCGCCAGCCAATTTGATCGCCTTATCTTCAGTTTCGACGGATTTCAAACAATCGTTCACATAGAAGTTTCGTTTCACGGTTGCGACCGCTTCGGAACTAAAATTACCTTTATTATCTTCAGCCCTTTTTAGTAAACAGAACCCAGCACAACAAGGAGACGAGGCAACGCCAAATATATGTACCAGCATTTGGTAATCTTTAGGCTCACACGACAAATCGCCTTCAGGCCACCAAACGAATCTCAGCACGGATGTATCGACTTGGTCCACCCTCACCTGATGAAACATCGCTTCAACGTCAGCGACAAACGCAACTGGTTCCTGGCGAAACCGAACAAGTGTCCCAAAAAGGCTGTTGATTAAATCTGGGCCTTGCAAAAGCTGATCGTTTAGCGACGTATTCTGAAATCTGGCGGCACAATCAAAGACAACCCTCACCTTTCCTGGTTTCTGCGGGTGTGTAACTGGGTGATGCGGCAGGTACCAAACAGCGCCAGTTCTAAACGGGATGGAATGGCGCGGCGCTTTGGCATACCTCGACGATATTATAGTGTATGCCACTACCTTTGAAGAGTAAATGGATCGTTTAAGTAGAGTACTTGATCGGTTAGTAGTGGTCTCACGTTGAAACCGACCAAATGCAATTTGTTTCAATCGCAAGTAAGTTTTTTGGGGCATGGGATTTCCGATAGACGAGTGTCTTGCGATCCCGGCAAAATAGATACTGTAAGTTCCTGGCCTACCCCGAGGAGTGTTAAACACATTCGACAATTCGTTGGCCTAACTTCTTATTATCACAGATTTATCAAAGATTATGCTCGGGTGGCTGGTCCGTTACACAAGCTTGCAGAAAAGGGTCGAACATTCAAATGGGGGGAAGAGCAACAAGATGCATTCGACGAACTAAGGCGACGTCTTACACGAGCACCTATTCTACAGCACCCGGACTTTTCAGCGACTTTTGTATTAGATACCGACGCTTCCAATAACGCTGTGGGCTGTGTGTTGTCCCAGGTAGTAGATGACAAGAACATGTGATCACCTATGGCAGCAAATCGTTATCAAAAACCGAGCGCAATTATTCTACTACGCGAAAATAATTGTTAGCTGTAGTATACGCCGTTAAATTGTATAGGTGTTACTTGCTTGGCAGGCACTTTCTACTGCAGAATGACCACTCCGGTGGTTTTGGAAGTCGCGGGAGATGAATGGCCAGTGTGAGCGTTGGTTTGAACGCCTCGCCGAGTACGACTTCACACTGATTCATCGCCCGGGAAAAAAACACGGCAACGCCGATGCACTAAGCCGCTTGACCAATGAAGAGGAAGAAGCGATGCCGTTCCCGGTCAACACTTCCTACGGCACAAACAGACGTCGCAACGGTACAGGAGAAGTTAATTCCTTGGACTTGCGTCGCTCCATAGGACTGTCATATGAGGAAAAAAGTAAAGCCCAACACGACGACCCCGAAATTTCCCGGCTTTCAGGTGGTTAAATCTTGGCAAGAGACCACCTTAAAGAACTGTTAGGTCTGCATCGACGATGACCAAACACCTTTGGGGGCAATTCGGGCGATTAATCGTTCAAAACAACTTGTTGTGTCAAACAAGTGACACCTTACACCAACCGGCGCGTGTGAGTACCGCCTTATCACTCCACAGACCAACAGAGAAACGATTATGACCGTTTTGCACGACGCGCCACTTGGCGATGGCCACCTTAGGATAGCAAAAACCTGTTCGAAGATCGAAGAAAGACATTTCTGGCCCGGTTGGAGGACCGACGTGGAGGCTTATGTCCGTTCCAGTCGCCACTGCCAAAGAAGTAAGAAGTTTACAGCAAGACCCCGTGCTCCATTGGTTCCTTCCGGGGAGATTCAACCCATGGAGCGGGTCGAGGTAGACATAATGGGGCCACTTCCGGCGACCTCCAGTGGTAATCAATACGTATTGGTTGCATGCGACATATTCACTAAATACGTGCGAGCATGTCCACTCAGAACGCAAAGGGCAGAAGACGTAGCCGGGACAATGTTTCATCGTTGGTTTACGGTACACGGTGTCCCGGACGTAAGGTGGAGGGGCGACCAGCCGTGGAAGAGGAAGTCCGGACATTGCCACCTACGGGAGACCCCACGACACAGGTGGTGACCTGGACCAATATCACCGAAAACGAAGGAAATGCGCAGGCACCGAACTCTCGCGATGACAACGGAATTGCCAGTCACCTTCGCGTAAATCGCCGTCCCACTCAGCGCTATTTCCCATAAGTCTGCACGTGAGTGCCTCGACATAGAGGGTATTGGTAGCGCAAAAGTACTTGCCCACTTGTTTGCGTTTCATTTTCAAGTTGCACGCTTTTGTTATATCACGTATTCTTTTACGCCTCGTTCTTTTTCACCTTCCATCTGTTCATTTAAATGTTTGTGTTGATTTATATTTTTATTTACGAAGTGTCTCGAACGCACCAGTCACCGCACGTTGATTTTATATCCAGCGCTAGCTCCCTTCCTCTCACGTGACACTGTTGGGCCAATGACTGGCGAGACAAAAGATAAAACCGGACTAACACGAGACGCTAAAAAAAATCGAGGGCTGACCGTTTTTGGCAGATTGTGATTCGTCTGTGCTATTTTTTAAAGTTTTATGAACAAGATTGAATTGAATTGTTCAACCGTTGTACTGGAACAGGCTTGTGGTTAGCCGTTAATGCAGCGTCCTGAGGACCTTGGAAAGCGTTTGTTTAAGAAGCGTAAGAATAACACACCAAAAAAACTATTTAATGTGATTATCCAAGCAGTAACACCCCAAAAACTGTCAAGAAGTCTCGCACGACCGCAGCCACCGGTTGAAACACATCCGCCTCTAGTTTTGAAAAGAGCGCGACCGGTGTCCAGGCCTGTTATAGAGGGCGCTATGGTTCAAACGCAAGTTCGGGTTCCGCTGTCGATAGTGAATGTGTTTTATTGCCCGCTCCAGATGGGTTTCTGCCTTGCACGAGCCGCAGTTTATCGACGTCGTCAGTGAGTAGTGCCGGTACTGCACCGATTGGTAACTTAAGTTGCGATGACATTTCACCATTGCTGTCCGACGCAAAATCCGTGGAGAACGTTCCCACTGGACAAATTGGACACATAGAAAACCCCATGCAACCTCTTCGCTTCGCAGACGCGGAAAGACTTATTAAAGCTGCAATCAACGAGCATGCTGCACTCGCGCAATCTGGCCCCTATCCACTGCAAATGACAATGCTCGCCCACAGTCAAGCGAACAGCATTAACCACCACAGTGCGACAGGGGACATTTGTCTATATGACGCACCACAATTTATTTATAGTCTTCGTTCCCGAAACCGGTCCTGTGTTCGTTGAAGTTTGGCTCACTCAAGTGTGTTTTAACGTCAACTTTCGTCGGTCAGTGGCGACTACTCTATTTGGTATTTGAGTAGAAACGAAATACTTGTTTTATGTAAGAATGGAGCTCCAGTCGTTTTTACTTTACACCATAATAGTTACTGGCGCAGTATTCGTAGTACTTTTGCGAATCAAGTGGTACATTGTTATTTTTTTCAAAACCAAAGGGTGTATCAGTTTTGTAAACGTTACGTAAGAGAGGGAAGTTTGCCGCTGCACTATTGGCTTACCAAAATCTTTCCACTTGTCGTTCGTCGCGAGTATTTTTCATCATACGTTCATTATGATTTCGGTGTTGAGTTCCAGTTGAGTCTACTTCCGGAAAACCCTCAAGATCTGTTCAATTTCAAAGCAAAGCATCATCACTGCATGGCATTTTGAATATGCCGAAATTGCCTCACAAAGATTTTGTCCCAAATGTAACTTTCTGTAATTTATTTTTTCGCTGTTGCTATGCCAAACATCGGCAGTTATTTTAGTTAGCCAGTAGACTTTATTGTTACCCATATATGTGCATACCAATAAGCTGGGCCACTGTGATGTTCCGCTGCTGCGATTATATCAATCATTTCCCTGTCTCGCATGCATTTAGCAGCAGAGTAGTATAGTAGGGGAATCCTGTCTCAGGAGTCATAAATCCGTTTTAGTGAGCCATCATGATGAGCGTTCCTTAGTGATGATGCTACGCCATTCACGTGCTAAGTTAAGGCCTACACTGCTCACAGAGCAGCCGAGTGCTTGTGCTGGGTCGCCGAGAGGTCAAATCCGCGCTCCGATTTACGACCTCTCGCTGCGAAGGATAGGGAATGTGATTGGGGGACCGGTCGTAAACATCAGAGTGATCGACGTCCAAGTGAATTCCAGACTGTGAATTTCAGCTGGACGATCAGTTTATAACGATGAAAGTTAAAGCCGACTCTGATTAAAACGATAACATACCAAAAAATTACAATCACTTTACAAGGATGATATTTATGTCTCAGTTACACCGAGCATGACGTGCAGATACCTTTGGCCGATTGCTTTGCTAATCTTAACACAGTGCAGAACGATGCTATGAAAGGGAGAATTGTTAATTGTTCTCTTTTCTCCATTCTGGAGCGGGGTGCTTGGCTTTCTCGACTCGGCTGGGAGCATTTTATGCACCTTTTCAGGCATTTGATTAGTTTATTTCCATTCGAAGCACCGCACAATGCGTTTGGAACCGGTCATCGGTTTACGGGAGATCAGAGATAAAGTCCGGGCTGCTGCTTCCGTGCGGCATATTGCTGATATAGGTTTGTTCGCATTAAAAAGTGTTTGACTGGTAAAAAATGTGCGATTTTATTTTGTTTAAATAATGAAAAGAGTATGACGTGCTGATACCTTTGGCCGATTGCTTTGCTAATCTCGACACAGTGCAGAACGATGCTATGTAAGGGAGAATTGTTAATTGTTCTCTTTTCTCTAATCTGGAGCGGGCGTGGGCACGGGTGTTGGCATTTTCGACACGACTGGGAGCATTTTATGCACCTTTTTAGGCTTCTGATTGGTTTATTTCCATCCAAAGCACCACACAATGCGTTTGAAACCGGTCATTGGTTTACGGGAGATCGGGGATAAAGTCCGAGCTGCTACTTCAGAGCGGCGTATCGCTGTTATAGGTTTGTTCCCATTAAAAAGTGTTTGGCTGGTAAAAAATGTGGGATTAATGAAAAGAAAGTTCCCCAGCGAAAAGAGGGTAGTTGAAAAAGAAAGCTCGCAAGCGAAAAAGAGGGTAGGTGGATGCGTTGTAATTAGCTTCGTACTACAACAACGAAAGAAAAGTTCCCCAGCGAAAAGAGGGTAGTTGAAAAAGAAAGCTTGCAAGCGAAAAATAGGGTAGGTGGATGCGTTGTAATTAGCTTTGGGTGCTTGCGTTCTAATTAGCATCACAACGACATGCAAACCAACCTTGATATTACAAATGGACGTTCAACGAAGAGTGCACGCTGCGTATTGTTTAACGATAGAAGTCAGAGCACACGCTGTGTTAGTCTTGATGCGGCGCTGTGGGAAAATTGTTAGTTGTTCTTTTCTGTCTAATCCGGAGCGGGGATGGGCACTTGTTTTCTTCGATCCGGCTGGGAGATTTTCACGCAGCTTGTCAGACTGTTGTTTAGTTTATGGGGTTATAGTGAAAGCACGCGCTGTTGTATTTATGTTTGTTTGGTCTCCCGAAGCACCGCACAATGCGTTTCGAGCTGGACTATCAGCTTCGTAAAAGAACCAGTGAAAAAGAGAGTAGGGAAAGCGTTATATGCCGCCTTGTAATAATACAACAAAAGAACAACCACCAGCGAAAAAAAGGTTAATTGAAAAGATAGGCTCGCAGTAAGCAAGTAGAGGGTAGCTGCATAGCGTGATGAAGACCAAAATGATGGCATGCAACTCAAATATTCCTTGAGACGTTCAAGTCAATAAAATCAACGAGTTGAACCAAGAAACGGTAAGTTGGTTTACTCTTAAACTTGCTACTTCAGTTTTTTGTTATTGTAAATCTCATGCTGTAATAAAAACTAAACGGACATACCTACAATTTAGACATTGTTTGTTGTTTTGTAGAGTGACCGGGATATTGAGCCATTGCTTCGTGACAACCCACGATGATTTGTCATCTTTCCGATTCAATATCATGACATATAGAGAATGTACAAGAAAGCAGAGGCTCCTTTTCGGACAGTGGAAGAGGTGCATTACCCTGGCTTGCTTGCAGCAAGATTCTTATGTTAAATTGAGTCTGTAAAAGGGTGTATTTACTTTTGGCAACATCTTGCACTTACCACCAGTTTTCTCGCAGAACCAAACTTGGTAGCCTCCTACAATAATTTCCTTTATTCGGAAGGTGGATTTGTCGAAAGACATTGTGCACTGGGAAGGTTTAAAACCCAATGAAAGAAAATTTATCACCCATGTTCTTGCATTCTTTGCCGCTTCCGACGGGATAGTTGATGAGAATCTCGTAAGTTACTCAAATACCACAAACAACTTTCAACAAGCTTTTTTGGTTTGGTAAAATGAATTGTTACAATTAGGTCGAACGTTTCGCTCAAGAAATACAACTGACTGAAGCCAGATTTTTCTATGGCTCCAAATTGCAATTGAGAATATTCATTCCGAGATGTGCTCTCTTTTGATCAATACTTATGTACACATTAACAACATGATAATTTTTGCTATAAATGTTGCCCTGTTTTGTGAATTCCTAACAGGCATTTTGTTATATAGACATGTTATGCAACACCATAGTTTTGTAAGCCTAACATCAATCGTCAACCTTTTATCTGAAAATTACATTTTGTTTAACCACATTTGTTTGCAGGGAGTACCTGTTCAACGCGATCGAAACTATGCCATGTGTTCGCAAGAAGGCTGAGGGGGCCCTCAAATTAAAAAATTAGCAACAGTCAACTTGTGCAGAGCGAGTGATTGCATTCGCTGTGTTGGAAGGCATTTTCTTCAGTGGTTCCTTTGCTGCAATATTCTGGATAAAAAAAGAGGCCTCATGCCTGGTCTTACCTTTTCCAATGAACACATCAGCCGTGATGAGGTTTGTATAAATTGTGAAGGATACCATGTCGAGGGGATATATGGTGGTCGAAAATGCCCCATGTCCAGTGATGCGGTATTGCCCTTATTTCTGTGTTCATATTGTCATGTTTCTAAGAAATTTCGTGTTTTCCACCTTTTCAATAATTTGAAACGTGTCACTCATACAAAAAAAAACGCTTCCAGAATCCAAAATCCGCACCAAAGTGTAATGGATATAATTGATGCGAATAAATTTATTCGGGGGAAAAGCATGCATCAGAATAGTTTTGTAAATTGCTGTTATTTTATATTACTTGGGCCAAACGTCACTCAAATAACGTAGTTTGTGAAAGGCGAACAAACACACAACACCGTGTTCTAACGCTTCAGTTTGGTTTACAGGAGTTTTTGACCGAAGCTTTGCCTTTTGCACTTATTGGCATGAACAACAACCTAATGAAACAATACATAGAGTTGCAGACATACTGCTTGTTGAATTGGACTGTCTGAAAGTACTTAAAATTGTATTTAACATGTTTTTACTATTGTGTCTTAAGAAATTTCATTTATGCGAATTTGTGATGCAATTTATGAAAATTACCGAACGTTTTTAGGTTTTCAAATCCGAAAACCCGTTCGATTTCATGGAGTTGATCTCACTCGAGGGAAAAACCAACTTCTTCGAAAAGCGCGTCGGCGAATATCAGAAAGCTGGAGTGATGGCACAAGCGGAAGACTTGAAATTTACGCTAGATGCAGACTTTTAACCGTTTCAATTGCTCTATATTTTATTTCTACCTTCGTCTAACTAAAATAACTGGTATTGGTGTCTTTTATCTTGTGGGAATCCAGTAATTTCGAATTGAGAGGGTCGATATTTGTCTGTGAAGGAGGAAATGCAGAAAGAAGCCTTTTCTTTCCTCAGTCTATGGGGGGTACAACAGATTATTTACTTACTTTGAAAATATTTTACATGATATTTTCCAAACCAATGCATGCGATTGATGTAAATTCAATTATGTCTGTAAATAAAGCTAGACCCTTGTCTCAAACCACAACCGACACTTTGGTATAAACTTGCGGTTAATATTTACCTAATGTATTTGATTTTCTTAGGTGTTCTCTAAAAAACTTACAAATGTGATTATTATTCTTTTACTTAAAAACACCACAAAATCAGACGTGATAAACCAGACTTAGGTCAAACGAATCGACCGTTCGAAAAAACAACTCGATTTCATGGCGTTAGTTCAAAAGAAAACATTTTTTTTACATTGATGGCTACGACATGTCATTGTAATGTTTGGGAACAATCTTTGGCAGGTTGATCTAAAAATAAATCACGTTTGAGTTTTATTCAGTTACCTACAACCTTTATAAGTTTAAAATGTTTTTTGTACTGTTTTCGTATAAAATTATTTCAATGCAGTTTGTCTTCTTAGTTTCGAAACATTACAAAACGACGACAACGACCAAGTTAAGTGGTGCTATGTATACCTAAATCAACAAAACGTTTACAAAGAAACACTTACTACTTAAAGGAAGCATTTTGTCTTGGTTCACAGGAGTTTTTAACCGATGCATTTGGCTCTTATTGGTAGGAACAACAGCCCGATGAATTGAATTTAAATACATCAAGTTTGTTGCCAACAGAATGCTTGTTGAATTGGACTGTCCAAAGTCGATGAATCTGAACTGACGTGGCTATTGACGACGGCGTTTCTATGCCTTCCACCTGGGAAATAAATCGTTCAAATTAATTTTGTGTGAAACAAGGAAAAGCGTGGATTAAAGAAATGTATGCAATGTAGTTGAAACGTGAACACGCGCAACAACATGCAGTTTATTGAGCTCAAGATCTGCGACAGAAGTGTTCTAACCCTTGGATCACTATCGAAAAACGAAACTTAATATTTCGATTTCTTCAATCTGCCGTGTCAGTCTCTGATCTATGAATATTGTAACGACAGAAATTGCGCGTCTGGCACCGTGCCGTCGTCACACCAAGAAGGAATGTCAATTCCCGAAAACGCGTGTATTTGCCACACGGACACAAGCACTTGACAACACGTACGAGGTACACGTACAAGAATAGGAACACGAGCACGGACACGAGCAAGAACACGGTTTTCTGTGAAGAAAACGTATACTAAGATTCCAGTTAAACAATGTTAATAAAAATACCCTTACCGGAGTTTTGAGCCAGATCACACGAAACATCAACAAACCAATCCGATTAATATTTCTTACAGCAACTTATTCAAATAGAATTAAGGCAACTCTAGCTTTAGTAAAATAAACTTGACATTAAATTCAGCACGCTACACGTGGTACCTAACAACTCAGTTTTACCAAGCATGGCAGAAGGAAAAAATACAAGGCAAAATTGATATTGTGTTGAAATTCAATTATATGTTTACTGTGTGACGCAGGGGTTGTGCATGAGTGATTTTCGATGTTACATTCTCCCCCTTAAATGTGTGCTTCACTACAAACACATTTGCAAATAAACAAAGAAAACATTGAAATCACGAAACAACGAAGTAAAGAAAGCAATATGCGTGCCGCCGGCGAGCAAGCTCCAGCCTGGCATTTGCAATGTGCCGCATTTATAAAGCGGCAAACAAGATCGACATAGCGTCCATGATCTATCTTCATCAGTGTTGGAACCTGTGCACCGCAATTCAGGGTCAGTTCGACGACTGCGTGGCCTGAATGCGTCGGATGCACTTATTCGTTTGTCGTGCTCGCCTCACAGAGCAAGCACAATTTTGCAATCGGCCGTTTATACGTGGAGTCGGATTGCGTTTTGACTTCGACCTGACGGACAACACCGTGACCGTCCGGGAACGCACGCAGAACCCGTCCCATCTCCCAACGACGTCGAGGTTGTGTCTCATCTACGATCATCACCACATCTCCGGGTTGAAAATTGCGTTGTCGGTCAGGCCACTTCTGACGCAAGGCAATTGTGGGCAAATATTCTCGTGACCATCTTCTCCAAAATTCGTCGGCGAGGTATTGAATGTGTTTCCACCGCCTTCGACTGTAGCAATCTTTGGGATTGATAAGCCCAACTGGAATGCTGTCGCAAGCACGACCCAACAACAGATGATTGGGCGTAAGTGGCTCCTCTTCTGTACAAGTGAAACTGATCGGCGTTAACGGCCTCGAATTTAAAATGCCTTCCACTTCGATCATCAAGGTTTGCAGCATGTCCCCGCCAATCGTTGGATTCCTTGTGAGCATCGTGTTTAAAATGCGACGAATCGATCTGATCATTCTCTCCCACGAACCTCCCATATGTGAAGCAGCAGGACAATTGAAGTTCCACTTAATCTCTTGTCGTTTGAAGTATGACTCCAGGCGGGATTGCTGGAGTCCTTGCAGTCCTTCAAGTAGGACCCTTTCGGCACCTACAAAGTTGGTTCCATTATCGCTGTATATTTCTTTTGGTCGGCCTCTTCTTGCAATAAATCGACGCAATGCGTTAATAAACGCGTCCGTAGCCAAGTCGGGCGACACCTCAATGTGTACGGCTCGCATAGTCAAGCAGGTGAAAATGCACCCGTAGCTCTTTGTCTCTTTCACGGAGGCGTCCAAATTTACATCTTTTTGAATCATAGGTCAGAAAGGGGTCGGTTATAGAGGAGACACGGGTACGTAAAGAGAAAATGGCTTTGCGCCATGCCGCGGTGATTGAGCTGGGGTGTCCGATTGGTATTGTTACATCTTATTTGCCAGCAATTGCCTGATTTCTATTTATGTGCCTTTTTTCTTTTCACTGCTATAATTGTTGCAGTCTATTGCAGTTTGTGACGTAACAGTTAACGGGTAGTTTTGTTGAAATGAAAACGTGGTTAACTCCTTTTCGTGTTTGGCTTCCGTGGAGCACGGTTCTATGTCGCAAAGGGCTTAATGATAGAGTGTTCGTGCCATTTAATTCAAGTGGTGTCTGTGGTTTGCTGTCACAACAATTGGTAAGCATTGTGTGTAACGTCGTTTCGGGAATTTGTAACTATAGGCTACATTGCTTCTTTGTTTAGGCGTGACACTGAACCAACAATTTATTCGTTTGCATGCCGGTTCCGAAAACAGTTGGTGAGCCTATATTGTATTTGTTCATTTGAAGTGCATTTGTTGACGTGATGCATTTTGTGTAGAAACCGTCTTCTTTGACCGAATAAAAAACTCCGAGTATATTCGGAGGAAGTTCAGGAGGCGCGTTTTAACCTTTCCCTCGTGTTACGTTCCGCTCCACGAACCGGGGAGCATCTAACGGGCGTTACATGAAAGTTTCAACTGTTTGTTGAAAGCAAGTTTAACTATTTGGTAAAGGCAATCTTGCCAAGTTCGCCTTTCAATATGGCAGAACCAAGCGTTTCTCCACCGACACTTCCTGATGCGGTCGTTGATCGTCTTCGACGACTCAGTGGACAATACATCACCGCCGAGCGTCTGATGAAGGATCACCGCAACTTGGAGGTGCTTGAGACTGTCTTCGTTACTTTAGAACAGCTTTTTATTGATGCGGTTGAGGCCTACAAGGCGCATCCCGAGCTTGCCGATGATCTTGAAAGCGTAAAGAAAAACAAAACTGAATTTGACGACCGAGTTGCCTCCTGGGTTTGTGAGGCAAACTCGCAATCTTGTCGTGATTTATCTGGGCATGCAACCAGCCCAGGTGGAAGCGGTGACGGTAGTCTGAAGGACAACAACTCGTCCTGCGGACGAAGTATGCGCTCTGGTTCTTCGACAAGCAGTAGAACACGGGTTAAAGTAACAACACAGCTCGCGCGTCTTGCTGTTCAACAGACCGCTCAAAGACAGAAGCTGGCGCGACAGCAAGCCGAAGAAGAACAGAAGTTGGCGCGACAGCAAGCCGAAGAAGAACAGCGCCGAAGGGATGACTTGGAAATGCTGGAGCTACAACATCGACTGCAGGCCGCCGAGGTGGAAGAGAAGGTTTGGGACGAGATGTCGGGAAACACGGAGTACGTGACGGTGAGAGGTTCTGGGGGATCATCCATATCCTCCAGAGAGCAGCCGCTGCAGGATCAGCGTCGTGTCCTGTTTACGTCACCTCCCGTCACGTCGCAGCGAAGCCCTTCGGATCGGCGGTATGTGGTTGACTATGTAGCCCCGGCTGTGTCCTTGTCACATTCTATGCCTGTAAATAAACCCTCATGTGAAGGACAAGGTTCTTCTGACCTAACAAACCCGAATGTAAATGCTCCTTCCGCATTTGCTAAGCCAACAAGTGCACATGGTAGTGAAATCGTATCGCTTGTTAAGCACATTAACAGGCCCAAGCCTGAAGTAATTGTATTTAACGGCAATCCAATGGACTATTGGCGGTTCGTTCGCAATTTTGATTCTCGTATCGATGACAATGTCGATGACGATGGAGCCAAATTGTCGTACTTGATCCAGCATTGTGAAGGCAAAGCCCGTAAACTGATTGAGCACTGCTATAGACTGAAGGAAAACGGTTACCGACAAGCGAGAGAGTTGCTATTTCAACAGTATGGCAAGTCCCATATAATTGCTCATGCCTGTGTAAGGTGCGTTGTGAACGGTCAAGAGTTACGACCAAATGACGCTGCTGGTTTAAGCGAATTGGCGCAGTCGCTGCGCGATTGTTTACTTACACTTTCAGACATTGACGAGCATTCCGAGATGAATAACTACCCTACGCTGATTGCGGTGGCAAATCGTTTACCATTCAAGATGCAGGAGAGCTGGAAACGGCATGTTGAGAAAATAGTCAGGACGACCGGCCGTGAACCCCAATTCGAACACCTGGTCGAATTCGTGGAAACGGAGGACCGGATTGCCAATTCGTTGTTCAGTCGCATGCTGGACGAGCATCGCAACGAAACCAAGAAAGCAAAAGGTAAAGGTAGTCATGTAAAGGCCTCTAGTCACGTTGTTGTAAAGGAAGAAGAGTCTAAGCCCAAGGCTCGTGCTGGACCTTCCCACGTTCCAGCAGTCCCTCTGTGTCCGTGCTGTTCGGGAAGGCACGGCCTTGTAAAGTGCGAGGAATTTAAATCCCGGTCGTACTGTGATCGTTTGCGCGTTACCCGACGCCGCAGACTGTGTGACAACTGTTTTCGATTTGGACATTTTGCTACAAGGTGCAACAGCCCCAAGGCGTGCACAGTGAAGGACTGCAACGAAGCTCATCACACATTGTTGCATCCACCGGAGAAGAGAGAAGACGAATCCTCCCCTGTTATGGGAACCGCCCCGGAACGGACTGTCTGTTCGGTTGTGTCGGCAAGTGAAAGGGACTGTCATGCTTCTTCTGGTCGCCAGAATGTCAATCTGATGATGGTTGCCGTCAAGGTCAGTGCCAACGGAAGGTGCGTAAACACGTACGCTCTTCTGGATACTGGTTCTGGTGTCACTTTGTGTGACAGGAAGTTAACTGAAAGGCTTGGGCTGAAAGGTGAACCGAGCAACGTGACGCTGAAAACGGTCAACGGAGACAGTCGCAGGCGCGAAGGCAAGATGGTCGGCTTGACCGTTGCTTCGCTTGATGGTGCTGCAACTGTGGAACTCCCGGAAGTGTTTGCCGTTGATTGTTTGCCCATTTCCGCCAACAAGTTTCCGACAAAGATAGAATTGAACGGACTGCCTCATATCAAGGATTTGTCATTCCCGCGTGTTGACTGCAGTGAAGCTTTGCTGCTGATTGGTTTGGATGTGCCAGATGCCTTTCTCGTACAAGAGGTACGGAAGGGAAAACCGAAGCAGCCTATTGCATTTAAGGTTCCACTTGGATGGGCCTTAGCGGGACCTGTCTGCAAGAAATCAAACGATTGGTTTGCAGTAAACTTTACCCAAGTTGCCGATGATTCGCTACAGGATAAGCTGGAGCGAATGTGGAAGACCGACTTTCAGGATACCAACTGCACAGAGATGCCTATGTCCCGTGAAGACCGGTATGTTTTAGATAAAATGAAGAACGGTGTGAAATTCCAGCAGGGACATTATGAGTTGCCGTTGCCGTGGCGTCCGAATGCGCACCCGCTGCGCAACAACAGGGACATGGCACTAAACCGTCTGAGATCTTTGGAACGCCGCCTGATGCGTGATGAATTTCTGCGGGACGTTTACACCAAGACGGTCCAGGGTTACATAGCTAAAGGCTATGCAGAGGAGATTCCTAATGAGAAACAGACCAAAGATGTTGCGTGGTATCTGCCACATCATCCTGTCACAAATCCGCACAAGCCAGGAAAGGTGCGGGTGGTTTTCGACTGCGCCGCCAAGTATCGCGGGCAGTCGCTGAATGAAGCTCTACTTCAGGGCCCGGACCTGACCAACTCGTTGGTTGGTGTCCTTTCAAGATTTCGGATGGGACATGTGGCTCTCGTGGCCGACGTGGAAGCCATGTTTCATCAGATACGTGTACAACCGACTGATTGCGATGCACTTCGATTCCTGTGGTGGCCCGGTGGCGATATGTCGAAGAAGCCCACGGCACACCGGATGCTGGTTCACCTGTTCGGGGCAGCTTCCTCCCCCTCATGTGCGAGCTTTTGCCTGAAGCAGGCTGCTGATGATTTGCGAAACGAGTTTCCAAGTGAGGTCGTCGAGACCATAAAGAAGAATTTCTACGTCGACGACTGTCTGAAGTCTGTATCAACTGAAGCAGACGCTATAAATCTTGTCCAGAGTATTTGCACACTTCTTAAGAGGAAGGGATTTCGTTTAACCAAGTGGGTTAGCAACAGCGAGCGAGTTCTCGCGTCCATTGATGAAGAGGAACGAGCAAAATCGGTGAAAGAGCTGAGTCTGGATGGATCGTCGTGCGAGAGAGTTCTCGGAGTTCGGTGGAACATTTGCTCAGACGAGTTCGGATTCTGCGTTGACGTAAAGCAGCCGAAGTCCTTTACCAGAAGAGTCATCCTGTCAGTGATGAGTTCGTTGTATGATCCTCTTGGTTTTGCAGCGCCCGTGATCGTGGTGGCAAAGACGATGCTAAGAGACCTCTGCAGGAAACAACTTGGTTGGGACGACGTGCTTTCCGATGAGGATTCCGAAACGTGGAGGAAATGGTTGCAGCAACTACCGCGGTTAAAAGACGTCGTTCTACCTAGATGCGTGAAGCCAAGCAGTTTCGGTAAGGTGCGAAAAAAGGAATTGCACCATTTCGCAGATGCGTCATCTACAGCTTATGGTGCGGTGACATACCTGAGGCTGGTAGATGAGCGAGGACGCATTCACTGTTCGTTTCTGATGGGCAAAGCACGTGTTGCCCCACTGAAGACGTGTTCGATTCCCCGCCTGGAGTTGACGGCCGCCGTTGTTTCAGTCAAGTTGGATCAACTTGCGAGGAAGGAATTGGATCTGGTCGGATGCCAATCTGTGTTCTGGACAGACTCGACTGCCGTTCTCCAAAGCATTCGCAACTGCAACAAGCGCTTTCCGGTGTTCGTAGCAAACCGCTTAGCCAAAATTGAAGACGCATCTCATCCAAATCAGTGGAGGCATGTAAGCACAAAGGTAAACCCTGCTGATGAAGCGTCACGTGGACTTGGTGTGAACAAATTTCTAAGATCTAGCCGATGGCTCAGTGGACCCCAGTTTCTTTGGGAAAGAGAAGATACATGGCCCTCTTCCCCCGACCTGTCCAACGTGCCGATCGAGTTTCTTCAAGCAAAGAAGGAAGCTCAAACTGTTTGTCTCGTCGCCAACGAGTCTCCCACTGATCGACTTATCGCCAAGTACTCGTCCTGGAATCGGCTAAAAAGGGCTGTCGGATGGATGCTCCGATACAAGTCAATGTTGCTAGCCAATAGGTTTCCGTCGAAGTACAGGGTACCGACTGGTCAATTGACTGTCGTCGAACTCAAAGCTGCTGAGCTTGGGATCGTGAAGTACGTGCAGGGGCGCAGTTTCCCAGACGTCATTGCTGCAGTGTCAAAGGCAAAGGACGGAACTGTTTGTTTGCCAAAGAAGAAGAGAGCTTTGGGAAAGCTCAACCCAATTCTTGTTGATGGAATTCTAAGGGTTGGCGGAAGGCTGGAGCGTGCATTGATCGACTTCGATGTGAAGCATCCGATCATCCTTCCGTACGACCATCGGGTTACAGACCTGGTGATTATGCAGCGGCATGATGAGGTTGGTCATGCTGGAATGGGACACACCTGGTCGTCCCTTAGACAACGCTACTGGATTGTCAAAGGAGGTGTGGCGGTTCGACGCGTGCTGGGCAAGTGTCTCTCTTGCCGACGACGAAACGGTTCCTTGGGGAAGCAGATGATGGCAGACCTTCCTGCTGCGAGGCTGCAGGCCAACAAGCCACCATTTTCAGTGGTGGGTGTCGACTACTTCGGACCCTTCCTTGTGAAGCAAGGGCGAAGTGAGGTAAAGAGGTACGGTTGCATCTTTACTTGTTTCTCCACCAGGGCCGCACACATCGAGATAGCCCATTCATTGTCGACTGACTCCTTTATTGGAGCCCTTCGACGGTTCATCGGTCGTCGTGGCCGTCCAAACCAGATCTTCAGCGACAACGGCACGAATTTCGTCGGAGCCGAGCGTATCCTGCGCGAAGAACTGAAGAAGTGGAACCAACAGCAGATTCACGAATATCTGCAACAACGCGAAATTGTATGGAATTTTAATCCCCCCACTGCCAGCCACATGGGTGGGGTATGGGAGCGCATGATACGCTCTGTGCGCAAAATTCTCAGCGCCCTGCTCTCGGAGCAGACGTTGTCTGATGAGCGGTTGTGCACTCTGATGGTAGAGGTCGAGGCAATTCTGAACTCCCGCCCCTTGGTCCCAGTGACGTTCGATCCGAAGGATGAGGAGCCCCTTACTCCCAATCATTTACTGCTGCAGCGTGCAGCGCCGAATATGCCCCCAGGACTGTTCACAGGGAAGGACTGTTACCATCGAAACCGGTGGCGTCAGGTACAATACATGGCCGATCAGTTTTGGAAGCGATGGTCTCGCGAGTACCTGCCTACGCTCATGCCCAGATCGAAGTGGGCAAGTGGACATTCGAATTTTATGGTCAATGACGTGGTTCTTGTGGCGGATGACAACCAGCCCCGGAGCAAGTGGCTCATGGGTCGAGTGATTGAGGTACTTCCTGATCGGAAAGGAGTTGTGCGTCAGGTGATCGTCAAGACTCACACTGGTGCGTTAAGACGCCCAATCGCAAAATTGTGCTTATTGTGCCGCGACGACGCGATGCGTGATTAGTTGCAGGTGAACGGTGTTCGCAATTATTGCCCGATGTTTGTGTGTTGTGTTGTATATAAGTTTGCAATTGCTGCCGATGCTGGTTTGTTTTGTGTTGAATGTACTCCTTTTGGATTCGTACATTGTGGGGGGGTATGTTACATCTTATTTGCCAGCAATTGCCTGATTTCTATTTATGTGCCTTTTTTCTTTTCACTGCTATAATTGTTGCAGTCTATTGCAGTTTGTGACGTAACAGTTAACGGGTAGTTTTGTTGAAATGAAAACGTGGTTAACTCCTTTTCGTGTTTGGCTTCCGTGGAGCACGGTTCTATGTCGCAAAGGGCTTAATGATAGAGTGTTCGTGCCATTTAATTCAAGTGGTGTCTGTGGTTTGCTGTCACAACAATTGGTAAGCATTGTGTGTAACGTCGTTTCGGGAATTTGTAACTATAGGCTACATTGCTTCTTTGTTTAGGCGTGACACTGAACCAACAATTTATTCGTTTGCATGCCGGTTCCGAAAACAGTTGGTGAGCCTATATTGTATTTGTTCATTTGAAGTGCATTTGTTGACGTGATGCATTTTGTGTAGAAACCGTCTTCTTTGACCGAATAAAAAACTCCGAGTATATTCGGAGGAAGTTCAGGAGGCGCGTTTTAACCTTTCCCTCGTGTTACGTTCCGCTCCACGAACCGGGGAGCATCTAACGGGCGTTACAGGTATGTTTAATGGGCTTATGGCCTTACTGTTCCAAATTATACTGTATTGGGTAAAATTATGAGGGGGATTGATGGTGGCGATCGCCTGGGTTTTGGTGGGATTAACGGTTAAGCCTGATACACTGGAAAAATTTGTGACGAGGTCGAGGGCAAGTAAGAGGGAGTCGCGGCCGGTCACCGCTAGGGTGACATCGTCCGCGTAGGCGACCGCTTTGGGAACGTTGCGGCATGGTGAAGGGTGGTTTTGAAGGGCAGCAAGAAGCGGGTCGACAGCAATCAGGAAGAGGGTCAGGCTAAGGGGGTCACCTTGCCTAACACCTCTCCTGATCGGGAAACCCGTTGTGGCAAACCCGTTGAGGAGGGCTTGTGATGAGGATGAAGAATAGAGTGAAGATAAAAAATCAGTAAAAAGCGGGGGAAAGCGTTTTAGTTTTAATTGCAAGAGGAGCCAGTCATGAGAGATGGAATCGAAAGCTTTTCGGAAGTCAAGAGAGATAAAAAAGGAGTCCGAATTACGTTTTTTAGCTGAATAGTGAAGGTCGCGGAGGAGAGTAGTTGCATGAGAAGATGTAAAACCAGGTTGGGCAAACTGATTAGGGGAAATTAATTGTGAAATAAAAGGGGTAATACGTAAATTAAGTGTTTTAGTCAGAATTTTATAATCTAAATTAAGAAGGGATATGGGGCGATAGTTTGATAATAAAGAAGGGTCAGATTTTTTAAAAATAAGAGTAATGTGGCCTGCGGTAAAATTAGGAGGGGTATAAGCGTTAAGAAAAGAAAAATTAAGGGCTGATGTGAGGTCGGCCCCGATCAGGTCCCAGAACAGTTTGTAAAACTATGAACTGAGACCGTCGGGGCCGGGGGTTTTACCGTAGGGAAAAAGAAAAACAGATTTTTTAATTTCTGAAACTGAAAAGGGGGTAGATAAATTTTCTAAAAAAGAATCAGGAATAAACTTAGGAGGTTGTTTAAGAAAAATGTTCGTGGGGGCTGGTAACTCAAGATTTTGATTAGAATATAACAACTTAAAAAAATCAAAAGTATGTGAAAGCATTTCTTTGGGGGTAGTTAAAGGAAGGCCAAAAGAATCTTGTAACTCAAAAATAGGGGGATTAAATTTTAAGGGAAGAAGTTTTGCGTAAAGGGCTTTGTCAATGATGGGTTTAAAATAAGGGTCTGAAGATAAGGATTTAAGTAAATTAGAACGGGCAGCTTCCAAATGAAAATTAAGTAAGGATTTTTTAACGGAATAAAAGGAATTAAAATGTTCTTTCAACGTAGAAAAATTAAGAGTAGTTCTGATAGTGTCAAGGGATTGTTGGAGGGAAGAAACATAATCACGTGATTCTTTAACTAAACGTTTCGAATGGGAAATTATAAGGGATTTAATTTTAACTTTAAGGGACAACCAAAAATCAAGGGGGTTGTTAAACATAGGAGCTAGTGAAGACCAAATAACATAATGACGGTTTAAATCATAAACAAAAAAGGGGTCGTAAAAGGTTTTGACATTATTTTTCCATGGGCCTCTGCCCCTTGGTGGAGCAGAGACCAAATTAAGAGTAAGAATAACAAAATCATGATCGGAATAGGGGCAGGTAATAAAAGAATGATTTTTAGGCGTTAAATTAGGAGTAACATAAATGCGATCCAAACGGGATTGAAAATTAAAGGAACGACGGGAAAATTGAACTAAATCGGGGTGGAGTAGACGAAAAGAGTCTTGTAACTTAAAAAAGGTTAGTTAATTGTGCTAGATTTGTGCTGGGGGGAGAGGTTTTGATAGGGGGAAATTTATCTAAGGAAGGGTTTTCAACACAATTAAAATCTCCAGCCAAAATTATAGGGTGCGGTGATGTAACATAGGAATACAGTGAATTAAAAAATAAATTATTACTAACCGGGTTTCCAGAGGGGGCGTAGATGTTGACAATATGGAGGGTGTGGGTGCGGGTTGAGATGTCGACCGCGATAATACGGCCGGCAGAGTCAGAAACAGATTTTAGAATTTGGAGGTTCGGAGAATTGAGAAGAACTGCGACACCCCCGTTGGCGTAGCCATCGTAGGGTGCCGAGTTTAAGAGGGCAGGGCCGGAAGTCCATTCGGACTTCCAGAGGGATTCGGTTTGAGGTGAAGAGTGAGTCTCCTGGAGGAGATAAATGTCAAAAGCTAAAGAGGAAAGATGGCGGAACAAGGCCTGCCTTTTGGTGGCCAGGCCCATGCCATTTACGTTTAAGGTACAAATTTTTAAAAATGACGTCATTATGTATGGTTAACTTAGTAAAGGGTGTAAACACAAATAAACAAAACACAACAAAACATACTAACAATTCCATTATTATTAAAGTTTCCAAAGCCGTCGCTCAGCCATAGAACGGCTGTCCTGTGGCAGACTAACTTCACTTCGCCATGGAAACGGCAAATAGAAATGTCCATCGGTATGTTTAACCGAGTCCTTCATCATGTTGAGCACTTTCCTATCCTCAACTGACGTTGGGAATGGAATGTCATCAGGCTCTTGCTGGAATTCCTCTCTCCATGATTCACATTTAAGGAAGTTAACTGAAATATTATCAACGGCAGGATAACAGATTGACGGGCCGACGAGAGACCACCCCAGCGGTGTTCTCGCAGCAAATGGTTGTTTGCGGTCTCCTGTTCTCATCTCCAATACTCTATGGGCATACGGAACGTCAGTGCCAATAAGTAGTAGCACCTCACCATTACACAACTGAGGAAATTCCAATCCCTGTAGGTGTGGAAGTCCATTCAGTTACGTATTTCTCGGGGTTGGATTAGGCTCGACTGGAATAGAGTCAATAGACAAGGCATTGTCCACACTGATTTCTTCATCTTCACTTAACGACAAAACGCGAAAATTTGCGCTGATTCCGCTGTAATTTGCGGGCCTTCTCCCGACGCTGGACATGGTAACTTGTCTCGGACTTCCGTCTATCGAAAGTAGATCTGCTAACCTTTTGTCGTAAAAACTTGTATCGGATCCCTGGTCGAGGAACGCGTACGTCTTGACCTCTCGACCATTGGCTCGAATTTTCACCGGAATAACCGAAAAGTACGCTGAATGGCCATTCTTTATCACATTGCACCTGGCTGTAGAATTGTTAGTCTGGCTCCTGGGGGGTTCGCTGCGCGGAATTCTATCATAATTTTCCGACGCAGGCACGTATGTCCTCGAACGTACAGGATTTGGCATATCTTCGTGCAGCAATGTGTGGTGCGCGAGGGTGCAGCCCCGAACAGCACATGCACTTGGCCTTGTGCAAAACTTCGACGTGTGTCGATAACCAAAACAGTTATAGCACATAAATTTATCCCTTAGGAACTCTCTTCTTTGAACCTTGGATTTTTTACCAAACGCCTCACATCTTTCCAATACGTGATTACGTTTGCAGCATGGACAGCTCAATATTGGGGCAGGCGACGAACTTGGATTTGTTGTCACAGTGGCGCAGGTAACATTTCTTCCACTGGGTTTACCAGCACGTTTCTTTTCTTCAATTTTCCGGGACACACACAACTGGCCAGGTAAAGTGTTCACTACGGCAGATTCTTCTTCGACAAATTCAACAAGATCTGCGAAATCTGCCTCCCTGCCAGTTTTTCTTACAATCTGCGCAACTCGGCGGCGCCAAAGCCTTTGCGACTCATATGGCAGCTTGTTCGCCAAAGCCACCAAACGATCTATAGTGTTTAAGTCAGCAAAATTTCCAAGTTGGCGGAGTACCAACAAGCATTTTTTCATAGTCTGTGCATAGGCGCGTATACCGGCTGCATCATCAGGTTTTAAGTTAGGGCCATTAGTCAACTCCTCTACGAAAGCTCTAGCGACTATATAAGGCTTACCGAAGTTCTCGTAGAGAATGTTTCTTGCCTCTGGATAGCCTTCCTTTGTCTCCAGGACAGAACAGTGTTCAATCAGAGACCTTGCCTTTCCTTTGCATTGATTGACAAGCAATGTTAGGCGCATATCGTCACTTCGAGTCTTGCATTCGAGATTCGATTCAAAGTAACGTACAAACATCCAATAATCCGTAGGTTTTCCCGAGAACGTCATGTGGTCGGGCTTCGGCATACTCATGCCTTCTCCAACTGCCTTTACGATGCACGGTAATACAGCTGGGCTCTCTTTCATTTCCAAGTCCGATTGTGTATTTAATACAGGAGCACGTACAAGAGGACTAACGTTGTCACGTGATACTTCCCCATTTTGGATATGGGACGCACAATCTCGGTAGCATAAGGCGTCGTCGGAACTTCTTCGACAGCCAGCACCGAGGAAGTCAATTCAACTTCTGGGCTCTGACTATGGTTGGGCCCCTTGTCCGGCGATGTCAGATCATTGGGTTCTTCATTCAATATTCTAGCCCTTGCATCGGCAGCCTGGATATCGTATTTTGCCTTTAACTTCCGCCTTTCTGCTTCCAAAGCAACCTTTTCCAAATCCGCCTTTCGTTGCCCTTGAACTAGATCTTTTTCTTCCTCGACCTGTTTTAGACGAATCAATGCCAACTCTCGCTCCACCTTTGCCTCTGGACGACTTCTTTCTGTCGCAGATGAGCTCGCCACAGACGAACGTGAGCGGCTGGACCGTGAGGATCTGTGGCTTGAAGCCACAGTTGGTGCCCTATGCTGTGGGCGTAGCACAAGTTCGGGCAATGCATTTGGTAGTTCAAATGGCGTTAACTCCGCAATTCTGGTTTCGAACTCCTTCTTACATTGTTCGACGGACTTCAACTGGTCCTCGCATACAACGCGGTTCTCTGAGTCTTCGCAAGAGGCAATATACATTCCGTACATATTTTGCAATTGTGAGTAGCATTCGTTAATATGGAACTTAGCTACTTGCAGTAGGGAGTGGTCCTTATTTAAAATGCCTGTCTCAGCCACTGCATACCAACTGTTGAGCTTGTCGACATGGCGGTGTATCTCGTCATGGGACAGTATACTGTACGACTTGAGCGGCGAGAGGTCTCAACCGTGTAGGCTCCGGCGATTCAAGCGGAGATATAGTCTCATCCATTTCTTCACAGATCGTCAAAAAGTAGAACTTCTTGGAAACTTTGTTTCAGAAATACTCCGAAAACTTTAATGTAACGACAGAAATTGCGCGTCTGGCACCGCGCCGTCGTCACACCAAGAAGGAATGTCAATTCCCGAAAACGCGTGTATTTGCCACACGGACACAGGCACTTGACAACACGTACGAGGTACACGTACAAGAATAGGAACACGAGCACGGACACGAGCAAGAACACGGTTTTCTGTGAAGAAAACGTATACTAAGATTCCAGTTAAACAATGTTAATAAAAATACCCTTACCGGAGTTTTGAGCCAGATCACACGAAACATCAACAAACCAATCCGATTAATATTTCTTACAGCAACTTATTCAAATAGAATTAAGGCAACTCTAGCTTTAGTAAAATAAACTTGACATTAAATTCAGCACGCTACACGTGGTACCTAACAACTCAGTTTTACCAAGCATGGCAGAAGGAAAAAATACAAGGCAAAATTGATATTGTGTTGAAATTCAATTATATGTTTACTGTGTGACGCAGGGGTTGTGCATGAGTGATTTTCGATGTTACAAATATATTGCTTGCTTGTGCACTGCTTTTATAAGGGACTGACTATGAAACCACTTTAGTAGCACGAGCTTTCGCGAGATTGATCTCGCTTCTTCAGGTGCAGCAAATAACGTGTCAAATGAAATGCGGTTACAGCGCTAACAAGAAAGAAAAAAAGGAAAAACGCACGAAGAGGTGATCATTGTTGGTCACTTAGTGCCCGTGGCATCTTGGTGCGTGTAGTGACTCATAAAGCCCCAGTCTCTATTGAGACCGGGGTTGATAGAGTCAAACTTTTCGATGTGGCGTTGTTCCGCCGTCTCTCTCGCTAGTTCTTCTCTTGACCTTCTGCAGAACTATAACCCTCATGTCTTCAACACTGTGGTCAGGCTCGTTAAAATGAGCTCCTACCGGTTTCTCGTAGTTGTTGTGCCGAATATCGTTCTTGTGTCCGTTCATTCGTTGTCTTAGTGTTTGTCCGGTTTGTCCGATGTACAAAGCTCCTGGACAGCGAGCACACGTTAAGGCGTAAATGACGTTGGTTGACCAGCAGGAAAATGTTCCCTGTGGTGAGAAATTTTGCCCATGCTTAGTCATGAGCTGATTAGACCGGTGTATATGGTGGCATAATGCGCATCTCGCACCTCCACATGGGTATGTCCCAAAGTTCTTCTTGGTAGTAGTCCCCGTGTGGGTTAACAATGTTTTCAGGTTTGGTGGTTGGCGATAAGCGACAACCGGAAGCTGCAGGAACACTGCACGAAGTCTGCTATCACCATGCAAGATGGGCTGTAGATACGGAAACTAGACGATTTCCGAAAAGAAAGACTTTCAAGTACACGCAACACTAAAGGAGGTGATACTGGTACAATAAACTTATCTGCACATAAACTTAGCAGTGGCGAAACATCACTTCTCCGGAAGGGTCTTAGTTTTTGCCCAGCGTCAACGCTAGACAAAATTAAAGCATGCGCAGATTTAGAGGCGTTCTTTCGTCGCAAGCGCCTGACTGAATATTTTCATGCGAACTCCACAAGCACACAAGATGGCTATAGGAATGAGGCCCACTCCAAATCACACCACAGCGAATGGACACCTCCGAAAGGACGCAATCAAAACCTCGACCTCTACATAAGCTGTTTCCGGAATCGCGCAGAAGCGGAAATTCTTAACAAAGAAAGCAGACTTCACCACAACTTGTCACTAAAAGAATCAAAAGCAGTCCGGCAACTACGGAATTGCAAAAACCTTACAATTAAACCCGCGGACAAGGGTGGTGCCGTGGTTGTCATGGAAACAAAGGACTACATACAAGAGGCCCATCGGCAACTAAACAACACAACGTACTACAACAAACTTGATACTAACCCCACAGATAAATACAGGAAAGAACTTGTAAAACTGGTTAAATCGTTTGCAGAGCGTGTCCGGAAAGAGCTGGGCCCATCTCCAGGCTTTTTTTACATGTTATACCCAAGGTACACAAACAAGGTATCGAGATCATTTCAAGTAACCTCCCCCCCCCCGAATAAAAGAGGAAGGTGGAGGTTTTCTTTTTTTGTTTTTGTTTTCCGGGGGGGGGGGGGGGGGAAACCTTGATATTACGATAGGACCAGCTATTTACGTCTAGCTAAGTCTTATCCTCGCTTAGTCATCGTTTTG
Organism: Ascidia mentula; assembly: GCF_947561715.1. Classification (NCBI taxonomy): domain Eukaryota; kingdom Metazoa; phylum Chordata; class Ascidiacea; order Phlebobranchia; family Ascidiidae; genus Ascidia; species Ascidia mentula. The sequence goes on along the minus strand of NC_138569.1, from coordinate 11,563,391 downwards.
GTGCCAGCGACAACAACTGATTGTAAAACGTGTCTCAAATTTGTAACTTGTTGCACAACGGACATAAGAATATTGTCACATAATTTATTGGATATACTCGAAAAATTAAGTTTCGCCTGCATGGGCATCTTTGGCTGTAGTTACCAGTGATTTATTACGCATCCCATATTAAAATCCAATTTTAGTTTTTAATGTAGTCGGTTTTCGACAGTGATCCAGTGGTAGGAAATTTCTGTTGCGGATCGTGCGATCAATAAACCGCATGTTGTTACGCGTGTTCACGTTTTAACTGCATTGCGCATATGTTTCTTTAATCCACGCTTTTCATATATTGTTCACACGAAATAATTTGAACGATATATAATTATCGGGTGAAAGTCTCAAAAACGCCAATTGCCACGTCAGTTCAGATTCATCGACATACCACCGGAACAGTAAATGAATAACATTGGTTGACCGTCAGTCGATCGCTCTTTTCCGACCTACTTGTTTTATATTTCTTTTTGATTTAGGCCTATACATTTAAAATGGTTTGCTTTTCTGTTGCGTTGGCCTTTTCACCCGCGGGTGCTGTTGGTAAGTATAGTGGATCAGTGTAATAAGTCTCATGTGCCCTGACATTCTGTAGGATCGCATTCGAAACAATACCGCTTAAATACAGGCGACTTGAATTGATTCCTGGTCTGGTTTTATTCATTTCGGCCCAAGATATTCCAACATCTCGATCGTTTTGCTGGGAATATATGAACGACATCTCCAGGTTGGGAAGAGAAAGGTCACGCACATATTTTACGCACCGAATGCTCTGCTGACATTGTTTAATCTTAAATCTAACGTTGAGACTCGTTCTTACATGGTTCTGATTGTGGCAACCACAGCAAAGCATCACGTGAACCCCACTTGCAACTATAACATTGAAACCGTAAAATGTGTAAAGCTGTAATGATAAAAACAAACAAATCAAGCTCACATAATGAAAATACGGACAGTGTTAACCCGCAAGCAAGATAAAAGATTCTAATACAAGTTCTTTCAGTGAAAGAAGGGAGCAGAAATACATAATAGTTCTAGATAGCTTGATTTTACGCTAGGACCAGCTATTTAGGTCTAACAACGCTTATCTCAGCTTAGGTATCGTCTTGGTTCCAGCGACATAAACTGATTGTTTTAAATTTGTAACTTGCGGCACATCAGACATAATATTATTGTCGCCTCATTTATTGGATATACTCGAAATATTAAGTTTCGGTTTTCGATACTGATCCAAGGGTTAGGACACTTCTGTCGCAGATCTTGAGCTCAATAAACTGCATGTTGTTGCGCGTGTTCACGTTTCAACTGCATTGCATACATTTCTTTAATCCACGCTTTTCCTTGTTTCACACAAAATTAATTTGAACGATCTATTCAATAGCCACGTCAGTTCAGATTCATCGACTTTGGACAGTCCAATGCAACAAGCATTCTGTTGGCAACAAACTTAATGTATTTAAATTCAATTCATCGGGCTGTTGTTCCTACCAATAAGAGCCAAATGCATCGGTTAAAAACTCCTGTGAACCAAGACAAAATGCTTCCTTTAAGTAAAGTGTTTCCTTGTAAACGTTTTGTTGATTTAGGTATACATAGCACCACTTAACTTGGTCGTTGTCGTCGTTTTTACTGCGTTAGTTTAAAAGAAAACACTTTTTTGAATTGATGGCTACGATATGTCATTGTAATGTTTTGAAACTTAGAAGACAAACTACATTGAAATAATTTTATACGAAAACAGTGCAAAAAAACATTTTAAACTCATAAAGGTTGTAGGTAACTGAATAAAACTCAACCGTGATTTATTTCCAGATCAACCTGCCAAAGATTGTTCCCAAACATTACAATATCGTAGCCATCAATGTAAAAAAAATGTTTTCTTTTGAACTAACGCCGTGAAACGACATAAACAATCGAGTTGTTTTTTCGAACGGTCGATTCGTTTGACTTAAGTCTGGTTTATCACGTCTGATTTTGTGGTGTTTTTAAGTAATAGAATAATAATCACATTTGTAAGTTTTTTAGAGAACACCTAAGAAAATCAAATACATTAGGTAAATATGAACGGCAAGTTTATGCCAAAGTGTCGGTTGTGGTTTGGGACAAGGGTAACTTTATCACACACGTAATTGAATTTACATCAATCACATGCTTTGGTTTGGAAAATATCATGAAAAATATTTTCAAAATAAGTAAATAATCTGTTGTACCCCCCAATGGACTGAGGAAAGAAAAGGCTCCTTTCTGTATTTCCTCCTTCACAGACAAATATCGACCCTCTCAATTCGAAATTACTGGATACCCATAAGATAAACGACACCAATACCAGTTATTTTAGTTAGACGAAGGTAGAAATAAAATATAGAGCAATGGAAACGGTTAAAAGTCTGCATCTAGCGTAAATTTCAAGTCTTCCGCTTGTGCCATCACTCCAGCTTTCTGATATTCGCCGACGCGCTTTTCGAAGAAGTTGGTTTTTTCCTCGAGTGAGATCAACTTCATGAAATCGAACGGGTTTTCGGATTTGAAAACCTAAAAACGTTCGGTAATTTTCATATATTGCATCACAAATTCGCATAAATGAAATTTCTTAAGACACATTAGTAAAAACATGTCAAATACAATTTTAAGTACTTTCAGACAGTCCAATTCAACAAGCAGTATGTCTGCAACTCTATGTATTGTTTCATTAGGTTGTTGTTCATGCCAATAAGTGCAACAGGCAAAGCTTCGGTCAAAAACTCCTCTAAACCAAACTGAAGCGTTAGAATACGGTGTTGTGTGTTTGTTCGCCTTTCACAAACTACGTTATTTGAGTGATGTTTGGCCCAAGTAATATAAAATAACAGCAATTTACAAAACTATTCTGATGCATGCTTTTCCCCCGAATAAATTTATTCGCATCAATTATGTCCATTACACTTTGGTGCGGATTTTGGATTCTGGAAGCGTTTTTTTTTTGTATGAGTGACACGTTTTAAATTATTGAAAAGGTGGAAAAAACGAAATTTCTTAGAAACATGATAATATGAACACAGAAATAAGGGCAATACCGCATCACTGGACATGGAGCATTTTCGACCACCATATATCCCCTCGACATGGTATCCTTCACAATTTATACAAACCTCATCACGGCTGATGAGTTCATTGGAAAAGGTAAGACCAGGCATGAGGCCTCTTTTTTTTATCCAGAATGTTGCAGCAAATGAACCACTGAAGAAAATGCCTTCCACCGCAGCGAATGCAATCACTCGCTCTGCACAGGTTGACTGTTGCTAATTCATTAATTTGCGGGCCCCCTCAGCCTTCTTGCGAACACATGGCATAGTTTCGATCGCGTTGAACAGGTACTCCCTGCAAACAAATGTGGTTAAACAAAATGTAATTTTCAGATAAAAGGTTGACGATTGATGTTAGGCTTACAAAACTATGGTGTTGCATAACATGTCTATATAACAAAATGCCTGTTAGGAATTCACAAAACAGGGCAACATTTATTGCAAAAATTATCATGTTGTTAATGTGAACATAAGTATTGATTAAAAGAGAGCACATCTCGGAATGAATATTCTCAATTGCAATTTAGAGCCATAGAAAAATCTGGCTTCAGTCAGTTGTATTTCTTGAGCGAAACGTTCGACCTAATTGTAACAATTCATTTTACCAAACCAAAAAAGCTTGTTGAATGTTTGTTGTAGGAATTTGAGTAACTTACGAGATTCTCATTCCCGTCGGAAGCGGCAAAGAATGCAAGAACATGGGTGATAAATTTTCTTTCATTGGGTTTTAAACCTTTCCAGTGCACAATGTCTTTCGACAAATCCACCTTCCGAATAAAGGACATTATTGTATAGGAGACTACCAAGTTTGGTTCTGCGAGAAAACTGGTGGTAAGTGCAAGATGTTGCCAAAAGTAAATACACCCTTTTACAGACTCAATTTAACATAAGAATCTTGCTGCAAGCAAGCCAGGGTAATGCACCTCTTCTACTGTCCAAAAAGGAGCCTCTGCTTTCTTGTACATTCTCTATATGTCATGATATTAAATCGGAAAGATGACAAATCGTCGTGGGTTGTCACGAAGCAATGGCTCAATATCCCGGTCACTCTACAAAACAACAAACAATGTCTAAATTGTAGGTATGTCCGTTTAGTTTTTATTGCATGAGATTTACAATAACAAAAACTGAAGTAGCAAGTTAAAGAGTAAACCAACTTACCGTTTCTTGGTTCAATTCGTTGATTTTGTTGACTTGAACTTCGCAGTAAATATTTGAGTTGCATGCCATCATTTTGCTCTTCATCACGCTATGCAGCTACCCTCTACTTGCTTGCTGCGAGCTTATCTTTTCAATTACCCTTTTTTTCGCTGGTGGTTGTTCTTTTGTTGTATTATTACAAGGCGGCATATAACGCTTTCCCTACTCTCTTTTTCACTGGTTCTTTTACGAAGCTGATAGTCCAGCTCGAAACGCATTGTGCGGTGCTTCGGGAGACCAAAAAACATAAATACAACAGCGCGTGCTTTCACTATAACCCCATAAACCAAACAACAGTCTGACAAGCTGCGTGAAAATCTCCCAGCCGGATCGAAGAAAACAAGTGCCCATCCCCGCTCCGGGTTAGACAGAAAAGAACAACTAACAATTTTCCCACAGCGCCGCATCAAGACTAACACAGCGTGTGCCCTGACTTCTATCGTTAAACAATACGCAGCGTGCACTCTTCGTTGAACGTCCATTTATAATATCAAGTTTGGTTTGCATGTCGCTGTGATGCTAATTAGAACGCAAGCACCCAAAGCTAATTACAACGCATCCACCTACCCTATTTTTCGCTTGCGAGCTTTCTTTTTCAACTACCCTCTTTTCGCTGGGGAACTTTCTTTTCATTATTTAAAAAATAATATCCCACATTTTTTACCAGTCAAACGCTTTTTAATGGGAACAAACCTATAACAGCGATACGCCGCTCTGAAGTAGCAGCTCGGACTTTATCCCCGATCTCCCGTAAACCAATGACCGGTTTCAAACGCATTCTGTGGTGCTGCGGATGGAAATAAACCAATCAGAAGCCTGAAAAGGTGCACAAAATGCTCCCAGTCGAGTCAAAAAAGCCAACACCCGTGCCCACACCCGCTCCAGATTAGAGAAAAGAGAACAATTAACAATTCTCCCTTACATAGCATCGTTCTGCACTGTGTCGAAATTAGCAAAGCAATCGGCCAAAGGTATCAGCACGTCATACTCTTTTCATTATTTAAACAAAATAAAATCGCACATTTTTTACCAGTCAAACACTTTTTAATGCGAACAAACCTATATCAGCAATATGCCGCACGGAAGCAGAAGCCCGGACTTTATATCTGATCTCCCGTAAACCGATGGCCCGGTTCCAAACGCATTGTGCGGTGCTTCGAATGGAAATAAACTAATCAAAAGCCCGAAAAGGCGCAAAAAATGCTCCCAGCCGAGTCGAAAAAGCCAAGCACCCCGCTCCAGAATAGAGAAAAGAGAACAATTAACAATTCTCCCTTTCATAGCATCGTTCTGCACTGTGTCAAGATTAGCAAAGCAATCGGCCAAAGGCAACAGCGCGTCATGCTCGGTGTAACTGAGACATAAATATCATCCTTGTAAAGTGATTGTAATTTTTTGGTATGTTATCGTTTTAATCAGAGTCGGCTTTAACTTTCATCGTTATAAACTGATCGTCCAGCTGAAATTCACAGTCTGGAATTCACTTGGACGTCGATCACTCTGATGTTTACGACCGGTCCCCCAATCACATTCCCTATCCTTCGCAGCGAGAGGTCGTAAATCGGAGCGCGGATTTGACCTCTCGGCGACCCAGCACAAGCACTCGGCTGCTCTGTGAGCAGTGTAGGCCTTAACTTAGCACGTGAATGGCGTAGCATCATCACTAAGGAACGCTCATCATGATGGCTCACTAAAACGAATTTATGACTTCTGAGACAAGATTCCCCTACTATACTACTCAGCAGCTTTTAACACGTTTAGCATGCGTTTCTTTACCAAAACGGGTATTTCTTTGTATTCTGCCTCCTTATCCAAACAATTCTGTAACATCGGCTTTGACCTATTTCAACAGAGTAGAATAGCTGAAAATACACATCACACTTTGTTGCCACATTTCCTTTGTTTATGTATCACAGGCAAATATTAATGCCTTTATCTTTATACAGGTGGTGGCCATGAAGGACGCATATTGGTATTTCTATGAAAATTAGTTTTGGTGCTGGGAAATGCCCACCGTGTAGACCTGTGTCACAATGCAAAGTCATGCATCACCAAGCAAAGCAGTGACGCAATTAAGTTAAATTTACGGTTGAATGAGCGCACATGTGCTGCCATTGTCATGGCGAATTTTAGGGTGTTTGGGGCAGTTTTAGTGGGGTTTTGAGCTATTCCAATTAGGTAGTAACTTGCTGGTGGGTGCTGCTGAAATTTATGTTGAAAATGGAGCAAAAAAATCAGGCTGTGTTTGTGGCAAAATGAATCGTTTAAGTGTCCAATCATTTGTGATTTTATGAAAGATCCATTTCATATCTACAAATTTTGATCAAAATTAGTCTCCGAAAAAATGGTTTAGCCACCCCCCTAGGGCCATTTGCCCCCCTGGTTACTCAATATTTTGGTTAAAAGAGCAACCAAAAATGGAACTGGATTTTGCAGAAAAATGAATCGTTCAACTACCCACTCATTTGCATTTTTTTGTAAGTTCCTACTCTTCTCTATGCGATGGCATCAAATTTAGTTGCTGAAAAAGTGTCAATGCCCTCCCCCAAGGGCTGGGTATACCCCCCTGTTGGTCATATGATCTTCCAGGAGGCCCAAAAAGTCCTTGCTCTGTACAGTCTCATCCAGGAGCAATTTTTTTTTCAAATTTGTAGAATTTTAGGTCCCTATGTAAGTCACAAGACCCATCAACGGTCATTGGGAAACAAGCGGAACAGTCGCTAGATGCATTACAGCCGAGGGCCTTGAACACAGGATTTCTCCTATCTAATACCCATATAGGTCCTTAAGATGTTGTATATCTGGATCATACGTACACTTTTGTAAAAATACATTTGCATATCCCCGTGCTTTATACAGTGTCGCAAAGCAAGGACGTTGACAATCGATGCTGAATAACAGTTGCAAACCCTCTTTTCTGTCAATCACGTAGGGTTCACAACTTCTAGGATTTATGTTATGTTTACTCTGTGAACACAAAACCTACCAATGACTCCATAAAGACTCCAACACTGTGCAATTAGTAATTACTGGGTTGTATTAAAATCAGTAAACTATTCGAGTACTCACAATAAAAGATGTAATTTCAATGATGCAGTTCGAGTAAATCCAATGATGCGAATACAGTACAAATGTTCAATGTTACGGTTCAGAAACTGTCTGGCTTTTCAGCCCAAGCGGTCAATTATATCGACTAACTTTCAGGCGTTTGACCGGGTAAAAATGTCATAAAACAAACGTAGATTACAAAGAATCATAAGGCTTTGGTCAGCGGAAAATTCCGGTCACTAGAAGCTGATCAAGATATATTTCTCTTAGGTCGCTGCACTCTCACGTGCGAGAGCGGGCTTATCAGATTAATAACGCACGAGAATCGTGACAAGGCGAATTAAAGAATGACGTGCGTTAATGAATGATTGTTGGTTAAACAATTAACGCAATAAAACTAAAAAAAATCATGTGAACTATTTGTAGGCCGCGTATCAGTATCTCTATTAAAAAAAGTTTCGCCCGCGAGGAATGTCCCTCTTGTACGACAGAGAACAATTACGTTACAAGGCAACCGGTGATGCATTGGGGTCAAATTTATGGTTCGATTTTCAGCGTGTGTGGTGCAGTTTTTGTGCATTTTTGCCTTTCTCAGTCAGCTAATCATTTGGTGCTGGGTGCTATGAAAAAATTAGTTGAAAAGGCATCAAAACGTTCAAGGGGATATACAGCTAAAAATTTGTGCCAAAATATTTTTTGGGGATGTAGCTATAAAAAAAAATTGTGATTTGTCCCCTGGTCGGACATTATTTCAGCTAAATAGGCTGCAAAAAAGTTGGTTTTGTGAAAAAATGGATCACAAAAACCTCATCCAATTTGCAATAAAATGTTGGCCCCAACTCTTTTCTACGCAATTTTTTAGGTTGCCCCCTGGGACAGATTTAATACTGATATGGGTCGTAAATGCCCCCAGGGGGCATTTTGCATTATTTTCATTTACTTTATTAGGTCTATGTAAGTCACAAGCCCAAGCAATGGTTATTGGCAAACAGGCTGAACAGCTGGTAGGTGCATGATTGCAGAAGACCTTAAAACAGATTTTTTTTAATGGCCATATAGGTTCTTTTGCGATTAAATGTAGGGTACAATAAATTCCACAATATGATGCCCCCTTGCAGTGAAGTAGGCTACTCCTTGTAGAAAATATACCTAGCAACTACATGCTCATTTGTTATGCCCACACAAAACATAAACTTCAATAAAATCCGAACAAAGATAATTCATGAAGTCCTTTTGGTGACTTTGCACAAATCACAATACCAATATAGTGGTAAGTAATCTGGCAATATTTATTAACAGAATCAAACAGTTGAATGATTGCAGTATTTTGTGCAATAGATTTTCTCGCCGTCCAGACTATCTCTTTCTCATTTTCTATGTAACAAACAATTACACATAACCCAAGCACATCAACTCAAGTAACTCTACCTGGATTTTTAAAGAATTGATCTCATCTTTCTGAGAGGATAGTTTATCGTTCAAGGTGGCCAAGTGTTCACTCATTAAACTTAACTGTTCTTCATAGTTTCGTCGTGTAAGTGCAAGTTCATCCTGCATTACGTATAATGTCATAACTTTTACTGAACTATAAAAAACTAACATGAAGTTGGGACACTGTTTGAATGGATATATCCAAATCCTTTTCCACAGCACTCTTCTTTTTGTACAACATTGCAAGATGTTTATGAAGAGATAAACACTAAAATGTTGTTAGTTTAAAGACTGAATATTTTTGTCGAAAAATATTTGAATACTTCGCTTTTGAAATAAATAGATTCAGCCTCCTTGTGTTGAAGTTTTTGAGCACTGTCAGATATTCTGTTTGTCATGTGTTGTTTCAAAATTTCTTCAGTGGAAAAGCATCTCTTGAAAAACATATTTACTTAATTTTGCAGGTGTTAATGATAATGTTTGAAATAATGTCACTCACATTTTCTGTTTCACTCTGAAGCTGTATGTATCCAAACTAATAAGTGTACTTTAGTTAATGAAGTTTGGTTACAAATATCATGTTTCACTTAGTATATAGCAAAAAGCCATTGCTGATGAGCAAGTTACATACTATTTTTTATTATTTTTTAGAAGTGCATAAAAAGGAATCATTTCTTCTAAACCTACTTCGGATGTTGTATCTAAAATCACATCACAGGTAGATGTAGCAATACCCTCTCTGAAGGATTCACTTTGCATAACATGAGCCTAATAAATTAAACTGATGTTACATCCGGCACAAAAATGTACGGCAATTTTGTTAACTTTCATCATATAAATTGGTCAACTGTAATATATACCTTTTTTTCAAACTTCATTTTTAAAAGCTGTGTTTCAAGCAACCAATGCTCCTTTTCTTGCTCCAGCAAATAAATCTTGTTGCTGTGAGTTTTTAACTGCAAAATCAGAGTAGTGATGGATAGAAGAATTGAAATCTCACAATTTATTACCATCCAACTTTACAACCCTTGTAGTTCCATTGTTACAATGCACATACCATTTTATAACTGAATAATTGTTTATCTGCATATTAGTTGCAAAACTTGTAATACTAAATAAAATTATTTATTCTACCTAAAACAAAAAAAAAAGAACCTTGAATGGTTTAAAACAATAAAATCAATGTTTTGCCTGAAAGCCAAATGCAAAAAAGTAGACAAACTTGATGAGACAAATTTATGTACGATATTGGTAAAATTTGCCTTTGAACACAGCTGAGACATCTGTTTGTCAACGAATTGTTTGTCAGCTATTGGTCAATCTTGTCAACACTAAGCATTTTTGGCCTTGTTGGTTATTCATAAATTTGTCTCATCACTAACTAAGCATTTTTGGCCTTATTGGTTGTTCATTTCTTCTGCAATTTAAATTATTTGACAAGATTAAAAAAATGTGTATATGTAATTAAATATATCCAACAAAAATATATGGCGCTAAACAATCATTAGGTTTGCAGGCTTAGCAGCCCAGGGAATGCAGCCTAGCTGGATCAGCCACTTTTTCCTAATAAGTCGGAGCAAGATAAGAAAAGCCAAGCTCCCGGTGAGGTTGGAACTCACAACCCTGGGCTAAACAGACCCAACACTCTACCAACTGAGAGACCATTGTACTTCGCAGAATTGTTTTTAATAGGTGAAGATTAAAAACAGTCCCACTAAGATGTGAAATATTGCCTAATACCGGTCAAGCATTAAGAGTAAAAAATCAACTTAAAGTCGTGTGTTTTTGTGGATCGAAGTTAATCGATAAATCGCATAAACTACTGTAATTGGCATACCCAAATTGGACACACCCCCTCATATTTTTTCTGGATCTGCCACTGCAAGGAGTACTGTCTACTAATTTTTGTTGCAACTTAGAATAAAAATGCTTTTCACACAAGTACCCATACTGACTAACAGACCAGCACTTCAAATGGTATCATGTTCACAAAGAACATGTTATGATAACAAGTATATCCTTTGGTGTTTTAAAACAAATACCTGTTTCAGGAGGTCCTTTTCATCATTGGTAGAGCAGTGGTATTGACTTTCTAGTGCACTTAAATAGGGAACAGTTGGAGGTGGGGTAACAGCAGTGGATGACAAAAACTTGGTTGTCTGCTTGTGGGTTTGCAATAAGACAAAAGGGGAAGTAGAAACATCCACTGCATTGTCACAAATTGATGCTTCGGTACAAAGATTGATAATATACACTTTCGTTAATTATACTCTGGCCGGAAATAAGTTTAACAAGTCCAAATACTAGCTATGCACTTCATGAAACTATTTTCTGTTTATTTAGTAAATTAGCTACCTTCTTTCAAAAATCCAGACAATCTCCCACAAACATTGGATAATGATAAAAGGGATGACATGAACAATTCATTTGATAGTTTAAGTTCCTGGGACTTCGTTGTAGTGGGCATTTGGTATTCCAAAACCATTTTAACATTAAATTTTTTGACCATGTCTACATTGTAAAATTGGTTAGACAATCGCACAATTTCCAATTTATATCAATAACCTTTAAATGTGAGATGTAAATCAGTTACAGAGAGAATTATTTGTCCAATAACTGATTTAATATTTTCCAGAGAAACTTTCATAACACCAGAACCTGAAACATAAAAAATAAATACTATAAAACATTTTGTTGGCAATATTGTGGTTAAAAAGACCTCTTATGGTGTCAAAACACAACAGTCTATTTGTCGGTAGATCCAGATAGTATGTAACACATTAACAAAATGGAAATACATTGATATCAATAACTTTAAACTACCAGCATATAAAGCATTCCCAACGGTATACCAAAAGCGAGCAATAACCAATCAAAAGTTAAATTGCACATGACATGTAAAAAGAAAACATGTTAATAATCAAACTAAGAGATGTTCATAACTTTAGAACATTTTTGGCGAAAAAAGTAGCTTGATACGGCGACTGGTTTCTGAGATACAGCTGATCAAAGTCGCACTTTTGCCGCTGCGAACGAAATCGCGCGAAAGCGAGTTGCGTGACGTCATAGAAGGCGCTCCGGTCGTGCGCGAGTGCTGGCAGCATAATATTGCAATAAATAGGGGACAAAAAGTGAACAAGTGCAATAAACACAATCTATGTTAATTTAAGCTGAAGACAGATGACCGCTATTTCGACCTATTATGTCTTATTTAGTTGTGTAATAATAAAACAGTTACTGGGACAGGGTGTTCTTGTTGTTACAGCATTTATGATCGCTAACGTGATACATGAACTTTTGAAAACACGACAGAGACAAACCGTTAGTTTAGCATTGTCGTTTTGTCCACTCACAGCAAAAGATGGAAGTAGGTTAATTGAATTTCGGCCGACCAAATTAGCTGATTATGCAACACAGTTATTCTGTCATAATACCACTTTATGCCCGACAGTAGCGTTGCCTACGAGTTCGCGTCATAAATGATTCATTTAATTCGCCACAATCAACCACTAATGTATTTTTCGCAATATAGTTCGTAAATAGAAATGTTGGAATCATCAAATTAAAGTCAACACAAAGGGGAGGTTAAAGTGCATATAACACGGCCATGACAACTTTGCGTAAAACTAAAGGTACATCTACAACAAACATATATCCAAAGTTTCACGGTTCTACGTCAACTAAAAAATGTAGAAAACTGCACGAAAAGTAACGGCGACCAAAAATCGTAACATATGAGAATCCACAGATTACGTTACCGTAAAGGTCAAGACAGGGTTTTGCATCACACAAAACTTTCTCATTGTGACGTCACGAATCAAAGGCTTATTTGTCCCTAATTAGCGGAAGACCACAGGGCAGTGGTTCTCAAACTGTGGTACGCGATTTAGTCTACTCTATACAATTTGCCGCACTTTGCAGAAGCCAAAACCGCTGCAAATACATGATATCGGTTTTCTTTATTGTGCATTTGGGACGCAATAGTATCAACGTGAAATTGTTGCACTGTTGAAGTAATTCTGACATCGTGTATTCAACTGTGCAACAATTTCACGTTGATACTATTGCGTCACAAATGCACAATAAAGAAATCCAAGCAACTGGTGATATTGGCTAAATTGTTATTCATTGGTGGTATGTCATAACAGTTATGGTATAGTAATACGGTGGTACGCAGTGTATTAAAAAACAAATGAGCGGTACGTGATTGGAAAAAGTTTGAGAAACACTGCCATATAGGGTATAGCAGAAACGACATAACTGTGAGTAGACAAAACTACAATGCTAAACTAACGGTTTGTCTCCGTCAAGTTTTCAAAAGTTCATGTATCACGTTAGCGATCATAAATGCTGTCACAACAAGAACACCCTGTCCCAGAAATTGTTTTATTATTACACAACTAAAAAAGACATAATAACAGCTTAAATTAACATCAAAATCCGTTTATTGCACTTGTTCACTTTTTGTCCCCTGTTTAATGTAATATTATGCTTTAACCAGTTTTACAATCTTTTCCATTCCTACGCATAAGGCTTGCTGCCAGCACTCGCGCACGACCGAAGTGCCTTCTATGACGTCACGCAACAATATCTCGCTTTCGCACGATTTCGTTAGCAGCGGCTTTGATTAGCTGTATCTCAGAAACCAGTCGTATCAAGCTACTTTTTTCGCCAAAAATGTTCTGAAGTTATGAATATCTCTTTAATTATTAACATGTTTTATTTTTACGTGTCATATGCACTTTAAAGTAATGACATCACATCCAAAATGGCGTCATGTAATGTCACTTATCAAAGAAACGCACCATTCCCGTCTTATCGAAGTACAGAGTTATGTTGTTTCTGCTATACCCTATGGTCTTCCGTTAATTAGGGACAAAAAAGCCTTTGGTTTGTGACGTCACAATGACATATTTTTGTGTGATGGAAAATCCTGCCCTGAACTTTAAGGTAACGTGATCTGTGGATTCTCCTATGTTCAAAACTATTCAAAATCTGCAAAAAGGCGCCTTCTCCTATCTAAACAATGTCCTTTTCTCCTCAGCGCAAAAGGTTTACGATTTTTGGTCGCCGTTACTTTTCCTGCAGTTTTCTACATTTTTTAGTTGACTTGGAACCGAAAAACTTTGGATATATGTTTGTTGTAGATGTACCTTTAGTTTTACGCAAAGTTGTCATGGCCGTGTCATATGTACTTCAACACTTTTTTGGGGCGAATATTAGCATATTTTCATTATGTCATGCATTTTGGTCCCACATCTTAATACTTGGTTGATATCTGAAACTATGGCAATTTGTTCATTATATTGATTACATTGTCTCAATCCTAATAAATCCAGTACAGTTTAAATGCTAACCAAAACAGACTCTGTTAAGGCTGGTGCCAAGCTTTAAAAGAAAATTGTAAACTTACTACATGAAGACAAAATTGTAGTGTACACCTGTAGTTTGGATATTGCTGGCAAAATTTGCTGAAACAGACATGCATACTCTGTGTTTTTTTGCTGTAAGGTGGGAGCACATACTGATAGGTCGCATTCCTCACCCAAACTAAAAAAGTAACGGTATGGTAAGGAGTATTAAAACTAGGCATGTTGTACCTGTTCCAATAATATGGAAAAATTTTTGCCCAAAACCAAGTATACTGGCAAAATTTTTCTAAAAAATCTTTTATTCCACTCATAGTTTCAAATGAAAGAGAGTAAGAACATGTTTCGAAATCATTATCAAGTGATTTTTCCAGGGGAATTAGATATTTATCATATCTGTTCAAATGATGAACAAGCTGTTCCGAGAAAATGTATGATCAGTTTATGCACAATCGTTAGAGAAACATTACCCACTTGTTGGTTTGCATAAGATAAAGTCTGCAATGATGAATCAACAGGATAAAGTTGACACCTCATTTTTGAGTATTTGTGGAAGTTCCCAAAGCATTTAAAAAGATCTTTTAATAGGACAACAAACTGTTTAGCCATTGCTTCACTTGCAGACTAATAAAGAATGCAAGAAAGTTTTAAAATTTAACATTGCAAAAAAAATTACCATACGTCAAATCAGTTATACTGTATTTACTAGGCCGTCTGTGTGACTAACATTCAAAGATGGCTTCTATTTTTTAATGACACACCAATATTTTGTCAGCTGCTCTTTCTTTGTGGAGATTCATCTTCACCCAGCACTGGCATACCAATACGCCAACAGAGGTTTCAACTCTTTGATAAACTACAGCTTAAATCTAGGGCGGCTGTGTGTGCGTGTAAGTGTATTTTACTGTTTTATGTCACACACATACCACACAGGATTATAATCAGTTTCTTAAAACTATTTCTTAAATCAGTTACCTGTTTTTTTTTACTAAAAGGAAGTACTTTTGTTGAACTATACTCCATGGTACCATTATCATTAAACTTCGGCCAACTTTCAAAATATTTTTCAAATATTTTAAGTTTTGTCTGAAGGTTGGCATTGCATGAAGAAATATCTGAAATCCTGGATAAAAAAAACATCATGGAGGTTAGTAGTGGGTGAAATTTGCTTAAAATCTAAGGTTGTTTCAAAAACTAAATTACAAAGTGAAAAACATTTCAATGACACACCAATCTTCACAAAGAGTTAATAGGTTAAATTTATTAAATAAATAACAGATAACATGTTTATTTTTTGAAAGAAGATTAAATGGCCTAAATGGATTGTACAACAAAAAAGGTTGAAAACACTAATAACAAATGGACCAGTTTCTGGCAGGCTTAAGATTATATAGTGGCCAAAACAATTCAGTTGACAAAACCAAGTAGATATTGTTGAAAGGTAAAAGGATTATATGCCAATTTTTGTTTCGTGATGGTTGAAAAAGAACCTAAATGGTGTTTGTGACTTTTAATGACCAATATGTAAATTTACGACATATTAAATATTCAGACAAGTCAAATATTGGCTGCAGGTATTCTGAGTCAGAATGTTTTCTGTTTTTACACACCCTCGGTTTTTACTACTTTATTCTTAGTACATGCTGCTAAATTACAGGTTAACCTATTTTTAAAAGTAAATTTCCATGCAACCCTGTAATGGGTAACCTACACCAGGGAAAATCCTTTGGAGAATGTCCAAAGAAAATGGTGAGTGTTGTTTTTTGTAATAGATACAAGTCACAATATATTTTTTTCATTTTACTAGTATTTTACTTAAATGTGAGATCACAAGTGAAGGCTTGACGTGTGACAAAAGTACCATTATTCCTTTCCCATTTGCAATTATGCTATACATGTCTTTGGGCCGATTAAACAGTCAATGATGAATACTTACAGAAAAAATGTCATGTCCTGACACATCTATAGGTGGCTTGGCAGGAAAAGTTTTGTGATAAAATGTTACTTGTTTAAAAGGAACGCAGTAATATTTCATGCAATGGCATGATTGCCAGGATCGCCCCACCGAGTTCAAACCTCACCGGGAGCTTGATTTTTCAAATCTTGCTCCGACTTGTCAGGAAAAAGAGGCTACGCATATGTTGCCTGGCAAGTTGTGCGCTTGCGCACTAGTGTACCTAGGCCACAATATACCCTATGAAACCACTAAGCTCCAGTAGCTCAGTTGGTAGAGCGTTGGGCCTGGTTAGCCCAGGGTCGTGAGTTCAAACCTCACCGGGAGCTTGATTTTTCAAATCTTGCTCCGACTTGTCAGGAAAAAGTGGCTGATTCAGCTAGGCTACAATGCCTGGGCTGCCAAGCTTGCAAACCTAATGATCGCGATACGATAGTTGTGATCGCCAAGCAAGGACCTGAGCAGTGGGGTGATCCTGCCAATCATGCCATTGCATGAAATATTACTGCATTATCTGATACGGTGGTAGAGACCCCCTACGTATATGTGAAGGTTGCCTGGCAAGTTGTGCGCTTGCGCACTAGTGTACCTTGGCCACAATATACCCCATGAAACCACTGAGCTCCTGTAGCTCAGTTGGTAGAGCGTTGGGCCTGGTTAGCCCATGGTCGTGAATTCAAACCTCACCAGGAGCTTGATTTTTCAAATCTTGCTCCAACTTGTCAGGAAAAAGTGGCTGATCCTGCTAGGCTGCAATGCCTGGGCTGCCAAGCCTGCAAACCTAATGCTTGTTTAAAAGTATGAACAATTAATCCATGAAAGTTTAACATTCAGTGGTGTACTAATAAAAAATTTTACATTTTACAAAAAATGCACTTTATCATTAGGTGTTTTTCGGAGATAAAGCAGCAGTTTTTCCAATTCAGGTGAATTTTATCTTTTGAATTAACATACCCCTTATATACCTTGCACTTCATTACTAAGAAAAGTCAAACATGACACTTACTAGAATTCTTCAGCAACATGTAAAGAGACATATTGCCATGTAATTAACCTGTGCATGATATATTAGAGTATGTCATGTTACTTTGAATGTATGACCTAACATCTGAACCAAATTCCATGAGCAGTTAAAAATAAAATGTAGTTAATCTGTGGCCCAAAGGGTAGTGAACATATCACTGAGTAACATTTAAGTAGGAATTTCCCGAATGATTAAAAACAGTATAAAATATTTCTGAGAGGTACCCACTTGCAAAAGTGCAAGTACAGTATCGGCGTTTGGCACCATTTGCTTAAAGTTGTGAGTTTGGGCGCAAAGCAAACACAAGCAAATCCATGTGTCTTTGTATAGCACTGGTAGCATGAAAGGAATTTACTAAACCAATGTCATATTGGGCGTGCATGTCTTTGTTGTTCTTTCCTTATGCAGGGATTCAACACATTTTCTGCTCTACGTGCGTTATGAACAAAGAAATAGTGAATCTTCCAAACTTGTAAACATACGACTGTACAGAAATATGAAATTCAATTTAACCCCATCACAAATATTACCGTCCTTGGAAATCACATTCTGTCTCCTGTATTATAATTTCACTTTGTTTAATTTGTTGTTCCAACATGATTTTTTCTTTCATGAGCTGTTCACACTCCTGAAGAAAGACATTTAGAATCTGACTTATATAAACAGTTTTTGTGACCAGTAATACAGTATCTAATAAACCCACATTTTTTGAGATAGTTTCAAATGCTTTAAAGTTTTCCGCAATAGTATTGTTTAACTGTTTTTCTGTTGATAATTGCTTTGATAAATCTTCCTGCAACTGGTTGGCTTTAGCTTCAGCCTGATCTACCTAAAGAAATATGTAAAACAAACAATAAGTAGCTGCAACTGCAGTATCTTAAGAGCATAACATGTTTTTAGTCTATTAAGTCTAAAAGTCTATTAAATGCAAGAAAAATCACAACAAACAGTTGAAAGCATAAATGTGACCACAAATAATGGCTTCAATAATTAGCTACCCCAACTGTACAAATCCTCATATTTTTTTCTGATCTAGTTGATGAAAGTGTACAGAACCAAGAGGTAGATTTTTGCCTTTTTCACCGTTCTGAGTGTTTGACAGCTGGCGTCAGTGTTCGACTAGGCGCAGACAGATAGTGAATGCTATAGTTACCAACCAAAGTACATAAATTGAATAACTACTGTACAATACTTCTTTTCTTCCTAACATATTGTTCACGCAAATTCACAGCTTTGACAGCAATCTTCTATTTACTATTGAAGAGCCAACCATTTTACTTGGGTGTAGACTCTGGTAGCAAAAGCCTCCTAACCTTTTGTGAAATACATTTTGTCTGTCTTCGCTACATAAACGCAATTATTTTTAAATTTACATAAAAGGACAACACTTTCTTTTATGTTCAGTTAAAAAAGCATTGTGCTTAAACTGGTCATTATTACGAAACATATTGCGTTGTT
Organism: Ascidia mentula; assembly: GCF_947561715.1. Classification (NCBI taxonomy): domain Eukaryota; kingdom Metazoa; phylum Chordata; class Ascidiacea; order Phlebobranchia; family Ascidiidae; genus Ascidia; species Ascidia mentula. The sequence continues at coordinate 11,544,812 of NC_138569.1, read as the reverse complement.
ACCAAACAAACGTTATTTTTCATTAAATCTGAGCCAGGTGCTACTTTACATTTTTTCCAGCTAAACTAACATTGCTATGATGTCTATACCATTAATATGCCAGGGTTGGAAATTGAGTGTATGAAAATGGTACTGATCGTGCTTTTTTGTGAATTAGCATTTTAAAGCCAAGTAGCATTATGCAAACAGACGAAAAATAGGATTTTTCACATTGTAAAAAAAATTTGGGAAATATATAAGTAACTCACCAGTAAGTGTAGCATTTCATTTTCTTTAATTTTGTTTTTCAAGTCCTCATCAAATAAACTGGAAAGACTACCGAGAGGATTTTCGTTTTGGAGCTGTCATAACAATGCTCAACTCAGATTTTCATGAAACACAGTTTAGTAAACTTTTTATAAACAAAGCAAATTTCATTTTGGCAAACATTGTAGTTGTTTGTACAAATTCTCAATGCACTAAAATAAATGATACATACTAGCTAGTTAAAAAGCATCAAATAATTTAGAGGAATCATGGGGTTGAAAATAGAATTACAGAAGCGTGCAATCAATTGTCCACACAATTTTTCAACGCCTGGTTGAGCAATATTTCGACTAAAACATGTAGGTGCGTTTTGCAAAAGAAATAAATGACAAAAAAGTACATCCAATTATAATTTCATTTATAGCCTTCTATAGAACAAATATTTTTTAGTTAACTTTTTTAGTTTTAGGGTTTGCCACAAATAAAGCTGCACTTGGCCTATCAAAGTTTGGTGTACTTCATGCGATTACATGGTACTGACCCAACACACACCCCATAAAAATGAACATATACTACATATACTGCTATTTTTGATTAATTAATATAGTACATATCCGTAATTGACAATACAGTATGGGTATTATATGTGCAAAAGGGCCATAATAGTCAATGAGAGCTGCAGACAGGTCACCAGCTGCACTGATGAGACCTTACACGTCGGAACAGTGTGTACACCTATCTGCAGCTCTCATTAACTATTATGGCTCTTTTGTGCATATAATATGATTTGGGTGAAAGCCGGGGCGATAGTGCTCTTGAATCACAAACAATTGTTTGGCCATAGTGGTTTGTCTATGTTGATTGGTACCTAGTTTGGTACCCAACATATCGACGATTGACCTAAAGGTACCACAAGTGGAAATCTGTGTGCCTGCTAGTCTACCAGCTAGCCTATGCCATGGTCACTATGGTTATAATCTTCAAAAACAAACACTGGCAGTGGGCATCTTAATCTAACAAAAATTCGCCCAAATTAAAAACGGATATCACCCCTGGTTTAGAATGTCATTTTTGGGTTGATTTGACATGAGCCACCAACAAAACAAAAATGTACAACAATCATTTTGCAAAAAAATAGTTTTTAAAGTAGTACCTTTTCCGCACCAGCTTTTCAAATAGAGATATGACAAGTGGGGTTTTAAAAACCAAATGCTAATTTGATAAAATATATACTACTGTTGCTACCTGGGATTTCATTTTTCTTGCCTTTTCTAATTCATCCTGCAATAACTCAATTCTTTTGGCCATCTGTATACTTCTAAAGTTGCTACTATCAATTTCCTGTTGCAACCGGCGAATGGTTTGGTCCCTTTTTTGCAAATCATCCTACAAAAAAAATTTTAAACTCTACAATCAAAGGATTCATGTTTCTTTACAATATATTTAAATATTCAAATAAATCACCTTATACTGTGTTGCATTTTGTTTTTCATCCCGAATTCCCTTTTTCAGGACTTGGTTTTGAGCTTTCAACTAAAATATAAATATTTTGTTGTTGAAATGAGATTACCAGCTTTTTTCATTTTGTTTGCTATATTTTCATGTAATACTGTAACCATAAAACCTTTCACATGATTATATTGTGATTAATTTTTTTTTTTTTTAACATATATGGAGCACAAAAAAACACCCTTCATAGATATAGAAATTACTTAAAAATAGGAAAATAAACATAATGTGACATGGCTGGTGATGATGATTGAAACACTTCATTACCTTACTATTTAAAAAATTCATCTTTGTGTTTCACATCGCAATATTTGTTCAAATAAATATTTTTGCTGTGAAATTGGTAAATAACTTTTTGCTCATATTCACCAATGCTTTCTTGTGCATGTTTGTCACTCTCTTTTAGTTTATTCTCATGTCAACTTAGATTGTTTTGAAACAAAAGCAATTGGAGAAATTTATGTTGCCAGCTATATGTAACAGTCAGAGGTGGGAACATGATTGCAAACAGGAGTTGTTGTAAACTGTCGGTTTTGAGTACAGTAACATTGCATTTGCATACATTGTACTTCTCTGACTTTTAACCTGCAAATGTGAAAAATCATTATAAAGACAAAGGAAAGGGTCAGATTACACTGAAAATGTAAATGAAAATAATACTGGGATGAAGAGAAAATTTTCTAGTTTAAATGCTACTACAGAAGTAACATAATGCAGGCCACAAAACAGGGCAAAATTATTTATACTGCAGTTAAATGCATATTTTTTTGCTTATGTTTATAGTATTTAAAAATTAATTATTATATATTAGTTCAAAAGCAGGAGAGTAAACACCACTTTATGACGTTTTTATCTTTTACCAAAGGCCTATCAAATTTTTTACAATTTCTTGCCTGCTTGTGGAAAAGTACCTACTTCTGATCTAGAGGCTATTACTCAAGAGAAATGCAGTTGTGTAATTGATCTGTTTTTTTTAACCAATATAGTATTAGTTGTGGCTTGAATTTTCTGGAAAAAAGATTTACACTTTTTGACTCAGTTTTAGAACAGTAATTTCATCAGTATCCAACTTAATTTTGTTTCAGTGGCAGCAAGTTATTGCAAGAATTTGACCACTGTGTTTAGAAACAATGTCAACTTTAAGCATGAGGCAGTTTTGCAGGAGATTTTCATAAACAATTTTAAGTTTGACAAAAGTATTTTTCAAAGAAAGGAGATGTGGACTTGGGCACCAAATTACGCAAGAAAGTTAAATATAACCTGCAGTTACTCTACAGCTCAAATGATGGCAAAAACTTCGCTGAGTAAGGTTAATGTGGGAATTTCTCAAATGAATAAGTAATTTTTTGAGTATAAACTAATTTCTGAAGGGCAACAAACTCTCACAAAATTGCCAGTTTGGGGGTTTAGCACCATTTCGGAGGACCCAGATTAAAAGAAATGGAAACACATTGTATCTAGGCAATCTGTTTTGATTGTAACCAGATGAAAGCCTGACAGTTGGTTTGAGATTACTTTTCAAGTGATACATATATGTGATGCATCACATGGTACGGTTTCAGACAGATGACCATGATAGCCTAATTGAATTTTTATAAATTAGAAAACTTGGTACTTCTCACCTGCCAGAGATTGGCTGAAAATGCATTGGTTTATATAGGGGTTCTTCAATAAAATACATGTAGCGCAGTGAAAAATCTCTTTGCAGGAAAATTTTATGTTTGGGCATTTTAAGCAGAATTGTCACAGAATATAAGCATTTGAAGAAAAACATCTGGAATTAACAGCATTTTTTGTCAGTGCACAAAATATAAAAAAGCTTGAAACCTACTGTTTTAAACTCGTTGATTCAATATTTGTTCGGTAATACTTCGCTATAGATTCATTGACTTCCTAAAGTATTTATTGTGCAATAGTGGTTTGACAAAATACAAGGATTAAAAGTAAATAGTCGTTGACATTGCCAAGAAAAGTTAACAACGTTGTTTGATATAGAAGAATATGGCGCCTTATAATCTGCTTCATGTTGCTTCACAATTATTCCAAAAACAGGTCGCAAACTCGCAACAACTCCAATAATGGTTCGCAGTTTGCGAACTGCTAATTCGAATATGCTACGACTTTTCCTACTAACAAGGAAGTACAAGCGCACACCATAGCTATGTAACCGCCAGATGCACTACTTGCCGTTAATTCCACACATTTTCCTTTGCCTGTGCGTAAACTTTCACTTTGGGTGCTTGATACATATTATATTTCTCGACAATTTCTGCAAATCTATAAGTTTTTTTTTTAATTTTTGCAATCCTTACCTGCAACATTTTTGACACCTTTTGTTTAAGCGAAAATATGAATATATGTATAATGTATGAAGCACCAAAAACGAAAATTTACGTTTAGGCAAAGAAAAACGTCATGAATAAACTTGTGTCAATAGAAATAATCAAACTGTTTAACACAAGTTGTTGAATATTTACCTTGGCATACTCGAGGGCTAGTTTTTGGTACTTCGGTGATAATTCGGCCATTCTTTCGCCACCCGAAGCTGATACAAAAACACTGATCAGACTCTACTTCCTACACACTATTGTCATTCTGGCAGAATCCGAATATGTTTTTTTCAAAAGAAGCGTTCCGTATCAATGATCACTATTTCACGAGATGGTTTATAAGATACAAACGTGTTTGTTCTGTCTATAAATCACAGTACTTCTCATTATGTAAACCAAAATCAAACTGGACAGCTAGTACACATAAATTACTGACAGAAAATCCCACGTTTTCCATCGGAATGACTACAAACACAAGCGATTTTAGGTATTTCACTACGGGGGGGTACGTCACATTCAACCGCGTGCCAAAATACTCTACGCCTCTATATTTGTTTTAAATCTCAGTATCCGACAAGAATCTAGTGCTAATTAACGGGAAAGCAATTAAAATCGGTCCAAATCCCAGGTTTTCTATCAGAATGACTTTGCATCGCCATTCCAACGAAGATGAAATATTTTGGGGTTATGAAGAAAGTTGTGTAGCCTATATCTTGTATTTGCCTCCAATGTGCGCACTAATAGACCCAAATTTTATGCTGCTTTTTGTACACATGAAAAGGTAGTTAAAACGGTTAATTCTCAGTGCCTAAATTTCTATTTTACTCATAAATTAACATTCTCGTCTATGTATATTTTTGGAAGGGACAGGCCATGTCTATCACCTTAGCTTCGATCCTACGTCAGACGTTAATTATCCGTGCGGAAATCACCTTTTCATGGGCGTCTGTTTCGATATAAAGAATTGTTTAAACTAAACGGGCGTGCCATAAAACATATCAAACCTTCTACTTGTTTAATGGACGAGTATCATTAAACAAGTAATTTTTGTGATGATAATATTTAAACGCCAAGAATACTTTGCAGTTGCTTGTGAGTGCATGTTTATTTGATAAAGCATGAACACATTACGGAAAACGTAATTGCTCTGCAAAATCTACAAAATGTAATGGATTTGCAAAAAATGCCACCCATACCAGATCAAGTCGAGTTGAATCTGTAATGTTCTTTTATTGATACAATTAAAGCACACAAACTACCCAATAAATCCCTTAAACGCGATATAAAACAAACGACTTCAATGTCAAAACCCTAAAATGTATTTGTCAGTGTAGCGTTTATTCGCCAAGACAAGCAAGGTTCAAAGAGAAGGTCACATTGCATCGATCGTTCCTATATATGCGTGTGCGACACGTAGTGGATTTGTACATAGAAATAACACCACATCTCCCCTTTCATAAAGGCAACATAATCAAACACAATTAGAAACAACATATTCGGCACAACAAAACACAATTGCATTACAAATCCAGGCGTTGCGTTTTTTTAACTAATCTACCAAAGCGTGTAATATAGGGCTGTTTCTGAGTGGGCACTGGGTGAATGTGCCTTCTGTTACGCCTCAGTTCACCACTTTCCCCACGGACAATGTATGACCGCGGTGTAAAATGAGGTGACATCACTTCGCAGTGACGAAAATCACCGTCCTGGTTAATCCAGGCATACGTTTCTGGACATAGGTTGGGTAACCGATGTGCGCGATGTCGTGCCTCATATTGTATTTTTTGATCCGCTTTAATTCTTTGATCACGTCGCCGAAATTCTTTCAAGAAGTTCCAATTAGGCACAAGGAGGTTCTCCCTCATGGGGACGGTGGTCCGCATTCTTCTACCCATCGACAATTCTACGGGGGCCAACCAGACTTCATAGGGGTTGATCGGTATGCCAGCAACGCTGCGGAAATGTCTTCTGCTTTCCGGAGTAGCCCTTTGATTGTTTGAACAACACGCTCTGCTTCGCCATTGCTCTGCGGAAAATATGGACTACTATAAACATGCCTAAGCCTATACGCAGCTGCAAATTCTTTGAAATTTCTTGAAGCGAATTGTGGCCCGTTGTCGGAAACAACCTCTTCAGGAATGCCATGACGAGCAAAAATAGACTTTGAATGCAGTATCGCACTCTCCGAAGTGGTTAGCATTTGGGCGATTTCGATGAATCTGGAAAAATATTCCACCACCAACATATACGTTTTGTTTTATACAGAAAAAAGTCACATCACAAGATCAAAACGCAAGTAAAAACTGAACATACCAACTGTGAGGTAATTCAGGTCCTTACTAGCCTGCGGCTAGTCGCTCCATCAACGTTCCAAAATTCATATGCATTAACATGTCCTACAGCAATATATGTCGTATTCAACTTATTTAAAAAGAAACAGGATAAATTAGTTGCCTCTTAACAAAGCAAAAGTTTAACAGCAGTACAACTTTACTTTATCTTTACACCCTACAACAGGTCGTCCTAAAGACGCATGCGCGGTTAAATACGAACACTTAACTGGTTAAGGGTGAAATCCAGTGTTGCCAGTTGGGCGCTTTTTACGCCCAATTGGGCATGTTGTCGTGGGTGTTTGCGCTTTTTTATTGCACCTTGCGCTTTGGGCGTGTTTTAGAAATTTGAAAATTGGCTCATTAATTATGTGACAAAACGCTGTTTCAACCGTATTCAAAATAAAGCAAACTGACCACATAACAAAATATGACGTCATAAACATATTGCAAAGACGACTGTAATCACAATAAAGAGTGTTACAGGTGTCGCGTCCTGCTCAAGGGCTCACGGTCTTATTACAGTTTAAGTGTTCAACCACAAGCATAAAATGACCATTGATGTACATGTAACGTGCTTTTTCTGTGGATCGGCGGCGCTACACGCTACACAGCAGTTTTTTGGCCTTTAGCCCAAACGCGTCCCATCCAATCTTCTAGGTAGCCGAGCCCACGAAACACAACAGACACTTGTATTCGATACAGGAACGACCGGCACAACAACGCGCCAGAAATGGAACGGTTTCTAGTAAAAGAAAAACAATTGTACATTCAATATATAGACAAATTCACACTATGGCAAATTCAATCGCACTTACCGAACTGTTTTGCGACCGATCTTATTCCGTAAATTATCAGTAGTGACAACACATCTTTCAGTTGCATTAGTAATCCAGTAAACTTTTTAATTGTTGCAAAGCAGTCAACAAACTATTTCGCGTTTTGCAACTAAAACCTTATTCAAATAGAATCAGTATTATTATATGTACCACAATAACTAGCAACACAACCAGCAATGAAAAACATAACCATGCGGTCTGCACGCGCACGTCTACTGCGCAGCCTTTGTCACATAATAACGAGAGTTGTGCCAAACATTGAAAACACAACGTGAAAGAATTAACGAAATTGGGTTTGGGAATCTACATCCTGCCCCCGAAAATTGGGCATTGTACCAATTTTGCATCGACACAAAGATTCACAACTCAGTCTCATTCTCCTGCGCGGGGATCACCACGCAGAGCTTAGTGATGGGTCTCCTGAGGAAACCGCCGGCCGTCTTCACTGCAACGCTCCTCACCACCTGGTGTTTATCATGGAATAGTTCGGTGACTTTTCCAAGAGGCCATCGACATCGTGGAGCAGAATCATCGACGAGTAGCACAACATCACCTTTTGAAAAATTACTTCTCCTGGTGTGCCATTTTTGTCTGGAGATGATTGTCCGGGGGTACTCCCTCAGCCATCGTTGCCAAAACTCATCGGCAACATGCTGAACCAGGCGGTATCGGCGTCTGGCGTAGCAATCGCTCGGGTAGGTCATCGTCGGCGGCAATCCCACCGATGGGTTAATTCTTAATAGGTGGTTTGGCGTCAAAGGCATGTCTTCACCAACTTCCAGGGAAACTTCAGTTAGAGGTCGTGAATTTATGATGTTCTCCACCTCCAACAGCCACGTGTGCAGGGCGTCATCGTCTAGTTTTGCCTCAGGATAAATCGCCATCATAATTCTTCGGACGGTTCTGATCATCCGTTCCCACACTCAACCCATGTGGCTTGGTCCTGGTGGGTTGAACGACCACTTTACCTTCCGCTGGCGCAAATAGTCACAGATCTGATTTTGGTTCCATTTTTCCACGTCTTCCTTCATAACGCGGTTAGCACCGACGAAATTGGTTCCGTTATCCGAGTAAATGTGTGATATTGGACCACGTCGTGCAAGAAATCGCCTCAAGACATTCAAAAAGGCGTCTGTAGTTAGGTCGGCAGCAACTTCTAGATGAACAGCACGTGTCGTCATACACGTAAACAGACATCCGTACCATTTTATTTCGCATCTGCGTTGTCTGATCAGCAAAGGTCCGAAATAGTCCACACCGACGTGTGAGAATGGTGGTTCGTCAACCTGCAATCTGGACGGAGGCAGGTCAGCCATCAGCTGCTGTCCTGGCTTGGCGTTTCTTCGTCGGCAAAACAAGCAATGGCGTATAACCCGACGAACAGTCGCTCGGGCGTTCACTATCCAGTAACGCTGGCTCAACAAACTCAATGTGTAGTTGATACCAGCATGCCCCGCACCTTGGGCGTGCACTTCTTGGGCAATTAATTCCGTTAGGCGACAATCATTTGGCAGAATCGCCGGATGCCTGGTTTCGTAGCTCAACGTCGCGTTGTCGAGTCTGCCGCCAACACGAAGTATGTCGTCCTTCAATATAGGGTCGAGCCTAAAGAGCGCAGATTTTGGCAGCAGTTTACCCGTGGGTAGCGCTGATGCTGCACAAACTTGACGAGTTCTGACTCAGCAATTTTTAATTCGTCAACGGATATAGGCGAGTGTGACACGGTCACCTCTTTCTTTTTAGCTTTACAGTACAAGTAGCGTTTAAACCTGAGCAACCATGCAGTTGCCAACTTCAAACGATGTAATGATGAAAAATAGACACTCAAACGATCAGTACCTTTTTCTTCGAGCGTTGTGAGGAAAACATCCGCCTTGATTCTTTCCAAGTCAAATCTTTTGTAGACCTCAGCAGTAGTTGGTTTCTTAGTAAATCGATTTGGCCACTGGTCGGGTGTCTTTCGCAGGAACTCAGGTCCGGTTAACCACATTCCACTGCACAGTGCATTGGCAGTAACACCGCGAGACGCTGCATCAGCCGGGTTCTCGTCGGTTGGTCCGTTCATCCAATCATGGACACACGAGTGATTCAAAATCTGTGTAATTCGATTTCGCGAAAATATAGGAAAGTTTTTGCTGTTGGCGTGCAAACTCTGCAGCACGATGGATGAGTCAGTCCAAAACAGACAAGGACAGTCTTCTAAATCAAGTTCCTCCTTCACTGTTCGTGACATTTTTACTGCATCCAAAGCAGCCTCCAGTTCCAGTCGTGGTATGGTTTGCCTTCCCGAACCGGAAAGCAATGATTTGCCCATCACCAGAGAGCACGTAATGTTCGAGCGGTCATCTACTGACCTCAGGTAACAAGCACAACCTCGTGCTTCTGACGAAGCGTCAGCAAAAACATGTAACTGTACTTTGGACGCATTGGTGGTCATTCGATAAAAACGAGGTATTCTTACCTCACAAAGGTCACAGAGGCTTTCTCGCCATTTTCGCCACCTGGCTTGATCCGTGGTCGGCACGACATCGTCCCATCCAATCTTCTGTTGACACACGTCCCTGTAGATCAATCTGGCTTCTAGGACCACGGGTGCAACGAGTCCAAAGGGGTCAAACAGGGAGTTTGTCACGGAGAGCATTCCACGTCGCGTAATCGGTTTGTCCGGCAGGACGACATTAAATCCAAACTCGTCCTCCGGCAGACGCCAGCTGATTCCCAGAACACGTTCCTGTACCTCTCCGCCAAGCGGAATGTTCTGGATTAATTTGGACCTTTCTCCGTTAGGAACAGAGGTCATCACAGCATCACTCGATGACAACCATTTTGTCAGCCTGAAACCTCCCATGGACAGTAGACTTCTCAAATTTTCCACCATTTTAATTCCCATTGTCTCTGTGGGGATTGATAATAAACAATCGTCCACATAAAAGTTTTTTCTCACAACCTCGGCAACACGAGAATCAAAAAACTTCCCAAATTCACGTGCGGTTTCACGTAGGCAGAATGTGGCGCAGCTTGGGGACGACTTTGCGCCAAATAAATGAACAGTCATTCGGTGAGGCACAGGATCCTTCAGTGTGCCGCCTCCTGGCCACCACAAGAATCTGGAGGCGTCACGATCCTGCTGCGTGACGCGTACTTGATAGAACATGGCTTCTATGTCCGCAACCAAAGCCACGGCTTCTTTGCGGAATCTCGAAAGCACTCCAACTAACGAGTTCATTAAGTCTGGTCCTTTCATCAAGTGATCGTTGATAGAGTTACCGTCGCACTTTGCGGCACAGTCAAAAAACGATTCGAAGCTTATCCGGCTTCTTTGGGTTTACCACGGGGTAGTGAGGAAGGTACCACTTCCGACCATCAGTACTAATTTCTTCTTCTGGTACCCGTTCGGCATAACCCTTTTTCAAAAGATTTGCATCTGCTGAACATACTTTTGACTAAAACTTGCATCACGTGACAAACGCTTCCTAAGACCAAACAGTCGTTTCTGTGCTAATTTGTGTTGGGAACCAAGTGTTGGGAAGAACATCTGCCGAAATTTCGCCACAACAACGGTAACTGGTAATGTCCATCTTTGTGTTCCACTTGTTTGGCCATGATGTCATATGCAATGACGTCTTCTGCTGAAAACTTCAATCCAAACTCCATTGCTTCCCTGTTGCTCCGGAGCCACTGGAGGAAGGATTCGGCATCCCCCAAATCACCACTTTGCATGGGGTAAGTTTCACCATCATCGGTCACGATGACGTCATCGATGTTATTAAAGGAATTGAAACGTTCAATTCCTTGCAACAGAAAACTACAGCCCCTGGAGGTTTTCTGTGGAGCATAGCCTCTTAGCAACCAACCTAGAGGCGTTTTGACAGCGTCCGGGTACTCCGGATCAGGAGAGAACCGACTCTCCAAACATCGATGAACTAAGTAGTTGTCTGTACCAATAAGTAATGTGACAGACCCACCTTTAATTTGCGGTAAATGTACTCCCTTCAGATGCTTGGGACGAACAGGTGTTCCAAACTTTGGGACATGCTCAGGCGGGACAGGGATTTCGTCAAGTATAGCGTTACTTCCGGTAAATTGAACTCCTCTCCTCCCATCAAGGGCAGTACTGACATGGAGATTTTCACGGTGTTCAGCTCCTTTGCCCCATTGATCGACCCGAGCTGCATACGAACGGGTTCGCCTTCTACCTCAACATCCAACATGTTGATCAGCCGTTTCTCACAGAAGGTTTTGTCCGAACCAGTGTCCAGCAGAGCATATGTTTCAATTTCCTTGTCCCCGACGCGGACTCGAACAGGAACAATGTCTAACCAAGCGGACAATGAGTTGCTACCATGACAGCCCACGGTATTCAAGCAACTACCCTGCGTCAAAGACGCCGAGTCATTTCCATTTTTGTCCTCCGAAGATGCGTCCGTCGGTCGGGGTCTCGCCGGATTGTGCAGTAGCGCATGATGGTATGCACTTCCACAACCTTCCTCATGGCAAACCGTCTTACTGCTACAATCGACAACCATGTGTCCCACATCAAGACACCGGAAACACAAACCTTTCGCTCGCACAAATTGTCGTCGCTCACGATGCGATTTTCGTTTAAACGCATAGCAGACGTCGAGGTCATGCGGCTTTGCACAACAAGGACACAGTCTCTTTCGTTGTGTTGACTGTTGTTCGTTCTGCACCGATTTCAGTGCACTAGTAGTAGCAATGGCGTTGTATGACGTTGCCTTTTGTCGTTTGATACCTTAATTCTTTTCGGGGCCTGAAGGAAAGAGACCTTTCCCATATACCGAGTTGGCTTTCTCACTCTGCTTTACAACGAAATTTGCAAAATCCACGAAACGCGCGACTCTACCCGTTTCCCTTTGCAATGCAACAGATGCAGAAACCCATTTATATTGCATCTCCACAGGTAGCTTGCTGGCAATAGCAACAATAAAACCGACGGAATCAACAGTAGACATACCAGTGATTTCCTCCAATGATACGCAGCATCTCTTAAGGAGGACGGCCAACTTTTCCAAACCGTCGGGGTCATTTCGTCCAATCTTCGGACTTTCTTGCAACTTCCTTTCGCAGCAACGAGCGATGATATGTGGTTGACCATAGCGTTCGTACAATTCTTTCCAAGCAAGTTCGTAGCTGATTGCAGGGTTTGAGGATGACGTATGGTGCCTCAGCTTTTCATTGACACTCGGCGTGCAATGTTGCAGCAAGTATGTAAGTCTTAAATCATCACAGTCTAATCTGCTAGCAATATGAATTTTATATCGATTTGCAAATGACCAATAGTCCATAGGGTCGCCATCAAACTTTGTTATTTGTGGTTTTGGCAGAAAACGTTCACCAACCTCCGTATAATGAGGTCTAAACTGTGTCGTAGAGGTACGTCCGTTATGTGGCGAGTAAATGTTATCACGTGGTACCTTTTGGCGACTAGGACATTCGAATTCCTTGAGCTTTATTTCATTTGGTTTAGGATCTTCGATCACTAATTCTTCAGGATTCTTGGGACACACTGTGTCTTTTCGGGGTTCGTATTTTAACGAACAAACACTCCCAACTTCTTCCTATTCGTTCAGTTCGGCTTCTGCTAATTCTAACTTCCGTTGAGATTCGCGATCAGCGATTTCAGCTTCAATTTTTCTTTTATCTAGTTCTCGTTCAGCTTCCAATTTTCTTTTTTCTAGTTCTCTTTCAGCTTCCAATTTTCTTTTTTCTGGTTCTCGTTCAAGAGTGAACTCTGCTTGTTTTAATTCCTCTTCTTTTCGTTCTTCATCTTGCTTGCGTGCTAAACGAGCAAGATTTAGCTTCACACGACTTTCCTTTAACTTAATACTGTATGTCGAGCTCCTAGAAGATCTTACGCTCCCAGTGTGAATAGTGGATTCACATCGTTTCGACGTTCTACTTGCGGGCGGTGAACGGCTACCAGCTTCCGAGACAGAAACCGGTGTTGAAATGTCTCGCAGCCACTGCCTGACGCGAGTGTCAAATTCGTTCTTGCCTCGAACACAATTCCTTTTTCGAGACACACTTCCCGGCATCGTGGCCTCATCGGACATATCTTTACACAGGTTCATAACCTCGGTGTAGCTTGCTTCTACGGCAAGCAACGCTTCTTGCAGTTTTTCCTTTTCGCGGTTGAGCATCACCCTCTCAGCATCGAGGTAATCATCTTGTAACTGATTTAATGCACAGCCAAGCCGTTTTCTCGTCTTCTTTGTCAGGACAGGCATGTTGTGAAGTCACAAACGGTTGTAACAATAACAGTTCGAAACTTGTATGTAACGTGCTTTTTCTGCGGATCGGCGGCGCTACACGCTACACAGCAGTTTTTTGGCCTTTAGCCCAAACGCGTCCCATCCAATCTTCTAGGTAGCCGAGCCCGCGAAACACAACAGACACTTGTATTCGATACAGGAACGACCGGCACAACAACGCGCCAGAAATGGAACGGTTTCTAGTTAAAGAAACACAATTGTACATTCAATATATAGACAAATTCACACTATGGCAAATTCAATCGCACTTACCGAACTGTTTTGCGACCGATCTTATTCCGTAAATTATCAGTAGTGACAACACATCTTTCTGTTGCATTAGTAATCCAGTAAACTTTTTAATTGTTGCAAAGCAGTCAACAAACTATTTCGCGTTTTGCAACTAAAACCTTATTCAAACAGAATCAGTATTATTATATGTACCACAATAACTAGCAACACAACCAGCAATGAAAAACATAACCATGCGGTCTGCACGCGCACGTCTACTGCGCAGCCTTTGTCACATAATAACGAGAGTTGTGCCAAACATAGAAAATATAACGTGAAAGAATTAACGAAATTGGGCTTGGGAATCTACAGTACATAACTGATATGTGTAAACTTTATTAACATTGGGCGCATTTGGGCGCATTTGGGCGCATTTGGGCGCATTTGGGCGCATTAGGGCGAGTTGTTTTTGCAGAAATTGGCCCTTTGGGCGTGCTATAATACGCTATACCTCCATGATAGGTAAGTTTTTTAATTGTTAGGGTACTATAGCGTGACTACTATAAAACGTGACTACTCTTACTGCGCTGCATAACAATCCACGAGACACTTGTGTTTGTCATGATTGTGACGGTAATAATAAAGGTCTTTTGAAACTATAGCTTAACGCAGTGATTTTCAACCGGTGTTCCGCGGAACACCAGTGCTCCGTGAAAGATCATCAAGTGTTCCGCAAGAAATTTATTAGTTTAACTGATGTTCCGTGGAACACGGGTCAAAAATCGCTTTTTTATGAAAGTAATCATCCACTATCACCAGTTTGAATGTTCTATTGTTGTGAAACAATAAGAATCGTTTTGTAACAATAAGAATATAATTGCGCAAGCCTGTTGCTGGTTAAGTACAATGCCGCAGTACTGCCGCAGTAACGTATGTATTGTCACCCACTCATTTTTTTTTTCGAAACTCATGGGTGACAATACATACGTTGTCACCCCTGTTTGTTAGTAAGGGGTGACATGTTACCTCTGTCACATGTTACCTCAGTCACCCCTAAATCGACGCCTATGATCATGGACATAGGGCAATGTATAGCGTGACTACCCTAACAATTAACAAACACACTTATGATGGACATTCGTGCAAGGTATAGCGTGACTAACCCTTACGTTTACAAAGCTACCTATCGTGGACTCAGTGCAAGGTATAGGGTAAATGATTTCAATTACCTCCCTTGGAAGAAAATATGTACCATCCCTGTTTGCCGTTGCAGTCACGTGTTTAGGCATAGAATACTAAAACAGTATTCTATGGTTTAGGCATAGTATACTAAACATACCGTGACGAACTTTTTGTACGTCATAAAAGAACAAACAATCAGTCGGCCTACTATATGTTTAGTATACTATGGTTTAGGTAACCGATTTTGTCCAGTTCACTGACCTTGGACGCTTACCTATGTGGAAAATACTACTACACCGGGTCACAAAGTTTTTTCCAAACTTGATCCACATATAATCATATGTAAAACAGAAATCTGTGCAAATTTTAATGATTAGGCGTGAACAGGGCCACAGCCTGTTATTCTTGTTGATAAATTTGAGTTGAAATACTACACGAAATCGTAGCGTTCACATTCGCAGAGATTTCTATGTTACATAGGCTTATATGTGGATCAAGTTTGGAAAAAACTTTGTGACCCGGTGTAAAAGTATCTTCCTACCTATGTTGGCCGTAACGTTACAGCCCCTTCTCAATTTTAAAATCTGTAACAACTTTCGGCAACGTATATGGTATCCGGCCATATTTGTTTGGTGTTTTCATGCAAAAAGACGTTTTAATATCAACGGGCAGCTGTTTTTCGAAACCTGTAGCTAGTTGGCTCCCGGGACTTTTGATTTGAGACCTGTTTCGCACCGGGACTTTCAAAAGTCCCGATAAAAGTCCTGTCCTGGTACCTTGACTTAGATTACGTCACATCCTGTCTGGAGTCCCATTTGCTGAAGTCCCGATCATGTAAACAGGCCTATTCTGATGGAATACCTGGGATTTGTACCGAATTTAATTGCTGTTACAGCGAGAATTAACGCTTTGCTGTTTTTACCCTTTCACCGTGTTTGTATTCATCCGCGCATGTGGCTGTCTTTAGGACGACATGTTGTGGGCGAGATTGTGCTGCTGTTGAATTGTACTGCTGTTAAAATGCTAACTATATATCTGGTTTATAGTCAAAATAAGGGTTAAAACATTATTATATCTGAATTGAACGTTGGTGAAACCACTAGCCGCAGGCTAGTACAGACCTGGGTCACCCCACAGTTGGTACGTTTCTTTTTGTTTTGAACTTGTGAAGTGCTTTGACTCGGCGACATAATTTCCGAGTCTTGTATATTTGAAATTAAGGATTAACGTAGATACAATTTGTAAACTGAATAAGGAGGCATATTTTGTTGTCCATTGTTTCACTACGTATATTGTGACGTGGCAATCTGCTATTTATGATTGTTGTGGTTGCAGAAAAACCGCTACGCAACCTAATACACAAGACGACCAGGAGTGGATTGTCCTGTTGGTTATGAAGTTGGGTGGGCGCGTTTTTGCCTAGTGGGACGACAGCGCAGGACCAGGCTGCGCACAAGCGGTCGTAACATTAAAGTTTTTCAACTTAGACAACGTTCCTACTCGGACAACTACGGAGTAACGTTTCGATAGAGGTTGCAAGATGGTTGAATCTCAAAAAACCCTTGACAATTTAGTTCATCGTCTTAACCTGGCATATCAAGATGCTGAGAAAATAATGATGGACTCCTCGAATGTGCAAAAGTTAAAGGAGGTAACTTCGGCTATCGACCTTTTGTATGACGAATGTATTGACAAACATGCAATACGTTTGGATTCGGTAAAAAAGAAAAGGGACAGAAGGAAAATTAACGTTGCACTTTCAAGTTTGCGAAGTGGCAAACAAGAGTTTGATGTACGTATAAATGAATGGATGGAGCAAGTAATGCGTCCAAGGCCAACTGAACGTGACAGCAAAGCATTGTCTGTCAGCGATTTCGGTTCAAAAGGCAAAGCAAGTTCACGAGTAAGCTCGAGCTCGAGTTGCAGGCGTAATGAAGCTCTTGTAAGAAAAGAGGTTGCGCTTCTGGAAAAGGAGTTTCTGCAGAAGAAGATGGAAGCCAAGAGTAAGCTTCTTCGGAAAAGGATGGAAGCTGAAAGCAATCTTTTGCAGAAAAAGATGGAAGCAGAAAATGAGATAAAAATTCTTGAAGCTGACCATAAATTAAAGGCTGCCACAATGGAAGCTGAAATGTGGGAACGAAAGTCATCATCGGGATCGTGCTTTGATGGATTTTCTCCGCAGAATCGGAACGTTGAGTTTTCCCCGCCCTCTACACAGGCCAAACCGGGGGAAATAAAGGAGGAAAATCAAGCGTTTGAGTCCGACGATGTCAACGACAGTAACGACAAGGTTAAGGTGGTAATGGACAGTCCAACCTCTTCATGCAGTGAACATAAGTCAAAACCGGATGTGACGAATCATGAGCCGGAGGTGAGTGACTTGTACCGTGTTGCTGCTGTGTTAAAGGCAGGAATGGACCTTCCCAGACCGGAATTGTTGTATTTCGAAGGTGATCCACTAATGTATACGCGTTTCATGATAAGCTTTGACGAAAATATTGGTCGTCGCGTAGACAATGACAGCGCAAAGCTGAACTACCTGATTCAGTACTGTCGTAAGGAAGCGTATGACATGATCTCCTTTTGTATTGGTCTGGAACCTACGTATGGTTACAGAAAGGCCCGAGAGTTGCTATACGAACGGTATGGTCGTCCTCTTGTAATCGCACGTGCGTACGTGGAAAAGTTAGGTCATTGGCCTTACCTGAGATCCGATGATGCCGACGAATTGTCGGAACTTGCACGAGCCTTAGAGGAGTGTTTGGTGACTCTGACTCATCTGGGATACTTTGCAGACATCAACAACTTTGAGAATATGTTGAACATAGTAAAGCGGTTGCCGTTCACAATGCAGGGCCGATGGCGTAGACACGCAGCCGGCATTGAAAGAAGTGGAGAAGAGCCTCGTTTCTGTCACCTTGTTGAGTTTGATAAGAATGAAGTTTATATTGGGAACACGATGTTTGGTCGTATGTTAGGTCCTCGGAAGGACAGGGATATGCAGCAGAAGCGTAACAAAGGTCTTCCGACGAAGATAAGAGCATCGACCAACGCAACATCGGTTGCTCCAAGAAGCGACAGAAAGTTCGAACCGAGCACCACTCAGAAATCAGGATGTCCTCTGTGCAGCAAATCGCACGACCTTGCGAATTGTGACTTATTTAAACGGAAAATCTTCGTTGAGCGAAGGAAGTTTCTTCGTCAAGCTCGGCTGTGTGATAATTGTTTTATGAAAGGCCATATAGCAAGAACTTGTAGTTTGCCAAGTTCTTGTACGATCAGCGGATGTCGCGGAAAGCATCACAATCTTCTGCACTGGACGGAATGGAAGACGTCTTCAACTGCGCCCGTATGCGAAGCATCTACGCAGTCTTCAGTGGAGACAACGTCATCGTCAAGTGCAACTGTCAGCTAGGTCACAGAAAAGGGAGGGTTTGGCCGTCGATCTGACAGTAGCGTCGATTGATGGAAAGGAATCTGTACAATTGCATGACGTTTTGAGTGTAAACAGTTTGCCGGTTTCTCCGAACAAAGTCCCAGAAGGATCGCTTTGGCGGTGGCCTCATTTACGTGATGTGGAGTTTCCTGTTTTGACCCATGGGGAAGTAATGCTGCTGATTGGAGCCAACGTTCCCGAAGTGTTCTGGATCAACGATGAAAGAAGAGGCGGACGAAAGGAGCCAAGTGCCGTGCGTTCTATGCTTGGTTGGTCACTTGTGGGTCCGTGCCATGGTCGTGGTTCAGATGATCCAAAGGTATGTGTGAATTTTGTAAACTCACAGGACGAAATGTTGCACCAACAAATAAAGTGCATGTGGGAAAGCGATTTCGGTCCTACCGCGCTGTCACCTGGAACGACACTGTCGAAAGAAGACAGGTATGCATTGAAGCAGATGGAAGGCTCAGTCAAGCACCATGATGGACATTATCAGCTGCGATTGCCATGGAGGCCAGGTGCTCCAAACCTACTGAATAACCGTTCTATGGCAATAAAGCGTTTGTCATACTTAAAACGGCGATTGGAAAATAATTCACAGCTGCATGGAAAGTACAAGCAAACGTTGGATACCTACCTGAAGGAGGGATATGCCAGGCGTTTAAAGAGCGACGACAAGAATCCGGAGGATGGCGCTGTTTGGTACCTGCCGCATCACCCAGTGACACACCCGCAGAAACCGGGAAAGGTGAGGGTTGTCTTTGATTGTGCCGCCAGATTTCCGAACACGTCGCTAAACGATCAGCTTTTACAAGGCCCAGATTTAATCAACAGCCTTTTTGGGACACTTGTTCGGTTTCGCCAGGAACCAGTAGCATAGGTCGCTGACGTTGAAGCGATGTTTCATCAGGTGAGGGTGGACCAAGTTGATACATCCTTGCTGAGATTCGTTTGGTGGCCTGAAGGCGATTTGTCTTGCGAACCCGAAGACTACCAAATGCTGGTACATATATTTGGCGCAGCCTCGTCTCCTTGTTGTGCTGGGTTCTGTTTACAAAAAACGGCTGAAGATAATAAAGGTAATTTTAGTCCCGAAGCGGTCGCAACCGTGAAACGAAATTTCTATGTGAACGATTGTTTGAAATTCGTCGAAACTGAAGATAAGGCGATCAAATTGGCTGGCGAGTTGCAGGATCTGTTGCAACTTGGAGGGTTTCGGCTCAGAAAATGGGTAAGCAACAGCGAGGCTGTGTTGTCGTCAATCCCAGCCGAATATAGATCCGTGCAGTCAATTGTGTTAAATGCTGATGTGAAGAACATGGAACGTGTGCTCGGAGTGCTGTGGAATTATCGCTCTGACATGTTCGAATTCGACATCAAAGTTAAGAAGAAGCCTGCAACGAGGAGAGGAATACTTTCTATGGTCAGTTCTTTGTTTGACCCTTTAGGATTCGTTGCACCGGTAATATTGCATGCACGAATGTTGCTGCAAGAACTTTGTAAAGAAAAGTATGACTGGGATCAGGAAGTTCCACCTGATATAGGAAAAAGGTGGAATGCATGGACTTCTGAACTTCCACGTCTCTCGTGTATTAAGATTGAAAGGTGCTTCCAGACAACCGCACATGAAGTCGAAAGGCGTGAGCTGCACCACTTTGCAGATGCGTCTTCCAGTGGATACGGGACAGTCGCGTATTTGCGAACGGTTGATAAGCAGGGCAGTGTGCATTGTGCCTTTGTTGCTGGGAAGGCTCGCCTTGCACCTTTGAAGACAGTTTCCATACCCAGATTGGAATTGACGGCAGCTACTCTTGCTGTTAGAATGGATCAAATTTTGAGGCAGGAGCTTGATCTGAGTGTCGAACGATCTGTTTTTTGGACCGACTCGACTTCAGTTCTACAAAGCATAAACAATGTGAGTAAACGTTTTTGTACCTTTGTCGCCAACAGATTAGCAAAAATCGAAGAAGGGTCGGACGCGTCGCAGTGGAGGCATGTTCCTACTGAAAAGAACCCGGCCGATGATGCATCTCGCGGGTCTACTGTCAGGGCCTTTCTCGAAAACAAGCGTTGGTTCTCCGGGCCATTGTTTCTGTACAAAGACGAGAGTCGCTGGCCTGCGAATCCTATAAACGTCCGGGACATGCCCGAAGAATATTTAAACCTAAAGCCAAAGAAAACGGTGGTTTTGCATGCTACTGAGGAGCGTCATTTGTTTGATGACTTGATTCAGCGCTATTCTTCATGGAAGAAGTTAAAGCAGGCAGTAGCGTGGCTCCAGCGGTTTGTGGACTATCTTCAATCTCGAAGAGAACCGCAGTCTAAGGGAATGACTGTCGCTGATCTTGCAAGGGCGGAAATCGCGATTGTTAAATATGTCCAGCGATGGGAATTTTCGGAAGAATTGGATGCACTGTGTAAGTGTGAAGACGTCGGTCGCGGTGAAAGGAAGAAGATTATGAAGAAACTTCCGTCAAAGGCATTGTATAGACTCAGTCCAGTCTTGATTGATGGCGTTTTGCGAGTGGGTGGTCGTCTGCAAAGGGCGCCAATACCATTCGACTTGAAGCACCCAATTGTCTTACCAAACGCACATCATATTACTACTTTAATTATACGCGAGTCTCACGTGAATGTTTGTCATGCTGGAATGTCGCACACTTGGTCAGATATTCGTCAGAAATACTGGATTGTGCGAGGTGGAGTTGCAGTGAGAAGAATCCTTGGAAATTGTGTACTTTGTCGAAAAAGAAATGCATCGGTGTCGAAGCAGATGATGGCTGACTTACCTGTTGAGCGCACGATTCCGGGCGAGCCTCCGTTTTCATCTGTTGGAGTGGATTACTTCGGACCTATGCTTGTCAAACAGGGAAGAAGCGAAGTCAAAAGGTATGGTTGCATCTTCACATGTATGACTGTTCGTGCCGTGCATTTGGAGGTTGCGCACTCGCTATCTACCGACTCGTTTATTGATGCCTTCAGAAGGTTCATTGGGCGACGTGGGAAGCCCATACGCGTATTTAGTGATAATGGCACAAATTTTGTGGGTGCGGAGCGCATACTGCGCGAATCCCTGGAAAAATGGAACCTAAAACACGTCGAGGAACGTCTACGTCAGTGGGGCGTTGACTGGTCATTTAATCCACCCGCCGCTAGCCATATGGGTGGCGTCTGGGAACGCATGATTCGTTCAGTGCGCAAAATTTTGAACGTCTTGTTGGGACAACAGATGCCTTCCGACGAGACTCTGAGCACGCTGCTCGTCGAGGTCGAATACATCTTGAACTCGAGGCCTCTCACCCCTGTTAGTCTTGATCCTGCCGACAGAGAGCCGCTGATGCCGAATCACCTACTGTTGATTGGGCGACAAGAAACGTCGTCACCAGGAATATTTGTGAAAGAAGACAACTATGTTCGACGACACTGGCGCCAGGTCCAATATTTGGCAGACCAGTTTTGGATCCGATGGACAAACGAGTACCTACTGACGCTACAGATACGTCAGAAATGGCAATTTCCCGAAAGGAACCTCGAGGTTGATGATCTTGTCCTGTTGGTGGACACTTCGGCCCCACGAGGAAAATGGTTAACCGGAAGGATTGTCGAAACGTACCCGGATAAGTTCGGGTTCGTGCGTAGTGCTTTGGTGAAAACACACGCCGGGTCGTTCAAGCGACCAATCGCGAAGTTGTGCCTGATAATGAAGGCTTAAGTGTTTGTTTGTTCGTTCGTTTTCGTTCTCGCTGTTTGTGTGTTTAGATGTTCTCATGGGTTCGTACATCGTCGGGGGTTATGTTACAGCGAGAATTAATGCTTTGCTGTTTTTACCCTTTCACCGTGTTTGTATTCATCCGCGCATGTGGCTGTCTTTAGGACGACATGTTGTGGGCGAGATTGTGCTGCTGTTGAATTGTACTGCTGTTAAAATGCTAACTATATATCTGGTTTATAGTCAAAATAAGGGTTAAAACATTATTATATCTGAATTGAACGTTGGTGAAACCACTAGCCGCAGGCTAGTACAGACCTGGGTCACCCCACAGTTCGTACGTTTCTTTTTGTTTTGAACTTGTGAAGTGCTTTGACTCGGCGACATAATTTCCGAGTCTTGTATATTTGAAATTAAGGATTAACGTAGATACAATTTGTAAACTGAATAAGGAGGCATATTTTGTTGTCCATTGTTTCACTACGTATATTGTGACGTGGCAATCTGCTATTTATGATTGTTGTGGTTGCAGAAAAACCGCTACGCAACCTAATATACAAGACGACCAGGAGTGGATTGTCCTGTTGGTTATGAAGTTGGGTGGGCGCGTTTTTGCCTAGTGGGACGACAGCGCAGGACCAGGCTGCGCACAAGCGGTCGTAACAATTGCTTTCCAGTTAATGAGCACTAGATTCTTGACAGACACAAAATTATAGGTGGCGGAAAGTATTTTGGCACACGGTTGAATGTGACGGCACCCCCCATAGCAAAACACGCAAAATCCAAATGATTCTGATGTAAAACCTGGGAATTTGCGGCACTTGTATGTATTAACCTTCCAAAAGAATTCTTGTCCAAACTTTGAAGCTTGTCGTAATTTAAACTCAGAATAAATACATACGCATCTGATGAAACTGCTCGTGTAACTATATTTATTAATGCGGAACGCTTTTTGCGAATAAACATTTTTGGATTCTGCAAGAATGACAACAGCCAATTTCTGCATGTGATAAATATTTGTGACAAATTACGTCACAACAGTACTTCTAGTAGTTTTAAGTTGGAGGTTACAATTTGCTTGAAGCAGACCCAAAAAATGTTCAATTTTTGCAATTTACCACAGTGTTGCAAACATCCGATTTTGTTTTGTTTCAGCAGCTGAACGCCTGAATGAACCTGACTGTTAGCTGCTAAGACAAATACCAGCCACCAAAAGAAAGAAAATAATTGGCAAACAGTAAAGAAAGTGCAAACTGAATAAAGAAAATGTATGTGTTTCGCACATATGCTATGTAGCTTCATACTCTTGTTTAAAAAATAACAATGTTTCGAGTTTCGACTAAATTGAATATATGTAGTTAAATAAAGCGGGTATGAAATTTTTAATAATTAATATGTTTCAAAACTTGAAAAAATGAAGAAACAATACCACATTAAAACTCTTCATGGCAAACAACAGGTATATACATTAAACTTCGAATAAACTTTGGCTACCCTGTGCAATTACCATTGCATTTTAAGGACAATGAACAAATTACAAAATTTCCATTCTGACCCTGAAGCAAGTTCAGTAACACTGGGCAGGCTAGACCAGTGTAGATTGGAAAAATATCATTTTTGCGAAAAGTTTACTAACAATTCAAAACAAATCAGCTAATGTGTTAACACACGAAAGCATTGTAATCAGTGCATCAGTCCTTTAAAGGTTTTTGTCAACAAGGGTCAAGCTCTGCAGACTTTATCTATGTTTATATAACAATAAAAATGATGGCTAGTGTATATACCTTTTTAATTTTTACCTACAGTTCATGGAGTATTGTTTGTAAGATTTTGACCTGAATGTTCCATCATATATGTTGCAGTTTTAAGGCCTGTTGCCTAAATGTAACAATATTGTGCATAAATTTAATATGTTTAATTGCCTTTTTTGATAGATGGTATTGTTAGTACAAGTTACACAAACAAAATTTTAATATTGTGGATGGTCAACTCTCTTGGCAAACAAATGACAAGTGGTGCCTAGTGAATGTTCTGCTAAACTAAGGTAAGTTGAAAACAGTGACGGATCTAGAAGGGGTGGGGGAGGGGGGTTGGTTGTCAGAACAACCCCCTCAGCATTGTGTTGTATTGTTTTGATGGATGTAACTGCGGTTAGTTTTGCGCAACGCAGGAGCGAATAAATCGGGCCAGTGTTCCTCTCTGCAATTTTTTGTTTACCAGTCATGCCCGCCACGTTCACACGGCGATGACCGCTTTCAAGACAATTATTTGCTGTGCCATTGATACTCGAAAACTGTTCTTGAAATAATTATTTTTTGCAACAGTTTCAATACAACAACTACAAAAGTTATGTTGTTTATTGTCACAACACAATGAAATCAACATAAATTACATGAAAAATGGCTAGTGCAAGGGCACTTAAACGTTCCAGCCCCATCGTACTTCGCAGAGACTTTAATCTGCGAAGATTGGAAAATGACTGTTCAGCAGAAGCAGTTGTTATGGAAAGTGTCCGGAATATCCACAACCCCCTTCGCCACGGTGGCCATGAAGAGGAAAACACTGTGCACCGCATTACCTGATGGTTGACACAACCGTTGCCAAAAATTCGCGGTATAACTTAACCATTCATTGGAACGAACTTCCATCTGCTACAACATCACCTTGACTTGACAAAATCCTTTCCTTTATCCATTGAGAAAATATGACAAAACGAACATGCTTAGAGCTTTGCAAATTTCTTGTGCTGTTACGCTAAATGGAAGTTTGACTAATTTGCCTTATTTACAACATGCACAGTAGTATGGTACAAGGAGGAATCACACAAACACAAAACCGACAAAACAGTCCTTTCTTAATTGGACTGTACGATAACCAAGGGTATCTTCGAAACCAATCTGCCCTTATGCTTTGAAATCGTGGTTTCCCTTTAACCATGTGAGACATTTTCGGGAATTCATAGCCTTCTGATGGTATGCATGGGCCACGCAGCATGGCTCCTGTATAAATAATAACCTTTCTTCATCGTGTAAAAGATGCAAATCCTCGACAAATTGGCAAATGTCTTGAGACGCAGGCACCTGTTTAAAGGACTGTTGCTGCAAAACAACGGCAGACGATTCCTCTGTGTCAGATTCTTCACATGAACAACCTGTATCACTCGATGTAGAAGCTGCTTCACCGGAGAAATACTTGAACAGCATTGACTGATGCATGTTGCTATATTGTTTCGGTTTCGATTAAACTTTACTGGACAAACTGAATTATTTTGCGACAAGTGCTGCAGCATTTTGTTGAGTTCTCCGGAAAAAGAAATGTGACGAAATAATCTACAGATGAAGAATCCCCCATTGTCACAAAACAATACTACTACAGTAACAACGAGATAAACTTATAACATTTCCAATCAGGACATTCTCCAGATAAGCTTCGCTCGCGAAAACTTCCTGCAATTCGTATATTGTCCTGAATCCAATTTCACACAACGAAGACGGAAATAGTCTGGTGCTAAGGGTTGTTTTTCCTAAGCACCAGATACCTATTTTAGCCTAAGCCAAATGTGATTATTGGCCTATTTTGGCCTACGCCAAACGCGAAATTGGCGTGACCAAACTCGGACACCCCCCTCATTTTTTTTCTAGATCCGCCACTGGTTGGAAATATTTCTGGACAAATGTGTATTTATGTGTTTATATATACCGTAATTATTTGGATTGGGCCAAATCTAATTATTCAAATAACTTCATAATTATATACGCAAAACTTGTAGCTATTAGCAGTTTTATGATGTGCCTAACTGTGGCTACATTTTATACAGGATATAAATACATGTATTAACCCTAGCTTGCAACGGTGTTACACAAATTGCTTATGTTGGGTTTTGTAGGTAAATAAACACAATATATACTAATTTTAAAAAAAATCTTTAACATTAACCGAAAACCTGCAGTATGTTAAAATTGCCAATTTTTTCAAACAAGTAGAACTGTTACCAATCACATGACATTTTTGGTCAATGCAAGGTTAGCATTTTTTTCACTGGTCAATGTTAGTGACATGTGGTTTCCTCCGCTTTAAACCAACTTTCACGCTACTAAACAAAAGTAAGGAAATTTTTGTTGTTAAACTCATAGCAAACAATAACACAATGCAATTGCACAATGCGTCTTTCAAATGCAGACCAGGGCATTCACAATATTGTATTGAGGTCGACCACAAGCAACCAAAAAGTAAGTGGAAAAATGGTTGAATTTCCTTAAAATGTTTGAACCCACTTAGAAAGATCCTGAGGCGTCATAATTTTTTGTGACATTATTGATTTTCAGCACCCTTAAGAATTCAACAAACCTAGCGCCTATGACAATTTGTTTTTATGGGCGATCTTATTTTGTAATGCTCGCCCACAGTTAACCTTAATTCACAACGGTAAGTTTGTTCAGTAAAAGTTGATTAATTGCAAACTGCAAATAATTATTTGAGAAGAAATTTTTTTTGGGGGTCATTATCAAACAACAGCATTTAACTGATCGGTTACGTAGCGTTTAAAGCTTAATGCAATTATTGTTTGCTACGCTGTATCAGCAACTATGTTATGTTTCCAAAAAAGTGAAGGCAGAAAAGCATTCATTTTCTTGGAAAGCTTTAGCATATCCAGGGGGTCAAAGGGGTCTACCCTTTTGTGAAATACTTTTGTTTGTTAAGATAGCTACATAAATGCAATCATATTTATTTTTTTGTCAAAAACCAGTACTTTCGTGAATGTTCAGCAAAAAAACGCATCATGAATAAGCTGACTATTGTTTCCAAACATCAAGCATTGTTACCGAACATGTGACATTGTTATCAAACATGTTGCATTGTTACGAAACAAGTGCCATTTTTCGTTCAATCTGACACTAACAGATAGCAGGCCACTAAATTCAAGAATTTTTCTTCGTTTAGCTTTTATTTCAGCTTGTATTCCAACCTTATAGGACTATTGGTAGCAAATATATTGTGTTTAAGGACAAGAAACCTGTAATCAATACCAGTTGAGTTTTATGGAATGCAATGCTATGATGAAAAATGCATCTGGGCTTGTTCATGCGTTAGTTACCAGACTAAGAGATTTTGTTTATTCAACGTGCATGATAATATTTCTATTGATGTTTGACATGCAATTAAAATCGATGCCCTGGATTTTAATGTCATTATTTGTGTGCTAAATTTGCTAAGGTTGCCTTGTACAAATCCCATTTTCCTGTAAGGGGTGCTAGCAATTGTATGGAAATCACACTATCACATAAAAATTTTCCTTCCTCTTGGGTGAAGATAATGAACGAATTGATACAATGTTGTAAAAAATTTTCTTTTCCATTTCAATGAACACAAAATACGCCACATTTTTCTTTCTTTTGGTGTTACACAGTCTTTGGTGAGATTTTTTTAATGCACACATGCAAGATACGCATTATTTCTGAACTTTTGCATGCAGTTTCTCATATGTCAAAATGAGACAGAAGAAGCATGTGCATGTGAAACAAGATATAAATGTTTAAGAGGCAGCCAACAAATGTGATTCAGTAAAATGATTTATCAAAGGCATTTCAAAGAAATAATACAGACAAAACACCAAGACGAAGAGGAAAAAAATTAATACAAGAAAACATAAAATTTTACCCTTGGCAAAATGCTGAAAGAATAGTGTTGTTGTTCCACCAGAGACATCCTAAAGAAATTCATTAAAAAAAATACTTTCATGTTAACTTTCTCGCTAAATTATGTATATTTTGCATCTGACATAACAAACTCACAAAGACTTTCTTGTTTTGTGACTAAGGACCTATTTGCACAAAGGTTAAAACTGTCTCTACAGATGCTGATTATATATTTAATAAGCAACATGAATTTATATCTTATCAGTGAGGAGACAGCCTAAACTTCAAAAATACCTGGTATAAGTTTATCACACTTTGCAGAAATCAACTGTCTGTAATCACTGTGTCATTCAATAGCTAAATAATCATTGCTCGCATTAGGCGTTAATATAATTATGTCTTACGTATATATTCTGTGTAAGCTGCATACAGATGGACACTGTTTCGACCTATAAGGTCTCATCAGTGCATCTGGTGTGACTATCAGACAACTTTGCTGACCAAGCAAAGACTTCCACTTTGTGGTGACTATACAATCACCATCATCCGTTGGGCACCAAACTAGGTGCAACCTTACAGAGAAAACAAGGTGGAAACACTATGGCCAAGCAATGCTCAACCAATAGTGCCGTCAGGTCCATGTCACAATAATCATATGATAAGCAAAGTGGAGCCAATAATATTATTGACTGCACTTTGCCTATCATATGAATATATTCTGGTTCATGCGAATAATGTTTTTTATTCACACAAATATATCTTTTTCACTAATGCATTGATGATGAACACAGTTGTGCACATTCCTAGTTCAGGAATGAAATTAGAATAAACAGTATACATTTCTTGTTGTAATCATCCCCCAACTACATGTACTAAAAATCGCCTCTTAATGAATTGATAAATTGCCAATGCTGAAAAACCCTCAAAAGAATACAGTATGTTAATTTTGTGTCAGATCAGTCTCTTTTCAATTGTGATATGCCTGTCAGCAATAGTAGTACAATATCTGATGAACCCTGATTCAAACCAAAAACAAGCTGATTGAAGTAGCTTGTTATACTTATATAATATAAACAATGTGCATGGTGTAATACATGTTTGTTTGTTAATAAATGGGGATAGCAGATTATACAACTGGATCCTTTCCTTGTACCTGAAGTATAAGTAAATTGAAATTGGATTTGTTACTACGTTCTTATTATAAACCCGCCCCCAAAAACTAACTGCAGAATTTTTCACATTTTGTGTTTTGTGTGTGTACCTTGGTCACAATATACCCTGTGAAACCACTGAGCTCCTGTAGGTAGAGCTTTGGGCCTGGTTAGCCCAGGGTCGTGAATTCAAACCTCACCGGGAGCTTGATTTTGCCTGGGCAATGCCTGGGCTGTCAAGCCTGCAAACCTAATGATCGCGATACATTAGCTGTGATCCCCAAACAAGGACCTGCGCAGTGGTCCTTGTTTGGGGATCACAGGACACTGCCAATCATGTCATTGCATAAAATATTACTGCGCAAACAAAAATTAAATACTATAATATGAAACTTAAAAAGCACATAAATTTAAAGTACTAAAAAGTGCCTCAAAAAGTACAACTGTATATATCAAGAAAAATATCGGGTATCAGATTAAAAACACCAGTATTGGACCACCCTGAACCAAATTACATTGACATAAATGTTTTTTATCAAAAAAAAAATGTAGTCAATGGTTTATGTTTAGGATCTTATTGCCTATAAACAATGCAGAAAAACATTGTGTTTTTTTTTCAATAAGCAATCGCCAATAGGTAAGTATGAATTTATTTTATTAT
The DNA here is from genome assembly GCF_947561715.1 of Ascidia mentula. NCBI lineage: Eukaryota > Metazoa > Chordata > Ascidiacea > Phlebobranchia > Ascidiidae > Ascidia > Ascidia mentula. Next base: position 11,515,280 of record NC_138569.1, on the reverse strand, counting down.
TGTTCAGATTTCTTCGAATGATGAGCAATGAAAGCAGTCCCAATTTTAGAAGTGACTTAGGTGAAGGAGAGTACAAGGAAAAATACCATCGGCTGCGAGAGCAGCATGAAATTGACAAAAGAGTAAGCATGTATTTGTTGAAAAATTTTTGGTTTTGAACCTTAAAAGAAATGTTGATTCTTTTCATAACTTACATAGCCTTAACTTTGCAAAACATTGATGAAAGACATCAGTCCGAGACAGATATAAAGAAAAGTATGAGATTTGTTCAGATTTTCTATAACATTGGAGTGTTGTTTTGAAATATAAAAACTGTGTTTTTTTTAGTTTGTAGCATAACATTACCATCTCCAAGCGTCTCCAAGGGCACATCGAAATAAAATGCCTGTGGTGCCCATTTACATGGACAGATTTAGTTTAATTTACTCCAGATCAAAATTTTTCCTTTTATCCAAATGTATTTTCATGGCGCTTTAATCTGGTTTGTTGCCAGCAGCTGGTAGCATCTATTTTTAGAAGCTGCTTGGAGATCAAAGCATAGACCAAATCAAACTTGAGTGCGTTTAGTTGAAGGTCATACATTACATAGAAAACATTGCGAACCATAGATGTAAACTTTAGAAAACTGGAGTTTGTTTGAGAAGTTACATCACAGCACTCTGGCCTTTCCAACTTACTGCTTGCAATTGTTTGTAAACAAGTATTCTTTATTATAAGGGAGAATACTTGACAAAATTTAAACTACTGACTAAATTTTAAAATGGATTCAGACCCGGCCATTCCTCCGGCTTGACATTAGTGCAAATTTATGAACATATACCCAATTCCACAGATCATAAACAAATATTGTGTGCAATTTTTCTTGGCTTGTCAAAGGCATTCTATACAGTCAACCACAAAATCATCCTACAAAAATTTGAGTTTTTATGGATTTGGCGCAAAAATTAAAACTTTTTTCAAACACTATCTCACTGACATGCTTCACCAAATGGCTGAATTCTAACAAACTAACAGTTATTTGCAAAAAAAATAAATTCATGCTCTTCGCAAACAGCAAAAAGGCAAACAGCTTTGCATTTCACTTTAAGATCAATGACACCACACTCAAGCAAATTAGCACCAATAAATACCTTGGTGTACATCTCGACGATACACTGTCGTGGGCCCCACACATCAACTCAATCTGTAAAAAGTTAGCGCAAAGTGTGGCAACTGGGAAAATTTGCTTACAAGTATAAAAATCATTGTTTACCCGCAGCCTTTAAGGACTTTTTCGCCCCATTAGCAAGCATTCATGCCCACTTAACACGACATCAAACCAACTCAATTAGGCCAAAGAACTTTAAAATACCAAGGCGTAGAAACATGGAACAATATTCCGCAAAACATAATAAACTTCAGTTTAAAAGGATTTGTTAAAGCACTAAAACTACATCTCCTTAACTTACATGCCAATGCTGTGCAGTCATAGAGAAGACCATGTGCATAATATGAACAGCCCCAGGAATGTTTTGGTACGATAGGACATCATTTATTTCAATCACAGCGAAACTCGACCACCGGCTTAATTACTAAAATTCATAACGATCAGCAAATGTGCACCGTGCGCTATAAAAAAACGTTTTCTTGCTATCAGTAATATTTCATGCAATGGCATGATAGGCAGGATCGCCCCACTGCGCAGTTCTTGCTATCAGCGCATTTTTTTGCTTCTTTAAATGCAAAGTAATTATCATTTTTCTTTTCCATAATCAGTAACACAGCCAACAAATAAAAATTTTTTTTGCAATATTGCCACACCCAAGGGTTGGTTTCAGATAACAAATTGCGGTTTTTAGCACTCCTCATCAATATCCAATTTGTTTCATGTATCATTTTTACCTCTGCGAAGTTTTCAATGTTTGAATATAAAAACTTTTACGAGTTGGTTTCAACCCTTTCCTTACAAAAAAAGCAGAGGCAGAATATGAATAATTGGCTGACTGTCCAATTTGACAACACAGCAATCGGAAACTGAAAACTAGACATTCAAACTGATTCTTTGCGCAAAAATGAAGGCTTTTAATGCCAAATCATCAAGGGGTTTTAAAGCCAAATTACAAGAAAACAACAAAATTTACCCCTCCAAAATTTTGATATTTTTTGAGCTATGGATAAAGCTAATAGTTCACAATTCAACAGTTAATAGCACCTGGATCATTTATCCTGTAAGGTCAAAATTAAAAACACAACAAAGGTCAAATTAAAAAAAATGAAAAATTAATTACAGATACAAACCTGTCTACATTTCCCTTTCAAATAACATAATTTCATTAAAATTGGCAAAATTTTGCTTGTCGAAACGGTGGTTGACAAGAGGTAAGCATTAGAATGTGATTTTTGGGGTGATGTGACAGGAACCTGTGCGTAAAGATAGAGAAAATACAAAATGAATATTTATTTAAATCGTCGAAGGCATTTTATTTGTTGCACACAAATACATGTTACTAATATCTCTAAAAACACTTTGTGATATTGACAGAAATGAGATATTTTGGCTCTATTGGATATGTTTTTATTAAATTGCTTGGATAGTTGGGAAATTACAGATTCCACAGAAAGCCAGAATATGTTGCCATCAAAATATCTCTTGGCTTTGCCGTCAGAGTGTTAATATAGCTCCAGACACAAAAATTTGTAATCATTGTAGACCCAATGAAGTTTAAAGATTATACCCTGTGGTTCAGCAGTGTGACTTCGCCTTTAGTGTTAGTGTCAAGGCCATCCTCTAATGCGGTGGTTTTCAACCTTTTTCATAACAGGACCAATTTTGGCAACCTAATAATTATTATAATTAACCCCATTCCATTTAGACATATGTAATGTATTTTAAATTTATGTGTGTGTTGTTGAATTTGTTAATTTTGATTACGTAAATGGAAAGGTTGCCTGGAGTGTGTTTCAATGCCAGTAAAACTAAAACATTTTTTTTCCACCATATCTGATAACTTTATTCAGCAAGTATCAACCAAAAGTGAGTTAGTTGGTTACTGACTTTCAAAAATATTTGCAGGTTTTGCTGGCGCAGTTCCATTATCAAACAAATACTTTGCAACAGCAGCATCAGCACCAGTTACAAGAACATTTAAAGGTAGTGTGCTAAAATAATTTCTTCTAACTTACTGCAATCCTTAAGAGCCATGTTCAAATTTTTTTGTTATCTGGTTTGTTGAAACAGAACTTATTTATTGAAACAATTTCCATTGCACTGGTAAATATTGCGATGGCCAACCATGTGCTTTCTGTCCCTGTACAACATAATCCTGCCTGCAGTAACTGCCTTGTCCTTCTGGCATCTGATTGGACAGCAGACCAGCTCTGCGATAAATTGTCTGGTTCAATTGTCTGATGGTTTGAAATATCTGGTGGTTAGTTAAAAATGTGTTATGGTTAAAATGTTGTAACTTTGTTTGGCACAGTTGCTCTCCATGAGTTAATGGGATGCACACAATATCTGACCACATGTCAGAAACCTGTGGAAGTTACTGCAGAAAGGATCATTTGTTACTGCATGTTGTAAAGGCTGCTGAAAGGTCACATTCACAATAACTACACAAATTTCATTGTCCTGGATAGAACACAAAACTAATTCTTACAGATGTTTTTGGCTCATCAAAAGGAGCAACAACAAAAAAATCAACCCACAACATCTGAGGAAACAACATTTTTGCACACAGTTAAGCCAAAAGAGAAGCAAAGTAAGATAGGTTATTTTCTCTCATGTTATTATGTTGCATCGGTTGTTGTGTTAAGTCTGATTACACAGTTGTGGGTTATGTCTTTACATAAACCATAGATTGTTGTTAGAATTTATACTATATGTCTGTGTTTCCCAACCTGTGGCACAGTATTCCAGGTGGCATGCAAGCACCTTTGATTGTTACAGATTTAGTCCATGTTGTATTATTAAAATATTGATAAAACAGACACAGTGTATCAAAAGAGGTCACAATACCAACGGTGAAAATCTTTAATATTCTTGTCTTAAACAATACTGTAAAGTGCTACATCATCGCAATTGCTAACTAAGTGATTGCAGAAGTAAGAATTTATGTTGATGTTTACAACTAAACATGATGAATCCACGGATGTCGCCAACTGCATTGAACAACTTGTGTGCATCAGCTCCTCTTAACATGTCAATGTATTTGGCCTGATCTCGGATGCACAATGGTCAAGTCTAAATTAAAGCCAAATTAAAAAAAAATATGAAAGTGGATACTGTGATCAATTCAACGAAGAAATAATCTGTATGACTAAACTAACTAACAGCTGAGCTTTTGCATACCTTAAATTGGTCACTGAATGTTGTGGCTACATTTTCAATCCTTCTCAGTCTATCCACTTGACCTATCAGGACTTGGGAACAAGAAAAGCTTGTTGATATTCAGGCTGACAATCCTGCAAAAGCAATGCTCAAGAATGTTTTCCAATAATTTATACTCTGTTAATACCCCAGTTACTCGCATTCCCACTACGTAGAGGAGTGAGCACAGGTTTTTTGTCATTTTATATATATAATCAAAGAGTAGGAGCTGCCTTTGTTTTCTTAAACATGTTTGCCGGTATGTAATGATAAAAAATGAATAGAATTTACAGGGAGCAAAGAAATCCAAACTCAGCATTAAATTGAACTGTGTTCATTGTTACACTAAGAAAATCAAACATATCTTATCTTTTTTACTTTCATTACTTTCAATGGAACTTGGTGGTATGCAGTGATGTTGTGTTACCTAAAAGTGGTACATGGTTTTAAAAAGGTTGGGAAACACTGCTCTGTACTGAAAGTTTAAATAGGTTAAATATTTGGTTGCAACACCCAATACCACTTTCTCTTGTTATGCAGTATACATGCGTCGATGATAAGACACAAAAACATAAATTGTGGGTGAACTGATGTGACTAATTGGAAAACCTCCTGTTTGGAGATGCTTCACATGGCACTGATGATAGCAGTGTTTTTTTTATATTGTACCGAATTGATTTTCATGTGGCTCAGAGCTGTAAATAAATAGTGTAATATAATCTTCACATAATAGCTGAAACAAGTAACTGCAGACAAATACAATTTTGAAAGTATTACAGAATTACATACAAGTGAAATGTTAATTTTTTGGTTTCCAGGTGCTATTGCATCAAATGCTGTTAAAAAACATCTGCAGAAATTTGTTATTGACCGTCAGAAAGTTAAAGGCATTGATTCATTCAGCAACATCATGCACGACAGGTGGGTATACTGAAAAAAAATCCACCTTGAGGGTAAAATTTGTTAATGTTAATAAATTATGTGTGTAGCTGTACTTTAAACTTTTGCACTTAAAAATGTAAAATTTAAAGATTTCCAACAAGGTGACTTAACACTTACCAATAACATCATTAAGTATGAACAAGAAGTAATGCCATGCTTTCGCATAGCAAGGCAGGATCGCCACACTGCGCAGGCCCTTTATATTTGGCGATCACAGCTCTAATATTCACTATTTTCACAAATACACTATTTGTTCATATTTACGTTATATTTGGTCTATCTACCAGAACGGAACATATTACACAATCTGTTCCAGGATTTTCGTGTGCAAGGGCACATCCTAACTTCTTAAAGAGTTATTCTACTCTATACTTTGTTTATTGATCATCAGATCAAGAGATAAAACCTATCTTGTAATTTAATGTAACAATAGAATGATTTTGAATGTTGTTTAGTAGTGGATGACTGGTTAATCAAAACATACCTATGCATTCAATATAAGTATGTAGGTTACACACTTATTGTTCTGACCTATATAGCTTATTATAGGTCACATGCGCACCGATGGTCGCCTTCATTTGATGGCAACGTTGATCATGGTAAAACTCCAGCTGTTGCGGGCATCACCATGAATAAATTTGATGATTTTCCTTTGAGAAAAACAGGTAATTTTTTTTTTGTTTTTGTACAACAGAAAACCAACTCAAAAGTATACGAAGCATATATCTAGTTTAAGTAAATGTTAGACATCTTTAAAAAATATGTACAAAACCTTGCATTTATATTTATGTATTGGGTGATTTTTTGCTAGTGGTCTCCAAAGTAATGTGAAATATTAGATTGGTGAAATGTTGCAATAATATTAATTCCTAAAATATGCTTCTCAAGACTTGGCTTGAACAATCATATCATTAAACATACTTGATTGATTTCAAACAATATGTGGATAAAAAAAAAATACTTTGCTTTTCAGCTTCGGAACCTAACCTCAAGGTGAAATCCCGCCTAAAGCAAAAGTTATCTTCTGACCAAAGATGTTCACCTTTGCCTATTAGAAGAAGTGAAATAAAAACCGACCTAGCCAATCGAATAAAACAGAAGTTATCATTGGAAAAAGGTGAGACACTAAGGACCCACATTAAAATTTAACCTGTTGAAGCAATTTAACCTTCCACATTAAAATTTACCTTTTCAAGGGCTGCCGAAGCAAATATCCAACTGTAGGGTCCAAAATAATGTCCAGCTGGAGGGCAACCAATTGTGACCTGATCGGCCAGACCAATCATAAACTTACATAAAATCACAAATGAGTGAGCACTTGATCTCAATGTGTTTTCGCCCTTTGGTCATTTAATCAAGGGATTACTGAAAGCATAGACTAATCCAGGATTTTTTAAAGAGGGTGTTGAAATTTTTTGGGAATTCCCCTATTTTCCGTTGTAATTTAAGGTTAATTGTGGTCCAACATTACAAAATACAAATGCCCTATTGTGACTTGTGCCATGGCATAACGTTATATGGAACACTAAAGTTTTGGCGGTAAACTCCAAGGCCATTGCCAATTTCAAGAACATTTTGTCAGAGAGTGTAGTAAACTAAAAAGAATGTGAAGGTCGAAATATCTAGCAAATTGATTTTATGCCATGTTGTCGAGGTATGATGTTTGGAATTTTGCCTTTGTGTAAAGCAGTGGTTCCCAAAGTGGGCGTCAATTGTATGGGGGGTGCTGGAGACTGAATGGGCAATTGAAAGGCGCTTGGTGACATGGCAAAAAGTCAGTGTTTCCCAACCGCTGGTACATTTACCACTAGTGGTATGCGACCGCATTCCAGGTGGTACGCGAGCACCTTTCCGTAATTATTTTAGCTCTTACTTGGTGGAACGTGCGTTCAGCGCTCTTTTAGCTGGAAAAAGAAATCGACTTGAGGAGACTTACAATTGTTTTTGTCCAACATGAAACCTGATATTGAGAAATTGGTGCCTTTCACCACCCTTACCCATCGCATTAATTGACAAGCAACAAATAAATTTGTTGTGTTTTTTGTCTGTTCTGTTGGGCGTTGTTAAATGACAAAGGTGTTTTGGGGGCGGTACAGAAAAAAAGTTTTAGAAACACTGGTGTAAAGAGTAGTTGTCAGAAGGATACCTACCAAATTTTACTAAATTTGTTGCTATTCTGTAGTAAATGTTCTATATGCACATCAAAACTTTCATGGTGCTTAATTATTGCAGTGCTGGAAAAGCCTCTTCTACCAATATAGTTACTACTACGTGTTTCCTGCTGAAAAAGCTTTTGTTTTGATTTTGCTACTTTGGATTCCTAAAAACATTTTTCTTGTTTCAAATTGCTGACGTATGAAAATAAATATATTGATGTCATTTATTGTCGGGAGGAATAATTTTTTTTGTAAATAAAAACCTGACGCTGTGTCTCAGGCATATCGGTGCTTTGAGTTTAAACAAGCGATAAAATTTAAGAAAATATCATTTTTTAAGGGTTACATCATGGCTGAGTCTACTATACGAAGGATACATTTAATTAACATATTGCTTGAAATATATATAATTTCTTTTGAGTGGTCAGATCGTTGCGAATGAACTAAAACGAGCAAATGGTATAAATTATTTTTGTGAGTGGTCAGTTTTTTTCTGTCTTCATTAAAATCTTTCATAATATTAATAACCACACAAATATTTTATTCTGGTATGAATGAATGCTTTTATTGAAGAAACAACTATGTACGAAATAAGATTATCAATATTACAGGTGCTAAATATGAAGATACTAACACATATTTCTATTGTGTACTGCAATTAAAACATAGCAAGTGATAGGTGCTGGAACAAGCATGAAACACTGGCATGCAACACATTATTATTGATGTAATTTAGGAAATGTACAATACTCTGTTGTTTGGGATTACAAAGCTCAACCAAGTGGCAGATAAGATGTCACAGGGAAATTCGCCTTAAGTCAACATGAGAAAGGGCTTGTAGTCTCATTGTCAGAAGGTCAACCATCATCTGCCTTCCCAGGCACGCTGTCACAGTGACGACTATGTAATGTGTTTCATGCCAGTATGGCTGATTTCAGCATGATGTTGCATGGTGACGAGATCAGTGATTCAATGGTTGAATGGTAAAATTACAAGATGTTGTACTTCCACTTTGGAAATCCACAGGACCTCGGCTAGGTCTTCCTCCAACTCTCAGAATGCCATCAATGTAGGGGGGGTTAGCTTGCCAAGAGCCCCTTCTTTTATTGGTAGATGGGTTATTTTAAGTTTTCACCAGAACGCAATCACGACAGAAAATGATTGACTCTGCACGTAATTTAACAAAGCCAACTTGGCTGTTTTTAACGCTTGCACAGTCATTGACCCGAGAGCTATATTATCCCATTTATGCTTAACTTTAGACAGAAGCAAAGACATTGCAGTATCCATCCAACCACAACCTTCAGTCCATCCCAGGATGAATATCTGTCAATCATCCTGGCGACTCCTACATCACAGCAAATCGTCATAGTCCCTGAAGCCAGAAATTCAATCAGAAGCAGCAATAAATCAGGAAACAGAGACTGTGCATTCTCCTCCTCCCAAAGAAAATGTGGGCCTTTTGACCACCTACTGGACAAAAATTTGTAAAACTAGCATGCCCTACGAAGCTTGATCTGCCAGATTCAGCGTTGTTTATAGTTCCACAAGGCTTGAACTGTCTTCAATCTTGGCTTGTCGATTTGCATCAAACAAAGAAAAACGTTTGTTAGAGTTGCAGATACCCTGTAGTACAGTGGTAGAATCCAGCCAAAACACAGACTTGCCAATTGATCCAGCTTTATGGCCAGGATTATTGTCATTAGCCCCAGTCAAGGGATTGAACATGTTTTAAGTAGCACAACATACACCTTTCTGAAAATAAAGGCACAGTAAATATTTCCTGACATGTCAATTATCCACGGGTAAGTCACAGCACCGTGCACTGTTGGTGATGCTTCTGAAAATGATGCAGTTCTCTTTCGATTACCTTGCCAAATCCAGGCGGCTACACACCTTTGAACCGCCATCTCCTTTAACAGCAGCCACTCTACCAATAAAATTCATATTTTTATATCTTCCTTCGAAAATACATCATCCCATTTAAGTCTTTGCCTGCATAAATCCCTCTTCATCGTCTTCGCAACAATATCACCGAGCCACAATTTTAAGAGGGTCATATAAAGAACTGACCATCAGTTTTTTTCTCCTAATGAAAGACTTTGGTTGTCTGACACTGACGTCAGACCTAAAATTGACCAAATACATGTCCCATTGTACACCAAGAAATATCATGCTGCATTACAGTTTTCATAAACTTTGCATACTCTTCTTCAGGGAATTGAAACAATGACGTGTTCACTGCTGCTAAACCACCTGTTTGTTGACTAGGAAGATGTGCAAGTTGTGTAGACAGAAGTGCATTCCACCGGGTTAGCTGCATCACGAATGCCACAGGGCAGCTAAATGTACCTCATGGACCCATGAGCAACCCGATCGTCGAATTCAGCTTCATATTTTTTTGACTCTTGCAAGATCTTTAGCCAAGTCGGGATATGCTGCATAGGCATGAACTGCACCAATATCAAACACCTGTGATGTTGTGATGGTCCTTCATGAGACACTCAGCGATGAGGTATTGTGCACTCAGTGGTCGTCGACATTCAGCAACCATCTTGAGAGTTGTTGGCTGAGGGACGGGTTGGCTCATGTAGAAACCTTGAAACTGCAGTTGAAACGATTATGTAACATCCAAAGGTGTCGATTTAGGGGTACAAACAAACAGTGATGTATTGTCACCCCTGTGATTCGTTTAAGTTAAAAATTATTGTCAAGAAAATCACACACTTTATATTTATACTACGCGTTAAGTTAGTATAAATATAATGTTATCACCATTACAATCATGACAAACACAAGTGTCTTGTGGATTGTTACGCAGCGCAGCAATTGTTGTAGCATAATGGTAAGTATCGACATTGTTGCATAATAGATTTGTTTGTTACTTCATTTCAAGTACTAAATTTGCAATAGACCGAGTGAAACAAAAATGTGCCGCTTTCAGTAAGATGGTTTGTAATTACAGTGTTTAAAATTTAGTGCTATGATAACAAAAAACTAACACGAAAGGGAATTTGCTTTGTTTCCTATGTTTAGAGCGATACGACTGAGGAAATATTTTGTACGTTTTTTTAAAACCTGGAAAAGTAACATCCTATGAAGACACACCAGTTATAGTGCCGAACGTCACATAAGGATATTCCCACAAAGAAACGTTACCCCAGTCTGCCTTCATTATTGGACAAAAGTTAAATTGAATTATCTTTAATCAACGAAGACAGGCACTTGAACAAGGTTTTAACTATTGGGGAACCAGCATGAATTTCACATTAGCTCAATGTCATCAAAGCAGTGCACACCAGTGTACTTTCTGTATAAAATAACTTGAGATAAAAAGCAACACCCACATTTATTGAACAGACACATTATATTCAACATTGGCCCTTGTTACGACATACTATTTTTGGGATTTACCAAGCTCATCTGAGGGGCAGATAAGATGTATCAGGGAATATTGTAGAAATTTCATAGGTAGTATCCGTAGGTTTTCATCAAACTTTCGTTCTGTACATATCTTATTTACTGCAAAAGGTATCCTCATTCATTTATACCAACAAATTAATTAAAATTATTTTGTGAACCCAACCTTTGGTTCTTTATTTGCTTAGTGGGAAACCATATCGCTCACCAACAGAATGGCAGCGTAAATGCTTTTCAACCATTGTTGTTTTTTTTAAGAGGAAGGACAACATTCCTTGTTAATTAACAACACGCAAATAAACAAAAAGTGAAGTTTAGCAAAAACAATGGCCCAAAATAACCTAAAAGTTGAACCGAAATTTCAGATTGAAATATGTGATTTTGTTCTGTAATCATGTTTTAATAGAGTTTCTGAATATAGATCTATGAAACTGATTAAAATGAATAGCACAATTTCAAAGAAAATGCAAGAATATGAAAGACCATTGAACAGTCTTAGTATTTGTAAATTGTTTTGCAGGTGAAAATACTTTAGATGTTGGATCCCCATGCGATTTTCTACAACATAGTCAAAAAGGTTCCTCATATTTAGTGGTAAGATAGTTTGCAGTGAGCTTGCTATATATACATGTATAATTTTTTATCAACAATATGATCTATCTCAAGTGACCCTATTGTGTTTTATGATTTGACAAATTTCGAACTGCCAGTAATTCTAAAGACAAAACAGAAATTGTAGTAAACATTCGCACGCTGCATTCACGCGGCAATGACCGCTTATGAAACAATCGTTTATCACGCCGTTGGTCAATAACTCGTCAACAACACCATTTTCGAAAACGCGACCTTGTAAGTTTATTCATTTCTGCTACAATTTCCATACAGAAGCTGCGCGCTGTAAGATTTATAATTTGTTTGGCAAGATTGCTCCAAAATTTATGTAGCTAAACGAGTATTTTGTATTTCGTCTGTTTTTAATGTATTTCGCAAATATTTATCTACCGCTGAAACATCGATGTATATTTAGTGGTGCAATACCACGTCTTAGACCATTGCAGATTTGTTTCACGATCCCAAAGAAAAAAAAAAACGATACTCATCGAAAAAAATACTTGACACTCATCGACGATACAGATACAATCGCATTGTTTTGTAACATAGGGTTTGTTTTTGCGTTTTTCATTAAACTGGACAAGTGCACATGTACAAATGCAAGCAACTATAAAGTCGTGTTTCTCGGAAGTTGTATGATATTCTGTTAACTACAGTAACGTGCTACATGTTTTTTAAAGCTGAATTTACATGCCGTGAATGTCCGAAAAAATTGTAACTGCATCTAACAACTTAAAGGAACCGAAACTGAACACCACCCTAATAATTTTTCTAGATCCGCTACTGCTGTGTTATGATCTTAGTCATTTGTTTACTTGAAAAATAATTTAAGTAATGAAAATCTAGCCATCAGCAAAATAAGCAATTGATTTGTTTAACAATCAACAAGAAAATAATTACTTTACTGAAATTAATTTAAAAATACCCAAATAAAATCAATTGCTTCTTTTGCTGATGGCTAGATTTTACTTAAAATAAGGTTGTCCTCAAATTATGTTGTTGTCCATTTTGTATGTTTAACTATATGCAAGGACTGTGTTGTAAGTATTTTATTTAATGCTGTTTTTTTTTATTGCTAATATTATTAAGGTTGAATCTACTGAACTACATGAGGACAATGTCTGTGACTTGTATTCTTCACCATCTCTTCCAAATATATCTTTGGCTCTTTCCCAAAAACAACCTGTATGTATGCACAATTTGGGAAGTGCAAACAAAAAACTTTTTCATTGTTCTTATTGTAGGATGCTTTAATATTTTCCCACCCCAGCGATGATTTAAACTGCTTTATTGGTCGAACGTTATCACATCCCTCCAGTGCAGGACATGTTTCACCCAAGCTGGATCATTGGTTTTTTCAACAAGGTGAATCTAGCAGTGTAACAACATTTGTGTCCAACCTAGCCTGTTTTTGTGACATGGTGTGTTACATCCCTAAATATTTTTAAAATACTAAAGAAAAATGTATCAGTGAGTCGAACCTAAACGGAACCTGAACCCTTAAACTGGCTTGAGCAATATATTTTTAAGAACCAGCGATGAATCTGAACCAGTAACTTGTAATCGGAAAAAAACAAACTGGATAATTCGAAATACTAAATCTCTTTAGAACTAATATGTCTTTATGTTGCTTTCACCTGAACTGTCAAATATTTCGTTTGTAACATCACAATACAGTTGATATCATAAATTTACATATTGGTTGCAAAATTCAAACGTGACGTTTATATTTTTGCTGTAGCAATACAATTTTATTCTGATGTCGTTTTTTTATGCGTTAAATTTGCCAGTGTATGCTTTGTATAATCATATTTTTTAGCATATATTTCAATGACTACGTGTAATTCTAAATATCGTTGATAAAAAGTCAATAATCGAAAGCTTCTGCAAGTTTTAAATATTGACTTCCTGTCAGAATAAACTGGTGTCGCTGGCAGTAATGACAATGCTCAGTAGAGGGATAGATTCTGGCAAAATTGTAGAACCAGTGGTTGTTAAAATTTAAGTAAAACACAATCAATGTAAGATTCATGGTCAATATTTTGATTCGGTATCGATATTTGGATTCGCCTGAATTCCAAAAAACACTTATTATTCGACCAAATATTCAAATTTGGTCCGGCGCATCCCAACATTGTAACAGTTGTGATTGGCTTTGTCAAATCAGCATTGCCTGAAGACATGCCAACTGCCACACTATTTTACCCAGTTTCTGCATCCAGATATTGTGCCATATTCCTCATTCTTAAGCTTTTATAAATGAAAATGCACTTAGTACAATTGTCGATATACCAATATAAGCAACAACAACATACCAACTTTTTTGGTCCAAAACAACAAATTGAATTTTCAGTGAAATATAACACACTTTATCAATAAAATAACCCAGCTGCAAACATAAATAGCTTAAAGTAAACCTGTCAAAATATATCACATTACATTTACAGAGCCTAAACAAGACCATAAAACGTGGCCAGTGTACTTTTTGCAAGCACAGGCATTGTTATGTCACCTGCCACATGTGACAAAGCATTAAGGGAACCACACAGACAACTTTAAATGTGTTGCTGTAATAGACGTATTTGCTTAATTAGGAAGTACATCAACCTTTCTCGCACAAATTTGAGGATCCTGAACTGAATAGTGAAAACTTTTAAAATACCAACCCAACTAAATTCATATACCTCTATATATTTTTTACATGAACATGCCGTAGAACTCTGTTAAACTTGATTTAGTTTGTCTGGAATAGGCAAAGGATTCTGGATTATACAAAAACATGTGTTTCATTCCTGACAGTAGAAATCACCTGAATTAAACGCACCTAAAACATCATTGTAACCTGAAGATTCCCAAAAAGCTTTTATGTTTCTAACCTTAATCATTGGTTCCTTACTCTATGTTACATTTTTGTAGTATAACCACAATTATCCAAGAATCTGATTATAAGTAGTTGTTATAAATGCAAGGTTGGTGTACAAATGTAAGGTTGAAGCAGGAAAATCTTACCAAATCTTAATTATGAAATGCAAAAATGTCAAATCATATCATGTGAATACTAAACATAGATAGATCACTAATCGTGTACTAGACAGGCATTCTAAAAACTTGTGCCCCCTTGCCAAACTTACACGATCCCTCCCACGGGTTTAATACTCCTGTTCTTTGCCATCAAAAGTTTAAACAACCATCATAGCAGACAACTCAAAGTTTTGTGTTAAACACAAAAATGAATTAAAACCTACTTATTATTTGTTCACACCAACGAGTCAGATACAAAATAAGTACACAACACTGAACCTCCACTGTGATTTAAAGTCAAGTGGTAATTTATAAAAAGAATCGAATTCATTTTTGTTTTGTTTTTCCAGGAGGGGACAATGGAATTCCAAGTAGAACATCTCTCCCACCAGGCCCAATCAGGCCTCACCAACTTGCAAGACGACACAAGACGTTGAGTCGCACACGTTCTGCTCCTACAGCATCATCCCAACTTCAACAACACATTTTACAGGTTATTTGCTAAATTTATGATTTAAATAACTAAATGTTTCTTAATTTGAAATGGGCAAGTATTAACACCAAAGCAATATTGATGATGTTGGAGGTATAGATAAACGTTATTGCAGTCAGACACAACATATTAGTTTCATTATTAAAGTGCATGTGACAAGACAAATAAAAAAAATAAACTACGAAATGGTCGTTACTTTTGACAACTTTTGGCGAAAAAGGTAGCTTTATATGACCACAGATTTTCAAGATACAGCTGATCAAAGAATGTTTAAACTGCTTCAAACAAAATTGTGATACCATTGAAAGGTGCTTCAGTCCTGCAAGAGCTGCCAGCGAGACTTATGTGTAGGAATAGAAAACATTGTAAAACCGATTTTTTTAATAGTTATTTTATCAAACAGGAGCACCACCAGTGAACAAGTGCAACAAACGGATATTTATTGTCTATTTAAACTGTAGACAGAGAGCCGCTGTTAAAACCTATTACGTCTTATGTAGTTTTGTCATAACAAAACAGTTACTAGGAGTTCACTATAACTACAAATGTTACATAGAATCATCAGGTGAGGTTAAAGTTATGACATCACCCCAAAAGTGATGCCATGTCATGTTTCTGAGCGAAGAAACACACCATCCTCTTGTTGTTGCTGCTGTACCTTTTGGTTTGTGACGTCACAGTGACATATTTTTGTACAGGTTTTACAGCTTGCGTGGTCTTTGTGGTAAAGTAATTTAGGGGTATTTCAAGTCAAAAAAACAAAAAAATTAAACTTTACATAAAACTTTTACTTTGTTATTATACACCTAAAATAATAAAATGAAAGTGGTTGTGAGCTTAAATGCCCTGACATAGAAGCATTATAGCAGGCCTGCCACATCACTTTTTTACCATTGCTCATCAAAAAAAAAGTCAATTGCTTATTCAAAAATATTTCATTTTAAATCTGCTCATTCTAGCCATATTAACTTTTAAATTTGCACTGTACTAGAAACGCTAACAATAATGGAAATTAAGGTCTGAGATTTCTGACATAAATTAAAACAATTAAAAATAAGAGGTTATAATCAGTCGCTTTTTGCATGAACTGTTGCCAAACTGGTATGCATTTATGCCAAATTTGAAAAAGTGTTTTTTTTTAAAAACATTTGTTTTTTAAAAGTTTTTAAATAATAGTGTAATAGAAACAACTTTTTGGTGGCAAATATACTTGACCCAAACTCTTTATGCTGCGGGCTACTTAACTCTTTTGCCACCCACCCAGAATCAGGGGAATTTACTCTTTGGTGCTGGACATTTTTATTAAAGGATTTGCCACAACCACTCAGATGATTGGCCACATTAAGATTTTTATATAACTGCCAGGCAGCAATCTGTCACACAAGCATGCAAAAAACACTAAAACGTATATGTGTGGCTCAGCATCGAAAGTGTTGAAACAAACCCACAAACCGCATGGTCTGGCTTGTATTAAAGCCACACTGATCAGTCAGCTACACACAGTGAGTCTGTTTTACATGGACAGATCAAATTTAGTCTGATCCGGATCAAAATTTTGTGCCTTAATCTGCACTCATTTACATAGTGCTTTGATCTGGTATGTTGCAAGGCAACTACTGGTGGTATTTATGTTTTTGCATTAAGATTAAGACTGTATATAAGCCGTCTGTACCAAACTACGGACTAAAACATGATCATATTCGAATGTATTTACGTGAAATTTACATATTGAATAGTGGCTACTAGCTTGAGATTGGCGCTGGCTGTTGTTGATAAAAGGCAACACAGCTCTAACTTTACATGTGTACATTAAACAGTTTGTTTGTGAAGGTTAAATACAGAACTATGGACTTCCAAGCTTAGTTTTTGTAATTTTTTACAAACTAGTCTTTACGAAAAATAATTTTTTTGTGCTGTTTTCAAACACTTGGCTTACAAAATGGACAAAAAAGAGGCAGAAATGAATGACTTACTTCATATTATTCTGGATCACTGATAAAATGTTATAATATTTAATGCAAAACTTTTTTTGTAATTTAAAATGTTATAATGCTGCAGTTTTTAAATTTTGGGATATTAATTTCTTTCAAGATTTTCAATGGTGCCACTGCTTATGTTAGGATGATACCAAGCATTTTGATAGGACAGTTTTTTTCCATGAGTTCACAAAAGGGCCAGATGCTTTTCAATTTATATATTCAGGTTTTCATTGAAATGCTTCCACTATACCTGCATACATTTTTATACATAAGGTTCACAGGCTTCGCAGCCAAGGCATTGCAGCCAAGCTGGATTGGCTATTTTTCCTGACAAGTCAGAGTAAGATTGTTGTACAGAATGCCTGACCTTTCAATACAGTTATCTCATTTTTTGCTATAATTTGCATTGTAAAAATATAGTGGAAATGCCAACAGTTTTTAAGTGTTGTTGCATCGCATGCATCTAAGTCAAGTTGCAATGAACATATGTTATGTTTACCATATGTTTAAAAGCCAGGTTCCTACTGCAAAAAAAGCTACTTTCTGAGACTTACAATATAGCTGTTGGTAAATGAAAAACACTTTGGGCATTTACCTGCATTTCTTTATCACCCCTTGCTTCTACTTGGCTTGTCAGCTGACCTCGAAGGTTCGTCAGCATAAATGAACATTTTTCAACAAGTTCAACTTTTTTGTGTGATCTCTTATTTCACCCAAAGTGTTCCACAATGTGCAGAAACACAATTTGCACAAACCTGATCTACCTCATTTTGGCAGATTAACTTAATCCGGCATTTGATGCAAATTCGAGGGAGGCGGATCAAATTTTAGCACAAATTAGTGGATTAACGCACCAATTCACATGGACTCTAAATTTTTAATAAACATGTTAACTGTGTTATATAATAATGCCACCCTTTGGGATCATATATGTTCATTGAAATATACAGCAGACATATGTCTAAGTCTTACCACAATAAAATAACACATATTTCCATTTGAATGAGAGTTGTTTGTTTCAACAGCGGAAGCAACAACGAATGTTGCAACAACAGCAAGAGAATCTGAGGAAAATTCAGTCTTTAGCAAAAACAGATAATTCAAAATTTTCTCATTGTACAGAAGACAAACAAAGGTATTGCAAACAAGAATTTATTTCAAGCTACTTACCTTTACTGCATTATTGATGTGTTTTCTCAGGATACTCCTTTTATCTGAGCCTAACTTTACAGTTTAATTTGTTGAAATTAGTTAAGATGTCTGTCCATTTTGACATGAAACTCTATTTGTCATTAATAATGTTGCTTTAAGCATGACTGATATTTTTCATAGAATTAATCAAGGAAGTCATATGAAGTTGAACACAACTGATGCTTCACCCTTAAATTTACTTTCGACTTTGCCTTCATCAGACTTAATTGAGTCCAATAATCAGCCTACAATATCACTTGAATTACATCAATTGGTAAGTAAACAAAAACAGTTACTTTGGAATGGCCATGATCACACTTAATTTAAATAAGGCTTTACTGGCAAGAAACATACAACAGAGTGGTAAACTGAGTTAAGATGGCCCCCTCCGGTAAGATGGTCGCTTGAAACATTTTGTTGATTAATTAAATAAATAACGCCACCTTAAGCACGAAATTCCACCATATTGTATACATTGTTCCACATACACTACAATTAAAACATAACCCCAAGGTGGTATATTTTAAGAATGTTATATCAGGGATTGTAGTGAACTAAAAAAGGGTAAACCAATTTCTTTTTTTTAATCCTTGTCAGTTTTTTTTATGCCATGCTGTTCATGTAAGATGGCCCCCTTTTTTGGAAGTTTGCTTTTTGCAGGGTAGTTGAATGATTAGTGAAATATACTTCCTAAACCCAATTTATTTATAGTCTATAGTAAATGTTCTATTTGCACATTAGAACTTACTAAGCCTTAATTTCAGCTGTTATACTGCAGTGCACGGAGAGCTTCATGCATCAATGTAGTTACTACACTTTGTTAAAATTCGCGAAAGCTCGTGTCAGTTATAATATAAAAGTCAGTCGTCTCAAAGAGTGCCAAATCAGTACAATTCAGTTGTAGACATAAGAATGATACGGCACATTTCATAATACAATATATTAGTATTGAAAACGTTTTTGATTTATTTTGTGTTCCACAAAAATTGTTTCCAAATGTATTGATGTTATATATTCACTGACTGGCGACTGCATATGTACATCACTTTTTGCAGAACATAAATTACAAAAAGGCCCATTGTTTGTGTCAGGTAGGTCTTTATTTATAAATAGATACACAAATTTGGTCAAGTCATTTATTTAATTGTTCGAAACACGATATTTCAGATTGTAGTCGGCAAGTTTATTGCAAGCAATGGAAAAATCGGTTTCGTTTACATAAACATTATCCGTTTCTGCAAACCGAAAAGAACAAATAAACACAGAAAGCTATACTTAAATTCATAATCTAAGCTAATCAGTAAATAAATAACTATAATATAACTGAAACTGAAAGCACAATGTCCAATACTTCTGTGTCTCCTAACATACAAGCTGCACTGCAACACATGTTTCCAACTTAAAGCATGGGGCGAATTACTGACTATAGATTTAAATAAAATGTAACTGGAACATCATTGTTTTGTGTGCAAATGCAAGGTTAAAGCAGAAAAATCTTACCAGATCAGGTGTTTGACATGCACTGAGAGCAACTTTTATCATGAAGTTAAGATGATCAATCATTTGTACCATCTAAATTAATATAAATAAAGTTTTTGATCAATTGAGTTCTATTGTACTGGGTTTGTTGTGTCAGTGATAAAGCTCTTTGTTAAAATATTTGGTGCTCTATTCTGAAGGAATTTAAGTGGATGTAGATGTATTATCTTTGAAGTAAGGCATATAATTAAGCTACCAATGATGGGTTTTCCTTTGTTATTCCTTTCTCGTTTGAATTCTTTTAGAAATCTAGTTTATGCATAATTTTTTATTTTCTTGCTAGCATTAACTTTACTATTCTTCAAGCGTGAAGCTGTTGTGTGAGAAATATATAATATTGATATCACTTAATTTTGGGTTGAAATGTTTAAGATACTGATTATTGTTTCTATATTTCCCAACCTTATTAAAATCTAAACTTTGTAAAATCTTGCTTCTGCATCATTTAAAGAAAACACTAAAAAGTTTTAGCAAATAACTTTCTCTGGGCTTATATTTGCTTGGTTGGCCAAATTCATGTTTTTGTAGTAATTTTAATTTTTTTTTAAATACAGGAAAGTAAACTTAGTCACAGTGGAAAACCTATCAGCCGTTCAATTACTCACCGACCACTTATGAGAACACAAAGTTCACCCGCCTCATCATTTTTGAAGAAACTTAATGTAAAAAAGGTACAAACAAAATACTTTTCCTTAACACAATTTTACCTTAAAGTTGGTTCTCTTAATTGCCCTTTATTGTAGTGTATATTTCAAAATATTATTTCATTTCTTTAATTTGTGGAGCTTTGTTAATGGTTGCATCAAATTCTAAAAAATAGTTTGTTGTGCGAAGCAACTTTCATGAAAAATTATATTTTGTAGCAGTTAATGGTGTTTATTTTGGTACAAGCACTACTTTCCTAATCTACAATATTTAAGAATTCAATGGTACATTAAAGCGCAAATACTCTTAAACTAAGCAGCCCTAAGCACAAAGACATGTTTGACCACTCAGGAAGTCTGTGCCATACATACTTCAGATGCTATAGTTTTAAAAATATTGGCAAATTTAGGCACCCTGCATTATTTAGGTGAACATGAAAAAAACATGGTTCAGGGATTGTGAAATAATAATAATTACATTGTATGTGATACATGTTTTGTAAACAGAAAACTGTAACCTTTCCTGGAAAGCATCAACAATTGCTATTGTTTGGTCACTGTGTGCCATTGTTCCTTGTAAGTTGGTCTTCATAGATAGCTACAGCACATGTGATTTTTTCACTATACTTTTTTATCACATTTATTGGTACGTATTGAAGTTTGATGGCGGTATCAGCAAAAATTAATAACCAGCGCAAATTAGCTAAACGCAGTTATACACTTTTAACTGCAGGCCTCGCGTTTGACATTTTCAAAAAGTTGTACACTTTAAAGTTGCAGCAGCTTGGTTTTCGTAAGTTTTGAAAAATTGTCAAGAAAGATAGGAGAATATTTAGTGACTGATGTCAATAGTGTAACTCAATGTCTGATTTGTCAGCAAACAATAGCTATCTTAAAGAAGTATAATGTGCGTTGGCACTTCTTACCACAGGTTAAACCCAAGTGAGTGAAAGAATACAAATATTGGATGTTCATGCTACTGAATTAGTTTGATGTGCGCTTTCAGGAGTTTAAGATACCTAGGTCACAGTTTGAGCTTTTTCAATGTCATTCAGTGTTGAAATGGACAATGTGGTAATGAAATTGAGGGAACTTCAATGTGATACCATCTAGAAACAAAAATATATAGAACTAAAAATTTTACAAATTTCTTGAAAGGAAAGGTTACCTGAGTTACTGTCTGCTAAGTAGCAAGAATTTTTGCAATGTGTAGAAGGACATTTTTCTCTCCATGAAAGCTAATAAGTCTGTGGCAGGATCAAGGCTTACTTTATGGACAATTGGCATCTTCAAAGTTTGAGCCAAATATTGAAATTCTTGTAGAAATGGTAGAGATACAATTCCTTACGATCTATAAACCTATTGTGCATTGTATTTGTTGATATTTCTTCATTGCAGTAAAAGCATAGTTATCATAGAGCAGCTCTCAAGTTACTTTGTAAGTTTTAATTGTCCCTCTGAGAAGTTTGCGACCCATGGTATAGATGTTTTCAAATATTAGTGGAATTGATTGCATATATAGTATATATATATTGCTAGACTGGAATACAAGAGTTGGTGTAGTTGAAAACAGACATCCAAACCACATAAAAATTTTCCTAATGTTTACCAAAAAATTGCATTATGCTTTATTTACCATTGCTTCCAAACATTAAGCATCTGGGAATGAAATTGTTTTGAAAAAAGTTGATGAAAATGTTTTTCCAAGGGTCATGTTGATAAGCGAAAAGCCAAATTTTACCTTGAACAAAACAAAGAATATTGACTCTAAGATATATATTTTTAACATATGCAAATATGCACAGTAACAGCCATTCACCACAAATAGATCATTTTTTATTTGTTTGTCCTTTTCACTACTAAAACAAATGTTTAATCAAATCTTTTTTCGGAAATATATTCAAATCTTTTTTCAAGAGCAATATCAACGAAATCTAGTTAACACCATGAAAATCTATAAAACCACGGATTTGAGTTTACTGTAACAAGATACGTTTATGTGACATTCAGTGCAGACTTTGGACCCTCCCCCTCAAAAAAATCCTGGATATGCCTGTGCACTAATTGCATCTAATTTAAAGGCAATGTATAAATGCACTATAACAAGTACTATAAATTTTGCTGTATTGTACCAAAAATTCCAGCCTTTCACCAGCTTATATATGTCCTGAAGCAGTTGAATGCACTTAACAGTTTGTTAGTACAATATTACTCCACCTGACAAGACCAAGAGACTGAAGCAATGTAATCATAACTTATACAAATATAGGAACACTTTTGCTCATAATTCTGAGAATGAAGAGACTGATACTGTTGTTCTATTCAATGTTTAATGTTTTTTTTGCGTTTTATGCCATTTGTTGTGTACTATTGCGTTTTGCGTCACTTATTGCGCATTTTTCCGCCTCTAGTGATGTGTGGCAAAAAACAATTTGACGTCACCACCTGCGAGAGCCTTATCTGTAACGTCGGTCAGCTCAGCTCAGCTCAGCTCCATATAATGATGGAGCTACACCAACCGCGTCATTTAAACTGATGATGGCATAAGTTTTTGCCGAAACGTTTTTTCAAACATGACAATGTTAGCAACAGTATGGGCCAGTCTCTTTATTCTCAAAATTATACATAGTAACATATATTTTCGCAACACACCCTATTACCTTTTACATTTCCTGGCACTTTTTTTTATTTTAAACCAATCTACAATAACTTATTCACATTAATTTGCTATTTGAAGCCACAACACCTGAAGCAATGCCTCCATGATAGCTTAAAAGATGTACACCTTATCATGATACATTTCTGAAACTGTGCAGTTCAAGTCTGACGTTACTAGCAGAATCACTGTGTTTTTTAACTATGCCAAAATATACGCCAGTGTTTCCCCTTACAATATTTCAAACATCGCTTAGATTAGTTTTATGTGAGTAGGAATACAACAGTTTTGCTGTGTTCATAATGTTAGGTGTGCTTTGTGGTAATAGCATTACATCATAAAAAAATTAAATAATCCTTTCAAATATCTTGGAATCATACATTACTGTAACAATAACTTTAGGATTATCGATTTACGACTGGAATAGCATACAGTCCAGTTATGTTGGAACATGGGTGTGCGTGTGGTGATGACCACATAGAAAACTCAGCTCGTGTGGAAGCAATATGGAAAAGATTGCATGCATGCGGACATCTATCAGATTCAGGCAACTTTAATGGGACATGTGAATTTATTGAAGCAAGAAAAGCTACTACAGATGAATTGCAACTTGTACATACACAAGAACATACATTACGATATGGAACAACTTCTTTGGCTAGAAAAGAACTTGGTAAGAGATTTATAATGGTATTATTTGTTAAATAACTGTTAAAACCATTCAAATTATTCAGTGTTACCATCACCTTGCTTTTTACTGTTTAAATAAGCGACCAAAATCTTAGAACACGCAGTTAAAGTTTGACTAACTTTTTTAATTTAGCCAAGCAGAAAGCAAAATATTTTAGTGCACCATAATTCCTTAAAAAGAAACAATGAAGGCGTCTAGGCTTACTTGCAATATAGCAACATCATTGGCAAACCTTTTGCATATTTTGAATCACTGCTAGGCAAAACAAATTATAAGTAAAATGACAATGACTGACTAATCCCTTCTCAAAGCATTATTATTTGCTCACTGGTTATGCAAAACTATAAAAAAAAGTTTAGAATAAAAGAAGAATTGATACCTTTCACCTTAGATGCTGCAGTATTTTTGTTTTGTGTGCCAGGCACTGAGGCACTATATGAAATTTTGCGTTCACATTTCATGACAGCAACCATTTGAGATCAGAAAAAGAAAATCAGGCTTTAAAAGAAAGAAATTCTCTAGGGATCTGCAGACAGGCCAATTGCTGTAACATAAAAGGGTCTGAACAGTGCAGTCTTGATGACTTACACCTCGAAACAGTGTTTGCAGCTCCCAAAAAAACATACTGGTAAACATAATGCTCTATTGCTTGTAAAAGAAATTCTCTGGTTGAAGTGTTTCTGAATGACAGATTGGCATACTTAGCGGATATATGCTTTGCTTGAATGATTGTAAAAGTTTTCTTTAAGGTTAATGCACCAATGTGCTTATATTGCACAACAAAACTAATGCTTTTGAATATAAGTCAATGTATTGTAAAGGCTGGAGATAGTATAGTAATATTAATATGTTTTCTAGTTTGTTTTTGCCAACAAGAAAGACTTATTTGCTATTGTTGGTTGACACTTACAACTATCTCTTTTTCGTAATCATTTTATTTAAAATGCCAAACGTAGAAGGGAAACTTTTGGTTTGCTAATAATTTTATAAAGGTTTATGAGCTTGGACTTTGTAAGGGTTGGCTTGAAATAAATATATTGCCAGAAAAGATCTTAAAAAATTTCAGTAATTTTATGTTTTGCTACAGCCTTCCAAATTTCCCTATTATTTTCACATCATATGGCAAATATATTTTTGCAACATACACTATTAAAGTGGCTGTACATAGGATGCGTTGTGGCCCATTTTGGTCTGTATGTGCATACAAAAATTCTGTCCGAAACCTTCTGACAGCATCATTACACAGAATGTGTAACGTCCAAAACTTGCGAACCATGATAACATGTGTTAATGCAAGGTCATCCAACATCCAATTTTTATGTATGTACGCATGCGTTTTTCTTGCTGTCATAAATTGATATTCTTAAACCAAGTGTGTTTTGGAATGCTTAAACTGATTTGGCTAGCAAAGTGTTGTCACAAAAATAAACCTTTTTCAAAAATGCATAAAATACAATGTGTAACAATGCAAAATACAATGCAATAGTTAGTTAAATGATGTTTTTGAAAAAAAAGAGTATAGCTTGTAGCGATGTATTTCACATACTAGGTAACTCGGGAATAGTTTTTGTTTATTTGTAAGCATACTTTTATTGAAAAAAATAATCGTTATTGTTATTGCTACCATCTTTGGGACAAGATACCAAATGGTTTTGCAAACATGCAGTTTCAATTTTGTCAATACACAGATAACAATCAGTCAATATCCTAATGATACAAGGTTCATTATGTTTACATACATATTCAATCAGTCTGTTTTTGGGTGTGATTTGTGCATGTTAACACAATAAGCATACTGTGTACAGCCACCTTACAGTTTTGCCTGGCAAAGTGGCAGACAAGACAAGTGTTATTATTTTTTATTATTTATTGTTATTATTACATTGAACCATAATACAGTTATTTTCTCAAGCAAGCTGTATTAGATAATACATGTCATATGTTTTCTTTTTAATAATGTGGTACAAAGTAAGATAAAAGTCTGTGTGATGCAGATCTCTCCAGTAAGTTCATTGTACTTCCATGTGGTGGAGTTGGTGTGGACAACGGTATTGATATTGACACAGTTTGGAATGAACTTGCAACAATAAATGCAGGTGTGTGTTCTGTGTTGTATTCCAAGTACTATTTAAAAGTTAATGGTAGTGGCTTGTAGCCAAAAGTGGGGTGCTGCACTAGTAATGTCTTGTCTTTTTCAAAAAAAAAAACTATTGCCCTGTGCAAGTTACTGGGTTAATTTGTATATTGACATTCAAGTGCATTCTGCAAAAGAATTTACACAATCCTGTGGTGAACAGTTTCATCCACATGTTTTTGTGTTTTTTTTAAATCTAGGAGATGGTTACCAACTTATATATTTACAAGTATGTGGAGTGAATTAAAGTTAAAAAGACTTACATATTTATATTGAGTGGTATTAACAATATTAAGTGGGAGCAGTGGGTGCTGCAACTCCACAGTGCCCATGAACAAGCCTCCACTGGAAAGATGTTTATCACATTCATGTAAATGTTAGTTTTCTAGGTGAAAATCAATCGATTTTATCACAGGTGCATATATATGCTAAAAGTATTATAATTGTCTCGTTACAATTTGAATGAATAATTAGTTCCATCTATGTAGTCTGAAAAATTAAGGTGGAAAGCATTTTGGCACTTGAGAACAATGACAATATCAATTTTGTCTAAAATAAGCACCCAGTTTTTACAATTCTTGTGGGTGTCATATATAGAAACTTTTTAATGTCACACAAAATTATGACATAATAATAATTATTTTGCATTTGATCAAAATAAAGCATAATTTAATGTGTCACTTTTAATGGGGTTTTGCCTAAAACTGTTATTAAAACATATACATGAGGAAGCTTAAAAGCTTCTGGTTTAGTACTGTTTAAAGGGATTTCTGGTTTAGCTCATTTATTTGAATTTATTTACACTTTATGAAGGAAGAGGCTATTGCTAAAAGAGTCTCTTCAAACAGTTCAGTGTCACAAGACTGATACAGCCTATTATATATTTTTGGTAGTCAGGGTGTCGATTTGTGCCTTTTTCACCATTCTAAGCATTGGAAATGCAACGCCAAAAAATGTTAAGTTACCGGTATACAGTACCACGAAAAGACAAACGCTGTTTGTATCAATCAAAGTCCACGCATTGAATTACTATGTAATCTATTAAACAACAGCATTTCACTATTAAACAGCAGCATTTAACTGAATGGTCACATATTGTTGAAAAGTTAATGTCATCATCATTTGCTACTCCAGAATCCTCACCCAAAATAATTTTGTCTGTTTAGATGGTTTAATAAACGCAACCGCATAAAATTTTTGGACAAAATCCATGGAAAAACCAGCCAGCACTTGCATTAACGTTCATCAGTGCGTTATGTTTAAAACTAACCATTGTTTCCAAACATGAGCATTGTTACCGAACATGTGGCATTGATGCCAAACATGAATTTTTTGAATTGTTACAAAACAAGTACCATTTTTCGTTCAATCGGACCTTAAAAGAGACATACCAGCCTACAAGCTTTTTATTTGTTTTGTTGTTATTACAACGTGTATTCTAAACTTATGTAAGTACAAGAATCCTGTTATCGAAATAAGCCTGGCCGTTCTAATGCGTTGGTTACCAGATATTTTTGCTATTCGACGCGCAATAAAAAATCAACGCCCTGCTAGAAGTTGTGGAATTTTATGGATTAAAACAAAAACAGCAAGCTTCACGACACCTACATTTGGCAAGTCCCTACATGGTAGAATTGGGCCGGAGATATGTTTTAATCTTAGCTCCAAACATTGCTGATGTTCATTTGATTTATGGCACCACAAATTGCGATGTTGTTTTTCTTGCAATGTAATAAAGTGGTGTAATAAAATATTATGCTATTTTAGCTACTTGGCGCATGTAGTCATCAGGTCCTTGCACATGTGCCCTTAAAAAAAATACATGCTTATGCTCTTTAGGGCTCCATTTGCCTTGTGGTTCATTTAAAACAACTGTTCCCAACCAGGGGTAAATTTTGTAAGCTTTCACAACTACTTTGCAACAAGAGTATGTTAAAACAGGGGGTAAATTTTGTTTTTAAAGGCTGCCAGTGGGTAAATTTGAGAAAAAAGGTTGGGAACCTTTAATTTTAAAGATATATTTGTTTCATGTTTTTAACATTTAATACTTTTCCTTTCATAATGCAGTCAAACTTTTTGCTTATAGCCCGAATGGCAGTAGGATGCACTGTGGATCTTGCATTACTTGTTGCTGAAAACAAATTAAAAAATGGATTTGCAGTTGTTCGCCCACCAGGGCACCATGCCCAAAAAAATTTGGCTATGTAAGTTTCATAAAGTTATCTTATTGCTCCTTTCAATGACACATTGTGTCAACAGGGCATTTTGTTACTTCAATTCTGTTGCTGTTGCGGCACGGAAATTGCAATCAAAGTTTTCCAAAGACTGCAAAAAAATTTTAATTATTGATTGGGATGTTCATCATTGTAATGGCACACAAAACATATTTTATGCCGATCCAACAGTTTTGGTTATATCTGTACACCGTTATGATGATGGTCAGTTTTTTCCTGGAACTGGGTCACTTGCAGAGGTAATTACACCATTAATCATAGTGTGAATCAAGATACTTTGCTGTGTTAGTTTAAATTGCTTTCCAACAAAAGTATGGTGTATATTTGGGCAAACCCTAGCAACAATGAATATGTAAAACAAATTTCTCCGCTTACTACTAACGATTCTGTGGGTACACAGGGCAGATTTAAAGTGCATATTCAGATGACCACAGCATTACCTGGTGTTTTGTTCACTGTATATTGGTTTTATATTTCCCATTCTGTAAAAAAATTTACCTGGAATAATTAGTTGTAAATTGGGTTCTTGCTTCCCATTTTGGTTGTCCTACTGCTGAGTTTGCACCCAGCAAGCCGTCGGCCAGACAAGTTACCTTATAATGTATCAAAACATTTTACTTTTCATGTTATATTTTGTCAAAGATTATTACAAGATACATTTATAGTCTTTGATTTGCAACGTTTGTTTTAAAGCTTAACCATTTGGACAAGCATAACAGCAGAAAGTACATGCATAGAAAGAAGTCATTCATACTCTTTTAGCATTTGACAAAAACGAGTTTGAGAAGACCTGCCTTATATGATGTTGTGACATGACAGTGAGGGTTATAGCACAGAGTATGTTACTATGAATAGTATTTAGTTTTTTTTGTTGTAAGTCAAACATTGATGGGAATCTTATTAAAAGAGCTGTGTCATCAGCAAACAATGTCGATGTGAACAGAAATAATATCTGTCATTTATATTCAATGAAAAATTGTGGCTAAAACATGATCCCTGGGGAAAACAGCATGTTGCCGGGTTAGCTTGCAACATGGCATGTTTTACTCTGGTACATTGCCTTCTACCTACAAGTTTATTGTGAGTCAGGGTTTTCTTTTGAGCCCATACTGTATAGCCAGATCTCAATACTTGGTGATTTTAATATTAAACAATATTCTACATAAAGGCCTCTGACAGAAAAGGAAGATATCATATAGTTAAAGAAGTCAATGACATTGAGTTAGCAAAAAACAGTATGGATTAATTAAATAGACAAATGTGTGTTATTTCAGAATAACGTCTTTAAAGCAGAAAAACAGTATGTAACAGCCAGTTGTTCCTAATTTCCATGAACCAGATAGAACTCTGGTTATTCTGAAATAACAGTAGAACTATGGTTTTTGTATTTTAGAAACCAATTTGCTAGCATTTATTGATACTATGTTTTTTATCACTGCAACAGCTAAAAGGTCACACAGCTGGATATGTTTTCATAACGCCCCAAGTAGGCTTGTGCCACCCCATCAACATTGCAATGACCCACCTGTGTGTAGATTTCCAACTGGGGGTATGCACACCAGTGTGGTATAGTATTAGATTTCAAGGGTCACCTGGTTAATCATAACAGTAGGCTGTCTTTTTTACAATAATAATAAACTATGTAGTAACTTGGAATAAAGTTTTAGTATTTTCTGCGTTCGATTGCTATTCTAATTTAATAGGAAACGCGGTCTACAACAGTTACTCAATTTCGCCTATAAAAAGGGAGAGGAGGAATGTCAAAACAAAGTGGTATAGACTGCTAAAATAGTTGGGTACCCCTGCACTAATGCACCATTCGGGAACCTTTGACCTAACCCCATGGCACTTATTTAAATGTAATCCAACTGAAAGCGTAATAAATATTTGTTAAATAAATATACAGTTTGGATTACAATTTTTCCTGCAGGTTGGAACTGAAGAGGGTATTGGATATAATGTTAACATTGGGTTTTCCAATAGCATGGACCCCCCAATGGGTGATGCAGATTATATTGCAGTATTTCGAACAATTGTACTGCCAATTGCACATCAGTTTAATCCAGACTTTGTGTTTGTGTCCTCTGGATTTTCCCCTGCTGCTGGTCATCCAACAACATTGGGAGGATATAAAGTTACTCCACAATGTATGATTACGGTATCACATTAACAAAAGAAATGTTAATACCATGCATTTTAGGTTTTGGTTATTTAACAAATCAAGTTATGCAACTAGCAAATGGAAAAGTTGTCATGGCCTTGGAAGGTGGATTTGAACTAAATGTCCTTTGTGATTGTACTGAAGCTTGTGTAAACTCCTTGCTTGGAAATAAGTCAACATCATCTCTAACACAATCAATGATGTCAAAGAAACCTTGTTTTAGTACTGTGAAGTGCATGGAAGCAGTTATCTCAATACAGGGTACACACAGCATTTATGTTTCTTTCAAGCAATTTATTTTTCTTTGTATTGTTGTGGTTTCATAAAATTATTAAAAGAAAATATATTAATTTGTAAGACATACGAATTTTTGTAAACATAAATGTACATACTAAATTTTGTAAATGTAAATGCATTACTGATAAATATGCTCCAGCTCCACAGGTCTTTCCATAGCCCATTTATACAAAGCATCAGTTTTATGTTCCTGATAAAGTTGTTATGTTATTTTAGCCCCCCACTGGAAATGTTTGGAAAATACAAACATACACCAATCCTACTTTAGGTGGCAACTGGAATCCAAAGAAGATGAAGCCTGCAATGCCATGGCATCTCTTAGTGTGCAGAATCATATTGAAGTAAAAGGTACAACACTATTTAGTGCATAGACATAACATTTTTAAACAGAGCAGATATCATTTTAATGTTTGTGCATTGGGTTATTTATAAAGCGAGATGTTTTAGAAAAATAAAAAACAAAATGTTTAGTTTTATTTACCTTTGTATGGATATTTGAAAGTCCTATGATACTAAATTACTTCCAATGACTTGTTTGCACAGATGAGACATCTGCACATGAAATTAACACTTCACCGTCCTCACCATCTTTAGAAATGCTTGAAATTTCCAGAAATGACAAAAACAACTTTTCCATTTCCGAAGATTTCCCAGGCTCTGACCTCATGACTGTAGACATCTCTAATGCTGTACACATAAATGAGAATGCATCTACAGAAAACACTTTTAAAAAAAGCAGACCCACAAAGTTTGTAGATAAATAAAATTCACAAAATAGTTATGTATTGCAACCATGATTATTAATTGTACTTGTTAAGATGGAGGCCAAGGGTTTTTGTTGTCTCCACAGTGTTGCATTATATAGCAGTTTAAGCAAAAAATCGAGAAACCGTATCACTGCCAAAAACTTATCATGCATTTGACATACATATGTCTCCACATGTATCCTGAACAAAACAATAGCAAAGCCCAAATTAAACATTAGTTTGACTTGGTTAAGAAGTTTAAAAATGTTTTCCTTCAATTTGTAGCAGAGGACATATGTTTATTTGGCCACGTAATCTGACAGAAAGTATGCATATTACGATAGGAGTTGGTTCACTGTCGCCAAATGATTACCATAACTTTGCATGCAAATAGACATTAAAGCCATGTACATGGACTCACCATGTCATGACACTTGTTTTGTGACTACCAAACATTAAACAAACATAATTTCAGGTTTGTATGCTTCACTGATGTTTTTTATTCCAAGACTTGCATTCTATTTTGCACATAGAAAGACATGTTTAGATTTGGTAATTATTATGTTTGTTTTTTTTCAATTTTTGAGTTGTAAACCTTAGAGCAAAGTCATAACTTGAACTGGTTTTAGCATTGCAATTGCATTTTTCATCCCAAAACTCTTATAAATTTGGGTTAGTTTGCCTTAAAAAGACCTATCATAACAAGGGTCCAAGACTAATTCCAAGTTATGAGAAACTTTTGTTTTGTGGGGGGTTCACAAAACTTAGTTTTATAAAATACGTTAGGTGTTGCAAACAGTGTCTGGATTTGATTGTATCAAACTAATTTGGTTTCCTAGTACACATATTCAGGGAAATTTATTCAAACATGAAAATGTGAATGATTTTTCACCCGTATTGTATTTTACTTTTTTGCCCCAGTAGAATTTTCTACTTGCACTTCACTGTTTTGATGCCATTTACATTTGTTCATATAGTTCATTGACTTTACTGTTGGATATGATATAAAACTTTACAGAAATGTCATTAGTACACACCGTACCAAAGAAATCCAAATATATCTATTTGTACCAACAAATTGACTGGTTA
The DNA here is from genome assembly GCF_947561715.1 of Ascidia mentula. NCBI lineage: Eukaryota > Metazoa > Chordata > Ascidiacea > Phlebobranchia > Ascidiidae > Ascidia > Ascidia mentula. The sequence continues at coordinate 11,482,930 of NC_138569.1, read as the reverse complement.
CATACATTCCTGCATCATTTTTGTTGCTCAATGATTTTATTTGGTTATATGTAATTACTATACCATTCCGTAAAACACATGCTCCAGTCTATAGTTGCATAATAGTAAAAGTATTTTGTGTATATATGTTCAATTTGATTGTGCATGTATCTGTGGTGTGATTTTAAATGAATTTTCTGCTCAACTTTTTTCTGCCAATAAATCTCATACTTTTGTAACTAACAGTGGCTAAAACTTGTATTAACTCCAGCAGTACACTGTTCAGAACCTATATGTAATTAAACCGAAGAAATCCTGTTTTCAAGGTCCTCTGCAAGAATGCATCCGCTGTTCCACAAAAAAAGAAAATTATTGCACCTGGATGGGACAGTAGGATTTGTAGAGCCTCCTGGAAGATCTTGTGCCCTACAGGCGAAAAGGCAAATCTTCAGCACCTAATTTTGGTGCTATTGTGTCAAGGAGAGATGGGCCTTACATAAAACCACAAATGAACTAAAAAAAATGAAAAAAAAAATTCTAATAAGCAAGCACATCACAATACAAATGATATGGCTGTATGTGTAGATAGTTCATGTATGGTAATATTGTCATTGGTACAAAATATCAAAACGAGTGCAACCAATTTATACCTCAACAATGACATAAGACAAACTTTCTCGCCACTACTTGGAACAGAAAAAATCATAACATTAAAACAACAATTATTTTACTAATTCCAGCCAATTTACAAACAGCATTAATCATGTGTGGTCAGTGTTGCATGATGTAGCACTAAAAGGTGCCAATATTGACCAAGATCACGAGAATGGAAATTTAATGCTCTACAAAATACATATTAAAGGATTTAAGGAATTTAGATGGTGGACCACATCCAAATCATCCCTTGAACTTGACTCCCTCTTTTTGCAATTCAGCATAATGCATGCAAATTACTGGCCAAATTAAAAAAACTCTGCACAGCTTTGTAAAAATTAGTGCCAATAATGACCAAGATCATAAAAACTGAAATATAATGCTCTACAAAATGCAATAAAAGATGCCGACCGCCATCTAAATCATTCCTTGAACTTGACCCTATATGGCCAAATGCAACAATTTCTTTACAGCATTGTAAACGTAGGTGCCAATAAAACCACTTTACGCGATTCAGCATAGCTGCATTAGGACAGCACACAGAAAGTTTTGCAAAGACTTTCCGGAAAAAATCATGTCCTGCGGCCTGCCAAAACAGTTATAACACATATAATTCTACATACATTGCATAGAGGAGGGTTGGTGACTGCACTAGTGTACTTTTTGTGATTAATATTTTCACAAAACAACCCAAATTTATTACCAATGGACTGCCAGACTCGAAATCGTCCTGGCACAGCCTGTACATCTGTACTAATTCAACCTTAACAGTGATATCCATGTGTAACCTAATTTTATTCTGCAATGCAAGAGTTTTTCCCAACCAAAAACTCTTCCATAGAAATACAGAAAATGGGACTAAAAGAAAATTTGCCATGTTCGTCAAATTTATAATTTAAATTTAAGTGTGTGCAAATGTGTGTTTTCAATGAACGAACATGGGAAGGTTTTGAATCTTCAGCCACTCACCAACTAGTGACAAAAAAAACATTGTTTTAATGTTGCCTGTGTGTGGTTGGTTCTTTCCCATTATCAATTTCGCTTAGTATTCGATGCTTGCAATTGCTTAAATCAAATGGTACTGAAATTTGCATGCCCAATTAAATAAAATTACTTTGTTAACTCCATGGCAATTTCTATTTTCTGCAGAGAAAATTGGTCCATCACTATAGGAATGACACTTCATATGAAAGAATTTAAGTGCTTAAACCACTGAAACTGATACAATTTATTGCAGTTATATACTGCACTATTTTACCAGTAAAACAGTTCCTAGTTTGGTATATTAATTGATTTCGAGTAAAACAATATTTTGCATGGTCTAGTTGGAAAGTTAATGACATCACTCCCATATCATTTTTATGGTGCCAGGATGATCATAATTTTTTATCATATTTATGCCACTAATTAGCCTTAGGATGTTTATTAATTAACACTAATTAACATGTGTCATATAATTAAGCATTGGACTGTTTTATGATGTTTTGGTCTCATTCTATATGACTGGTTTGAGGCTGGAAACATCATCTTCTTCCTATTAGTTGTATTGGCTGTAACCATAGGAGCCTAGTTTTCATTTTTCCAGGGGGGGGCGCGGTTATATTATGACGTCATTATTTGTTACTATTACGTCATCAAGTATCGAAAAACTGTGTTTGAATTTCAACGCATGAGACGTATTAGACAAAAGGGCGGCGTTAACGATGAACACACGAGATCGGTCTACGACACAACCAATAAGTACCTGTTGGCATATCATACAACGAGACTGCATGATGTTGCAACAACCGATGTCAGTTACCCAAGCGAAACTAGGTCAACATATTCTGTGTGCGTCGTGTAAGAAACACATTGCGCGTAACATAGCCACTCGTTTTTTAAAAACAACCTGGGGGGGGGGCGTTTGACATGACAACGAAGCGTATGGTGTATTTTGAAGCCGACGATACGTCACGCGAATAATTCTGACCTGAACAAGCAAAATTTCGAGTACAATGCAAAAGAGTAGTACAAGAAACAAACTAATCCGAAAAGTAAGGTGATCACGTAACAAAAGTCAACCGATGTGTTGCCTCCCCGGGTTGCATAGTTCTAATTCTGCAGTATTCTCGGCTATAACTAACTAGTCTGACTCCGTGAGCAGACTAGCTTTAATTTAAATAGAAACACACGTTGCGGGTTCAGTCGGGTAATAATGCAATCAAGCGCGGTAATGACTAGGCGAGTGAACAAGATTAGTTATAGTTGAGTCGAGTCGAGTCTGGCTGAGTCAAGCTTGCGAAAGGGTAACACAGCATTTATGAGTAAAGTGCGTGCGTGGTCTGTCGTGAAGCAGAAGACTGTGGGAGTTATGCAGGAAAGCTCAACTCCGTCTGTGTCCTTCATTTCGTCTGCGTTTGTGGGTGTCAATGTATTCGTTCACACTCCCACAGCATGGTATGATACAAACTGAACACAATCTAAGGGATAAAGTTAGGGTCTATTTGTCCAAATATAAATCCTATCAACAAAATAGGTTTAAATGTTACAGTTTTAATTAACTTCGTCGCTGTTGTCCCTTTTATCGACACTATCAAACAAGATAATTTCGGTTCGTGACAATGACATAGTTTATGTGTGATGTCACTGTTTGCCCATATTTTTGTGGATTAATTGGGTACATAACACCCAAAACAACGCTTCCACGCCAGTTTGGTATTTATGAATTCTCAATTGAATACACTTTCCGTTTAGGTTTAAGTAAAAATGACTGTAACGTGTAAAATATAAGCCTTATATATAAACATTGAGCCTCGCAAAATTTACCTACTACGCTTGTTGGTATGGTAAAGGGACTAGTTCCTTGCAAAGCGATTTTCATTGGCGAGTCCCGATAACCAAATTGCGTCAAAAGTTTTCATAACTTTGCGAACTATTTGCGTACACCTAAATATGTTGAACATGTTTTGGTCACCACTGCATCGTGGCCGCCTAATATAGCAGGAATATGAATTCTTCCAGTCAAATTCATATAATTCCCAAATGTTTTTATACTTTAAAATGTACAGAAATGGGTGAGAAGAAGCAATCAATTCATTGAACAATTAACGGACAGTTATCCAACGTATTCAATGAATGTTAACTTGCCAATGCCAAGTTTGAAGATTCAGTGGAACCGAAAGACGCAGCTGTGTTTTGAACTTAAAGTGGGTGGTAAAGCAAAATTAATTTCAATGGGTGTTGTGTTAGTTTTGATAAAAATTATCATCGTTATTTTGAAATTCAAATCTATCGTTTTATATACTTAAAGTGAGTGTTGTATAAAAACGGATATCTAAAGCGTTGTTTGATTATGGGTATGTTACTATACGACTCTTTTGCCGCCATTTTGCTATTTTCGGGTAATTACCTCACTGTTAGCGTTTGAATGACGTCATGCTATGACTTTATCCAACGTTGGAGTTTTCCTAATGTTTAGAGTATGGGTACGTACGATTCCGCATTATGTCCCTATTTTAATAAGACAAGAAGGCTGAGAGGAATTCATTATTTTTGCGACAATCAGCACAAAAAACAAATGGCTGATAAGATTAATAATTATTGGAGATTTTTGTTAAGTTTGAGATATTTGTCCTAAAAAGCCTATACCTACAACCACTGTAATAAAATATATTTAAAGAAAAAAAGCTAGAGCCTGCGTATTTCACAAATTAAAAGCGGCGTTTGCGCGTTGGGGTTATGTACTACCTTACACTAATTGAATGGCCTTGTATATTTTTTAAGCTTTTAATCTTTTTATAAAAAAGTACACATAAACGCGATGCTAGATTGTGTATAATTTTGCAATGTTTCTCTTTCTGACTTTATTTCCACTTTTAATTTGCTGTTATTTCCCTTTGTGTCTGTGAAGTCGACGATGAAGTTAGTTAAAGTTATGATAAACTAACATCCCCGCCGTCAACAAAGGTCCAAGGGTAGACATATGTCTTTCTTACGAACTTTTGATGTAATACGATCATTTTTCATGCTCGTAAAATAAGCACAAATTTCAAGTTTTACTGTTATAACCTTCTCAGCTGTAGACACCAACTGATCAACTTTGATTTGCACACTGCTTATTAAAAGGTTCTGTTCACGCTGAAGAACAGCACAACTTCGATTATGGGTTGCTGTAGAACACAAAATCATAATTATATTCATCGGACGATGTCTGCACTTCAATTGGGACAAGCGCTTGCCTTTAGGCGTTTAATATTAGCTGATGGGAAAACTTAATTGAAGTTTTATATTTCATTCAAATCATAATTGTTGCAGTAAAATGTTTATGCGTAGCAATATTTGTTTGGTCAGGCAACAATTCAGTACGAATTTTTTATTTAAATCAAAATATCTGCCTCTAGTCCTTTTATACCAAATCTCAATTGTTGGGGAAATTTTTTATGACCTAATAGTTTTAAAATGTTTGCTAAAATTTGTCTTGCTAAAATATGTCCTTATTTTTGGGTGTTTTTATCATGAAATTTTATTTAATCCAGCAGTGTATTAAAGTATATGTGGCACGGTCATAGCAGCTTTGCATTTAATTAGAGCAACACCGACAAAAAACATATTTCTGATGGTTTTCGGTTCTGCGTGATATTTATACACTGTTCCTTTCTACGCAGAAGTGTTTCATGCAACCGTAGCAGGATCGTCCCACTATACATAGGTCCTTACTTGGCGATCACAGCTATCGTATCCAGAACACAAGGTTTACTGGCTTCGCAACCAAGACATCGCAGCCCAGTTGGATCGGGCACTTTCGGTGCCAGTTCTAAAAAAACAAGCTCCCAGTGAGGTCACGACGCTTTAAATTCCTATGTTTTTGTGCCTTACAACTTTTTACCTCTATTACTCGAACAACTTTTTACTGTAACAAAAAAGCCAATTACAGTTTGTCAAATAGTCTTTTATTTGTCAACAGAAATATATGCACAAAAGCCACATGTAGATTCCCGAACCCAATTTCGTTAATTCTTTCACGTTATGTTTTCTATGTTTGGCACAACTCTCGTTATTATGTGATAAAGGCTGCGCAGTAGACGTGCGCGTGCAGACCGCATGGTTATGTTTTTCATTGCTAGTTGTGTTGCCAGTTATTGTGGTACTACTGATTCTATTTGAATAAGGTTTTAGTTGCAAAACGCGAAATAGTTTGTTGACTGCTTTGCAACAATTGAAAAGTTTACTGGATTACTAATGCAACTGAAAGATGTGTTGTCACTACTGATAATTTACGGAATAAGATCGGTCGCAAAACAGTTCGAAACCGTTCCATTCCTGGCGTGTTGTTGTGCCGGTCGTTCCATTCCTGGCGCGTTGTTGTGCCGGTCGTTCCTGTATCGAATACAAGTGTCTGTTGTGTTTCGCGGGCTCGGCTACCTAGAAGATTGGATGGGACGCGTTTGGGCTAAAGGCCAAAAAACTGCTGTGTAGCGTGTAGCGCCGCCGATCCGCAGAAAAAGCACGTTACATACAAGTTTCGAACTGTCATTGTTACAACCGTTTGTGACGTCACAACATGCCTGTCCTGACAAAGAAGAAGAGAAAACGGCTTGGCTGTGCATTAAAACAGTTACAAGATGATTACCACTATTCACACTGGGAGCGTAAGATCTTCTAGGAGCTCGACATACAGTATTAAATTAAAGGAAAGTCGTGTGAAGCTAAACCTTGCTCGATTAGCACGCAAGCAAGATGAAGAAAGAAAAGAAGAAAGAAAATTGGAAGCTGAACGAGAACTAGAAAAACGAAAATTGGAAGCTGAACGAGAACTAGCTAAACGAAAATTGGAAGCTGAAATCGCTGATCGCGAATCTCAACGGAAGTTAGAATTAGCAGAAGCCGAACTGAACGCATGGGAAGAAGTTGGGAGTGTTTGTTCGTTAAAATACGAACCCCGAAGAGACACGGTGTGTCCCAAGAATCCTGAAGAATTAGTGATCGAAGATCCTAAACCAAACGAAATAAAGTTCAAGGAATTCGAACGTCCTAGTCGCCAAAAGGTACCACGTGATAATATTTATTCGCCACATAATGGACATACCTCTACGACACAGTTTAGACCTCATTATACGGAGGTTGGTGAACGTTTTCTTCCAAAACCACAAATAACAAAGTTTGATGGCGACCCTATGGACTATTGGTCATTTGCAAATCGGTACAAAATTCATATTGCTAGCAGATTAGACTGTGATGATTTAAGACTTACATACTTGCTGCAACATTGCACGCCGAGTGTCAATGAAAAGCTGAGGCCCCATACGTCATCCTCAAACCCTGCAATCAGCTACGAACTTGCTTGGAAAGAATTGTACGAACGCTATGGTCAACCACATATCATCGCTCGTTGCTGCGAAAGGAAGTTGCAAGAAAGTCCGAAGATTGGACGAAATGACCCCGACGGTTTGGAAAAGTTGGCCGTCCTCCTTAAGAGATGTTGCGTATCATTGGAGGAAATAACTGGTATGTCTACCGTAGATTCCGTCGGTTTTATTGTTGCTATTGCTAGCAAGCTACCTGTGGAGATGCAATGTAAGTGGGTATCTGTATCTGTTGCATTGCAAAGGGAAACGGGTAGAGTCGCGCGTTTCGTGGATTTTGCAAATTTCGTTGTAAAGCAGAGTGAGAAAGCCAACTCGATATATGGGAAAGGTCTCTTTCCTTCAGGCCCTGAAAAGAATCAAGGTATCAAACGACAAAAGGCGACGTCATACAACGCCATTGCTACTACTAGTGCACAGAAATCGGTGCAGAACGAACAACGGTCAACACAACGAAAGAAACCGTGTCCTTGTTGTGCAAAGCCGCATGACCTTGTCGTCTGCTATGCGTTTAAACGAAAATCGCATCGTGAGCGACGACAATTTGTGCGAGCGAAAGGTTTGTGTTTCCGGTGTCTTGATGTGGGACACATGGTTGTCGATTGTAGCAGTAAGACGGTTTGCCATGAGGAAGGTTGTGGAAGTGCATACCATCATGCGCTACTGCACAATCCGGCGAGACCCCGACCGACGGACGCATCTTCGGAGGACAAAAATGGAAATGACTCGGCGTCTTTGACGCAGGGTAGTTGCTTGAATACCGTGGGCTGTCATGGTAGCAACTCATTGTCCGCTTGGTTAGACATTGTTCCTGTTCGAGTCCGCGTCGGGGACAAGGAAATTGAAACATATGCTCTGTTGGACACTGGTTCGGACAAAACCTTCAGTGAGAAACGGCTGATCAACATGTTGGATGTTGAGGTGGAAGGCGAACCCGTTCGTATGCAGCTCGGTTCGATCAATGGTGCATAAGGAGCTGAACACCGTGAAAATCTCCATGTCAGTACTGCCCATGATGGGAGGAGAGGAGTTCAATTTACCGGAAGTGACGCTACTTGACGAAATCCCTGTCCCGCCTGAGCATGTCCCAAAGTTTGGAACACCTGTTCGTCCCAAGCATCTGAAGGGAGTACATTTACCGCAAATCAAAGGTGGGTCTGTCACATTACTTATTGGTACAGACAGCTACTTAGTTCATCGATGTTTGGAGAGTCGGTTCTCTCCTGATCCGGAGTACCCGGACGCTGTCAAAACGCCTCTAGGTTGGTTGCTAAGAGGTCATGCTCCACAGAAAACCTCCAGGAGCTGTAGTTTTCTGTTGCAAGGAATTGAACGTTTCAATTCCTTTAATAACATCGATGACGTCATCGTGACCGATGATGGTGAAACTTACCCCATGCGAAGTGGTGATTTGGGGGATGCCGAATCCTTCCTCCAGTGGCTCCGGAGCAACAGGGAGGCAATGGAGTTTGGATTGAAGTTTTCAGCAGAAGACGTCATTGCATATGACATCATGGCCAAGCAAGTGGAACACAAAGACGGACATTACCAGTTACCGCTGTTGTGGCGAAATTCGGCAGACATTCTTCCCAACACTTTGAAATTGGCACAGAAACGACTGTCTGGTCTTAGGAAGCGTTTGTCACGTGATGCAAGTTTAAGTCAAAAGTATGTTCAGCAGATGCAAATCCTTTTGGAAAAGGGTTATGCCGAATGGGTTACAGAAGAAGAAATTAGTACTGATGGTCGGAAGTGGTACCTTCCTCACCACCCCGTGGTAAACCCAAAGAAGCCGGATAAGCTTCGAATCGTTTTTGACTGTGCCGCAAAGTGCGACGGTAACTCTATCAACGATCACTTGATGAAAGGACCAGACTTAATGAACTCGTTAGTTGGAGTGCTTCTGAGATTCCGCAAAGAAGCCGTGGCTTTGGTTGCGGACATAGAAGCCATGTTCCATCAAGTACGCGTCACGCAGCAGAATCGTGACGCCTTCAGATTCTTGTGGTGGCCAGGAGGCGACACACTGAAGGATCCTGTGCCTCACCGAATGACTGTTCATTTATTTGGCGCGAAGTCGTCCCCAAGCTGCGCCACATTCTGCCTACGTGAATTTGGGAAGTTTTTTGATCCTCGTGTTGCCGAGGTTGTGAGAAAAAACTTTTATGTGGACGATTGTTTATTATCAATCCCCACAGAAACAATGGGAATTAAAATGTTGGAAAATTTGAGAAGTCTACTGTCCATGGGAGGTTTCAGGCTGACAAAATGGTTGTCATCGAGTGATGCTGTGATGACCTCTGTTCCTAACGGAGAAAGGTCCAAATTAATCCAGAACATTCCGCTTGGCGGAGAGGTACAGGAACGTGTTCTGGGAATCAGCTGGCGTCTGCCGGAGGACGAGTTTGGATTTAATGTCGTCCTGCCGGACAAACCGATTACGCGACGTGGAATGCTCTCCGTGACAAACTCCCTGTTTGACCCCCTTGGACTCGTTGCACCCGTGGTCCTAGAAGCCAGATTGATCTACAGGGACGTGTGTCAACAGAAGATTGGATGGGACGATGTCATGCCGACCACGGATCAAGCCAGGTGGCGAAAATGGCGAGAAAGCCTCTGTGACCTTTGTGAGGTAAGAATACCTCGTTTTTATCGAATGACCACCAATGCGTCCAAAGTACAGTTACATGTTTTTGCTGACGCTTCGTCAGAAGCACGAGGTTGTGCTTGTTACCTGAGGTCAGTAGATGACCGCTCGAACGTTACGTGCTCTCTGGTGATGGGCAAATCACTACTTTCCGGTTCAGGAAGGCAAACCATACCACGACTGGAACTGGAGGCTGCTTTGGATGCAGTAAAAATGTCACGAACAGTGAAGGAGGAACTTGATTTAGAAGACTGTCCTTGTCTGTTTTGGACTGACTCATCCATCGTGCTGCAGAGTTTGCACGCCGACAGTAAGAACTTTCCTATATTTTCGCGAAATCGAATTACACAGATTTTGAATCACTCATGTGTCCATGATTGGATGCACGTGCCAACCGACGAGAACCCGGCTGATGCAGCGTCTCGCGGTGTTACTGCCAATGCACTGTGCAGTGGAATGTGGTTAACCGGACCTGAGTTCCTGCGAAAGACACCCGACCAGTGGCCAAATCGATTTACTAAGAAACCAACTACTGCTGAGGTCTGCAAAAGCTTTGACTTGGAAAGAATCAAGGCGGATGTTTTCCTCACAACGCTCGAAGAAAAAGGTACTGATCGTTTGATTGTCTATTTTTCATCACTACATTGTTTGAAGTTGGCAACTGCATGGTTGCTCAGGTTTAAACGCTACTTGTACTGTAAAGCTAAAAAGAAAGAGGTGACCGTGTCACACTCGCCTATATCCGTTGACGAATTAAAAATTGCTGAGTCAGAACTCGTCAAGTTTGTGCAGCGTCAGCACTTTGCTGATTGGCTTGCATCGCGACCCACGGGTAAACTGCTGCCAAAATCTGCGCTCTATAGGCTCGACCCTATATTGAAGGACGACATACTTCGTGTTGGCGGCAAACTCGACAACGCGACGTTGAGCTACGAAACAAGGCATCCGGCGATTCTGCCAAATGATTGTCGCCTAACGGAATTAATTGCCCAAGAAGTGCACGCCCAAGGTGCGGGGCATGCTGGTATCAACTACACATTGAGTTTGTTGTGCCAGCGTTACTGGATAGTGAACGCCCGAGCGACTGTTCGCCGGGTTATACGCCATTGCTTGTTTTGCCGACGAAGAAACGCCAAGCCAGGACAGCAGCTGATGGCTGACCTGCCTCCGTCCAGATTGCAGGTTGACGAACCACCATTCTCACACGTCGGTGTGGACTATTTCGGACCTTTGCTGATCAGACAACGCAGATGCGAAATAAAAAGGTACGGATGTCTGTTTACGTGTATGACGACACGTGCTGTTCATTCAGAAGTTGCTGCCGACCTAACTACAGACGCCTTTTTGAATGTCTTGAGGCGATTTCTTGCACGACGTGGTCCAATATCACACATTTACTCGGATAACGGAACCAATTTCGTCGGTGCTAACCGCGTTATGAAGGAAGACGTGGAAAAGTGGAACCAAAATCAGATCTGTGACTACTTGCGGAAGGTGAAGTGGTCGTGCAACCCACCAGGAGCAAGCCACATGGGTGGAGTGTGGGAACGGATGATCAGAACCGTCCGAAGAATTATGATGGCGATTTATCCTGAGGGAAAACTAGACGATGACGCCCTATACACGTTGCTGTTGGAGGTGGAGAACATCATAAATTCACGACCTCTAACTGAAGTTTCCCTGGAAGTTGGTGAAGACATGCCCTTGACGCCAAACCACCTATTAAGAATTAACCCATCGGTGGGATTGCCGCCGACGATGACCTACCCGAGCGATTGCTACGCCAGACGCCGATACCGCCTGGTTCAGCATGTTGCCGATGAGTTTTGGCAACGAAAAGTCACCGAACTATTCCATGATAAACACCAGGTGGTGAGGAGCGTTGCAGTGAAGACGGCCGGCGGTTTCCTCAGGAGACCCATCACTAAGCTCTGCGTGGTGATCCCCGCGCAGGAGAATGAGACTGAGTTGTGAATCTTTGTGTCGATGTAAAATTGGTTTCCCAATTTTCGGGGGGAGGATGTAGATTCCCAAACCCAATTTCGTTAATTCTTTCACGTTATGTTTTCTATGTTTGGCACAACTCTCGTTATTATGTGATAAAGGCTGCGCAGTAGACGTGCGCGTGCAGACCGCATGGTTCTGTTTTTCATTGCTAGTTGTGTTGCCAGTTATTGTGGTACATATAATAATACTGATTCTATTTGAATAAGGTTTTAGTTGCAAAACGCGAAATAGTTTGTTGACTGCTTTGCAACAATTGAAAAGTTTACTGGATTACTAATGCAACTGAAAGATGTGTTGTCACTACTGATAATTTACGGAATAAGATCGGTCGCAAAACAGTTCGAAACCGTTCCATTCCTGGCGTGTTGTTGTGCCGGTCGTTCCATTCCTGGCGCGTTGTTGTGCCGGTCGTTCCTGTATCGAATACAAGTGTCTGTTGTGTTTCGCGGGCTCGGCTACCTAGAAGATTGGATGGGACGCGTTTGGGCTAAAGGCCAAAAAACTGCTGTGTAGCGTGTAGCGCCGCCGATCCGCAGAAAAAGCACGTTACACCACATATTAAAAATTATTGCAATAAACATGTTGAATTGGTGTTTAAGCCAAATGTTTGGTGATAAATTGCAGAAAATACCACTGCCAGCTTTGACTGCACATGGTGTAAACGACCTTTCTTCGTTTTGTTTTCACACGTATTGTTTCTATCTATATGTTCACTTCAATCTATATTTTCTCTAATCTATAGATTCACTTGTTAACGTGTTTTTCTTTGTTATTTTCCACACACTTTTAACATATATTTGTATTTAATTTACCTTTTTACTTGTTATTTTTATTCACGCTCGAGCAGTCGTGTTTGCATGGCAGATATGGGATGCACTAATTGACTGAGTTGCTGGCGGCCGAAATAATGAGTGGCAAGCCGGAGTTCTCTGGTGGTGGCGAGATGTAAAGAGCTATTTGTTGTTAGCGCGGTGGTCTCGTACATAAAGATTTTGTTGCTGTTGGGCGCAGGGTAAAGTGTAGTACTGTGGTGTGTAAGCGTTAAACAAACGTTGTTTCAAATTGCGCATTTATCGTTTTTAGCCTTTTGTATGTATTGACGTCTGTTCTTTATTATGCAAAAGTAGCCACCTAGCTGCGCGGCTCCAGATCTTTGCGGTAGGCCTCTGGTACAGGGTAACTTGGACGTTTTCCATATTGGGTTTGGCTACCCTGTTTAAAATCGCAGTTGGGGTTGGGAAAACTATTAGTTTAGACCCTTAACAACTCGCCACCTGGACGTTAGGCAGAATTACAGGGTCGCCGCACTAATTTCGGTTACAATGGCATAAGCGCATATTTAGTGCAACCAGAAACTAAAAAAAAATCATATGAAACAGTGGCCATCTGTCTGCAGCTTACACAATTAAATAAAATCGCTTGGCAGGCATAATAATGTGTAAACTTTGTTGGATAATGCCTCACATTATTTTTTAGAGCATTTTTTGCCCTTCTCAGTCAGCTAGTCATTTGGTGTTGGGTGCTGTGAAAAAGTTAGTTGAAAAGGCATCAAAATGTTCAAGAGGATGTAGCTAAAAAAAAATTTGTGATTTTATGTTAGGCCCGCTTCTTGTCTATGCATTCAGGTCAAAATTAGTTGCAGGATAGTTGCTTTAAGCTTTCGCCCCCTGTTTGGACATTATTTTAGCTAAATAGGTTGAAAAAAATGTAAGTTGGTTTTGCGAAATAATGAATCACAAAAGCCACATCCAATTTGCAATTTAATGTTGGCCCCAACCCTTTTCTACGCAATTTTTCAGTTTTAGGGGGCAACCAAAGTTCCTTTTTTTGTCTCAGGAAAGTTGCTTTGGTTGCCCCTGGGACTATTTTTGCTATCCTATAGGACATAAGATCCTCCTGGGGGCACCTCGGATCTGTAGAAAATAATGAAAATTGTATGTTATCGCTTTTGTTTGTTTAACCAACATTCGTTCATTAACGCACGTCACTCTTTAATTCGCCAAGTCATGATACTCGTGCGTTATAAATCTGATAAGCCCGCTCTAGCACGTGGGAGAAATTCATCTTGGTCAGCTTAGTATTGCGTAATGTCTTGTGGGCAGCATTGCAGAAGTGTTGCATAATTCATTTCGTTTGCAGCATCGCAAAAGCATTTGCAAGCCCGTTACCATGGGCATTGGATATTTCGCAACTTCCGACCCAAGTGTAAACATTATCCCATAAGGTGACCCAAATGATTTATCCATTGAATGTTCTCGAGTAAAGTGATTCATTTAACATCCTGTTTACCCCATAAGATGTTCTATGCTTATGTCACACCACACCTTTGTTCTTATATTATATTAACCCAAGTGATGTCTAACGGCACGTGACTAAACCAACCAACAAGCTTCCGATAGTCCAAGTAAAGATAGTCATGTGTGCCTGTTAATTGGGCTCTTTACTATTCGGCTCGACTCCACTATTCGGAATCATCGTACTTCTATTCGGTGACAAGACACTGCTATTATTACTAAGACTCTACAAGCTATTCGGCGGTTTGTGTTTTATTCCCACAGTCTGATAATAAACTGTTTATTCGGATTCAACCGTTTGCTGGTGAAACCGACAGATCGACAGATTTTGGATCAACCATTATTGAGACTCACGCGTTGGCGCCATCGAAGCCACAGTTAAGAGATAATCTACCGCAATATAGTAGGTAAAAAGTTCAATACATCAATAAAACTAAAAGAAAAATCATGTGAACCATTTATAGACCGCGTAGTAGTATTTCTATCAAAAAAAGTTTCGCCCGCGGGGAATGTCCGTCTTCTACTCCTCTGTCACAGAGAAACAGTTACGTCACAAGGCAATTAGTGATGCATTGGGGACAAATTTATGGTTGAATGAGCAGGAAGGCACGTGCTGTTGCCAGGGCGATTTCAGTGTGTTTGGTGCAGTTTTAGAGCATTTTTTGCCCTTCTCAGTCAGCTAGTCATTTGGTGTTGGGTGCTGTGAAAAAGTTAGTTGAAAAGGCATCAAAATGTTCAAGAGGATGTAGCTAAAAAAAAATTTGTGATTTTATGTTAGGCCCGCTTCTTGTCTACGCATTCAGGTCAAAATTAGTTGCAGGATAGTTGCTTTAACCCTTTAGAGCCCAAGGGTATACTGAGCAACAGAAAAAAATGAATGTATAGCGTTTTGTTGCGTTGATGGGTCCAATAACACATTTCATGAAAAAAATTTGAGATGTTTGACCGCCACCCCCCATTTTCTGGTGGGGTCACCTGTGACCCATTGGGCTCAGGAGGATTCTCAATGAAAAAAATTAACTTTCTAATTTTGTTGAAACTAGTGAAGCTATGCATTCTTTAGTAGTGCAAGTAACATCCTGAATGAAATCGAGGTAATATTTTACTACGTTTGGTCAAACAACTAATTTTTAGACCCCCACTACGTGTGATTTTCGTGTTTCGCAGGTTCATATGGGCAGAAAACCTTGTTTTTCAGTATTTAAAGCTAAACAACGCCTTATTTAGATCCGTGTTGATGCTGCACAAGTTGTAACAGCGATATTTGACAACTTTTGCTGGTCAATGATTATTTACACTGATAAAATTGGAAAAAACCTACGCAAATAGCTATATTACCGTGCATGAAATAAAATCCTGACCCGAAATCGAGACAATGATGATGCACGTATTATTTCTAGTATCATGTGATGCTGTTATGTAATAATATTCATTGAAAAGCTTAAAAACATGATTCACGAAATTTCATCGTACTTGTCACCAATGCCCTATGTCCCATACACGACCCCATGAAATTATAAGGTGTGCCGTTTCTTAAAAATACGTGCTACGAATACCTAACTTTTTTATAGATACTATACAAGGCCTTAGCTAAAGGATTACCAATTTTATTTGCAAATTGTTCACCAAATGAATGGTATTTTTTACATATTTAGATGTAGCTTATCAAGCACTTTTACGTTTCCTTCCGGTGTGCTTGCTGTGTCAATCAAAAATTTGCTATAGCGACATCTACCGGCTTTAAAATTTTATGTAGATCAGGGCAAAGGGGGGACTCTGGGCTTTAAAGGTAAAAAAAAATGAAAAAGCAGAAACCTTTCTTGTATCGGTCTTTAAAGTCATGGGGTCACCGGTGACCCCTGGAGCTAAATAGGTTGAAAAAAATGTAAGTTGGTTTTGCGAAATAATGAATCACAAAAGCCACATCCAATTTTCAATTTAATGTTGGCCCCAACCCTTTTCTACGCAATTTTTCAGTTTTAGGGGGCAACCAAAGTTCCTTTTTTTGTCTCAGGAAAGTTGCTTTGGTTGCCCCTGGGACTATTTTTGCTATCCTATAGGACATAAGAATCTCCTGGGGGCACCTCGGATCTGTAGAAGATAATGAAAATTGTATGTTATCGCTTTTGTTTGTTTAACCAACATTCGTTCATTAACGCACGTCACTCTTTAATTCGCCAAGTCATGATACTCGTGCGTTATAAATCTGATAAGCCCGCTCTAGTACGTGAGAGAAATTCATCTTGGTCAGCTTAGCAACACCGGACTTTTCCGCTGACCAAAGCCTTATGATTTTTATGTAATCTACGTTTGTTTTATGACATTTTTACCTGGTCAACACGCCTGAAATTTAGTCGTTACAATTGACCCCTTGGGCTGTAAAGCCAGACAGTTTCTGAACCGTACGATTGAACATTTGTACTGTCTCAGCGCTATCATTGGATATTACTCGAACTACATCATTGAAATTGCATCTTTTGTTGTGAGTACTCGAATGTCTTACTAATTTTAATACAACCCAGTAATTACTAATTGCACAGTGTTGGAGTCTCTTTGGAGTTATAGTTAGGTTTTGTGTTTCACTGAGTAAACATAGCATAAAACCTATAGATCCTTGTTGTGCTTTGTCCGATGCAGCTGCAATCATTTTTTTTCTCTTTGAATAGTAGTAGTAGTAGATCTTCATGAGTCACCGATCACAGGAATTGTTGTGGGCAAAAAAAGCAGTTTGTGTATTAATGATGATAACCTTCAAAACTTGATTTTGGGGATTTACTACTGATATGGTGCCTATGGCAGCTCAGCAACAGTTTCTACATCAAATTGACTACGTTCGAAAACAAACGTATCGTTCGAATGTCCCCTTAAAATTGTAGGAAGGTATTCTTCTGCATAAATTGTGATCTGTGATCTGTAATCTTGTTGTTCTTGGTGCACGCCTTGGGGCTGTTGCTATTTTTGGCAATGTGTCCAAATCTAAAACAGTTATTAAACAGCAAAGTCGTCTTATAGTCACACCAGCTGCACTGATGAGACCTTTTGGTCGAAACAGTGGCCATCTGTCTGCAGCTTATACACAGTTATTAAACAGTCTGCGGCACCGCACTGCGCACAGATGTTCGCACCTTTTAGTCCATGTTTTACCAAACAGCACGGACACAGAGGGAAATTGGAAAGGTCCAGCACGATTCTTCTTCCTTCGAAACGACATGGCTGAGGGCCTTTACATCCTACCTTTCGCTTTCTTGACTTTGTTGCGATGCTCGTCCAACATGCGGCTAAACAACGAATTCGGAATCCGGTCCTCCGTTTCCACGAATTCGATTAGATGTTCGAACTGAGGTTCACGGCCGGTCGTCCTAAATTTTTTCTACATACTGTTTCCATCCCTCTTGCATCATAAATGGTAGACGATTTGCCAAAGCAATCAGTGTAGGGTAGTCTCGGAATGCTCGTCAATGTCTTGAAGTGTAAGTAAAAAAATCGCGGGACTTGTTATATAGGCTACTGATCAAGCAGCAACTGTCTGACTTGTCCGTTTTCTTTAAACATATACCCGTTTACTTTTAATATATTGTAGTATTGCGTATGCTCTGTCGGACGTCGCACGAGTCCGTCCAAAACACAAACGTTTCGAACTTCAATTGGCGTCGAAGCGATTTGTCAGCTTTTACTGCAAGAGCAGCAGCGGCCAGTTCGAGACTGGGAATGCTCTCGATTTTAGGTTGTGTCCCCTTCGACTTTGCAAAAAAACAATGAGCAATGGACTTTAACCTTACATTCACCAGTCGGAGGTACGACACGGTTCCATATCCTTGAGTAGACGCATCCGAAAAGTGATGCACCTCGGACTTCGCCACTGAGCCGAATGTCGCCGGTAAAAGCTGACTGTAACGGGCCACCAATTGAGGCTGGCTAAACCTGTTAACCCTGTTTACATGACGGTTTAAGACAGCTTCGAAGCTGACTCGCCGATCCAAGTCTCTCGTTTTCGGCGAAGAGAAAAAGACAATTAAAGCGTCTTAAAGTGCGTATGGCCAAGTCGACTCGAAGCTAAAGTCGACTCGCAGCAAAGTCACGTGATTTTCAAAGTCGACCGCGAAAACGACGTATTTACATGATCATCTTAAAGTGCATACGACACGTAAAATTTAAACACGTTAATAATCAAACTAAGAAATGTTCATAACTTTAGAACATTTTTGACGAAAAAAGTAGCTTGATACGGCGACTGGTTTCTGAGATACAGCTGATCAAAGTCGCACTTTTGCCGCTGTGAACGAAATCGTGCGAAAGCGAGATATTGGTGCGTGACGTCATAGAAGGCGCTTCGGTCGTGCGCGAGTGCTGGCAGCAAGCCTTATGCGTATAGGAATGGAAAACATTGTAAAACTGGTTTAAGCATAATATTGCATTAAACAGGGGACAAAAAGTGAGTGCAATAAACGGATTTTTATGTTAATTTAAGCTGTAGACAGATAGCCGGTGTTCGACCTATTATGTCTTATTTAGATGGGACAGGGTGTTCTTGTTGTTACAGCATTTATGATCGCTAACGTGATACATGAACTTTTGAAAACACGACAGAGACAAACCGTTAGTTTAGCATTGTCGTTTTGTCCACTCACAGTTATGTCGTTTCTGTTATATCCTATGGTCTTCCGTTAATTAGGGACAAATAAGCCTTTGATTCGTGACGTCACAATGACAAATTTTTGTGTGATGCAAAACCCTGTCCTGACCTTTAAGGTAACGTAATCTGTGGATTCTCCTATGTTTAAAACTATTCGATATCTGCAAAAAAAGGCGCCTCCTCCAATCTAAACAATGCATTTTTTCGACGCAAGCGCCTTATGTGATGTCCTTTTCTCCTCAGCGCAAAAGGTTTACGATTTTTGGTCGCCGTCACTTTTCGTGCAGTTTTCTACATTTTTAGTTAACGTCGAACCGTAAAACTTTGGATATATGTTTGTTGTGGATGTACCCTTAGTTTTACGCAAAGTTGTCATGGCCTACACTTAAGACAGCTTGCTCTGACAAGTGCTGTTGCACTAACAAACTTTACAGAAAAAAACTTTACAGAAATCAACTGTATGCAATATACTTGTCGTATGATAGCAAAACAATAGTTGATGAAGCAATGTGCTTTCGCAAGTGATGCAAACGACCAACTAGTATTGACGTCATACTTACATACGAATATATTCGGGTTCGCACGACGTTATGAAATAGTACTACTAACTTCTGTACTTTGTGAGACGTCGAACCTTTGGCGTTAAAACTACACACAGGCACACAGATTTCCTCTTTGAGGTAATTTCCGGTCAATCGTGGAATTGTTGAATCCCCTTTTCCCAATACTGATTTATATTTGTTATTTTAGGTGATAGCAGTGTTTGACAACAAACTATGGTTACACAGTCGTTCTTATAACTGATTCATTTGACATTTCACACACTTTCAACACGCACTTTTCCCAAAGCTAACTGCGAAGTTAGCGCCAACACGTTAAATTTTACATCTTTATGTTAGAGTTATCGCCTCCCTAATATATTTACTGAATCAATAGGAAAGCAATATAAAAGCGACAAAAATATTGAATCTTAATTCTTTGAGGCAAGTGTTTTACTAAAGTTGCGAACCTCTTACACGAGTAAAAGTTACTGTTATGTTTCGGTTAATCTCGCTCTGCTTTTTAGGACTTTTTGTATTTACCGTATACGCAAGGATGTCGTCTTTGAAGAAAGGTGAACAATTTATAATTTTTAAAAATAATTGGTCATATAACTTATTTCATTGCCGCATTTTGTATGTTTGCATGGTTTTGATTCAACCATTTTGGCAGTTTTGAGCAAAAAGCAGGTATCTCAAAACTGTTAATGTTTGATACAAACCCATGATTCTTACTTCTTCTGTAGTAGGTAAGGTTGTTTATTTGTAAGTAGTAATCTCACTAAAATAGTTAAAACCACATATACGGTGATCAACTACCGGTAGAATTTACTTTTGTGTTTATTTGAATACTTCTAGTTCGTCGACTACCTAAACGTTGTAACAAAGATTGGGAATGCGAGCCTTACGGTAAATGCAGTGAAAAACAGGTAGGACATGAGTTTGACAAAGATTCTGTAATTTGTGTCACAACGTAATTTTGCATGAATTTTTATCAGTGGAATCATATTGCCAAAAAACTAAAATTTCGCCTAGTAAAATGATATTGTTAGTTTCTGCCGAAACGAAAAGCACATCTAATGTAGGGTTGCCTGTCAATATTTGGACTCGGTGTCCATACTCGGTCCAATATTGGAATATATAACCACTGTTTGGCAGAATTCGATCCCTATTTCGAGACATCCCTATTTAAAACTCAACAGTTGTGTACATAACTAAATCTGTTATTATGGCCGTAATTGATGTTTGATTTCAGTAACATTTTACAGAAATGCATTTGCCCCTTTAAGTGTCGAGGTTTAAGCAAATTTCCGGTGTGTGGCTCAAACAAAAAAACGTACAAAAATAAATGTACTTTGCAAAAAGTTTCCTGTCTCCGACGGGTCCGCGTTTCACCACTGTGTTCAGGAGAATGCAAAATATGTGCAGGTATAAGGTATCTGATAGTAAAATCAATTTATTTAGGTGACTTTTTTCTTTTCAGAAAAGTTTGCAGTAAAAACATTTGGACCTAAAAGCGGGTCGCCACATGGTCAGGTACTTCTTCCGTGTATATTTCCTAGTCCCCACACAAGTTTAAGTTTCTACTCGAAACGCGTGAAATGGTACAAATTAGGAAACCAACAAACAAGAACGAAAGTCATGATAAAGGAATGGATCATTGACGAAAGCTTCGGCTCGTTCAGGTATTTAGTCAATACGCACAAATTGTGATAAAATGTGTTGAACAATACGAACACAAAATGCCACCATATATGATATTTGTTTAGATCAACAATGCTTGTTACTTTTATCTATCTGCCAAAGTTCAGAGTTTAAAACCTCTTGGTTCTTTTCTCGGCCGGTGTACTTTCGGATATTTGATGATGTGAATATCCGCATAATAATATGCCTGAATATAATATAAGACCAGGTTACGAATATTCATGATGATTCAAGGGCACGCGGCGCAAAGCGGGCATGAAACGCATATTTGCATAAGTATCTTTTGCAAAAAAATTACTTTCAACCAAGTTAAATGTATACATCAATTGGCAAAGGAAATTGGAAATTAAGAAAATAAAAATTTTAACAAAATTTATGCAAGTAATTTAACTTTAGTTGCGCTTATGTGGCACAAAAAAAGCCAGCGTATAAAAACGTGTGTGAATCAGTTCAGCCAAAAGCTATAGGTTTGTCAAGTCGAAACACATCATAGTACAAGGTGATTATTCAAAAGCGAAAACCGGATAGACAGTAGGAAAATTGGGCTAGGAAGTGAAAGCTATAGCGTGGAGGGCTTACTAAAAAGGCGTTTGTTCACTGTTGTTTTTGACGGATTCAACTTAACTTTCTTCACCTGCTTTTTCCAATGTTTCTCGCTGCGAGCTGTTACGTGATCGATGAAGTTATGCCAAATCCAAAACAACAAATGGTCAAGGCACCGTAAAAATCAGAAGTTTACCATTCTCCAAAATTGCGAGTCCGATTTTGAAAGACAGTTGTAGTTTTCTTCCGATTAATGCTAAATTTTCTAGAAATTCCGCCCCGTTTCAGGCGCATGTGCTGAAATCGGTCAAATGTGCCAAGGACCTGCCCTGTCCCCCAATGCAAATTGGCTACATGAAAATGGTGAGACAGGTTATCCCAAACACAATTTAATCTCAGTTTAGTCCAAAGTTGTGAAGTCGCGAGACATTGCAATTTGACTCTGACTTCTTTTTTTTCTTATAGTTAGCAACAAAGTTCAAACTTTGCTACTTATTAAGGCCGTTTAACCGCGCATGTCGAAAAGGTTTGCTACAGGTCTCTGACTTAGTTGCAATACTTTTTAAACAAAAAGCTCATTTATAACAACTATACTTGAAATTAGATTCTTGCTTAACCGCAGTGTTCTCTGCAACAACGGTTACCATTTCATAAAATGTGGAGAAACCAAGAATAAAAGTCATGCTGTGATACTTTTTCCGACCCTAAATAAAATAGATTTCAAAGAGGCTCTGTGCCTTACGACGGAATATTATTCATTGCCATCACAAAAAAATAACACTTTGTGACAATATAAGATTTGTCTTCCCTGTCGAGCTCCGAAAGAAGTTATAAGCAGAAAAGTTTTTTTTTTGTGACAGTTATGAATAATGTTTGGCCGACCAGCGTCTAATTGGATCTACAACTATAACATATACTCATGTGGCATTCCAACTTCCATTGTGGCATTTTGGGTTCGTAACCCTTGAACATTTCGGTTTTTGTTCGTTGAGTGAAAAGGCCTCAAACAGAGTGCCAGATGTGCTCTCCAAGGAGTGTCCACCCCACACTGACACGGACAGCTTAAAGGGATTGCACGTTCCTGTCTTAAGTGTGTTAACGCTTCTTTGTATTTCACCCCAAAATGGATGGGTTGACAAGATTTATTTGCAATTTTAGATACAAAAATTTTTTGATCACCAATTATGACATCGCAATTGTTCTGCATGATGCTTTGCCAGCTGAAAATTGATATAGCACATCCAAAATCAGGCAAAGTTTTTTTCCGAAACCTATAAAATTTCAGCCAATATATTGCATGTTACTGACTACTACAAGATTGAAATAGTATGTCATAGCGAAATCTGTTGCTTTCTGTTTTAAATAGTAACAACGTGGCTTTTATGTGCCAATTTATCATGGTAAATTTTGCCTAGACCAATGCATTTTTGTAGTGTAAATTTGCTGTTTTCTTGGTAAGATTTTTGATTCATTTAAGTTTCTGTATTAATGCTGTCATTCAGTATAATATGTGTTGAAAGTAAGTGAAATAGAGGACGTTACCAAGTAATAAGAAAAGGCATTTGTCAGTTGAATACACAGTTGCATTACAAACACAATATCATTTGTTCTATTGCCCATTTCAAAACTATACACAGGATATAATCACAACGTGTTTAGTTGTGATTTGATTATTAATGTGCAAAAATTAAGCAAAATGAAACAATGCAGTTTATATGAAATCACTTTGCCTTGAAACAAGTTTTACTCCAACAAACAAACACCATTCACAAATTTTACATATGTTACGTAATGACTTGCGTCATACACTTCACACGAACAATGAACGGTGTGCGATTGCGGAGGCGCTAGACTGTCTAGGAAATGTCATGTATGCGAGTTAGTTTTTGACCAAGACGGTGATATCCTATTCGAGGTGTTGACTTTGAACCTAACCCAAAGCAATTTCCTGATTTCTGAAATGCACCTGAAATAGTGCCTATCCCAGGAAATCGCATCTGTAGTTTTTTTTATAACGTGTGCAGCGAATTAACCTACAAAACTGAGGCATTGTAAATAAAGTGTGGTATTACAAAATAAGAAACAGAATATTTTATAAATTAAACGGCCTAATAAAAGTTCTATTGACCTATGACACAGCATTTTTGTCTACTTTAATTGAGTCAACGTTTTCAAATATGCTAACAACAAAACTGTTATATCATAATTAAATTCAAAAAATCCTATTTTGAGGGAAATAATACACAATGTACAGACTGTTTTGCTTGCTTGTCAAAAACAATTGCTGACAAGTAAAATTGACCTCGGTGGTGTATCGGTATCGGTTGTGGTTCTGTGGCGAAGTGTTCATGCGTGACAGAGACAATAAAAAGTCGGAGTTAGACTAAAACATGAATATACGATGCTAAAGCATTGTAACAGGGAATACTAACCGTAAATATTGCTGCGCGTAAGACGTCCCAGTTTATTTGACCAATGCTTTTGTGGCCAGAAACTCTTTGCATCGTCCCTAGTGTCTAAGCCGGAAAGCTGTACTAGTAGAAAAATGCTTGCCGGTACGGCATTCCTGTGTGAAATCATTACGTGGTGTATCCTAAATTGCTATGCGAAACTTAAATCTGGTAAATTCATTCACTTCTCACATTTTACGAAAACACAGTGTTTATTTTAAGCTATCCTGAAAATTCACATCTAGGGATATCCGGTAATATCAGATCGGAGCCGATACCTTAAGACAGTATCGGATCAGAACATACTTTTTAAACAGGCGAAAAATATGGTGCTTGCAAAAAGTTTGTAATCTCGTAAAAGAATGGATACGCAAGACTGCAACACACGCTGACGGCAAGACAAGCATAAAATGTTTATGATGGGGCGTCAGAATCGGATATCTCTGTCAGCCCAACTCCCTCGCGAAAGAAAACGGTCTCTTAATTGTCTGGCACCTCTCACACAACCATAGCCTACACAGTTCATTGTCCATGTGAAATGTAGTCTGCGTAACAGAAGCGGTATGATATTTTTACACGTATTGCATGAGCAATAAAAATAAATTGCGTGTAGCACCAACATTAACAGTATGCATTTGCAGTTTTGTAAGAATTTTAAAACTGTTGGCAAATTTCATCGAGGAGATGTGGAAATATGAACTATTTTTCTTTGGTGACTTCTTTATTCATCAAATTAACAAACAGGTCCTATTTTAAATTGTTTGCGAACAATTGTTCTTGTGGGTTTCACTTCAAATAAATAATAAGAAACTTAAAAACTTACTGCACTTGAAAAGCATCGCAGTACTTTCCATAAAAATACCAAAGTTTAGTATAGGACAACCTTAGTCAGACTAAATAGGATGTGTTTTGCTGTGTTCAACTGAGGCGACTTTTACCGATATCCTACTGACCACCTGAAAACAAACGTTATGGACAATTTGGAACTGCCTAAATCCAGGCAAATCGAATCCGGGTTAACCGAGTTCTTCCGTGTCAAAAATAATGCTTGTTTTTTAACCGATACCATGCTTTGTTTTGTTTAAATATGTTGCAAAACATTGTACAGGAAAATCCTCTCAACGCCTATGACTTATTTTTAAATATACATTGTGCTTCATCAGGGGTCGTGTGTCCTTATCCAAGATAGAAGGAAATGCTTCTTTGCTGATGAAAAACTTGAAAGTTTCGGACTCCGGGACATATGTTTGTGAAGTTAGAGTTGGGTTTCAGAAAAGTAAAGGATCCATCAACCTTTTTGTTGGTGTGTAAAATTTTTTTTTATGTTTATTAAACATATTTATTCATATGTGTTGCATACCCAGAGCCCGTGTTAGATTGGATTAATGGTGAAAAGCTTCTTTTCATTTTTTTTATCAAAACTACAACGATATGTTTTATATTGCGTTTCCTTGCTTAAAAACAGACCAACAGATATGGTATTTGCACAGACACTAGAATGCAATGAACCCATAGCATAGAGGGCGCTATGAATTAACCACACACAAAATGTAGAAATCATAAGGCTCACTGGCATCGCAGCCAGGCTGGACCTATTGCTCCATCGATTCAGTTACACCAATGTATCTTGACACACCCAATCTAGCCTATGTTCTTCTGTAGCTGAGTCAGTAGAGCAGTGGGCCCAGTGTGGTGTTTTACAAATTTCTCACAAACCAAGTATTGAGATTTCTCCAGGTAGGGATGTGCCCAAATTGGAAAAGATTCGGATTCTGCGGAATCCGAATGCCTGCACCCATTATTCGGACGAATCCGAATATTTAATGACGTCATAAATTTCCATTTCGGTCGAAAAAATCAAACACATAGTTTATATTTTGGGTATGGCAACAATTTTGTTCTGACGTCGTTATTTACGCGTTGAATTTTCTATTATTTTCGTGCATAAATTCCGAAGACAATAAGTACTTCCAAGTATCGTAGCAACAAATGTAGGATTCAAAGTCAATATTCGGACACCTACTCCTCGGCTGAAAATTGGATTCGGTCCAGCACATCCCTACCTCCTTCCAGGGCCGGCGCAAGGTTATTTTTGATATAAATTAGTAGCTATGTCTGGCAAACGTTTTGATAAGTTTTAAGTTAGAGAAGCTATGCTCGTTGCTTGTCACCGATACTGGAAGCATCAGTAGAACTCGCAAACCGCAAGCATTTGGAACATTGTCTAATAGTTTTCTTTTACACTGTAATTGTCATTCAAGAAACCGAAGAGCGAAATGTACTGAAGTTCTACAAATCTTATTGTTGCTATAGCTGTGTCTAAAACAACAAAGTAGCAATCCACCCTAAACTTTTGCTTTGGGTCTATTGCAGTCTCTTTGTCTACCTTAACATGGGAGTCATTTGCAGTACAACCCACTAATTTTGTATCTTAGTAGATTTGCCTTAGAGTGTCATACATATTAGCAAGGTTGTATCGAATTGCTGTCAAAGTATCAATGTGACTTCCCCATCTTGTATCGCTTGACAGTGGTACCAACTGACAAATGTCTCCAAGAACTTCCCAATGATTAGTTGAAACTAAGAAATAATTGTAGCTTTTTGGGAAAATCATGTTGCTTCTTGGGAAGATTTAACGAACAATCTTACCTTTTGCCCGTGTTGAAAGCTTATTCTAAGAAAAATGCCAAAATCACTCGGGGCAGCAGTTATGTTACGCGTTTCAAACACGCTTTTCGTGAGTTCGTTATTCGCTTACTTTTGGCCAGCTAAGAATAATCCTAAAACTGCCTTCAACACAAACTAAACTAGCTTAAACTGTTTACAAACTATTTTGTTACAACGTATTGCTACACCATCAAAATGTATTTACAGAGCCTCAAGGTTACTTCGATAAACGTGAGTTTTAACCTTAAAATGACATTATAAATCGAGATCAATTAATAAAGAATAAATGCGGAATTAACTTTACGAGACAAAGAGCTATAGTTCATTCATATACGAGCAATTGTCACAAAACGATTCAGCCTTGCTTAATGCCAGCTTGCCTCTGCCAGCTATCTTATTGACAGCGGCAGTTTATACAGACAGCGTGATTAGCGTGACACGCAAAATAAACGATACGTAATAAATCCAATTACACTGAAGGCGTGGTGAAACAATTAAGCACCAAATACATATTTATGTCGAACATTGACGGAAAATTAGTCATGCACAAACACAATTTAACGATATAATAAGCTTTTCTCAAACAATTAAGTTTGGGAAGTTTGTCAGATGAAAAGTGACATATTCGATTAATACGTAACGTTGTCTGAGAACGAAAAACGTTGTCTGATACGAAGGCGTAATTACACTAAAAATTAACGGAAAATTTGAGATGAAAACATTCCAAAATTGAACTGCCAATCCCTAAATCACATCTAAAAATTACACCTTTGAATTAGACGTATTCAGCCTTTAACCCCTAATTAGAGCCCAATTGTCAATCATGTGAGTTATGACATCAGTCATACGTAACATCTATAAACACTGGATTGACCGTGACCGTGCGCCAATGCTAGCAAACCATAAAGTTGGACCTTCCAAGATGACGGCTGCGCCAATGACATTACTTCAATTTTGAGCGGAGTTGCGCTATCCAGTGTTCATAGATATCAGTGCGTCACAACCAAGTATTTCTATTAGAAAAATAAGTTTCGCCAGCTGGAAATGCCCACCCTGTATTCTGTCACAATACAACGATGACGTAACAAACCAATCAGTGGTGCATGGTGGTCAATTTCACGTTTAAGTTAGCACATATGTATGTACTGTTGCTAAGTGAATTTAGGCATGTGGGGGCGGTTTTTGTAGGGTTTCCGGCGTTTAAAATTACTATTGTCATCCTGGCAGAACTCCCCAAAAAATTCAAAAATAACGTTCCACATCATTTTACACATACATTCAAGCAAATACTCACAACAAGGAATATTAAATAGAAGAAAACATCTAAATGTAATATAAATAAACTGATCATGCCTTTTTAGGCGAAATATATTTTTCTCAACAAAAATCCATCTGAGCTGTCCACAGATCGCTTTGTGAAATTTAATATGATTATTCCATTTCACAAGGATGTTTTACATATATATTCATGCAAATCCTGGATTTTTATCACAACACGGCATGTCAAGTAAAAAAAAAACATCTAGGAAGATATTTATCAATACTAAGTCCCAGGTTCAACATCAGAATGACTTAAAAACTAGATTATGTACTGTTTAGTCTGAAAATAATTAAAATCTGTGGAGATCCTAGGTATTCTATTCTTATCCGAATACTTAGAAGGTCTACCGACTTTGAATATTTTCACGCTAAACAGCACTAAATTTTTGACAGATACAGAGATTTTCGAAAATTAGTGGTTTGGCATTTGCTCGAATGTGCGGTCACAAAGCATAAATTGTTGAAATGTCTGTGTTTGAAGTCATTCCGATGTATAACCTAGGACTTAGTATTGATAAATATCTTCCTAGGTGTTTTTTTTTACTTGACATGCCGTGTTGTGATAAAAATCCAGGAGTTGCATGAATATATATGTAAAACATCCTTGTGAAATGGAATAATTATGTTAAATTTCACAAAGCGATCTGTGGACAGCTCAGATGGATTTTTGTTGAGAAAAATATATTTCGCCTAAAACGGCATGATCAGTTTATCCAACCGCCAAAAAGGAAAAAGTTACGTACCGAACGTAAAAGTTGCGAAAGTGAAATGGTGTTCAGCAATGTGGAACGTATGTTTCGATATTGGTTTTTTCTTAACATCTGACATACAAGCCAAGATTATTAAAGTAATTTGCCATGATCACTTTGGATAAATTAAGTGATCAAGAAGTTGTATCAACTGGTTCTCAATTTCCTTTCCTACATTGAATCATAATTTTTTATTGCAGACTTTGTTCAATTTTTGCTCATTCATAAAAGAAACGAACAAAGCCAAATATTTCAGCTTCAAAAAATTTCCATTGTCAGCACAATACTACACTTCATATGCGCCTCGCTAGGTTTTTCATGGTAAAAACTGCTTCGCTACCAACCAAGCGTTCTGGTATTTGTTTCCAGTACTTCTCTTGTTCCAGTATTTTCTGCCGATTAGCAATATCAATTGTTTTACCCTTTAACAACCTTAGTTCAAACTCCCAACAAAGTTTTGTAGATGTTTGCAACTTTTCTGATGAGGAATAAAGTGTTGCTCCAGTGTTTTTTCCGGGCTTTAGAACCACTGTCTTGCAAAAAAGATTGCCGAACAATTTGCAACAAAAGCAGAAAACAGCATTGTTTGCCAGAAAATACACCACCCACTCATGACAAACCTACCCCTCATCCGGAAGCCTCCTGTTGTAATGCACAGTATAAAATATTTTGATTGTTTTTGTCTCTAGGAAATCATGTGATTGAATCTGCTTTATGCCTTCTTCAAGTAGTGTTTTTCACACATGTCTAAATCTTTTGGCCAATTACATGGGTCACTGAATTCATGCAAGGCATAAGCATTCTTAGGGCAAGTGGTGCTGTTTTTCTTGTCATCTTTTGCTGCTTAACTACATTTTCTATTGTTAATTCTGTTGCAAAATGCTGTTGTTTCTCCATACTTATTCTTCTCAAGGGTACTAACTATTAAAATCTTTATGTTAACAGTCCTGATCATCACTATTAAAAATTTTAAGTGTAGCTGAGGTTTGTTTAGCTTTTCCTTTCTTTTTTCTGTGCCTTTCGATTTTTTAGTCCTGCAAGGTCGTTTTTGGTACTGCCAATATTACACATTTTAGCCAGAATGAGCAATACTTAATTGAAAATTATTCGTATCAATTGTTACCAAGTGCTAACACAGCTATGCTTTCACTCTTTATATCTACCATTACTGTGCTAAAGACGCTATTTTATTCGATTACTACAGCTGGCAGGTTGTGAATTGACATTTTGAATGAAATATCACAAAACCCCTAGACACAATTCTGACGTATCATAGTCTCATTAACAAAGAAAGAAATTGAATTATTTGCCTCAATTTTTACTGCAATTAATTTTAAAATAATTTAAACGAAAAAGAAAAAAAATTAAAATGCAAGACACAAAAACGTTTTTATTTAAAGTAGGCTGCCTAGTTTGCTCAAGTGACATACTAGCCCTTCCTGTTGTATATAAAATTTTAGTTCCATAACATAGTTCTCATTTAGCAGTCTAATAGTCACATATTATGCTGTAAAGAAAAGAAATATTCTAACCAGTAGTGCAAAATGTGGCTTAACAATTTTATACACAAACCTGTTCAATTGATGAATTTAGGTTTACCAGCACCAACTACAAAGGCTCCAGTTACCTTCTACCATTGGACCCAGTCACCTATACCTTTGGAATTCTATACATCTACTCAAGTTTCAGCAATGCAGTTGCTTGTTAAAAACTTGACCATAACTTTCACTTCCTATCAGCAAGTGGAAGAATTTTCATATACACCCAATATAGTGGGGCAGACATGGGCAGCTATCATAAGTGACATATGGTTTGGACATACTGATATTGTTTCAATTAAACACATGTCTATTTTAACAACAAGTAAATTTATTCAAAGAACAAAATCAGACTGTAAAATCAAAAGCACATCAACTTGTCCTGGCACTTTAGATTTGCATACACTAAGTAGGTACATGCATTGTAGAAATTTAATATTTGAAGGCAATTTCTCCGAACGATCTATGCATGAAAAGACTAGTGCTAAGTCACAAAATCAAACAAATTCAATTTTTTTTTACACTAATTGTTTTGAAAAAAGCACCGTTACCAAAAAACAATTTTTTTCGTACACTGGTTCAATTCATTTTCAAAAAAGAGAAACAATATCATTCACAACTGATAGTGTCACAGGTAATATTAGTGTTGGCATTTTTGGTCGTGAGAAAATGGCTACAGGTATCAGTGCACATAAAAGGAAAATTACATTACCACCTCAGAAAAGTATTGTACTACTTTCAACCACAAATAAGAATGTTGATAATGTTACAAAGGTAATAAGGAAAGCAACAAAAACAGGATTTCATCGAACCAATTATGCACATAAATCAATTGGGTTTGAAATATCTATTTGGGTAAAACCAGGTACACCGAATAGTTTAACGAAGAAGAATACATTTTTTACAATAATTCAATATGCCCAAAGCTACAAGAATAATATACAAAAAGTTGCTGCTACAACTGCATGTAATGCTGTCAATGTCACTGCTAGTGGTACCACAACCACAATTAACAATGTGCTCCCTTCCATTCTAAAAACCGAAATTCATGTGGATCATTTAACAAAATACACAAACTTGAAAATGGAGGAGTTTTCAACAATTATCAATAAATCTTTTTTTAGCAGTGATGCCACTTTTTTACTGTCTCACACATTTACAAAATATATGTTAAAAACAAAACTGAGTGACCCAATGACCAAAGTGCACACTACATTATTATCAAATGTTGGTGAAGAAACTACCACCACAAACCACACAAAGATTGTATTCGATATGATCCAAAAATCAATTGGTAATAATACAACAAAGCTACTGCAATTGGCTTCATTTGACAAGACATTTGCCACAACACAAGTTACAATGCTACAATCTGAAAGAAATTCAGATATTTATAAATATCATTTCAAAACAAAATCCATCGTTACTAGAAAACTAACAAATATTACATTACTTACAATCATAAGTGAAGAACATACATTTTCAGACAAACATTTTCAGCCAAGAACAGGCCTTAGTTTTCACCTGACAAAAAGAAAACAAACAATACTGCATGAATCAACTTTTGTGTACAGCACAATTGAGTTTTCTGGTGGAAGTGGACTTGTTGGTGACCACTTTGACAAATTTACACCATATTCAATTCCCACTATTGACAATGTTCTAAAGGTAATAACCAAAGAAACTGAAACAGAATTTCTTCAGAACAATTATACACATGAACAAGAAACTAAAATTGGGTTTAAAGAGCCTAGTTTGGGAAAAACAGGAACAGAAATCAGTTTATCCAAGAGGCATATACATTCAACCACAATTCATTATGTCCAAATCTATGTGACAAAGTTACCAAAAATTAGTGATATTCTCACAGATGCATTTGTTGATGTTTCTGGCAGTGCCATAACGATATCAAAGTTGGATATTAAACCTAGGCTTCCCAAATTTACAATATCATATCACAAACAAGGATTATTACAATCAAATTTGGTATATAGTGAGCAAACACAACAATTGAAAATGCGATCTTTAAATTTGCAATACAAATCTCCTTGGCCACATACTCCATCTGTCACAATTAACAATCTACTCCCTTCCATTTTCAAAACAGAAATTCATGTGGATCATTTAGCAGTACACACAAAATTGAAACTGGAAGAGTTTTCAACATTTCTTCACAAATCTTTATTTAGTAGTGATACCACTGTTTTACTGTCTCACACATTTACAAAATATATGATAAAAACAAAACAGAGTGACCCAATGGCCAAAGTGTACACTACATTATTATCAAATATTGGTGAAGAAACTACCACCACATACCACACTAAGATTGCATTCGATATGATCCAAAAATCAATTGGTGATAATACAACAAAGCTACTGCAATTGGCTGCATTTAAAAAAAAATTTGCCTCAACACAACTAACAGTAACTAAATATTCTGCAACATCCAATATTCATATGCATCATTTCCAGACCAAATCCATTGTGACCACTGAAATTACAAATTTCACATTGCTTACAATCAAAAGGGAAGATCATTCATTTTCAGTGAAACATTTCCAGCCAAGAACGGGTCTTAGTTTTGACCTGACAAAGAGAAAACAAACAATACTGCATGAATCAACTTTTGTGTACAGCACAATTGAGTTTTCTGGTGGAAGTGGACTTGTTGGTGACCACTTTGACACATTGATACCATATACAATTCCCACTATTGACAATGTTCTAAGGGTAATAACCAAAGAAACTGAAACAGAGTTTCTTCAGAACAATTATACACATGAACAAGAAACAAAAATTGGGTTTAAAGAGTCTAGTTTGGGAAAAGCAGGAACAGAAATCAGTTTATCCAAGAGAGATATACATTCAACCACAATTAATTATGTCCAAATCTATATGACAAAGTTACCAAAAAGTAGTGATATTCTCACAGATGCATTTGTTGATTTTTCTGGCAGTGGCATAACAACATCAAAGTTGGATATTAAACCTAGGCTTTCCAAATTCACAATATCATATCACAAACAAGGATTATTACAATCAAATTTAGTATACAGTGAGCAAACACAACAATTGAAAATGCGATCTTTATATTTGCAATACAAATCTCCTTGGCCACATACTCCATCTGTCGCAATTAACAATCTACCCCCTTCCATTTTCAAAACAGAAATTCATGTGGATCATTTAGCAGTACACACAAAATTAAAAATGGAAGAGTTTTCAACATTTCTTCATAAATCTTTATTTAGTAGTGATGCCACTGTTTTACTGTCTCACACGTTTACAAAATATATGATAAAAACAAAACAGAGTGACCCAATGGCCAAAGTGTACACTACATTATTATCAAATGTTGGTGAAGAAACAACCATCACATACCACACTAAGATTGCATTCGATATGATCCAAAAATCAATTGGTACTAATAAAATAAAGCTACTGCAATTGCCTGAATTAAAAAAAAAAATTGCCTCAACACAACTTACAGTAACTAAATATTCTGCAACATCCAATATTTATATGCATCATTTTCAGATCAAATACACTGTGACCACTGAAATTACAAATTTCACATTGCTTACAATCAAAAGTGAAGATCATTCATTTTCAGTGAAACATTTCCAGCCAAGAACGGGTCTTAGTTTTGACCTGACAAAGAGTAAACAAACAATACTGCATGAATCAACTTTTGTGTACAGCACAATTGAGTTTTCTGGTGGAAGTGGTCTTGTTGCTGACTACTTAGACACATTTACACCACATACAATTCCCACTATTGACAATGTTCTAAGGGTAATAGCCAAAGAAACTGAAACAGAGTTTCTTCAGAACAATTATACACATCAACAAGAAACAAAAATTGGGTTTAAAGAGTCAAGTTTGGGAAAAGCAGGAACAGAAATCAGTTTATCCAAGAGGGATATACATTCAACTACAATTCATTATGTCCAAATCTATGTGACAAAATTACCAAAAAGTAGTGATATTCTCACAGATGCATTTGTTGATTTTTCTGGCAGTGCCATTACGATATCAAAGTTGGATATTAAACCTAGGCTTCCCAAATTTACAATATCATATCACAAACAAGGATTATTACAATCAAATTTAGTATACAGTGAGCAAACACAACAATTGAAAATGCGATCTTCGAATTTGCAATACAAATCTCCTTGGCCACATACTCCATCTGTCACAATTAACAATCTACCCCTTTCCATTTTCAAAACAGAAATTCATGTGGATCATTTAGCAGTACACACAAAATTGAAAATGGAAGAGTTTTCAACATTTCTTCATAAATCTTTATTTAGTAGTGATGCCACTGTTTTACTGTCTCACACATTTACAAAATATATGATAAAAACAAAACAGAGTGACCCAATGACCAAAGTGTACACTACATTATTATCAAATGTTGGTGTAGAAACTACCACCACATACCACACTAAGATTGCATTCGATATGATCCAAAAATCAATTGGTACTAATACAACAACGCTACTGCAATTGGCTGCATTTAAAAAAAAATTTGATTCAACACAACTTACAGTAACTAAATATTCTGCAACATCCAATATTTATATGCATCATTTTCAGACCAAATCCATTGTGACCACTGAAATTACAAATTTCACATTGCTTACAATCAAAAGCGAAGATCATTCATTTTCAGTGAAACATTTCCAGCCAAGAACGGGTCTTAGTTTTGACCTGACAAAGAGAAAACAAACAATACTGCATGAATTAACTTTTGTTTACAGCACAATTGAGTTTTCTGGTGGAAGTGGACTTGTTGGTGACCACTTTGACACACTTACACCATATACAATTCCCACTATTGACAATGTTCTAAGGGTAATAACCAAAGAAACTGAAACAGAGTTTCTTCAGAACAATTATACACATCAACAAGAAACAAAAGTTGGGTTTAAAGAGTCTAGTTTGGGAAAAGCAGGAACAGAAATCAGTTTATCCAAGAGGGATATACATTCAACTACAATTCATTATGTCCAAATCTATGTGACAAAGTTACCAAAAAGTAGTGATATTCTCACAGATGCATTTGTTGATTTTTCTGGCAGTGGCATAACGACATCAAAGTTGGATATTAAACCTAGGCTTCCCAAATTTACAATATCATATCACAAACAAGGATTATTACAATCAAATTTAGTATACAGTGAGCAAACACAACAATTGAAAATGCGATCTTCAAATTTGCAATACAAATCTCCTTGGCCACATACTCCATCTGTCACAGTTAACAATCTACCCCCTTCCATTTTCAAAACAGAAATTCATGTGGATCATTTAGCAGTACACACAAAATTGAAACTGGAAGAATTTTCAACATTTCTTCATAAATCTTCATTTAGTAGTGATGCCACTGTTTTACTGTCTCACACATTTACAAAATATATGATAAAAACAAAACAGAGTGACCCAATAACCAAAGTGTACACTACATTATTATCAAATGTTGGTGAAGAAACTACCACCACATACCACACTAAGATTGCATTCGATATGATCCAAAAATCAATTGGTACTAATACAACAAAGCTACTGCAATTGGCGGCATTTAAAAAAAAATTTGCCTCAACACAACTTACAGTAACTAAATATTCTGCAACATCCAATATTTATATGCATCATTTTCAGACCAAATCCATTGTGACCACTGAAATGACAAATTTCACATTGCTTACAATCAAAAGCAAAGATCATTCATTTTCAGTGAAACATTTCCAGCCAAGAACGGGTCTTAGTTTTGACCTGACAAAGAGAAAACAAACAATACTGCATGAATTAACTTTTGTTTACAGCACAATTGAGTTTTCTGGTGGAAGTGGACTTGTTGGTGACCACTTTGACACACTTACACCATATTCAATTCCCACTATTGAAAATGTTCTAAGGGTAATAACCAAAGAAACTGAAACAGAGTTTCTTCAGAACAATTATACACATCAACAAGAAACAAAAATTGGGTTTAAAGAGTCTAGTTTGGGAAAAGCAGGAACAGAAATCAGTTTATCCAAGAGGGATATACATTCAACTACAATTCATTATGTCCAAATCTATGTGACAAAGTTACCAAAAAGTAGTGATATTCTCACAGATGCATTTGTTGATTTTTCTGGCAGTGGCATAACGACATCAAAGTTGGATATTAAACCTAGGCTTCCCAAATTTACAATATCATATCACAAACAAGGATTATTACAATCAAATTTAGTATACAGTGAGCAAACACAACAATTGAAAATGCGATCTTTAAATTTGCAATACAAATCTCCTTGGCCACATACTCCATCTGTCACAGTTAACAATCTACCCCCTTCCATTTTCAAAACAGAAATTCATGTGGATCATTTAGCAGTACACACAAAATTGAAACTGGAAGAATTTTCAACATTTCTTCATAAATCTTCATTTAGTAGTGATGCCACTGTTTTACTGTCTCACACATTTACAAAATATATGATAAAAACAAAACAGAGTGACCCAATAACCAAAGTGTACACTACATTATTATCAAATGTTGGTGAAGAAACTACCACCACATACCACACTAAGATTGCATTCGATGTGATCCAAAAATCAATTGGTGATAATACAACAAAGCTACTGCAATTGGCTGCATTTAAAAAAAAATTTGCCTCAACACAAATTACAGTAACTAAATATTCTGCAACATCCAATATTTATATGCATCATTTTCAGACCAAATCCATTGTGACCACTGAAATTACAAATTTCACATTGCTTACAATCAAAAGCGAAGATCATTCATTTTCAGTGAAACATTTCCAGCCAAGAACGGGTCTTAGTTTTGACCTGACAAAGAGAAAACAAACAATACTGCATGAATTAACTTTTGTTTACAGCACAATTGAGTTTTCTGGTGGAAGTGGACTTGTTGGTGACCACTTTGACACATTTACACCATATACAATTCCCACTATTGACAATGTTCTAAGGGTAATAACCAAAGAAACTGAAACAGAGTTTCTTCAGAACAATTATACACATCAACAAGAAACAAAAATTGGGTTTAAAGAGTCTAGTTTGGGAAAAGCAGGAACAGAAATCAGTTTATCCAAGAGGGATATACATTCAACTACAATTCATTATGTCCAAATCTATGTGACAAAGTTACCAAAAAGTAGTGATATTCTCACAGATGCATTTGTTGATTTTTCTGGCAGTGGCATAACGACATCAAAGTTGGATATTAAACCTAGGCTTCCCAAATTTACAATATCATATCACAAACAAGGATTATTACAATCAAATTTAGTATACAGTGAGCAAACACAACAATTGAAAATGCGATCTTTAAATTTGCAATACAAATCTCCTTGGCCACATACTCCATCTGTCACAGTTAACAATCTACCCCCTTCCATTTTCAAAACAGAAATTCATGTGGATCATTTAGCAGTACACACAAAATTGAAACTGGAAGAATTTTCAACATTTCTTCATAAATCTTCATTTAGTAGTGATGCCACTGTTTTACTGTCTCACACATTTACAAAATATATGATAAAAACAAAACAGAGTGACCCAATAACCAAAGTGTACACTACATTATTATCAAATGTTGGTGAAGAAACTACCACCACATACCACACTAAGATTGCATTCGATGTGATCCAAAAATCAATTGGTGATAATACAACAAAGCTACTGCAATTGGCTGCATTTAAAAAAAAATTTGCCTCAACACAAATTACAGTAACTAAATATTCTGCAACATCCAATATTTATATGCATCATTTTCAGACCAAATCCATTGTGACCACTGAAATTACAAATTTCACATTGCTTACAATCAAAAGCGAAGATCATTCATTTTCAGTGAAACATTTCCAGCCAAGAACGGGTCTTAGTTTTGACCTGACAAAGAGAAAACAAACAATACTGCATGAATTAACTTTTGTTTACAGCACAATTGAGTTTTCTGGTGGAAGTGGACTTGTTGGTGACCACTTTGACACATTTACACCATATACAATTCCCACTATTGACAATGTTCTAAGGGTAATAACCAAAGAAACTGAAACAGAGTTTCTTCAGAACAATTATACACATCAACAAGAAACAAAAATTGGGTTTAAAGAGTCTAGTTTGGGAAAAGCAGGAACAGAAATCAGTTTATCCAAGAAGCATATACATTCAACTACAATTCATTATGTCCAAATCTATGTGACAAAATTACCAAAAAGTAGTGATATTCTCACAGATGCATTTGTTGATTTTTCTGGCAGTGGCATAATGACATCAAAGTTGGATATTAAACCTAGGCTTCCCAAATTTACAATATCATATCACAAACAAGGATTATTACAATCAAATTTAGTATACAGTGAGCAAACACAACAATTGAAAATGCGATCTTCAAATTTGCAATACAAATCTCCTTGGCCACATACTCCATCTGTCACAGTTGACAATCTACCCCCTTCCATTTTCAAAACAGAAATTCATGTGGATCATTTAGCAGTACACACAAAATTGAAACTGGAAGAATTTTCAACATTTCTTCATAAATCTTTATTTAGTAGTGATGCCACTGTTTTACTGTCTCACACATTTACAAAATATATGATAAAAACAAAACAGAGTGACCCAATGACCAAAGTGTACACTACATTATTATCAAATGTTGGTGAAGAAACTACCACCACATACCACACTAAGATTGCATTCGATATGATCCAAAAATCAATTGGTACTAATACAACAACGCTACTGCAATTGGCTGCATTTAAAAAAAAATTTGCCTCAACACAACTTACAGTAACTAAATATTCTGCAACATCCAATATTTATATGCATCATTTTCAGACCAAATCCATTGTGACCACTGAAATTACAAATTTCACATTGCTTACAATCAAAAGCGAAGATCATTCATTTTCAGTGAAACATTTCCAGCCAAGAACGGGTCTTAGTTTTGACCTGACAAAGAGAAAACAAACAATACTGCATGAATTAACTTTTGTTTACAGCACAATTGAGTTTTCTGGTGGAAGTGGACTTGTTGGTGACCACTTTGACACATTTACACCATATACAATTCCCACTATTGACAATGTTCTAAGGGTAATAACCAAAGAAACTGAAACAGAGTTTCTTCAGAACAATTATACACATCAACAAGAAACAAAAATTGGGTTTAAAGAGTCTAGTTTGGGAAAAGCAGGAACAGAAATCAGTTTATCCAAGAGGGATATACATTCAACTACAATTCATTATGTCCAAATCTATGTGACAAAGTTACCAAAAAGTAGTGATATTCTCACAGATGCATTTGTTGATTTTTCTGGCAGTGGCATAACGACATCAAAGTTGGATATTAAACCTAGGCTTCCCAAATTTACAATATCATATCACAAACAAGGATTATTACAATCAAATTTAGTATACAGTGAGCAAACACAAGAAATGAAAATGCGATCTTTAAATTTGCAATACAAATCTCCTTGGCCACATACTCCATCTGTCACAGTTAACAATCTACCCCCTTCCATTTTCAAAACAGAAATTCATGTGGATCATTTAGCAGTACACACAAAATTGAAACTGGAAGAATTTTCAACATTTCTTCATAAATCTTTATTTAGTAGTGATGCCACTGTTTTACTGTCTCACACATTTACAAAATATATGATAAAAACAAAACAGAGTGACCCAATAACCAAAGTGTACACTACATTATTATCAAATGTTGGTGAAGAAACTACCACCACATACCACACTAAGATTGCATTCGATATGATCCAAAAATCAATTGGTACTAATACAACAAAGCTACTGCAATTGGCTGCATTTAAAAAAAAATTTGCCTCAACACAACTTACAGTAACTAAATATTCTGCAACATCCAATATTTATATGCATCATTTTCAGACCAAATCCATTGTGACCACTGAAATGACAAATTTCACATTGCTTACAATCAAAAGCAAAGATCATTCATTTTCAGTGAAACATTTCCAGCCAAGAACGGGTCTTAGTTTTGACCTGACAAAGAGAAAACAAACAATACTGCATGAATTAACTTTTGTTTACAGCACAATTGAGTTTTCTGGTGGAAGTGGACTTGTTGGTGACCACTTTGACACACTTACACCATATTCAATTCCCACTATTGAAAATGTTCTAAGGGTAATAACCAAAGAAACTGAAACAGAGTTTCTTCAGAACAATTATACACATCAACAAGAAACAAAAATTGGGTTTAAAGAGTCTAGTTTGGGAAAAGCAGGAACAGAAATCAGTTTATCCAAGAGGGATATACATTCAACTACAATTCATTATGTCCAAATCTATGTGACAAAGTTACCAAAAAGTAGTGATATTCTCACAGATGCATTTGTTGATTTTTCTGGCAGTGGCATAACGACATCAAAGTTGGATATTAAACCTAGGCTTCCCAAATTTACAATATCATATCACAAACAAGGATTATTACAATCAAATTTAGTATACAGTGAGCAAACACAACAATTGAAAATGCGATCTTTAAATTTGCAATACAAATCTCCTTGGCCACATACTCCATCTGTCACAGTTAACAATCTACCCCCTTCCATTTTCAAAACAGAAATTCATGTGGATCATTTAGCAGTACACACAAAATCAAAAATGGAAGAATTTTCAACATTTCTTCATAAATCTTTATTTAGTAGTGATGCCACCGTTTTACTGTCTCACACATTTACAAAATATATGATAAAAACAAAACAGAGTGACCCAATAACCAAAGTGTACACTACATTATTATCAAATGTTGGTGAAGAAACTACCACCACATACCACACTAAGATTGCATTCGATGTGATCCAAAAATCAATTGGTGATAATACAACAAAGCTACTGCAATTGGCTGCATTTAAAAAAAAATTTGCCTCAACACAAATTACAGTAACTAAATATTCTGCAACATCCAATATTTATATGCATCATTTTCAGACCAAATCCATTGTGACCACTGAAATTACAAATTTCACATTGCTTACAATCAAAAGCGAAGATCATTCATTTTCAGTGAAACATTTCCAGCCAAGAACGGGTCTTAGTTTTGACCTGACAAAGAGAAAACAAACAATACTGCATGAATTAACTTTTGTTTACAGCACAATTGAGTTTTCTGGTGGAAGTGGACTTGTTGGTGACCACTTTGACACATTTACACCATATACAATTCCCACTATTGACAATGTTCTAAGGGTAATAACCAAAGAAACTGAAACAGAGTTTCTTCAGAACAATTATACACATCAACAAGAAACAAAAATTGGGTTTAAAGAGTCTAGTTTGGGAAAAGCAGGAACAGAAATCAGTTTATCCAAGAAGCATATACATTCAACTACAATTCATTATGTCCAAATCTATGTGACAAAATTACCAAAAAGTAGTGATATTCTCACAGATGCATTTGTTGATTTTTCTGGCAGTGGCATAATGACATCAAAGTTAGATATTAAACCTAGGCTTCCCAAATTTACAATATCATATCACAAACAAGGATTATTACAATCAAATTTAGTATACAGTGAGCAAACACAACAATTGAAAATGCGATCTTCAAATTTGCAATACAAATCTCCTTGGCCACATACTCCATCTGTCACAGTTGACAATCTACCCCCTTCCATTTTCAAAACAGAAATTCATGTGGATCATTTAGCAGTACACACAAAATTGAAACTGGAAGAATTTTCAACATTTCTTCATAAATCTTTATTTAGTAGTGATGCCACTGTTTTACTGTCTCACACATTTACAAAATATATGATAAAAACAAAACAGAGTGACCCAATGACCAAAGTGTACACTACATTATTATCAAATGTTGGTGAAGAAACTACCACCACATACCACACTAAGATTGCATTCGATATGATCCAAAAATCAATTGGTACTAATACAACTAAGCTACTGCAATTGGCTGCATTTAAAAAAAAACTTGCCTCAACACAACTTACAGTAACTAAATATTCTGCAACATCCAATATTTATATGCATCATTTTCAGACCAAATCCATTGTGACCACTGAAATTACAAATTTCACATTGCTTACAATCAAAAGCGAAGATCATTCATTTTCAGTGAAACATTTCCAGCCAAGAACGGGTCTTAGTTTTGACCTGACAAAGAGAAAACAAACAATACTGCATGAATTAACTTTTGTTTACAGCACAATTGAGTTTTCTGGTGGAAGTGGACTTGTTGGTGACCACTTTGACACATTTACACCATATACAATTCCCACTATTGACAATGTTCTAAGGGTAATAACCAAAGAAACTGAAACAGAGTTTCTTCAGAACAATTATACACATCAACAAGAAACAAAAATTGGGTTTAAAGAGTCTAGTTTGGGAAAAGCAGGAACAGAAATCAGTTTATCCAAGAGGGATATACATTCAACTACAATTCATTATGTCCAAATCTATGTGACAAAGTTACCAAAAAGTAGTGATATTCTCACAGATGCATTTGTTGATTTTTCTGGCAGTGGCATAACGACATCAAAGTTGGATATTAAACCTAGGCTTCCCAAATTTACAATATCATATCACAAACAAGGATTATTACAATCAAATTTAGTATACAGTGAGCAAACACAACAATTGAAAATGCGATCTTTAAATTTGCAATACAAATCTCCTTGGCCACATACTCCATCTGTCAC
The DNA here is from genome assembly GCF_947561715.1 of Ascidia mentula. Taxonomy (NCBI): domain Eukaryota; kingdom Metazoa; phylum Chordata; class Ascidiacea; order Phlebobranchia; family Ascidiidae; genus Ascidia; species Ascidia mentula. The sequence continues at coordinate 11,440,143 of NC_138569.1, read as the reverse complement.
AGTTAACAATCTACCCCCTTCCATTTTCAAAACAGATATTCATGTGGATCATTTAGCAGTACACACAAAATTGAAACTGGAAGAATTTTCAACATTTCTTCATAAATCTTTATTTAGTAGTGATGCCACTGTTTTACTGTCTCACACATTTACAAAATATATGATAAAAACAAAACAGAGTGACCCAATAACCAAAGTGTACACTACATTATTATCAAATGTTGGTGAAGAAACTACCACCACATACCACACTAAGATTGCATTCGATGTGATCCAAAAATCAATTGGTGATAATACAACAAAGCTACTGCAATTGGCTGCATTTAAAAAAAAATTTGCCTCAACACAAATAACAGTAACTAAATATTCTGCAACATCCAATATTTATATGCATCATTTTCAGACCAAATCCATTGTGACCACTGAAATTACAAATTTCACATTGCTTACAATCAAAAGCGAAGATCATTCATTTTCAGTGAAACATTTCCAGCCAAGAACGGGTCTTAGTTTTGACCTGACAAAGAGAAAACAAACAATACTGCATGAATTAACTTTTGTTTACAGCACAATTGAGTTTTCTGGTGGAAGTGGACTTGTTGGTGACCACTTTGACACATTTACACCATATACAATTCCCACTATTGACAATGTTCTAAGGGTAATAACCAAAGAAACTGAAACAGAGTTTCTTCAGAACAATTATACACATCAACAAGAAACAAAAATTGGGTTTAAAGAGTCTAGTTTGGGAAAAGCAGGAACAGAAATCAGTTTATCCAAGAAGCATATACATTCAACTACAATTCATTATGTCCAAATCTATGTGACAAAATTACCAAAAAGTAGTGATATTCTCACAGATGCATTTGTTGATTTTTCTGGCAGTGGCATAATGACATCAAAGTTGGATATTAAACCTAGGCTTCCCAAATTTACAATATCATATCACAAACAAGGATTATTACAATCAAATTTAGTATACAGTGAGCAAACACAACAATTGAAAATGCGATCTTCAAATTTGCAATACAAATCTCCTTGGCCACATACTCCATCTGTCACAGTTGACAATCTACCCCCTTCCATTTTCAAAACAGAAATTCATGTGGATCATTTAGCAGTACACACAAAATTGAAACTGGAAGAATTTTCAACATTTCTTCATAAATCTTTATTTAGTAGTGATGCCACTGTTTTACTGTCTCACACATTTACAAAATATATGATAAAAACAAAACAGAGTGACCCAATGACCAAAGTGTACACTACATTATTATCAAATGTTGGTGAAGAAACTACCACCACATACCACACTAAGATTGCATTCGCTATGATCCAAAAATCAATTGGTACTAATACAACTAAGCTACTGCAATTGGCTGCATTTAAAAAAAAATTTGCCTCAACACAACTTACAGTAACTAAATATTCTGCAACATCCAATATTTATATGCATCATTTTCAGACCAAATCCATTGTGACCACTGAAATTACAAATTTCACATTGCTTACAATCAAAAGCGAAGATCATTCATTTTCAGTGAAACATTTCCAGCCAAGAACGGGTCTTAGTTTTGACCTGACAAAGAGAAAACAAACAATACTGCATGAATTAACTTTTGTTTACAGCACAATTGAGTTTTCTGGTGGAAGTGGACTTGTTGGTGACCACTTTGACACATTTACACCATATACAATTCCCACTATTGACAATGTTCTAAGGGTAATAACCAAAGAAACTGAAACAGAGTTTCTTCAGAACAATTATACACATCAACAAGAAACAAAAATTGGGTTTAAAGAGTCTAGTTTGGGAAAAGCAGGAACAGAAATCAGTTTATCCAAGAGGGATATACATTCAACTACAATTCATTATGTCCAAATCTATGTGACAAAATTACCAAAAAGTAGTGATATTCTCACAGATGCATTTGTTGATTTTTCTGGCAGTGGCATAACGACATCAAAGTTGGATATTAAACCTAGGCTTCCCAAATTTACAATATCATATCACAAACAAGGATTATTACAATCAAATTTAGTATACAGTGAGCAAACACAACAATTGAAAATGCGATCTTTAAATTTGCAATACAAATCTCCTTGGCCACATACTCCATCTGTCACAATTAACAATCTACCCCCTTCCATTTTCAAAACAGAAATTCATGTGGATCATTTAGCAGTACACACAAAATCAAAAATGGAAGAATTTTCAACATTTCTTCATAAATCTTTATTTAGTAGTGATGCCACCGTTTTACTGTCTCACACATCTACAAAATATATGATAAAAACAAAACAGAGTGACCCAATGACCAAAGTGTACATTACATTATTATCAAATGTTGTTGAACAAACTACCACCACATACCACACTAAGATTGCATTCGATATGATCCAAAAATCAATTGGTACTAATACAACAAAGCTACTGCAATTGGCTGCATTTAAAAAAAAATTTGCCTCAACACAACTTACAGTATCTAAAAATTCTGCAACATCCAATATTCATATGCATCATTTTCAGACTAAATCCATTGTGACCACTGAAATTACAAATTTCACATTGCTTACAATCAAAAGCGAAGATCATTCATTTTCAGTGAAACATTTCCAGCCAAGAACGGGTCTTAGTTTTGACCTGACAAAGAGAAAACAAACAATACTGCATGAATTAACTTTTGTTTACAGCACAATTGAGTTTTCTGGTGGAAGTGGACTTGTTGGTGACCACTTTGACACATTTACACCATATACAATTCCCACTATTGACAATGTTCTAAGGGTAATAACCAAAGAAACTGAAACAGAGTTTCTTCAGAACAATTATACACATCAACAAGAAACAAAAATTGGGTTTAAAGAGTCTAGTTTGGGAAAAGCAGGAACAGAAATCAGTTTATCCAAGAAGCATATACATTCAACTACAATTCATTATGTCCAAATCTATGTGACAAAATTACCAAAAAGTAGTGATATTCTCACAGATGCATTTGTTGATTTTTCTGGCAGTGGCATAATGACATCAAAGTTGAATATTAAACCTAGGCTTCCCAAATTTACAATATCATATCACAAACAAGGATTATTACAATCAAATTTAGTATACAGTGAGCAAACACAACAATTGAAAATGCGATCTTCAAATTTGCAATACAAATCTCCTTGGCCACATACTCCATCTGTCACAATTAACAATCTACCTCCTTCCATTTCCAAAACAGAAATTCATGTGGATTATTTAGCAGTACACACAAAATCAAAAATGGAAGAATTTTCAACATTTCTTCATAAATCTTTATTTAGTAGTGATGCCACCGTTTTACTGTCTCACACATTTACAAAATATATGATAAAAACAAAACAGAGTGACCCAATGACCAAAGTGTACACTACATTATTATCAAATGTTGTTGAACAAACTACCACCACATACCACACTAAGATTGCATTCGATATGATCCAAAAATCAATTGGTACTAATACAACAAAGCTACTGCAATTGGCTGCATTTAAAAAAAAATTTGCCTCAACACAACTTACAGTAACTAAATATTCTGCAACATCCAATATTCATAATCATCATTTTCAGACCAAATCCATTGTGACCACTGAAATCACAAATTTCACATTGCTTACAATCAAAAGTGAAGATCATTCATTTTCAGTGAAACATTTCCAGCCAAGAACGGGTCTTAGTTTTGACCTGACAAAGAGAAAACAAACAATACTGCATGAATCAACATTTGTGTACAGCACAATTGAGTTTTCTGGTGGAAGTGGACTTGTTAGTGAGCACTTTGACACATTTACACCATATACAATTCCCACTATTGACAATGTTCTGAGGGTAATAACCAAAGAAACTGAAACAGAGTTTCTTCAGAACAATTATACACATCAACAAGAAACAAAAATTGGGTTTGAAGCGTCTAGTTTGGGAAAAGCAGAAACAGAAATCAGTTTATCCAAGAGGGATATACATTCAACTACAATTCATTATGTCCAAATCTATGTGACAAAGTTACCAAAAAGTAGTGATATTCTCACAGATGCATTTGTTGATTTTTCTGGTAGTGGCATAACGACATCAAAGTTGGATATTAAACCTAGGCTTCCCAAATTTACAATATCATATCACAAACAAGGATTATTACAATCAAATTTAGTATACAGTGAGCAAACACAACAATTGAAAATGCGATCTTTAAATTTGCAATACAAATCTCCTTGGCCACATACTTCATCTGTCACAATTAACAATCTACCCCCTTCCATTTTCAAAACAGAAATTCATGTGGATCATTTAGCAGTACACACAAAATTGAAACTGGAAGAGTTTTCAACATTTCTTCATAAATCTTCATTTAGTAGTGATGCCACTGTTTTACTGTCTCACACATTTACAAAATACATGATAAAAACAAAACAGAGTGACCCAATAACCAAAGTGTACACTACATTATTATCAAATGTTGGTGAAGAAACTACCACCACATACCACACTAAGATTGCATTCGATATGATCCAAAAATCAATTGGTAATAATACAACAAAGATACTGCAATTGGCTGCATTAAAAAAAAAACTTGCCTCAACACCACTTACAGTAACTAAATATTCTGCAACATCCAATATTCATATGCATCATTTTCAGACTAAATCCATTGTGACCACTGAAATTACAAATTTCACATTGCTTACAATCAAAAGCGAAGATCATTCATTTTCAGTGAAACATTTCCAGCCAAGAACGGGTCTTAGTTTTGACCTGACAAAGAGAAAACAAACAATACTGCATGAATTCACTTTTGTTTACAGCACAATTGAGTTTTCTGGTGGAAGTGGACTTGTTGGTGACCACTTTGACACATTTACACCATATACAATTCCCACTATTGACAATGTTCTAAGGGTAATAACCAAAGAAACTGAAACAGAGTTTCTTCAGAACAATTATACACATCAACAAGAAACAAAAATTGGGTTTAAAGAGTCTAGTTTGGGAAAAGCAGGAACAGAAATCAGTTTATCCAAGAAGCATATACATTCAACTACAATTCATTATGTCCAAATCTATGTGACAAAATTACCAAAAAGTAGTGATATTCTCACAGATGCATTTGTTGATTTTTCTGGCAGTGGCATAATGACATCAAAGTTGGATATTAAACCTAGGCTTCCCAAATTTACAATATCATATCACAAACAAGGATTATTACAATCAAATTTAGTATACAGTGAGCAAACACAACAATTGAAAATGCGATCTTCAAATTTGCAATACAAATCTCCTTGGCCACATACTCCATCTGTCACAATTAACAATCTACCCCCTTCCATTTTCAAAACAGAAATTCATGTGGATCATTTAGCAGTACACACAAAATTAAAAATGGAAGAGTTTTCAACATTTCTTCATAAATCTTTATTTAGTAGTGATGCCACCGTTTTACTGTCTCACACATTTACAAAATATATGATAAAAACAAAACAGAGTGACCCAATGACCAAAGTGTACATTACATTATTATCAAATGTTGGTGAAGAAACTACCACCACATACCACACTAAGATTGCATTCGATATGATCCAAAAATCAATTGGTAATAATACAACAAAGATACTGCAATTGGCTGCATTAAAAAAAAAACTTGCCTCAACACCACTTACAGTAACTAAATATTCTGCAACATCCAATATTCATATGCATCATTTTCAGACTAAATCCATTGTGACCACTGAAATTACAAATTTCACATTGCTTACAATCAAAAGCGAAGATCATTCATTTTCAGTGAAACATTTCCAGCCAAGAACGGGTCTTAGTTTTGACCTGACAAAGAGAAAACAAACAATACTGCATGAATTCACTTTTGTTTACAGCACAATTGAGTTTTCTGGTGGAAGTGGACTTGTTGGTGACCACTTTGACACATTTACACCATATACAATTCCCACTATTGACAATGTTCTAAGGGTAATAACCAAAGAAACTGAAACAGAGTTTCTTCAGAACAATTATACACATCAACAAGAAACAAAAATTGGGTTTAAAGAGTCTAGTTTGGGAAAAGCAGGAACAGAAATCAGTTTATCCAAGAAGCATATACATTCAACTACAATTCATTATGTCCAAATCTATGTGACAAAATTACCAAAAAGTAGTGATATTCTCACAGATGCATTTGTTGATTTTTCTGGCAGTGGCATAATGACATCAAAGTTGGATATTAAACCTAGGCTTCCCAAATTTACAATATCATATCACAAACAAGGATTATTACAATCAAATTTAGTATACAGTGAGCAAACACAACAATTGAAAATGCGATCTTCAAATTTGCAATACAAATCTCCTTGGCCACATACTCCATCTGTCACAGTTGACAATCTACCCCCTTCCATTTTCAAAACAGAAATTCATGTGGATCATTTAGCAGTACACACAAAATTAAAAATGGAAGAGTTTTCAACATTTCTTCATAAATCTTTATTTAGTAGTGATGCCACCGTTTTACTGTCTCACACATTTACAAAATATATGATAAAAACAAAACAGAGTGACCCAATGACCAAAGTGTACACTACATTATTATCAAATGTTGTTGAACAAACTACCACCACATACCACACTAAGATTGCATTCGATATGATCCAAAAATCAATTGGTACTAATACAACAAAGCTACTGCAATTGGCTGCATTTAAAAAAAAATTTGCCTCAACACAACTTACAGTAAATAAATATTCTGCAACATCCAATATTCATAAACATCATTTTCAGACCAAATCCATTGTGACCACTGAAATTACAAATTTCACATTGCTTACAATCAAAAGTGAAGATCATTCATTTTCAGTGAAACATTTCCAGCCAAGAACGGGTCTTAGTTTTGACCTGACAAAGAGAAAACAAACAATACTGCATGAATCAACATTTGTTTACAGCACAATTGAGTTTTCTGGTGGAAGTGGACTTGTTAGTGACCACTTTGACACATTTACACCATATACAATTCCCACTATTGACAATGTTCTGAGGGTAATAACCAAAGAAACTGAAACACAGTTTCTTCAGAACAATTATACACATCAACAAGAAACAAAAATTGGGTTTGAAGCGTCTAGTTTGGGAAAAGCAGGAACAGAAATCAGTTTATCCAAGAGGGATATACATTCAACTACAATTCATTATGTCCAAATCTATGTGACAAAGTTACCAAAAAGTAGTGATATTCTCACAGATGCATTTGTTGATTTTTCTGGCAGTGGCATAACGACATCAAAGTTGGATATTAAACCTAGGCTTCCCAAATTTACAATATCATATCACAAACAAGGATTATTACAATCAAATTTAGTATACAGTGATCAAACACAACAATTGAAAATGCGATCTTTAAATTTGCAATACAAATCTCCTTGGCCACATACTCCATCTGTCACAATTAACAATCTACCCCCTTCCATTTTCAAAACAGAAATTCATGTGGATCATTTAGCAGTACACACAAAATTGAAACTGGAAGAGTTTTCAACATTTCTTCATAAATCTTTATTTAGTAGTGATGCCACTGTTTTACTGTCTCACACATTTACAAAATACATGATAAAAACAAAACAGAGTGACCCAATGACCAAAGTGTACACTACATTATTATCAAATGTTGGTGAAGAAACTACCACCACATACCACACTAAGATTGCATTCGATATGATCCAAAAATCAATTGGTAATAATACAACAAAGATACTGCAATTGGCTGCATTAAAAAAAAAACTTGCCTCAACACCACTTACAGTAACTAAATATTCTGCAACATCCAATATTCATATGCATCATTTTCAGACCAAATCCATTGTGACCACTGAAATTACAAATTTCACATTGCTTACAATCAAAAGCGAAGATCATTCATTTTCAGTGAAACATTTCCAGCCAAGAACGGGTCTTAGTTTTGACCTGACAAAGAGAAAACAAACAATACTGCATGAATTCACTTTTGTTTACAGCACAATTGAGTTTTCTGGTGGAAGTGGACTTGTTGGTGACCACTTTGACACATTTACACCATATACAATTCCCACTATTGACAATGTTCTAAGGGTAATAACCAAAGAAACTGAAACAGAGTTTCTTCAGAACAATTATACACATCAACAAGAAACAAAAATTGGGTTTAAAGAGTCTAGTTTGGGAAAAGCAGGAACAGAAATCAGTTTATCCAAGAAGCATATACATTCAACTACAATTCATTATGTCCAAATCTATGTGACAAAATTACCAAAAAGTAGTGATATTCTCACAGATGCATTTGTTGATTTTTCTGGCAGTGGCATAATGACATCAAAGTTGGATATTAAACCTAGGCTTCCCAAATTTACAATATCATATCACAAACAAGGATTATTACAATCAAATTTAGTATACAGTGAGCAAACACAACAATTGAAAATGCGATCTTCAAATTTGCAATACAAATCTCCTTGGCCACATACTCCATCTGTCACAATTAACAATCTACCCCCTTCCATTTTCAAAACAGAAATTCATGTGGATCATTTAGCAGTACACACAAAATCAAAAATGGAAGAATTTTCAACATTTCTTCATAAATCTTTATTTAGTAGTGATGCCACCGTTTTACTGTCTCACACATTTACAAAATATATGATAAAAACAAAACAGAGTGACCCAATGACCAAAGTGTACACTACATTATTATCAAATGTTGTTGAACAAACTACCACCACATACCACACTAAGATTGCATTCGATATGATCCAAAAATCAATTGGTACTAATACAACAAAGCTACTGCAATTGGCTGCATTAAAAAAAAAATTTGCCTCAACACAACTTACAGTAACTAAATATTCTGCAACATCCAATATTCATATGCATCATTTTCAGACTAAATCCATTGTGACCACTGAAATTACAAATTTCACATTGCATACAATCAAAAGCGAAGATCATTCATTTTCAGTGAAACATTTCCAGCCAAGAACGGGTCTTAGTTTTGACCTGACAAAGAGAAAACAAACAATACTGCATGAATTAACTTTTGTTTACAGCACAATTGAGTTTTCTGGTGGAAGTGGACTTGTTGGTGACCACTTTGACACATTTACACCATATACAATTCCCACTATTGACAATGTTCTAAGGGTAATAACCAAAGAAACTGAAACAGAGTTTCTTCAGAACAATTATACACATCAACAAGAAACAAAAATTGGGTTTAAAGAGTCTAGTTTGGGAAAAGCAGGAACAGAAATCAGTTTATCCAAGAAGCATATACATTCAACTACAATTCATTATGTCCAAATCTATGTGACAAAATTACCAAAAAGTAGTGATATTCTCACACATGCATTTGTTGATTTTTCTGGCAGTGGCATAATGACATCAAAGTTGGATATTAAACCTAGGCTTCCCAAATTTACAATATCATATCACAAACAAGGATTATTACAATCAAATTTAGTATACAGTGAGCAAACACAACAATTGAAAATGCGATCTTCAAATTTGCAATACAAATCTCCTTGGCCACATACTCCATCTGTCACAATTAACAATCTACCCCCTTCCATTTTCAAAACAGAAATTCATGTGGATCATTTAGCAGTACACACAAAATTAAAAATGGAAGAGTTTTCAACATTTCTTCATAAATCTTTATTTAGTAGTGATGTCACCGTTTTACTGTCTCACACATTTACAAAATATATGATAAAAACAAAACAGAGTGACCCAATGACCAAAGTGTACACTACATTATTATCAAATGTTGTTGAACAAACTACCACCACATACCACACTAAGATTGCATTCGATATGATCCAAAAATCAATTGGTACTAATACAACAAAGCTACTGCAATTGGCTGCATTTAAAAAAAAATTTGCCTCAACACAACTTACAGTAACTAAATATTCTGCAACATCCAATATTCATAAACATCATTTTCAGACCAAATCCATTGTGACCACTGAAATCACAAATTTCACATTGCTTACAATCAAAAGTGAAGATCATTCATTTTCAGTGAAACATTTCCAGCCAAGAACGGGTCTTAGTTTTGACCTGACAAAGAGAAAACAAACAATACTGCATGAATCAACATTTGTTTACAGCACAATTGAGTTTTCTGGTGGAAGTGGACTTGTTAGTGAGCACTTTGACACATTTACACCATATACAATTCCCACTATTGACAATGTTCTGAGGGTAATAACCAAAGAAACTGAAACACAGTTTCTTCAGAACAATTATACACATCAACAAGAAACAAAAATTGGGTTTGAAGCGTCTAGTTTGGGAAAAGCAGGAACAGAAATCAGTTTATCCAAGAGGGATATACATTCAACTACAATTCATTATGTCCAAATCTATATGACAAAGTTACCAAAAAGTAGTGATATTCTCACAGATGGATTTGTTGATTTTTCTGGCAGTGGCATAATGACATCAAAGTTGGATATTAAACCTAGGCTTCCCAAATTTACAATATCATATCACAAACAAGGATTATTACAATCAAATTTAGTATACAGTGAGCAAACACAACAATTGAAAATGCGATCTTCAAATTTGCAATACAAATCTCCTTGGCCACATACTCCATCTGTCACAATTAACAATCTACCCCCTTCCATTTTCAAAACAGAAATTCATGTGGATCATTTAGCAGTACACACAAAATCAAAAATGGAAGAATTTTCAACATTTCTTCATAAATCTTTATTTAGTAGTGATGCCACTGTTTTACTGTCTCACACATTTACAAAATACATGATAAAAACAAAACAGAGTGACCCAATAACCAAAGTGTACACTACATTATTATCAAATATTGGTGAAAAAACTACCACCACATACCACACTAAGATTGCATTCGATATGATCCAAAAATCAATTGGTAATAATACAACAAAGATACTGCAATTGGCTGCATTAAAAAAAAAACTTGCCTCAACACCACTTACAGTAACTAAATATTCTGCAACATCCAATATTCATATGCATCATTTTCAGACTAAATCCATTGTGACCACTGAAATTACAAATTTCACATTGCTTACAATCAAAAGCGAAGATCATTCATTTTCAGTGAAACATTTCCAGCCAAGAACGGGTCTTAGTTTTGACCTGACAAAGAGAAAACAAACAATACTGCATGAATCAACATTTGTGTACAGCACAATTGAGTTTTCTGGTGGAAGTGGACTTGTTAGTGAGCACTTTGACACATTTACACCATATACAATTCCCACTATTGACAATGTTCTAAGGGTAATAACCAAAGAAACTGAAACAGAGTTTCTTCAGAACAATTATACACATCAACAAGAAACAAAAATTGGGTTTAAAGAGTCTAGTTTGGGAAAAGCAGGAACAGAAATCAGTTTATCCAAGAAGCATATACATTCAACTACAATTCATTATGTCAAAATCTATGTGACAAAATTACCAAAAAGTAGTGATATTCTCACAGATGCATTTGTTGATTTTTCTGGCAGTGGCATAATGACATCAAAGTTGGATATTAAACCTAGGCTTCCCAAATTTACAATATCATATCACAAACAAGGATTATTACAATCAAATTTAGTATACAGTGAGCAAACACAACAATTGAAAATGCGATCTTCAAATTTGCAATACAAATCTCCTTGGCCACATACTCCATCTGTCACAATTAACAATCTACCCTCTTCCATTTTCAAAACAGAAATTCATGTGGATCATTTAGCAGTACACACAAAATCAAAAATGGAAGAATTTTCAACATTTCTTCATAAATCTTTATTTAGTAGTGATGCCACTGTTTTACTGTCTCACACATTTACAAAATATATGATAAAAACAAAACAGAGTGACCCAATGACCAAAGTGTACACTACATTATTATCAAATGTTGTTGAACAAACTACCACCACATACCACACTAAGATTGCATTCGATATGATCCAAAAATCAATTGGTACTAATACAACAAAGCTACTGCAATTGGCTGCATTTAAAAAAAAATTTGCCTCAACACAACTTACAGTAACTAAATATTCTGCAACATCCAATATTCATAAACATCATTTTCAGACCAAATCCATTGTGACCACTGAAATCACAAATTTCACATTGCTTACAATCAAAAGTGAAGATCATTCATTTTCAGTGAAACATTTCCAGCCAAGAACGGGTCTTAGTTTTGACCTGACAAAGAGAAAACAAACAATACTGCATGAATCAACATTTGTTTACAGCACAATTGAGTTTTCTGGTGGAAGTGGACTTGTTAGTGAGCACTTTGACACATTTACACCATATACAATTCCCACTATTGACAATGTTCTGAGGGTAATAACCAAAGAAACTGAAACACAGTTTCTTCAGAACAATTGTACACATCAACAAGAAACAAAAATTGGGTTTGAAGCGTCTAGTTTGGGAAAAGCAGGAACAGAAATCAGTTTATCCAAGAGGGATATACATTCAACTACAATTCATTATGTCCAAATCTATATGACAAAGTTACCAAAAAGTAGTGATATTCTCACAGATGCATTTGTTGATTTTTCTGGCAGGGGCATAACGACATCAAAGTTTGATATTAAACCTAGGCTTCCCAAATTTACAATATCATATCACAAACAAGGATTATTACAATCAAATTTAGTATACAGTGAGCAAACACAACAATTGAAAATGCGATCTTTAAATTTGCAATACAAATCTCCTTGGCCACATACTCCATCTGTCACAATTAACAATCTACCCCCTTCCATTTTCAAAACAGAAATTCATGTGGATCATTTAGCAGTACACACAAAATTGAAAATGGAAGAATTTTCAACATTTCTTCATAAATCTTTATTTAGTAGTGATGCCACTGTTTTACTGTCTCACACATTTACAAAATACATGATAAAAACAAAACAGAGTGACCCAATGACCAAAGTGTACACTACATTATTATCAAATATTGGTGAAAAAACTACCACCACATACCACACTAAGATTGCATTCGATATGATCCAAAAATCAATTGGTAATAACACAACAAAGATACTGCAATTGGCTGCATTAAAAAAAAAACTTGCCTCAACACCACTTACAGTAACTAAATATTCTGCAACATCCAATATTCATATGCATCATTTTCAGACTAAATCCATTTTGACCACTGAAATTACAAATTTCACATTGCTTACAATCAAAAGCGAAGATCATTCATTTTCAGTGAAACATTTCCAGCCAAGAACGGGTCTTAGTTTTGACCTGACAAAGAGAAAACAAACAATACTGCATGAATCAACATTTGTTTACAGCACAATTGAGTTTTCTGGTGGAAGTGGACTTGTTAGTGAGCACTTTGACACATTTACACCATATACAATTCCCACTATTGACAATGTTCTAAGGGTAATAACCAAAGAAACTGAAACAGAGTTTCTTCAGAACAATTATACACATCAACAAGAAACAAAAATTGGGTTTAAAGAGTCTAGTTTGGGAAAAGCAGGAACAGAAATCAGTTTATCCAAGAAGCATATACATTCAACTACAATTCATTATGTCAAAATCTATGTGACAAAATTACCAAAAAGTAGTGATATTCTCACAGATGCATTTGTTGATTTTTCTGGCAGTGGCATAATGACATCAAAGTTGGATATTAAACCTAGGCTTCCCAAATTTACAATATCATATCACAAACAAGGATTATTACAATCAAATTTAGTATACAGTGAGCAAACACAACAATTGAAAATGCGATCTTCAAATTTGCAATACAAATCTCCTTGGCCACATACTCCATCTGTCACAATTAACAATCTACCCCCTTCCATTTTCAAAACAGAAATTCATGTGGATCATTTAGCAGTACACACAAAATCAAAAATGGAAGAATTTTCAACATTTCTTCATAAATCTTTATTTAGTAGTGATGCCACTGTTTTACTGTCTCACACATTTACAAAATATATGATAAAAACAAAACAGAGTGACCCAATGACCAAAGTGTACACTACATTATTATCAAATGTTGTTGAACAAACTACCACCACATACCACACTAAGACTGCATTCGATATGATCCAAAAATCAATTGGTACTAATACAACAAAGCTACTGCAATTGGCTGCATTTAAAAAAAAATTTGCCTCAACACAACTTACAGTAACTAAATATTCTGCAACATCCAATATTCATAAACATCATTTTCAGACCAAATCCATTGTGACCACTGAAATCACAAATTTCACATTGCTTACAATCAAAAGTGAAGATCATTCATTTTCAGTGAAACATTTCCAGCCAAGAACGGGTCTTAGTTTTGACCTGACAAAGAGTAAACAAACAATACTGCATGAATCAACATTTGTTTACAGCACAATTGAGTTTTCTGGTGGAAGTGGACTTGTTAGTGAGCACTTTGACACATTTACACCATATACAATTCCCACTATTGACAATGTTCTGAGGGTAATAACCAAAGAAACTGAAACAGAGTTTCTTCAGAACAATTATACACATCAACAAGAAACAAAAATTGGGTTTGAAGCGTCTAGTTTGGGAAAAGCAGGAACAGAAATCAGTTTATCCAAGAGGGATATACATTCAACTACAATTCATTATGTCCAAATCTATGTGACAAAGTTACCAAAAAGTAGTGATATTCTCACAGATGCATTTGTTGATTTTTCTGGCAGTGGCATTACGATATCAAAGTTGGATATTAAACCTAGGCTTCCCAAATTTACAATATCATATTACAAACAAGGATTATTACAATCAAATTTAGTATACAGTGAGCTAACACAACAATTGAAAATGCGATCTTTAAATTTGCAATACAAATCTCCTTGGCCACATACTCCATCTGTCACAATTAACAATCTACCCCCTTCCATTTTCAAAACAGAAATTCATGTGGATCATTTAGCAGTACACACAAAATTGAAAATGGAAGAGTTTTCAACATTTCTTCATAAATCTTTATTTAGTAGTGATGCCACCGTTTTACTGTCTCACACATTTACAAAGTATATGATAAAAACAAAACAGAGTGACCCAATAACCAAAGTGTACACTACATTATTATCAAATGTTGTTGAACAAACTACCACCACATACCACACTAAGATTGCATTCGATATGATCCAAAAATCAATTGGTACTAATACAACAAAGCTACTGCAATTGGCTGCATTTAAAAAAAAATTTGCCTCAACACAACTTACAGTAACTAAATATTCTGCAACATCCAACATTTATATGCATCATTTTCAGACCAAATCCATTGTGACCACTGAAATTACAAATTTCACATTGCTTACAATCAAAAGCGAAGATCATTCATTTTCAGTGAAACATTTCCAGCCAAGAACGGGTCTTAGTTTTGGTATGACACTTGTCCCAACACAAGTTACAGCAATTAAATATGTTGCAACTTCCGATGTTTATCAGCATTATTTGAAGAAACAATCCATTGCGACCACACAAATTACAAATATCACATTGCTCACAATCAAAGCTGAAGATCATTCATTTTCAGAGAAAAATGTCCAACCAAGGACTGATCGTAATTTTGACGTGACAAAGAAAAAACACCTGTTACTGGATGATACAACATTTTCATATAGCATGGATGACTTTTCTAATGGGAGTGGTGTTCTTGGCGTCAACTTTTATACATTAACAACATATTCAATTCCCACTGTTTATAATGTTCTAAAGGTAATAACCAAAGCAATTGAAGCAGAATTTTCTCAAACCAATTATACACATGAACACAAAATAAAAATGGGGTTTGAAGAGTCTAGTTTGGGAAAAGCAGGAACAGAAGTCAGTTTATCCAAGAGGGATATCTATTCGACTACCATGTATTATGGCCAAATCTATGTGACAAAGTTACCAAAAAGTGTTATTCTCACAGATGCATTTGTTGATGTTTCTGGCAGCAGCATAACCATATCAAAGTTAGATATTAAACCTAGGCTTACCAAATTTACAATATCATATTACAAAAGACATTCAAGTTTATTTAACAATGAGCAAACACATAAATTGAAAATGCGATCTTTAAATTTGCAATACAAATCTTCTTGGCCACATACTCCATCTGTCACAATTAACAATCTACCCCCTTCCATTCTCAAAACAGAAATTCATGTGGATCATTTAGCAGTACACACAAAATTGAAAATGGAAGAGTTTTCAACATTTCTTCATAAATCTTTATTTAGTAGTGATGCCACTGTTTTACTGTCTCACACATTTACAAAATATATGATAAAAAGAAAACAGAGTGACCCAATGGTCAAAGGCAGCATTACATTCTTATCGACCGAATTTGAAGAAACAATACCCACATACCGAACAAAGGTTGTGTTTGATACTTTCCAAAAATCAATTGGTATCAATACAACAAAACTACTGCAATTGGCTGTATTTGATATGACATTTGCCCCAACTAAAGTTACAGTGATTAAATATGTTGCAACTTCTAATATTCATATGCATCATTTTAAGACAAAATCAATCATGACCACAAAAGCTAATAATTTTACGTTTATTACAACAAAAACTGACATTTATTCAGGGTTTGTTGACCTCCACATTTATACATTTTCAACATATACAATTCCCATTGTTCTAAAGGTAACCAAAGCAACCAAATCAGGAATTTTTCACACCAATTATACACATAAACAAACAAAAACAGATGCAGAAATATGTTTATCGAACAGAGATATATATTCTACTACAGCTGCATTTGTTGATGTATCCGGTATTGATATAACCACATCAAAATTGCATATTACACAGGTTCTCAAATTAATGATATCAACTCATAAGAGAGAAATATTGAATTTAAATTTTATATACCGTTACCAAACATTTAAACCAAAAACACTGCCTTCAAATTGGCGATACAAATCTGTTTGGCCACATTCCCCGTCTGCCACAATTACCAATCTTCTCACTTACATTCTCAAAACTGAAATTCATGTGGATCATTTGACAGTAAATAGGGATAAAATTGCAACGCCATTTCGTCATTGTTGTTTTAGTATTGATAGTACAGTTCCACAGTCCTACGTATATACAAAATCTTTAGTAAGACTAATTCAGGGTGGCCCAATAATCACCACATTATTATCGCTGAAAGTTGAAGAAACACCTACCTACCAAACCAAGATTGTGTCTAATATCATTAAGAAATTCATGCATATCAATGCAACAAAACTACAGGGAATTGCTTCATTTAATGTGACATTTGCACCAACACAAGCTAGTGTTCCCATATCTTCTGCAACTTCCAACATTTATTTGAATTATTCTAAGACAAAACTCATTATGCTACGAAAAACTGAAAATATCATGTTGCTTACAATTAATCCAGTGGTTCATTCAGTTGTTAAAACATATCAGGTTAAAACTATCCCAGAAATGTTTTTGCAAACTTCACTAATATCTATTCCCTTTTCACTAAAACACCTCAGGCCAACATCACATCCCAACTTAGATCTGACAAAGAAGAAAGAACCATTACAACATAACTCAACTTTTGTACATAGCACAGATGATGTTTCTGGTGCAAGTAAATTTGTTGGTGACCACTTTTACACATTGACAACATACTCAATTCCCAATATTGAGAATGTTTTAAAGACAATAACCAAAGCAACTGAAATAAGATTTCTTCACACCAATTATACACACACACAAACAAAAAAAACTGGGTTTGAAGGATCCAGTTTAGGAGTTCAAAAGAATTTGTCAGAAAGAGGCATTATTTCAACTGTAATTAAAAATGTACATGGTTATGTATCAGTAACCTTGAACACTGATGATACTTCTGCATATATGTGCGTGGATGTATCTAAATGTTGCACAGTGATATCAAGTTTAGATATCACCACACATGACTCTGTATTTATAGTGTTATCTCCGAAAAGTAAAGTACTGCTGTCAAGTTTTATATTCAGCTCAAAAACAACAAAACTTCAAATCTCGCCATTACATTGGCGATCCACATGGACTTGGCCACATTCTTCCTTGTTGGGCTTAACAACAAGTGCTTCACATGTTTCTTTACTAAGCAATGAAGGTTTAGTTTCACATGCATACATGCTTCCAAAATCTATCGGAAGGACAGACATCATTTTCCCAATAATCAAAGAACACTTTAATCTATTACTATCAACTGTTTTATTGTCTGCTTCACAATTTTACAAATATACAAAACCTATTAGCACCATGGACACTTCTAAACAAATGGAAAAAACAACAACCTCCTCAAAACACAAAGAAACTACATATCTAGGTGAGAATTTTACAGACATGATCAGCATATTTGTTAGCACTAATACAACAAGACCAATGACAACCGAAGTTATGTCGGTTTATCCATTATTTAGCATTGAAAAGATGGTCATGGAATATTACCCATTTTTTAAAACTTGGGATAAAACACCTATGCCCAGCACAGTTTATGGCCACCTTCAATTATCTACTTCATCTGTAGTCACCTCAATCAAACAGACACCAAAATTATTTTCATCATTACAGTTTGTTGAAATGACAAAGGAGATAACAGTGTTTGATCAAGCTGTATCAAACAGAATTGGAGCAGCTAAATCCCATATTTCATTGACTACATACTTAATCCCAATGTACAGAGTACTAACAACTTCATACTATGCTAGGTTTCTTGCTGACGCCATGTCATACACTAAAACAACAAGCCTGCAGAGAAGTAATGCAAAACCATTTTCTTTGGAACAGGCTACCGACTTTCATAGACTAACTTTCATCAATATTTCTGCATTTCATTCCGACATACCATTTACGACGTCAACAGGGCTTCATAATAAGACATATTTTTCTCATTTTAAATACATTAATTTGTCAAAATTTCCCGCCAAAGTAACTCAAATTTTGTCATCTGCTCCGCAGTTTAAAAAAACTTCTCCAACTAGCCCTTCCAGTTCAACTTCAAAAAGTACTGGTGGTAGTAATTTGGATATTTATTCTGCAGATCATCAAGTCAAACAATCTGTAACAAAAACATTATGTTGCGCTGCAACAAGTTATGACCTACAATTACCAACAGAATTGCCAACAACAACATGTAGTGTAAGAAGTTTAACTTTGTTGATGCAAATGACAGAACCAAAATTATTATCAAACATACCATATGTGACTTGGAAATTAAAATTTGGACATTCTGTAAGCAAGTATTCTACAGTTTCATTCTTCCATAAAACTAGCATCAGTACCTTCATGAAGAATAACATTACAAAACTTTTACACAACAATACGAACAAAGTGGAAAGTTTATATACATCTGTGACAAGTTTATTTGGGCCAAACATTTCTGTTTTTTTTAAAACTGAAAGTCTTCAAAATAAGGAATTTAAAACGAAGGAAGAAAGCAGATTTCATCCAACTTCTGACAAAAAAAAAACAAGTGAAGAGGTTGCATACAACATAACAAAAACAGGATTAAAAAATATAAGCTGGTTATCAATAACCTCAACTGCTTTGCTAAATCCAGCATCGGCAACTTTTTTGGCAGAAAAGACTATTCATTCTCAATCGAATCTCACTTTGTATTCTCCAAAAAGCCTTACCAGTACATATGTTTTCAAAAAATCACATACCTTAAAATTAACATCATTTCCAGTTGTACCTCTGTTCTCTAACACATTTTTACTTTTTAATTACAGTCCGTTTCCCGGTAACAAAATACATGGAATAGGCAAAAAACAAACCAATTTGACACCTATAAAATTTGTAAAACCTGACAAGTCAACATCAAAACGTACTAAAATTATAAAAAAATATAGTCAAAATGTTGTTATTTCTTCTGAATCAAATGTTTCTACAAAAATACAAACACATCTTGGTTTTTATTTTAATGTTTCAATGGAATCTATAATGAAAACTTTTCCCCGAATGCTTGAAATTGATGTGGCATCAATTAAAAACCTTTTACATTCTACTCAACTACCAATATTTGCTAACACTGTGCACCACCATTCTACAACACTTTTGGAAATAAAGATCCTAGAAATAACAAACAAAACAGATAAGCATATACAGAGACATGATCTGACAAGCCTACATATTGTGAATACAGAAGAAGACAAAGAAAATGTTTCAATTCCTGTGAGTTTTACAGATTTTTCGAATAATCCTATTTCATCTGCAACAACGAACATGAAAAACACTCTACAACACATTCCAATATGTAAGGCACTGTTATAACTAAAAAATGTTGTACCAAAGATTTATTGCATGCTCTTTTACAGTATCTCTTTGTCCTCCGAATGCTTGTCCAAATGGTGGAACGTGTATTATGGATGGAGTAGCAAGTTATTACTGCATTTGTCCAACAGGACTTCTAGGAAAAACATGTGAAATTGGTATGTGAAAAATTAACCTTAAAATCACTGAATTATCTATTTTTTATTCATGTATTCTTGAGTTCAAATCTATTTTTGCATGTGCTTATAATTAATAGAAATCTTGCAACAGAATCAAAGATACAAGTTATGTTGCACAGAATTTTTTTAATGCAGGTGAACAAATTTGATTGTCATCAAATATTAAAAAAACATGGAAAATAAACTCTAAGAAACATTGAAGTTGGCAACTATATTAACCAGGATTAAAATAATAAATTCCAGCATATAACATTTAAAAAAAAGGTGTATTTAAGCTATATACAAAACTACAGCAAAAAAAACTACAGGCGATTTCACATTCTACAAAATAAACAACAGTTTCTTTTTTGTTTTTGGGATAATGCAGACGTTTTTCATAGAATTTAAAAAGATTTGGGTTGGGCCTAACATTGGGTGACCGAATCTCAATATTCGAAGATGTCATAATTTACATTCCGCTTCATGTGCGTCGTAAATATTTTCGTCATAGCAACATAATTTTATTCTGAGCTTGTTATTTATGCATTTAATTTGCTAGTGTTTGCTTCGTGTAATCCTATTTTTGTGTATATATACAACAATGCGATTCCAAGTATCATTGCTTAAAATTGAGTAAAGCAAATGTTAGATTCAAAGTCAATTTTAAGATTCGTTAAAATATTAAAAAAAACTACTATTCGGCCAAATCCGAATATTCTAATTCGATCAGGAAAATACCTAGGTTGCACATGCTTTATTTCTGTTGCTTGATGTTGTTTTTTGGGGGTGGAGGGTATACACTCCTATAGTTGTCTCCCGGTTACACTTTCGCTTTGAGAAATTACTAAGATATCTACATGAAACAAGTGTATACAGCCGTGTGATGACAACTACTACTCAAAATTTTAAACCAAAAGTTTTTGTTATGGTTAGCATAAACTTGCCAAGAAAGTTCACAATTTGAGACAAGTTCATGCTTTACGAATGACAGCTATTATTTATGTGCACTTAAGTACACAGAACCTTTAGAATACATATTGACAATAAGTGTTTTTTTTTTACTTTTTCATATTGCATATCATTCACAGGTTTTATACAGTGTCATACTTAAAACATACAATAAAGGGCAGTAGGGTTTGCATAGGGTTGTTGCAATTTTCCCTGGCATGCCTGAAATTTTACTGTTAAAATCAAATGGTAAAAGGGGAAGTTAAAAAATGCTGAAATGTCAGGGATTTTGTGTGATACATTCATAATATCAATTCATCATGATATTATGGGCATAACAGCAGTCACCACTAAAAGCTGTCCCCTACTGCCCACTTTTCCCAGGGGTGTTTCTAATACATTAGCGGACATGTTAGAAACACCGTTTTCTCCGTGTCAAAACCTTTAGAGGGAGTTTTATTAACCGAATCCAGGCTTTAATTAAGTTGAACTTCGACTGATAAACTATAATACCTGTAAAGGAAAAGCAAAAGTAAAACTGCACACAGAGAAACGCCAGTAACAACTAAGGAACCACAGGGCGCTGGTAGACCAAAGGAAGCGTACAAAGCTAAAGGCACAATTAATTACACGCGCCCGTGTACGCCTTGCGTTCGATCACCACAATCACCCCGCTAATTTTTGTTTACAACTATAGGTTATAGGACACATAAGACACAAGAGAAATAATGAGTTCAATGTCATGTGGTCCACTCTCCGAACCTCTGCGGAGGTTTGCGTTCACGGTTAGAACGCCTGGGACCAGGCGGCGTTGACGCCGTTTCTTCGAGATGGGAAGGTTCCTCGTTTGGCTCTTGTATGCAATCTTCGCCATTATCTACTTCATCGCAATCATTCGATCTCTGTTGCGGACTTGTAGGTTCATCTAACGAGCAGTTAAGAATTCCCTAACATCTTTGCTAATGAAGGACATCCCCCGGTCGCTATGGATATATTGCGGAAACCCAAAAAGACAAAAGAGTGTCGACAAACAATCAATTACCGTTTCTGACGACATCTTCTTACACGGAAAAACAAACGGAAATCTGCTAAATTCGTCAATGATTACAAGTAGATACGGCTTGGGACCTTTAACAGGTCCTTTGAAATCAATCGCTAAGCGTTCCCAAGAGTGTGTGGCTTTAACCAGCGTCCGAGAAGCAGGCCGGTAAAAACGAGGTTTTATTTCAGCGCAAGTTCGACATCGACTGGTCGCAAGTTTGGTTTCTTCGCCAGTATATGGTAGATTGCGTGACCGTATAAAATGGTAAAGTCTTGCAAAGCCCGGATGTCCCAAAGAGTCATGCAGTTTCGTCAACTGCACTAGCGAACTCGTGGCGGCGCAGATTCGGGAGAAAGCATCAGGCGCAACATTCTCGATCCCCGGTTTGTGTCGAATTTCATAATGAAACGGACTTAATTCCAATCGCCACATCGATATTTTGTAATTCTTAATTTTGCCATGGTTTTTTTGTCAAACATAAAAGAAACAGAGCGTTGATCTGTTATGAGAGTAAAGGTTCGTCCCTTTAGAAAATGTGACCATTTGCGAACGGCTTCCATAATCGCCGTGGCTTCCTTTTCAATGCTTGGATAATTTCGTTCACTGTTGCTTAAAGTACGTGACATAAACGCGACTGGGCGACCTCCTTGTGATAGAATCGCCGCTATGGCATAGTCAGAAGCGTCGCTTTCTACTTCGAACGGAATGTTTTCGCGAATACTACGAAGACTTGCGTTCGCTAGAGCACATTTGAGGGTTTCAAATGATTGTAGAGCTTCATGCCCGAGCGGAAAATCGTCGACCTTTAGCAGGGGTCCAGCTTTTGTTGAAAAATTTTCGATCCATTTAGAGTAATAAGCAAACATTCAATTCACCCGCTTTAGCTCACGGAGCGATTTAGGCGGTGGCAAATTAAGAAGAGGGCGTAAGCGTTCGGGGTCGGGTTTTAGTTCACCATGAGATATTTGATAAGCCAGTAAGTTTAAAATCTGTTGTCGTATCTTAGACTTTATTTCGTTAAAAGTCAGATTGTCAGACTTTGCGGCTTCGTAGAGAGCTCTCAAGTTCTTATCATGCTCCTCTATAGTGGCACCGGTTACTGTCAGATCGTCGAGATACGCATATACCTTTTGCAAATTGTTTCTTGGAATGAAGTCGTCCATCACTTTTTGAAAGGCTGATACGCCATTCGTAACACCAAACGGCAAACGTTTGTACTGGTACAATTTCCCCATTGCTTCAAAAGCAGTGAAAGGTTTTTCCTCATCCAAAATAGGTACTTGATGATAAGCGGAGCGCAGGTCCAAAGAACTGTAAAACTTGTCTTGCGAAACTTTGCGCACTATTTCCTCGATTTAGGGTAGAGGGTATGCGTCAAGTAGAGTATAACGATTTACGGTCTGGGAGTAGTCAATAACCAACCGTCGTTTGTTCTTGTTCTTTACGACAAGTACCTGCGACCTCCACGGAGAGCGCGCGGGCTCAATGATATCCTCGTCCAACAGACGCTTAATTTTCTCACCAAAAAAAAATGTCTTCCTGGCGGTATGAGCGGGAAGGAGATGCAATCGGCTTGTAATTTGGCTGAAGAAATTGGAAAAGCTTAGGGGGCCATACTTTGGCCGAAATCAGAGCTGCAAACTTCGGCTTTGAATTAATCATAAGTGGTTTCTCCGGCCCGTTTAACAGAAATGTGACAGCACGGTGAATTGCGAAGAAACTTTGTCCAAGTATTACGTCAGAACAGGAATCTTGCATAACCTCCATTTAAATATTATTGTACACTCTTCCGAGAAGTTCGAGGTTTACGCGTACGCGACCATATGTTTTCAGGAGAAGCTTTGTCGAAGCCATCGTTACTTCTCCTGTTTTACTTTTAAGATTAGGATTCAGTCTGTCAGCTAAGCATTTATCAATAAAGTTTTCTGACGCTCCAGAGTCAAGCAAGGCTTTTGCAAACACGCCCTCAATTTAAGAATTAACGACGGCCCTTCGCAAGCATGCGGCGCTCCAGTGGAATCCACTGTATACTTGTCTGCCTTCGATGCTACAACCAGATAGCGAGAATGAATGGCTTGTTCACCAACATTCGTGGAAGCAGTGGCGGTCACGCGATTGCCGCTACGACAAACTTTAGAATAATGCCCGCGTTTGCCGCATTTATGGCAGTTGCTTTCCCGAGCAGGACAGAAATTGCGGCTGTGCACTGATCCTCCACAATAGAAACATTTTCTGACAGGAAGCTTTGGATCTTTGAATTTGGAAGTAGAGGCAATAAAATTGAAATCTCTGTCACTCTCATTGATAGTGGATGTCAGCTGAAGGGGAGAATGCGGGGCCATCGAGCTTGACTGTAGGTGAGTCCTTTCCAGAGTATGTGCTAAATCGGAGGCGCGTTGAAGGTCGATGTCATTGACCTCTAAAAGTCGTTGCCGAATGGAAGGAGACCGAAGTCCATTTATAAAAGAATCCCAAACTAGTTCGTCACGATATATCACCGCGCTGACGTTTTCAAATTTGCATTCTTTGGTAAGGAGCTTAAGAGCACGAAGATATTCATGCACACTTTCGCCGTTTGCTTGCTGTCTACTAACTAGCAGATACCTGGAGTAGATGTTGTTTCGCTTTTTCTCATAGAGTTCCTTTAACGTAGTTGCGATGGAATCGTAGCTGTCATTTTTCTCCACATACGGGTAAATATCAGGCGAAAGAAAACTCCGTATGACACGAGCTTTGTTAATTGCCGGTAAGCCTTCAGCTTTGAAGTCTTCTAATGAGGCAAGGTAATCCGTAACAGTACGAAGCCAAAATTTAAAAAACCTTGGCTGCATCGGGTGCATTCGGATCAGCAGTTAAATCCTTCGGTCGGGGTATGTGCTGTTCCATTTTTTTTTGTTTTATCAACTTTGAACAACTTAATTAAATTGTCAAAACCTTTAGAGGGAGTTTTATTAGTAAACGGAATCCAGGTTTTAATTAAGTTGAACTTCGACTGATAAACCATAATACCTGTAAAGGAAAAGTAAAAGTAAAACTGCACACAGAGAAACGCCAGTAACAACTAAGGAACCACAGGGCGCTGGTAGACCAAAGGAAGCGTACAAAGCTAAAGGCACAATTAATTACACGCGCCCGTGTAAGCGTTGCGTTCGATCACCACACTCAGTACCCCCCAACATAGGCGCAAGTTTTCAGAATCGGCTGGGGGCGGTCCCGTCGAGACGTCATAACCAATGCTGACCGTTATTGGGTCTAAAATTTTCTACTTTTCGCTGATAAATTACGGTTAACAGGTTCAAGCTTCAAAAAATGCGTGTGCGCTAATTACGCAAACCGTGGCTTATATTCTTGCCAACAAAACTTAAATGCGTTTTTTTGTGGTGGTACATGCACCGAAGTTTTTCTACTTTGGAAGGAAGCGTTTATGTGGTCAAGAAAACAAACAAACAAAAACTATTCTACATACGATAGAAGGGGCTGTAACTTTACGTCAACCCACTGACACAGGTAGCGTCCAAGATCCGTAATCTGGACAAAATCGGTTGCCTAAACACGTGACTGCAGCGGCAAACAGGGAATATACATATTTTCATCCAAGGGAGGTAATTGAAGACTTTGATCAGCTGTATCTCAGAAAAATCAAGCTACTTTTTTCGCCAAAAATGTTTTAAAGTTATGAACATCTCTTAGTTTGATTATTAATATGTTTTATTTTTACGTGTCATATGCACTTTAAACAGGGCTGGTGTAAGGTATAGCGTGACTACCCTTAAGTTAAACAAAGCTACCTATTGCGTCACAATGCAAGTTAAACACTTATTTTTTGTGACCAAGAATTGAATATTTTACCAACCCGAAGGCGAACAAAATCTTTCCAATTCATCTTACAACTTTAACAACCTAATAATATTTTATTCCCAAATTAATGAAATATGACTTTATATCTGTTTTGTTAGTCACCCTGGAACAAAAATAGTCTGATATTTGTGCGTTTCAAAGCACCTACACCTTGTGCAAAAAACTTACTTGAGCAACAAAAAATGCCCTAGTAATTAGTTTAAGCATCTGTGCCTACTACAGTCTTGTAAATTCTAAAAAATGAGCTCAAACTCGTGCGCAAACTACAAACAATTGCTGTGGCTAGGCAACTTGGATTCGTTTCTGACACAGCAATATTTTGTGTTGCGCATTTTCTTTATTCGTTTATGGCTATGATCAAAGCAATTGTAGCCTTCGACGCCCACCTACGTTATACCGGTGCGTGTATAGTCTTGTTTATTTTTAGATGATGACGAGTGCTTTTACATGTATCATTATTGTGACCATTCGTGTTATAACACATTTGGATCGTATGAATGTGTGTGCCGAACTGGGTTCTATCTCGGGAACGATGAAAGACTGTGTATTGGTAGGTGTCGAAACTAGTAAGGATGTCGCAATAACATACTTCGTTAATATAATTGGATATTGAAAACTCATTTATTATCTATTCTACTGATCAGTAATTTTGCGTGCAACAGTTTCACTTGCAAACATAATATATATGCAAAAGTTTTACGATTTCCTACATTTAGATATCAATGAGTGCCTCAGTAATGGTCTAAATAAATGCGATCATATTTGCAACAACACTGTTGGGAGCTATGGTTGTTCTTGTTTGCCTGGACACACTCTGCAAGCAGATGGCTTTTCGTGCGAAGGTTTTTCATACACTTATTAATTTGTTTTCTAATAAAAGCGTTTTTACTGAAACAATGTGACTTTAACTGACTTAAAATGCAAGTAAAAGATTTCCTCTTTTTCCTCGGCACGTAGACATCGATTACTGTCGCTCAAATCCGTGTAAAAATGAAGCTCATTGCCAATCTCATGTCTCTGGCTATCATTGTACTTGCCCTGAAGGATTTTCAGGATTTCAATGTGAAGTCGGTAAGTTAAATCTTCCGAACATTCTGGTGGCTTTTAAAAAACTTATAAAACAAAATGTTGTTCAAAAAGTCATCTGTGTGTAGATTTGACAATTCCATGCCAGAGAGGATGGCGAAAATTTGAAGGGTATTGCTACATCATACCTAAAACCAAAGGAAAAAGTTGGAAAAACGCTGAAAATTATTGCAAACAAAAATTTAATGCTTCTGTTGCAAGCATTCACACCAACAAAGAAAACCGCTTTTTATCGAGTAATAATGTGTTACACGAATAGAATCCGACAATATTAGATATAAATAACCATCAATCGTTTGGACATCGCCTTTTAACATGTCAGCATAAAATTATAGGTTGGTATGGTAGACTTATTCGGAGAAACCAGTACCAGTGGATTGGCTTAAACGACAGAAGACAAGAATCTAATTTCGTGTGGAGCGATGGCAGTCCTTTCGTAAGATTCTCTTGTAGGCCTAATACACGTTGTGGAATGAACCATACATAATATTTTTAGACGTATACCAACTGGTTACCCAATCAACCCAATCATTTGTGGCGCGATGACTGCGTCGTCATGATTAACGTCAGAAAGGGTAAATGGAACGATGTTGGATGTAACCATAGGTTAGGTTTTACTTGTAAAGCGCCACCAAGTAAGTTGTCTAAAAATTGACAGATTCATCAACAACGATAAAATGTTGCTTTTTTATAGTTGGGTGCAGAACTTTTCCCAAAATTCAAAATGCAGTGTTATTGAGCCAAAGGCGGACATATGGAGTGGGACAACTTGTTCAGTACGGGTGTAAAAAAGGATATGTAGCTTTCAATGGAAGTGGAATATTAACATGCACTGATATGGGCGTATTTTCAGAACCTCAATTTTACTGTGTTGGTAAATACACTTAACATATTATTAAATAATGTTTTTAAATTACGGCATTGTCATTTCATTTAAGGAGCCTGCCCTAGACCTCCAGATGTTCCAAACGCTCTTGTCCCAAATGCTCAACAAAGTTATGCAGTGTATTCAGTTGTAAAGTTTGCATGCAATCCTGGTTTTAAAAAGACCGGACATATGTTTGTAAGATGTAAAATTAACAGAAGCTGGTCAAAGCCCAAATTTATTTGCAAAAGTAGGTTGTTTTGTTTCAAATATTTACCTTTGATGGCTAAACACTGTTGACTATATGTTACAGGAAGCTGCCAAGAACCACCATCTATAGATAATGCACGTTTAGTAAACAGATTACAACCAGCAAACTACAATCCAGGTGAAACCGTTTCATATCGATGTCTTAAAGGTCATTCAGTTGGCTTTGTCTTTGCAATACATTGTTTGCCCGGTGGGGTGTGGGAGCCGCCAATACTTTCGTGCCGAGGTAGGATACCTCATGGTTTCGTTGACATATTCTTAGTTATTCTGTTTGTTCCGTGTATATAAGTAGAGCTAACGTGCACACCGCTGTTTGTTCAATTAGTGTTGTGTTAAGGTACATGCCCTCAACCACCGGAAGTGAGTAATGCTCATTTGGAGCCCACGAACATAAAGTTGGCATATCATCCCAAAGAAGTAGTGTCTTATTCTTGTGTTGATGGATATACTAGAAGTGGCTCTGCAATTGTGTCGTGTTTGTCAGATGGAAGTTGGACTTCACCAAAATTCACATGTCATGGTACACAGCTATTATTTGTTCTCAACTTTTTTGATTCATCAAATACTTTTTTCAGAGCGCAACGAAAGTTTTTTGTAGATATGGAGTTTGTGACCATTTAAATGTGTAGCCTATTGCTGCTTTAAAGTTTTAGTACAATATTTTTAAATTAAGTTACTTTACTGCCACACACTAGAAACATGTATAAGGTGGCTATTCTTCGGCAGTTATTCATCTCCTTTAACATAATGTCTTTTGCCAGGTGGATGTGGACCTTATCCCGAAATTAATAATGCCCATCCAGTTACATTTCGTCGCCCTCAGATTAACCAAGTAAATTCAAGAAACCGTTTACCATCTTATGTGTTGTACGTTTGCAATGATGGATACAGAGTTATTGGTTTAGCTATTTTACAATGTAAAAAAGGAAAATGGACACCACCGAAATTTCGATGTAGACTACACAATGAACCTTAATTGATCATTAAATTTTAAACCGACACAAATCAACATTTTCAGCACGAGTACGTTCATTTAATTGCAGTTACTTCAAACTATAAAATACACAATAAATAATGTATGTTGATTTCAAAACGCAACTTGTTTTTTTTTTGGCAGCGATAGTAGTTAGGGTTCCATGTTTTGGATGTTACAAAATTGATTAGCCGGTCAGGTTTAGTGGTAATAGTTAAGAAAAGAAGATTCATCAAATAAAAGAGTTTGACACGTTATACGGTCATAGCGTTCAGCAACACTGGCTTTTGTCATACACCAGCACACACCGCAAGAATTCTGTCTGGAAAGTGTTTTATAATGCTGAGTACAATTTCGGCCTATTAAAATCTTAGATCAGGGGTGCTCGTAAATGTTTCAAAAAAAACTTTCAGTGAAAAGTTATTAACATTTTTTTAATATTAGTTTTTAATATTAAGTGTTTGAAATCCTTAATTTACTAAGAGCATTAGTTCATTTAAAACCTGTTCGAGTGGCAACTTTACAGTCGATTTTTTTCTCTCTATGAATTAAAGCATTTAAAGTTAGGAGTAGTATATTAGCGAAATGAAAAGATACGAATACCTCCTATTCCGAAGATGAGTAGAACTTTCTGATCAGAGATCATTTTTGTTGTGTGCTCAGGCAGTATTGGAGCATCGAGAGTTCGCGCAAGAAGCGTGTGTTTCGCATGCACGCCTGCTATGGGATGTGCCGACACCATGTGTTCGAAGAAAATAAGAAAAGAGATTTTTACATGGAGAGCCTACGTTTATCACTTTAACATTCGGGGTACTTTTGTCACTGTTGCCTGAGCGCGTGTTTCTATGCGATAAGTAGACATTTTTTTGCGTTTTATATACAGTAACAAACAAATGCGAGGAATCAACACGTTGTAGGTATAATCAAATATCCATGTTCGTTGCCTACAGTTAAAAATCAAACGATTTTCATGTAGGCTTTACGCGTGGGAACAATTATTTACTACCGGTAACGCTCTCTACAAAATGCCAGACCGAAATTAGTGGAGGTGGAAACTCAAACTGGTCACGTCACGCTGGGCGATGTTCAGATAAATGTGGCGCATAAAAGATCAGCAAAAAGATCAAGGTAAAATATATTTCGTGTATGGCTGCATTTTCTTCCTTACCCAGTAATTTTGTCTGCATGTGAATACAAGGCTTCTGATACAGGTGCTGAACAACCATCCAAAACAACCACTCAAGTACGGCTAAACAATTAAGGTTGGTGTCGATATATTTATTCGTGGAACAGTTGAGCATAATGTTGGTATGTTTTTTTTAACCCTTTAGAGCCCCAGGGGTCACCAGTGAACGCATGACTTTAAAGACCCATACAAGAAAGGTTTCTGCTTTTTCAAATTTTTTTTACTTTTAAAGCCCAGAGTCCCCCCTTGTCCTGATCTACTTAAAATTTTAAAGCCGGTAGATGTCGCTATAGCAATTTTTTGATTGACACAGCAAACACACCGAAAGGAAACGCAAAAGTGCTTGATAAGCTACATCAAAATATATAAAAAATACCATTGTAAACAATTTGCAAATAAAGTTGGTAATCCTTGTATAGTTTCTAAAAAAATGTTAGGTATTTGTAACACGTATTTTTAAGAAACGGCACACCTCATATTTTCATGGGGGCGTGTATGGGACATAGGGCGTTGGTGACAGGTATGATAAATTATTATAAATCATACTTTTAAGCTTTTCAATGAATATTATTACATAACAGCATCACGAGATAGCAGAAATAATACGTGCATCATCTATTGTCTCAATTTCGGTCCAGGTTTTTATTTTATGGTAATATAGCTATTTGTGTAGGTTATTTCAAATTTTATTGGCATAAATGATCATTGACCAGCAAAATTTGTCAAATATCGCTGTTAAAACTTGTGTAGCATCAACACGGACGTTGTTTAGCTTCAAGTACTGAAAAACAAAGTTTTCTGCGCATATGAACCTGCGAAACACGAAAATCACACGTAAAGTGGGTCTAAAAATTAGTTGTTTGACCAAACATAGTAAAATACTACCTCGATTTCATTCAGGTTGTTACTTGTACGATAAGCAATGTGGAGCCAATAATATGAATTGTGTATAAGCTGCAGACAAATGGCCACTGTTTCGACCTAAAAGGTCTCATCAGTGCAGCTGGTGTGACTATAAGACGACTTTGCTTACCAAACGGCCAAGCAAAGACTTCCACTTTGTGGTGACTATACAATCACCGTCATCCGTTGGGCACCAAACTAGGTGCAACCAAAACGGAGAAAACAAGGTGGAAACACTATGTTACTTGTACTACTAAAGAAATGTATAGCTTCACTAGTTTCAACAGCATTAGAAAGTTATTTTATTTCATTGTGTATCCCCCAGAGCCCAATGGGCCACAGGTGGGTCCACCAGAAAATGGGGAGTAGCGGTCAAACATCTAAAAAAAAATTCATGAAATGTGTCATTGGACCCATCAACGCAACAAGACGCTATGCATTTTTTTCTGTTGTTCAGTATACCCTTGGGCTCTAAAGGGTCAAGTAAATAAATGAAAATATATTTTAAACTGTTTTACATTGAAGGAATATTCCGCAAGACAACGGGGAAAGTTGCAGTAACGAAATTTTTTACGAATGAAATGGGATGCGAAAAAGTCTGTGGGAAGTGTGAGGTTTCAACACAAACCGAGCACAAAGTCAGGTTTTAAACACACCTCAATGCATTGAAGTCAGAACACCTGGTGGAGTAGTTTTGCAAGTGTCTTCCGTTAAAAGTGGAAAAAAAATTGTTTTTCAAAGGTCCTATCATCTTTGTGTACAGTTGTGAGTGATTGTTGCTGGAATCGGGTCCAACGCTCCAACATGAAGCATTGGAGACAGAAACAGACGAATGTTTTGTCAACTGGTGAAGCGAGGTTTCTAAAGTACCCTGACGTTAGACACATTTATTCATATTTTATTGTTTTTCTATTGTCTAACTGTGACGACAAGGCAACGGAAAAAATGCTTGGAAGACTGGGAGTTTACTACATCAGATCATCGCATGTGGCAAGATATGGTATGTTCAAGTTTGACCCACCTTACTGGTTTTGTCCTTTTTTTTATTATGATTTTGTACTTTTCAGTTTGGCGATAAAGAAGACAAAGACGAGAATGAGGAAAACGACAAAGATCTCGTTTCAGAATCTATAGCAACTTTAGAAACGAGTAAACGCAGAAGTAGGTGCGTTTGTGCGTTTGGCGACCGCGATCAAGTACATTTTTCTCAGTGGAAGAAGCAGAAACAGAACTTACGAAAGCATTAGACGAATGCGAACTGTCGAATCTCCAATGGGTGCAGTTTTCTTTTGCAAGGAATTGAACAGTCCAATCCCTTTGAAAGCATTGATTGTGACCGATGATGGTGAAACTTTTCCCATGCGAAGTGGTGATTTGGGGGACTCTGATTCGTTTCATCGGTGGCTCCGTAGCAACAGGGAAGCAACGGAGTTTGGATTGAAGTTTAGCGTGTAGCGCCGCCTATCCACTAGAAACAGCACGTTACAATGCGGTTTCTGATTACTTCACCATCAGGTGTAAAATTGTATTTGTCCAAGTTCCGAAGTAGTCCTTTGGAGCCTTCGGTTCCTATTAACTTCGTCATTCCAGGATTATTCCAGCGTCTCCCTGCCCATACTCTCACAAAGATAACTTCTCGACTCGCTGTACATATATTTGAATTCGGATTGCCCAAAGTCAAATTTACGAGACTCGCAATTAGCCTACCACAATAAAAACGAGAAATAACTTCTGCGGGGTAAAATTCGATTGCACCAAATTCAAAAATCGCTTTTGGGTGTCATCGAAATGTCAAACAGGCGGATGTGCGACGTCTTTCGGGTTTTCCACGAATTAAAACTTCATGGGCGGCTTGACCATTTTATTAGCAACTCTTAGATCTCATGCCTTATTCGTTTTTCCGATACCTTCTCGATAGTAGAAAGATCCTTTTTCACGTTTTGCATTTCTTGATCGTAAAAAGAGCCGTTTATTAGCTCCCCATTGTAATCATTCAAATTATAATTGTTGGGTTTCGTCACACAGCGAACATTGACAAAGAAAATCTCCTCTGATCAGCCAATAACCTTTTTTGAGTATTCCGCGAGTGACGGCAATTCTCACTTGAGAACCCACTGCAAATTTCCAAGCCTTTAAAGGTTGCGGCGATCAGCATAAAAATTTTCCCAAATTATTACCTGCATGATTCGAACTCTTCAGTGATAAAAACTGCTTATTGACAAACTTTCGGATGATGAATGCGCACCTTCAAAGATATTCTCGAACGCAAGTACAAGAGTTAAACCTGATTTTGTTTATTGGAACTACCCAAGAAAATTTAGAATGCCGACGACGACAATTCTCACAGGTTAAAAGTTTCGATGAACAGGTTTGTGAAACGAATGGGTGCTTTTGCAACCACCTTTTAACCTCAACCTATTTCGTCGAGTAGCGCGAGCAAGACGATTGATCCTACCAAAAGCATCACGATGTGACGGAGGAAGCCCAACAGATCCATCGTTTAGTCAGTCCTCGCTTGACCTGTGGATAATTCTAGACGCCGACGGCTTGGAGGTCCGAAAACAACATTGTTGGTAGGTTCACTTTCTCTAAAGCCAACGTGAAATCATTCCAACCGATTGGTTTCACAATCAGGCGCCGATGTCGGACAGCAGAGTGCACCAAAACCCCAACATGATTACCGTCGTTCACGCGCCTTTGATCGTTGTTGATCACGCTCCGCTGGTAGCGTGGCTCCTGAATTTTGTGGACTATCTTCAATCACAAAAAGAGCCGCAGGTGCTAAGGGCTGAAGTTGCGATTGTTAAATATGTCCAGCAATGGCAATTTTCGGAAGAATTTGATGCACCGTGTAAGTGTGAAAAAGTCGGTGGCGGTGAAAAGAAGAACAATATGAAGAAACCTCCGTCTAAGACGCTGTACATACAAAATGCAGTCTTTATTGATGGCTATTTGCGAGTGGGTGGTTTTCCGCAAAGGGCGCCAATACCGTTCGACTTGAAGCATCCAATTGTCTTACCAAACGCACATCACACTACTCTTTTAATCATACGCGAGTCTCACGCGTATGTGTGTCGTGCTGGAATGTCGCTCACTTGTTCAAATGTTCGTCAGTGGACTGTGCGATCAGGAGTTACAGTGAGAAGAATCCTTGGAAAGTGAACTTTGTCGAAAAAGAAATTCATCGGCCTCGAAGCAAATGATGGCTGACTTGCCTGATGAGCGCGGGATTCCAGATGAGCCTCCGTTATCATCTGTTGGAGTGGACACTTCGGCAAAATGTTTAACCGGAAGGATTGTCGAAACGTACCCGGATAACTTTGATGAAAATAGCCGCCGAGTCGTTCAAGCGACCAATCGCAAATTTGTGCCTGATTATGAAGGCCTTTTGTTTGTTCGCTCGTTTTCGTTCTCGCTGCTTGTGTGTTTAGATGTTCTCCAGTTTTACAATGTTTTCCATTCCTACGCTACGCATAAGGCTTGCTGTCAGCTCTCGCACGACCAAAGCTCCTTCTATGACGTCACGCAACAATAATCTCGCTTTTGCACGATTTCGTTCGCAGCAGTAAAACTGCGACTTTGATCAGCCTTGTCTCAGAAACCAGTCGCCGTATCAAGCCACTTTTTTCGCCAAAAATGTTTTAAAGTTATGAACATCTCTTAATTTAATTATTAACATGTTTTATTTTTCCGTGTCACATGCACTTTAAATGAATACCATCCTTTGCAAGGAGATGCACTGATACCGTAGTTTCTATGAATGTAAAGTCCTTTTCCGCCGCGACTTGTTGCAGTTTTCTGTTCAAATCACCAACGCAAAATACTCGTCTTCCAGCAAGCGGCAATATTGCACTATGGTAAACCTGCAAAATGCAAAAAATAATTAAAACCCAAACCAAACCAATCAACATGTTGGATACTTTCTTATCCAATCGTTTCACACATCTTTTTTTTACTTTTTATCCATGTAATTACAAATCAATTGTAGTAGGGGCCGCGTCGTTGTGATAAGAGTTATGAGCGAAAAAATGTAATTTTGTATGACGTTTATGATTAGTATTCGGTCGGTAGACATACATTCCCATCGCCAATTTAAACAAGTTGGCTATGGTTTAAACAAGCAAGGACCGGCAACCTACGGCCCGCCATTGGAAATCGTCCGACCCGAGACATATTAATTAGTTATCACAAGAATACGGCCCGCCGATTCTTGAGTTTCAAACTGCAGTGTTAGCACTGTTTGAAAAAGTTGTGGTATTGCACGCCATAAGTACCTCGTAATTGTCTTTTGTTACGCCATAAAACTGGAGCGAAGGCGGTGTAGACTAGCATCTCGTACCGAGTACAAGATTGTCTGTAGAGTAGACTAGACTAGTCGTTATAGATACAAAGAGAGATGCACACGAGCTTTAACCTAAACTTTTTTATAATTTAGGAATTTAGGATGTTAGCGAAACGTCGAAAGGTTGATGATGAGTGCCGAAGTTTTAATGAAGAATGGACGGAGAAGTACTTTTTCATACTACGCTTTGGTAAACCCACGTGCTTAATTTGCAATCAGTCTGTTGCTGTAAAGAAGGAATTTAATATTAAGCGTCATTATGAGACAAAGCATTCGAAGTTTTCGGAGTGCAGAGGCCGAACGAGAAAAGACAAAATTAACCGTCTCAAACTCTGCTTAGAAAAAATAGTATATTTCAAAAGCAAAACACTGAATCAGAAAAAAACATTCAGGCAAGCTATGAGGTCGCCAAATTAATTGCAAAAAAACATGAAACCTTT
This sequence comes from Ascidia mentula, assembly GCF_947561715.1. NCBI lineage: Eukaryota > Metazoa > Chordata > Ascidiacea > Phlebobranchia > Ascidiidae > Ascidia > Ascidia mentula. The sequence goes on along the minus strand of NC_138569.1, from coordinate 11,403,773 downwards.
CACTGACGATGATTTCGTGAAGGACTGTTTGATGGCCGTTGTCGAAGTCATATGTCCAGAGAGAAAAAAATTATTCTCCGATGTTGGCCTTTCTACAAGAACTGTCACCCGACGAATCGAAGAAATGTCACAGGATGTAAAAACTCGCCAACAAGATTGTCTAAAAAATTTGCAATACTTTTAATTGCTATTGACGAGAGCATTGATACAACGGACACAGCTCAGCTTGCGGTATTCGTTCGTGGAGTCAGCTCAAATTTTGATATTTTTGAAGATTTCGTTGAGTTAGTTCCTATGAATGGCACTACAACAGGAGCAGATATTCTGAAGGCACTGTTGCAGTGCACTAACAGTATGAACCTTGATCTGTCAAAATTGGTGTCGGTAACAAAGCTCCTGCAATGATTGGTAAAAATAAAGGTGCCGTTGCTCTGCTTTAAAAACACTTGGAAGATCTCGGACGAAATGACAAAATCTCAAAGTTACACTGTTTAATTTACCAGGAGGCATTGTGCGCCAAGACAGAGTGTTATGGACACAGTGGTGAAAGCTGTGAATGTGATTTTGTCTCTCAAACTGAATCACCGACAGTTTCGCCAGATGTTACTAGAAGCAGAGAATCAATATGGTGATGTCCTGTATTTCTGCGATGTTCACTGGCTAAGTCGAGGAGCTATGCTTGCACGAGTGTATGAGCTGAGAAATGAAATAGCAACTTTCCTTGAAAATAAAAACATTAACGCCACATAATTTCGTAATCCACAATGGGTATCTAATCTTGCTTTCCCAGTAGATTTAACGTCACATCTGAACAAATTGAATTTGCAACTTCAGGGGAAAAAACAACTGATACATGAGATGTGGAGGCACATACTCGCATTTGAAACAAAACTGCGACTCTAGGAATGTCAAGTGGACAAAGAAAATTATGTTCACTTTCCTATACTGGAGGAGAGCAAAACTATAGTAGCAACAGTGCATTTGTCACTGTGATACGAAATTTAATTACTGAATTTTCCTCACGCTTTTCCGACATTCGTTCTCTACAAAATAAATTCAGACTATTCAGTACTCCGTTTGATGTGGACGCCAATACCATTCCCGAAAAATTTCAAATGGACCTTATTGAAATGCAGTGCAGTGACGAATTGAAGGTAAAATTTCATACAAAGGGCATATCGCTACTTGAATTTTACAAAAAGTACCTTCTTGAAAGTAGTCTTTATCCCAGCTTGACCAACAATGCAAAAGAAATGGCATCGATGTTTGGTAGCACGTACACACGTGAACAAATGTTTTCAACAATGAGATTCATGAAGAGCAAGCTAAGATCACGCATTTCCGACGTCCATTTAGAAAATGTTCTGGTTCTTGCTTCATCTGACTTGTCACCAGATGTTGAACAACTTTCACAAAGCAAGCAGCATCAAGTGTCACAATAATGCTGCGTTGTTGAAGTGTAAATACATATATTTGGTCTTTTTGTTATTGGTATGATTGAGATTGCAGCAATGTAGTGTTACGGAATTATTTCGGCAGCTTTGCAATTAAGCGGTTAGATGTTTTTGGGTGGCGATGTTATCCCCCAATTAACCCTTCTACCTAATTTGGTACTTTGCACAAAACTGCCTCCCTAATTCTGATACTGCCCAGAACCCTGCAATAACGGCTCACCACGAAGCCAAAGTAACCCAGGCTGATTTAACTTATTGGACGTCGTGTTCAACTATAAAACGAATAAAAACAGTACAAATGACACTGGCCAATATCTCAATTATCCACAACACCGTAAAAGAGATGCTCACTGCACGACGCCCAGAAGAAGACTCCTCGTTTTAGGGAAATCGTTCGTTACATGCAATCGCCAACCAATCAGGATGCGCCTTTCCGACACGCGGCACATCCGGGGCATACAAAAATAAACGGAGCGTAAAATAATAGGAAAGGGGAGACGAATGTAATAAAATAGTGTGGTGAAAGTGAAGTGAGAGAAGCGATATACGTGCGTAAAACAATATAATAAATAAGTTGTTACAACGAAAGAAAACAGTGAAATTACAAGGTGCCAGCAAGAAAGGTGAAAACAATGAAATAGATACAATGACTAACAAAAGTGAAAGGTGACGTGAAGGAAAGAAAATTCGTAACAGTAGCGTAATATATATGAAGTGAGTGTGAATTATAGTATTAATGAAAATTCCGGACGGCAAAGACACTCGACATTTGGCCCGTGACTAGCAAAAGGTTGCCGACCCGTGGTTTAAAGTGTATTTTAACAAGCTTTCTGATGTTATGTGTTTGGTTAGGGCTGCGGATTTGTAGACGAAGTTATGATCGACTTATGACAATGCATATTATTATCTGTCGCGAATATGTTTGGTAATTTTAATTTTTTATCGTATAATTTTAGAAAGTGCCATTTTTTGCAAATTGTGTGAAAATCATCGTAATTCATTGAGGAAAGGCGAAACTATGTGCGTCTGAAGTTGCGTGTTTTTGGTGCACAATCCCCATACATTTCCATTGCGTGTCCGTATTGGACCCAAATTGTTACAGTACGCTCAGGCTTGCAGCAGGCCGCTACGGACAGTAGCGTTTTGCGCAGCGCTTTGGAAAATACTACTACACCGGGTCACAAAGTTTTTTCCAAACTTGATCCACATATAAGTATGTGTAAAACAGAAATCTGTGCGAATTTTAATGATTAGGCGTGAACAGGGCCACCGCCTGTTATTTTTGTTTATAAATTTCAGTTGAAATACTACACGAAATCGTAGCGTTAATATTCGCACAGATTTCTATGTTACATACGCTTATATGTGGATCAAGTTTAGAAAAAACTTTGTGACCCGGTGTAAAAGTATCTTCCCAGCGCTTTAAACTACGTCGTACATTTGTTGTCGTTTACGCTCGATTGCGTTCACAACGGTTTAAACACAACTTTGATCACATGTATCTCAGAAATCCGTGACCCTACGTTTTTCGCCAAAAACATTTATAAATTATAGTTAGTTGGGTAGTTGTTTTTTATTTTAAATTTTCCGTGTCATATGCACTTTAAAGCAACGAAGTGAAACAACGAACAATGTGACAATGGCGCATTATGACGTAACAAAAGCAGTGACTTTGGCCTATTGGTGACGTAACAGTGCACTCCTATTGACATTCTGACAGAATCCAAAAATTAAAAAAAATCGTAAAACCCGTTCCACATTATTGAATACCATTTTACAAGGATGTTTTACCTATACATTCAAGCAACTCCTGGATTTTTGTCATCTCAAATGAAAAAAACACCTAGTAAGATATTTAAAACTACGCACAAGTCCCAGGTTCTACATTTGAATGACCTCAAACACAGACCTTTCAATGCTCACATTCGAGCAAAAGCCAATAATAATTTAAAGATGTCTGTACTTGTCAAGAATTCAGTGCTCTTTAGCGTGAAAACGGCGAAAGTAATTAAAATTGGCAGAGATCCTAGGTATTCCATCAGAATGACTTCAAACACGGACCTTTCAACGCTTTTTGCTTTGGGGGTGACATCATATTCGAACAAATGCCAAACCCCTTTTCGAAACCAATAATTTTGGAAAATCTTTGTATCAATAATTAATTACTTTCACGATAAACAGCACTTAATTCTTGACAGATGAAGATTTTTTTTGTATATTATTGGTTTCGGAAAGCTATTGGCACTTGCTTGAATGTGATCAGTTAGGCCGGGTCCACACTCACGCTTTGCGCCGGCGGATTCTTTGTTTGTTTCATTATACGCCGGCGTGCGGGCGTACGCTCGGGACAATGAAACAAACAAAGAATCCGCCGGCGCAAAGCGTGAGTGTGGATCCGGCCTTAAGTCATATATTTACCCTCTTGTTTTAACACACTAAGTTTGCAAAATTGTTGCAAAAGCAAACAAAATTTTTGAAATACGTATCAAACTTTTAAAACACTGCAACCATAGAACACTAAAAAAAACATGGAATGGAAACTCCGCAGAAAATGCGCCGTCACGCATGAGTAACACTTTACGCCAAATGAAAAATGTATTAAGTTAAATGCGATTTTGGTGTTTTTTAGGGGGCTTAAAAACCCATTAAATAGAACAAAATTTAAAACGTTTTTAAAGAAACAAGAAGTTTGGTCCCTCGTCTTTTGAAATATGTGGATGATTTTGAATAAATCGCGTCGCATCATTTTTTACGGCGATTTGCTGTCTACTGGCTTTTGGGTCAAAATATGAACAAATAATTGCGCGCGTTTGCTGTTTGCAAGCAGTTGGAGGCTAAATCGAGTAATATTATCAACCACTATGCATGTTATGTCAAATCAACTACTTTGCTTGTAAGGTATTTTTTCTAGGACAGTATCTCTGCACACAGTAGCCTAATGCGATGGTTTGGGAATATTTATTTGCAAAAACAGGTCATTTGACGTAAATAGTTGACAAACGATAGTATGACTGCTTTTTTCTGCAATTTCTGTATCTTGATGAATATATTATGATGAACTAAATTATTAAAATCAGTTGATATCGCGCACACCTTGTTCACACTGCTGAGCGCAAATGTTGCCAGTAAAGTCCAACACAAAACAACAGTTTTGTGCATAATATGGGTTTGAAAAAGTTAAGCCTTGACAAAATATATGTTGATTGCTTGAAAATACTCGAGGACAGTGAGAATACTTCCAATAAAAAGCAACTATATTTTGTATGTAGCCTAAGTGTTTGCATACGAGCAAATCCTGAGAACTTTCAACTTTTACTTCAACATAACATGTTTCTTCAGAATATACTCAGAAGAATTTTAATACATATCTATATCAAATTCTGTTGTGTTTTACTTGAAACTGATCTGCGAAGAAAAAAAATGACTAGTAAAAAAGGGTATTTTTAATATTTTAATTCGGCTAAAATAAAAGGCAATTATGATTAGTTGAACAAAATATTACATATTTTTAACTGTGTCATGAGCATTCAATCAAGTGTTATGATTAGAGTCAAATAATATACTTCTGTTATGTGTGCAATAGTTTGACAATAAAAAATCCTTCAAATTGTTTTCTTTTCAGGGATATTCGACTAATCAACACTCAAAGTCAAACTTTCGGACAAAAAAGCCAATATACTGTAGCAACACTCATGTTTCCCTACTTAATTCTTTACACATTTGGAACACAGACGGACCGATCAAGGCTGCAGACGGTGTTAGGCTTTCCGGCAGAACTCGCAGTCTTCTGGCATCCGGCTCGACGACAGACCTTTTTTTTGTTGTAACTTGTTAAATACCCGTTCGCACTTTACTCTGGAGAATTTGTTGTCATTATTCGCTGTCATTAACTTTGCCATCCAACTAGTCTCAGTCACTTAACTAAACAACTGGCACGCTGTAGAAGTTACTCGCTCAGTCACTATAACGCGCTTGGAACAAATTAAACTTTACGCCGCCTGGCATTGCAAATGTGTGTCTCCATTAATAAATAAGTCTGCCACGGAGTTTCAAATTAGGTAGTCTTCAGCAAGAACACGCAAGCAGACTTAGCTTCAGCAAAGCAGCGACTGGGAAATCTATTTGTACGCTGCACTGGTGAACTTGCCCGACGTGATCACTATGCTTTACCAGGTTGGTTTGTTCCGTTTATTTTTGTAATGTTCTATTGCATTGTACTTTGTGGTTCTCACGAAATTTTACTTGTTTAGGAGTAAATTTCAATGAATCTTCGCTCTATAACCATGACGGATGCAAGAAAAGAGCTGGACGTTATGACCGAACACCATTTATAACCCGGTACTGTAATTGTAATTAATAAGTCGTAACGCAATATTAATAAGTCACTACGTTTAAAGCCAAATTGCTATAAAGCATGTTTTGTCTATAACAGTATGCTATTAAAGTAAAACGCCTCTCCTTTATAGTTGTGTCATTATGCATGTGTGTACACTGTAAATCAAACAGTATCGTAGTCACCACCCACAAGGGCGGTCCCACTAAAACACGCTTATGTTGGCGGTTTCCACCGTAACCGGAAACAAAGCATGTGTGTTTCCACCATGCTGAACGTCGACCAGGATGCTTGTTTTCCACCCCCGCCCCCCGGGTAACAAACACCACGTCACTAATTTAACGAACGTCATTTATTTGCTCACAAAAAGGACTCATCTTATTTTGTTCAAAACGCGTTGCACAGGCGTGCTAACATTTTCCTCTACTCCTGCCAAGGCCGCCAAGAGTGATAAAGACTTTCGAAGTTTTCTGGGAAATTCAATATCAAACATGCAAAAACCATCGGTGTAGCAACATTTGCATTTTCACCGTTGAACAAATAAACCCTTAAAACATATATGCCAATTTCATTTTTTAAAATGACCATACATGGATACGGACTCTCTGGAAGCCACAAATCCTTTTCCTACAGGAAAGTTGTATACAAGTGAAATGAAAAATTTTCTTAGAATTAGCAAGAAAATACAAACCATGTTATAGACCATGTAATTTTCTGTTTCTTCTTTGAACACTCTTGGAAGAAATAGTAGTGCCAAACTCTTTTCTGTTGAAGCAAATAAAATTAAATTTCATGAGGGTAGGACAGTTTGCATTCATCAGCTAATCATGTTCCAAAATAAGACAAAACATATACACATGCAAAAAAATCACTTGTGCTTACCATCAACCATCCATTATCTAATTCACATGGTTTGGCAATTTTAGTTAAGGACCTACATGGGTATTAAATTGGAGAAATCCTGTTTTTCAAGGCCCTCAGCTGTAATGCATCTAGCGACTGTTCCGCTTGTTTCCCAATGACCGTTGATGGGTCTTGTGACTTACAAAGGGACCTAAAATTCTTCAAAGTTAAAAAAAAATGTTGCTCCTGGATGAGACTGTACAGAGCAAGGACTTGTTGGGCCTCCTGGAAGATCATATGACCAACAGGGGGGTATAAACAGTCCTGGGGGAAGGGCTTTGACACTTTTTCAGCAACTAAATTCGATGCCATTGCATAGAGAAGAGTTGGAACTTACAAAAAAAAATGCAAATGAGTGGGTAGTTGAACGATTCATTTTTCTGCAAAATCCAGTTCCATTTTTTGTTGCTTTTTTACCAAAATACTGACTAACCAGGGAGGCAAATGGCCCTAGGGGGGTGGCTAAACCATTTTTTCGGAGACTAATTTTGATCAAAATTTGTAGTTATGAGATGGATCTTTCATAAAATCGCCAATGATTGGACACTTAAACGATTCATTTTTCCACAAATACAGCCTGATTTTTTTGCTCCATTTTGAACATAATTTTCAGCAGCACCTACCTAATTGAAATAGCCCAAAACCCCACTAAAACTGCCGCACATGTGCGCTCATTCAATCATAAATTTAAATTAAATGCTTTGCTTGGTGATGCATGAATTTCCACAGGTCTACACGGTGGGCATTTCCCAGCACCAAAACTTATTTTCGTAGAAATACCAATATGCGTCCTTCAGTTTCCCAGTTTTTTCCAAATGCTTGGATTCACTTCGTTTAATTTAGCTTGTATATCTGCTTTGAACACACGTTGTGCTTTTTCCAGAAACTGAAAGACACAATTTTAGCATAATACAAGTAACAATACAACGCTGGCGACATGTTACTCACACATAATGGTAATCTTAAGGCGGAGTACTTTGACCCAATGTCTGAAATGCTCAAGTCCCCTTTCTGAACCTCTTTTCTGCATATGCTGTATGTTCTGGACATTCTGTCTTGCAATATATCGAGATTTTTGTCCTGTTTTTTAAGTTCGGCATCCAAGACTTTTATGTGCAGTTTGATACTTGTTGCATCCTCCATACAATCGGATGCCTGCGAAATTTCAAACCTTGCCTTAATGCATAATACATCAAACCAAACTGCCTACCACAAACACCCGCTTTGCTGATTGCAACTGGTCATTGTCTTTCCTAGCATGAAAACCGTATTTCCTTTTCATGGCTTTCACTGTATCATTGTTATACACGAGTCTTCACATATCCCTGAACCTTTGTTTAAGACTTACTAGCCATGTACCCTGCATATTATCAAGTTCTTCAATTCAGTCAAAACACTATATATCATATAAAACTTAACTGTAATATCTTTTGTTCCCTTATCTGCCAAGTTTGGATACTTTTTTAATAATGCAATGCAAACAGATTTATATTCAAATAAAGTGGGATATCTGCAACATAAATTAATACTAACTTTATGTGAAAGAATTTTTAATGTACAATAACAAAATGTACATACAGTGTGTAACAAGCCATGGAGTCAAAAATTATTTGACCAATCTTTTTTCTGGTGTGTTGATATTTCTTGGTTTGTCTCCAATATGTCAGAAATGAATGCAGGAAACTTTGGCAAAGAGTATGATAACAGCCATTATTTACTTGTATCCCCATGTGACATATTTCCTCCGATTCAGACGAAGTATTTAATGGTACAGTACAATCGGATTCAACATTCTCTGTAATTAAAAACAGGGGTCGAATCACTAATATCCCTTACACAAAAAGTTGAAGTACTTTCAGTTACAACACGAAGTTTGCCTTTTGAAGGTCATTCAAGTTGTCGGATATACTGACCCAATCTTGAAAATTGTCATCAAATAATTGGATGTCAAAACCTTGATCAATTTTTAAACTGTCCATAATTTTGTCAGGGATGTCGGTTTTGTTGCATTGAATAATTTTTTTGGTACTGTGAAATACAACTAGGTACTGACAAGCCATACTGAAAATCTCAACAAGAAACACAGGGTTAATGCTGCACATATGCATTTCTCATTTTTATGCCTATCGTTGCAAAAGTGTGTGCCTGAGACGAATAACTTTTTTATCACCTATGTCATATAAATCCAGGGGGTGGTAATTTAATTCACAACCGGGTTGCAGAAATACCAACTCATCTGTAGTGCTAACTATGTAGGAGTGCAAATGTTTGTCAAAACTTTTGGCAAGTACATATACACAAACTATTACCACATATTCATGATGAATAATAATATCCCTGATTTGGCCAAAAATTTCATTATTTATGTCAAGCAAAAAAACATTTCCATGCACATACTTTGCACCATTTATATGGGCACTTGCGGCAGAATACAAAACGCTATCTGCGCAGTGCTAAAGACAAAAGAAAAGTGGATACATTTGTATCAAAATTTTCCAAATTAGTAACAGTCTGATTACCAAATTTATTAACTTCTGTTACACATGTTCCACTATAATGTTCGTAACACTTTCCATACTGCATTCTTTGTGCAACTGTCAAACAAATGTTTTCAAAGTTTTGTGACACTTTTGCTATTTTTTTTAACTTCCTGTGAAACGACTCAAATCGCATACACCACATGTGCCTTAAAGGACCATAATATGCTATAAGTCTTGGATAATGAAGAAGAAAGTGAAATTTCGGTTTGATTAAGTCTTCTGCTTCCTGAAGAAATGAACAATAAAATTCATCAACCAACACTTTTAAGTGATTCACATGCATTACATCGATTTTAGGTGCAAAAACAATTTCTATTATATCTGCCAAAAGAGAATACAATTTCCATGCTTTGTCTCCTTCTGGAACAAGATGTCCCACAACAAGTGGGATTAGCCTAAACAAGCACCATGTCTCACTTGCACACATTGAAAACTTTCCATTAACATGAACAACTTGTTCTGGTAGACTCCTCGGTTTATTTATGTAGTCTGTTGGTCCATATGGAAAGCAGAAGCTTTTCATTTAATTCACTGATAGAACAAATTTTCTTTGAAGACAAGTGTCTAAATAGATATTGCAAAAAATACTGCTGTACACCTTCCATGCAGTCATGCATATCTGGTGGCAAAGATGTAACAGGGGAAAAACCAATTACTGATGAAAATGCACAACTTTCAAGTACACCATATACACAAGACAGTGTGCTGTCCATTTCAACACCACTAACATGTTGTGCATGTGTGGTGGGATTTCTTAAAACAAAATCTTCTTCACATGTTTTTTGTTTTATTTCGCTATGCAAGCACATACAAAAGCGGCATATTCGGCCGCTACTAAAACATTTTCGAAATCCGCCAAGTTCATGAGCTCCAAGGTTATCAGCAGACAATGTTGCTATAGTACCATATAGTGTATGTGCACCATCACATGTGACAATCTTGCAAAAACTGTAAATCTTTTATAACAGGTTTAAGAGCAGTATGATAACCAATTGTTTTCAGGTGAATTAAACTTAGTTTGTCCATTGTTTTACAACATTCCTGATATGGGCAAGGTATTCCCCCCATTTTTAAATTAGGCTAACATAGAAAATGCAACTATTACATACCCATCTTGACTTTACTTTCTGACAGCGGTTGCACTATACAAATAATAACGACACCTATTCAAACACGTTTCACAAAAACTGCGTGAAGTGGACGACGTAAATGCGCATGCGCAGTAAATTTTCCCACGACCACGCCGTAAACACAGAAATAATAAATAAAATCAACTTTTGAACGCGACCCACTCTCTGTTTGAAATTGGTTTGCTTCAGTAATTTAAAATCAAAACAAACCCAAAATAAAATTCTATTTGAAAAGCCAATTTGACATACGAGTGAGATTTAGCAGTGTATATTTCAACAAGGTTTTACAAAAAAGCTAAATGCACTGACGCCTTGGGTGTATTATGATAAATACCAAAATATAACAAAAAGATAACAAAAAACCACCCCTAAATTTCCACCTATAAGATATATAATATATTATATTCTTTTTGTTTTAACAAGGGGGTTCTTTAGTTTAAAGTAACTCATGTAACTAAAACGATAGTTTTATTTTTGCATACGTGTTTGACGTTACTTAATGGTAATTGTGGAACCTAGCCTAAACATTTTGTCTACTTAGAAAGTCCTCTGTATGCACAGCAGAGGCGTGGCGCAGTTAAGGTACCTGACGCATTTCGTGTAGCAAGGTCACACAGATTCAATTTCCAGTCATTATGTCGGAATACCTTATATAGCCTACCTTCCCTGGTCTTGACGACATGACTTCTATGCGTATGGCATTTAGTCAAGCACGACTGACGGCCCTTACAGGAGAAATCCTTGCACTATTTTTAGCTAGGGTTGTTATGGCTGGTTGAAGCATGTAACTGTTGATTAACCTAACTCACGTATGATTTTAAGTTTTGGCCCATTTTTTGTGACATGAATTTATCTTTGACTAAAATACCACTTTTAACGTTTTATGGTCTTTCTTGCTGTCATATCCCAAAACATATTTTTTTACTACTATTAGTGCCACGAACTCAGTCCTCGTCTACTTTTGACATTTTCTTGTAGCGTAAATTTTACGAGGGGACGCTCTTGTAAGTCCATTATTTTTAGGAAGATCACCTCCAGTTTGGAAGTATGTGACGTGTCTTAAAACTTCGCATTATTCCAAAAATTGGCTTTGAGGATAATTGGTTATACCTATACAACTTTTTGTTGCATATTGCTTGGCCAGCTCTTTATTCATACACGTATCAGAATGAGCATTGATTGTTTCTTACACGAGATGAGCCAATTTACTTTTTGACAGCCATCCAGCTGAGCCTATGCTTTTTGACGGCCCAAGAGAAAATGTAAGCATTGGTTGCGCACGCTCCAATGCGATGGAATTTGTGGTTCACTTTAGTTTTTAATAACCTTTTTAATTTGTCATGCAGCACGCAATTTCCATAAACGCTTGATATTTTAAATTGTTTGAGCATTTTACTGCTGATTTTCTTTTGTACACAGAAAAAAATCACCGTGACAGCAAAACCAAGACGATAACGCGGACGATAACCACCATTAGTCACCGAATTAATGCAACTCAATTCGCAACAGCCAAAGGTGAAGACGATATTGGATTTCGGATAGAAACTATCAATCTTCACAAGGAAGGGACATGTGTAGCAACACGCATGTTTCCCTACTTAATTCTTCACACATTTGGAACACAGACGGTCGGAAGGCTGAAGACGGTGTTAAGCTCTCCTGCAGGAGCTCCCACAAGCTTTCTGGCATCCTGCTGGACAACCACGTTTTTCCTTTCTTTTTTGTTATAAAACGCCCTCGTAATAATCGTTCGCTCTCTCAGTCTCTCTCAGTTTCGCTCTCGGTCTGCCATCTTGCCATTCGCGCTGTTACGTTCGCACGTTCTTTTGTAAGTTAATTCGCTGCAATTTAGTCACGTGATAAACTCTTGTTAAACGCGCTTGGAACAATTTAAAGTTACGCCACCTGGTATTGCAAACGTGTCTTTCAAATGATAAATAAGTCTGTTCACGGAGTTTAAAATTCAGTAGTCTATACAGCAAGAACACGCAAGCAGACTTAGATTCAGCAAAGCAGCGACCGGAAATCAAATTTGTACGCTGCAATACAACCAAATATTTGTAATAAAATCAAATAGAAAACTCAGTGATGTGTGGGAAAAATGAATAAAGTAGATCACTGGTACAATAAAAGCAGGTTCATTGCTATTCACAGAGCATAGGCTCATATGTGGCATGAATTGATCAAAACCAATGGAATATAAAACAAGAGACAAGAATTTATTTCATTATGTCAATATTTTTAGATAATTATCAACATTTATTCATTATTTAATATACCTATATTTGCAGAAAAGATAAAAAACCGCCAGATTTAAGTATGGTTAACCAAGTACATACAATTTTTGAAAAAAGCAGCAAAATTTGTCCCTATCTTATCTAGCTTACAAAGGCTAAAATCTGACATTTTGGGCCAAAACAGAGTGCTGCACAATCTGTTCAACATATGTCTTTACAAAAAGAGGAGTTATGAAACATTTTATGTGACCTCTGGGTCGAACTGTCTTGTTCATATAGGTTTCTGAATCCCATGATTGCTTTTTAGACAGATATGCATATCTAATACATTACGTCATCACTTGAATACGTAATTGCATGTCTTACATTATCAAAAGTTATGTTTTAGAAATTTTATTAATTTGGTACTGTGCCTAGTGTACATACGTGGTCTGTGTATTCATCACATTGTTGTGATGAGAAAACTCATTGGTTTAAGTCAAACTCAAATTGATTTACAAGTTCTATCTTATACTTCAATTTCTTCAGTTTGTCGTGTCTGTCTCTGATCTATGACTATATGCTTGCTTGTGCACTGCTTTTATAAGAGACTGACTGTTAAACAACTTTATTCGCACGAGCTTTCGCGAGATTGATCTCGCTTCATCAGGTGCAGCAAATAACGTGTCAAAATACTTGGTTGGTTTGCGAGGTGAGCGCGGTTCGTGAGGTTAGCGTGGCTCGCGTAGGCGTCTCATTTGGTAATTCCTTTTACGCTTGTGCACGGTTTTATGGCCGAAATGTGTTCGATTACGCTGGCTGCTCCATAGCGTTTAAGGGCAAGAGGGGGTTATGGTTACTATTTGTCCAATTAAAGAAGGTCCGCGTTTTGTTAGAAGGCCAAATTTGGCTTTATTCAATAGCAGGAGTGTGTAAGGTTGTTAGTTTAGAAGTATTTCAGCGGCATACGCTTGTGCAAGGTTTTATGACTATTGTCATCCTGGCAGACTCCGAATATGTTTCATCGAAAAAAGAGTTCCGCATCAATGATCACCATTTCACGAGATGGTTCATAAGATACAAACGTGTTTGTTCTGCCTATAAATCACAGTACGTCTAATTATTTCAATCAAAATCAAACTGAACGGTTAGTACACACAAATTACTGGCAGCAAATCCCACATTTTAGCACTAGATACTTGACAGACACAGAGATTTGAAAAAAATTATAGGGGGCGGAAAGTAGTTTGGCACGCGGTTGAATGTAACGTACACCCCTAGAAAAACACGCAAAATCGCCTGTGTTTGAAGTGATTCTGATGGAATACCTGGGATTTGTACCGATTTCAATTACTTTCCCGTTAATCAGCACTAGATACTTGACAGATGCAGAGATTTAAAAAAAATTATAGGGGGCGGAAAGTAGTTTGGCACGCGGTTGAATGTAACGTACCCCCCCTAGAAAAACACGCAAAATCGCCTTATTTGAAGTGATTCTGATGGAACACCTGGGATTTGTACCGATTTTAATTTCCTTTCCGTTAATCAGCACTAGATACTTGACAGATCCAGAGATTTAAAAAAAATTATAGGGGGCGGAAAGTAGTTTGGCACGCGGTTGAATGTGACGTACACCCCTAGAAAAACACGCAAAATCGCCTGTGTTTGAAGTGATTCTGATGGAATACCTGGGATTTGTACCGATTTCAATTACTTTCCCGTTAATCAGCACTAGATACTTGACAGATGCAGAGATTTAAAAAAAATTATAGGGGGCGGAAAGTAGTTTGGCACGCGGTTGAATGTGACGTACACCCCTAGAAAAACACGCAAAATCGCCTGTGTTTGAAGTGATTCTGATGGAATACCTGGGATTTGTACCGATTTTAATTACTTTCCCGTTAATCAGCACTAGATACTTGACAGATGCAGAGATTTAAAAAAATTATAGGGGGCGGAAAGTAGTTTGGCACGCGGTTGAATGTGACGTACCCCCCCTAGCAAAACACGCAAACTCGCCTGTGTTTCAAGTGATTCTGATGGAATACCTGGGATTTGTACCGATTTTAATTACTTTCCCGTTAATCAGCACTAGATACTTGACAAATGCAGAGATTTAAAAAAATTTATGGGGGGCGGAAAGTATTTTGGCACGCGGTTGAATGTGACGTATACCCCCCCTTAGTGAAATACGTAAAATCGATGATGTTTGTAGCCATTCTGATATAAAATGTGGGATTTGCTGCCAGTAATTTGTGTGTACTAACCGTTCAGTTTGATTTTGATTGAAATAATTAGACGTACTGTGATTTATAGGCAGAACAAACACGTTTGTATCTTATAAACCATCTTGTGAAATGGTGATCATTGATGCGGAACTCTTTTTTCGATGAAACATATTCGGAGTCTGCCAGGATGACAATAGTGTTTTATGGCCGAAATGTGTTCGTGGTGTGCGCAACATAGAAAAATAAGGGTGGTATGGTTTTGATTTTGTAAATTTGACAATGTTCGCGTTTTGTTAGAAGGCCAAATTTGATTTTGTTTGATAGAATGAAGGCGAAATAACATTGTTTCAAAGGATTTCAGCGGCAAACGTCGTTGCTTGGAGTTATGCCATAATACGCATATGAGATTCATACCCGCAAATGAACATTTTTTTTTATAAAATTTTGATATCGTTAAAAATGTCAGCCTATGAACTTTTACGTGTAAAAAAAAATCATGCTGCTACCTCGTAGGGCGGCCGAGTAACCCTCGTTCAAAGTTTTGTCTACTGACATGTGACATCCCTCTGGTTTTAGATGGCTTCAGGTCTGTAGAAAACTGGGGAAAAAAACAATGGTTGAAGAAAGCTGTACAAAACTTATGGCTCAACCTATTCCAATTGTGTTTGTAAATGATAATCACCAATTTGAGTTGGATGAAAATGCAGTTAGTTCAATTCTTTTGAACAATGATATTGCTAATGTTCCAGTTGCTGTTATATCCGTGGCTGGTGCATTTCGTAAAGGAAAGTCTTTCCTTCTTAACTTTTTGTTGAGATATCTCAACTCCAATCAGGTTTGTTGATACTGTTGATAACTTATTTTGAATGTTTGTGTCAACTTGACTGTGGGTACAATCTTCTAATATTACAGATCCACTGGTTCTAGAGTCGAGCTTGATTATAAAAAAAGGTCCTTAATGTTACACACTTGTATGTAGGTCCTTGGCATCCAGGTTGTATTAAAGGAACCTACAAGGTACCACATTTCCAGACTGAAAAAAATGTCACTTTTGCAAAAACTTACTGATAATCCGCGCAATATTAATGAGCTAATGCATTAACATATGAAATAACGTTGCGATCGTCCGCACAATTAACGATCGCCAAAACAAAATCCTCCGCGAAAAAAAACAAACTTTCCAATCTGGCCACATTTGGTTCAAATTATCATGGTATTAAATGTGAATGCTTTTACATAATCACTTTTGTCATAATCTTTATGTTTAATAAATGGCTTATCTCACAAGAGTTATATGCTTACTCCACATACAGGAATATGCATATCCAAAAATTTTTAGTAATGTCTGGCTTAAAATCCCGAGATGTGAAAGGAAACCCTGAAAGGATTTGTCCTTGCAGTAAAACCATTACTTTTGTGTCCGTATATGGATATCTTTATAATAAGATTCAAGAAGAATTTGTTAAAATTCTCTTTTTTCACTCATCACAATTGCTATTGGCCAGATGGATAAATGTTTCAAGAGCATTGCTTTTTAATGACACTGGTTATAAAAACATTTTCACTTAGGAAGAAGAATGGCTTGGAAGTAATGATGAGGTGCTTACTGGTTTTTCTTGGAGAGGTGGATCAGATAGAGACACAACTGGAATTGTAATGTGGAGTGAAATATTCAAAAGAAAAGATTTGCAAGGAAAAGAAGTAATAATTTTTGATCATTTGGAAAGTATAATAACACAGCAACAAACAAAATGTGATTTTTTTGTTTTATTGATAAGCAAGGTTTTTGTGGGTCAAACAGTCTTACTGTTTCCTAACAGTAATTTCAGTTGTATGCTAATCATTGGCGCCTAGTTTTCATTTTTCCAGGGGGGGGGGCTATATTATGACGTAATAATTTGTTACTATGACGTCATCAAGTATCGAAAAACTGTGTTTGAATTTCAATGCATGAGGCGTATTAGCCAAAAGGGTCTAGTTGGCACCGGAGACTGACGTTGCAACAACCGATGTCAGTTACGCAAGCGAAACTAGGTCAACATATTTTGTGTGCGTTGTGTAAGAAACACATTGTTTTTAGGTCTTTTTATCTTCGAATGTTACGAATGCGATGAGTTACATGGTGCGGACAGATGCGCGTAATAGCCACTCGCTTTTTTTTTTAAAAAAACCTGGGGGGGCGCCGCCACCCCTGCCCCCCCCCCCGGACTAAGCGCCTATGATGCTAATCAGTTTTTATACTACGAATAGTAGCCATTTTCCATGAAAAAATACAATTAAAATAAGGCAATGTGTGCATCTTTTTGTGGCAATGCTATTATGAAACTTAACAATTTAATATGAAATTCCTGTTGCAGTACATTTTTAATTAACAATTTAAATTTGCTTTTATGAACAATGGACTAGTCTCTGAGAAAAAGCAACTTGTGTTGCAGATGCCTAGTTTTCATATTTTTTTAAGATAAAAAGAATGGTGTACTTTGTATTTAGATACAGTTTCAGCTTTTGGAAAAAAAAACTGGGAAGGGGCACCCATGTGCCTGTGGTTGCATACATGCTATAAAATTGTGAAATCTACAATAATAGTTTTGTGCGCTGTGGGTTGGACAATCATGCATAGATGTAGATTATAGGAACATTGATGTACCATGGTGAATTTTAAACAAGTTCTAATGAGAACATGAAATCATGTATACAGTGGATTTGTATGTAAATGAACCAACCAGGGCGTTGATTTTTGCTTTTTTCACCATTCTAAGTGTCCTTTATTACCAAACATGTTGCATTTAAACGAAACACACTGCATTGTTATAAAGCACATTGCATTTTTCCCAAACAAGTGCCATTTTTCTTTAAATTTGAGCCAAAGAGGTGTAGTAGAATGCTGCATACAAAGATAATACCAGGCTACGAGATTTTTGTCATTCGACATGCACGATATTTTTTCTCTTAATGTTCGTCGATGCCCTGGTACCAATAAACATAGCTGATCTAAACTGTTATCCTTGCATTACAAAATTGTAATTCAATACAGTATTTCACAATAGCATTTTTAAAGATTGCAGTGGTGTTGATGGACACACAAGGTGCTTTTGATTCCTCATCAACAGTCAAGGATTGTGCAACAATATTTGCTTTGAGTACAATGACAAGTTCAGTCCAGATATACAACATCTCTCAGAATATTCAAGAAGATGACTTGCAACATCTTGAGGTAATATTGGCATTTAAGCTGAAGGTAAAAATTGCTGAAACAATAGGCTTGCACCTTTTTAATTTGTCATGTGTCTGTAAATGCATTGAAACAATAAATTGTGAACCATTTGTGGTAATATCTAAAAATATTGTGCAACTATGGTTTCACATCCAAAAAGTTCAAATGATCCCCTTGTTGGTTGCTAGCTTTTTTCACAAGCATCGATTGTGTGTCACACTTTATTTACCTGCGTAATATTCATGCAACACAATTGTGGACTTGATTTATTGACTTACAGTGGTTAAGATTATAATGTTGGTTATAACACCATTTAAGTGTGACATTCCACATTTTTTAAAAAGGAGTTGCTGAATGAGTTGAATGGCACTTAGAGGTGCTTATCAAAAAAGGTTAAAAACTATTGACAAAAATTGAAATTGTGAAGTTGTACAATATATGTGCATTATGATTGATATATTGTGATTTGTCCAACAGTAGTCTAAATAAAACATGTTTTTATTGCCAAACCAATACTTGGAATTTTAATGTATGATTGTGATTTTTGTGAAGAATTAAATGTTCCCAAAGAGAAAACATTTTTTTTAGCATATAAAAAAACTAATATGATTTGGATGATTGGCTGGATCGACCCACTAAAAGTGGCTGATCCAGTCAGGCGGCAATGCCTGGGCTGCCAAGCCTGCAAACCTAGTTTAAAATTAAGTACAAGTCTTCCGTTTTGTTTTGTGAACAGTACTCTTATTTGTATTGCAGTTATTCACAGAGTATGGAAGACTTGCATTAGAAGAATTTGCAGATAAACCTTTTCAGGTGGGTAACATACAGTATGTTCTGGTATTTCTTTTTCATGCTGTAATGTCAACTAGACCAAAATGCTCTCTGTGGCTGAAAATTTGTGCCAACTCAGGACACACAACCACACAATAATAATCATTTTCAAAGCTGTTAAAAACCAATGTTAAACTGTCAAAAACAACAACTAATTTTTTTCTATAAAGTATGCAGTTCCATTTGTTATCTATTTGACCTAGATCTGTACGAAATTCAGGTTTGGATTTCAGAAACTTTTGATCAAGATTTGTTTTTTGCGATAACTTTATTTGTTACAGACAATCTAGTGAATTAAATACAAATTAGAGTAGTGTGCTGTTGGCCATTTTATAATTTCAATGAATTGGTTGTAAGACATGTATGTTACGTATGGTTGAACACATGGCGAACTTTGGTCAGATTCCCGGGTTTGCAGGATATCGACATACCCATGTTTGGCACCTATGAACAAGACATAAGTTGCCAGTTTAATCATATGTTGTGTTAAACTGTCGTTATTGTTACACGAGGTTTAAGTAACAGACTGTTCTCCAAAAGTGCCAGTTGTGTCTTTCTGTTATCTATACCTCTGAGCTGTGTTTGCAGCATGGTGATATGTAAACTGTAGCTGTTTTAAATCCTTTATTTTTTTAGCAATTAAATCAAAATTAAATGCTATCATAAACCACCGTTGTAAATGTTTACTTTACTTTTGTTAGTCATTGCATTTCCTTGTTCGTGATTGGAGTTTTCCTTATGAATTTGAATATGGCAGAGATGGAGGGATGAAATTATTAAATAAACGCCTGGAAATGACAGAAAAGCAAGACAATGAGTTGCAGCGAGTGAGAAGCCATATTCGATCATGTTTTGCAGGTATCATTTTTATACAAAGTTATTATATTGTTTTAAGTGCAACCACTCAAATGTTGACATCTTGCAGCCATTGGTGTACACAGCACAAAACATTAAAAGAATGCAGTTGTATCAGCTAAATATCCAACCATAAAATGTTTTTGCCTATATGCCAGGGTGTCAACTGGAGTCTGTGTGCCAGATCCAGCCTATCACACACCATTTTGTGCCTTGCTTCATGTTAGCTTTGTGACTTTGTTTTGCTGGCAACGATTTGTTACCAGAAAGTATAAAGTTTGACTTGAAAAGTTTTTAAGTAAAAACAAAAAAATTTTTGGTCCAATAGCAGCGCTATTTAATGTTACCAAATCTATTTCAAAAATGCATGCAAATGTAAATTACAATACAATAGTTGGTTAATAATATTGTGCTTAAAATGAGTTTAGTTTGTGAACTTTGGAATTTTTATGATAGTTCTTGTATATTTGTAGAACATAGTCCAGATATATGAAAACCTTCGTCATGATAAAACAATGCTAGCTTTGATAGGTAGACGACAAACTAATTATTGCACTTGAACAACTGACATAAGCATTAAAATGCAATTGCAATGCTTTGTGTTATATATTATGATTATAAAAAAGTTAAATCCCTATCTTCAGATGTAATTTATGTGTGTTAACCCAATACGCGTTCTGTGTACAGCCACCTTAAATTATTTTGTTTTTTTTATGCCACTCCATTTTAGGCACCTTTGTCATTGTGTTTATGTCCTGCTTTTTTGACACTGAATTTATATTCATTTCTATAAATCTGCTGTACAAGCAGACCATTTTGGTAAACTTTATCTTGAATGGTTATCTGGCCTGTGATCATCACTACTCAGATGTGTACAGCACTTTGAAAAAAAAGTTTGAAGACACTGTAAGCATCTACTGTTATTTAACATTTGTGTGTTTTATGTAGAACTGTCTTGCTTTCTTTTGCCGCATCCTGGTCTTCCTGTGGCAACAAACCCAAATTTTTGTGGTGCCCTAAAAGGTTTGCATAAGGTTTTTGATAATAACTTATCTGTGTGTAATTCCTTGAATTGTTTACTTTAAGATATCAATCAAGACTTCAAGGAATATATTCAGCAACTTGTTCCTCAGTTGTTAGAAACTAAAAATCTTAAGCTTAAGCAAATAAATGGAGTTGAGATAACATGTTCAAATTTGATGGAATATTTTAGATCATATATCAAAATCTATTCTGGAGAAAAACTTCCTCAGCCCAAGTCCATGCTTCAGGTTGAAAACTTATTAATGTTTGTTAAAATTGCTGTTACTAGTGATTGTTATTTTTCTGTGAAGGCAACAGCTGAGGCAAACAATTTAGCAGCAGTTGCAAAGTCCAGAGATTTTTATTTGGAAGAAATGGATAAGGTTTGTGCTTGTCCTATAAAACCATCTTACTTCAGTAATTGCCCTGGTGAAAATAAGTTAAATATATTGCAGTTTCGAGGTAGGTGAAACAGGTTTAAAACATTCCCCTGCATGCAAGCAGCATTTCAAATTCAAAGCTAAATATGAAAGCCTGATTAAAATAAAATATGATAAGCAATGTGGAGTCAAAAATTTGAATTGTATATAAGCTGTCTGCAGCTTATACACAATAAAATAAAATACTTTGCAACAACTGCCAAACAATAACTATACATATAAATAACCATATGTATAAGTATAGAGCCAGTAATATTATTTATTGTGACGCAGGGCGTGACAGCACTATTGATTTAGCTTTTGCTTGGCCATAGTATTTCCACCTTGTTTTTCTGGATGTTTTTTTTATTTGCTGCTAAACGGATGACCGTGATTGTATAGTTACCACAAAGTGAAGTCTTTGCCTGGCCGTATGGCCATGGTAAGATTATTCATAGTCATACCAAGCTGCCCTGATGAAACCTTATAGGTCGAAACAGTGGCCATCTGTATGCAGCTTACCTGGCGCTTTGATCCGACGTCGATGTTTTTGCTTCGAGTTTAAGTCGGCATATGAGCCGTCTGGGCAAATCTTAGACCAAACAGTGATCAAACTCGAGCGTATTTACATGAAGTTCACACATTGCACCATTTGGGAATGCATTTAGAACCACAATGTGGCTACCAGTTTGGGATTGGTGCTGACAAGTGTGGACAGTTTAAACAGTTTGTTTGTGAAGGTGTAATACAGTACTTTGGCCTTCAAGCTTAGTGTCTGAATTTTTTACAAACAACCATTCTTTATGAAAAGAAACAAGTTTTTTCTTACTGGTTTCAAACACTTTTCAAGCCTACAAAATGACCAGAAGAAGTGGCAGAATATGTAGATTGACTCTATGTTCATAGTATCGCATGGTTGTACAGTTGGCTGTTAAAAAAAGGAAGGCCTATGCTTATGAATGATTTGATTTTGATTAGACAGTTTGTTTTCCTTGGAATTACAGATCAAACACCAGATGCTGCATACTTTTCAAATATATATTCAGGTTTTCATTGCAATCCTGCCCTGCATACGTTTCTTTACATAGTGTCTGATTTTCTGACCCTTCAATTCATCACATTAACTTGTATTGGAATTTTGCATTGAAACAATAATTAAAACCATCAGAAGAAACATTCTTGTGTTTATTTCATAAGCGATTTTACAGTTTTTATGTGTTATTGCATGCATCTGAGCTAAGTTGCAATTTACAAATGTTGTTTTTACTATACATTTAAAAGCCAGGTTTCTACTGCAAAAAAGATAACTATGTTTTGATAAAAGAAAACAATATAGATTTAGGGGAAACAAAAACACTTTGGGAATTAACTTGCCTGGTACTTCTTTGTCACCGCTTTCTTCTACTTTTTTGCAAGAAATTCAACATTTTCCTTTGTGTGATCTCCTATTTCATCGTAAGGACTTCAAAGGTGGATCAAATTTTGGCTCAAATTAACGCATTATGTAAATGGGCTTAATTATGGGTTTGATTGTAAGGATGTTGATCTTAGGTGGTGTATTCGTCAGAAACATTACTTGTTCCTTTTAAAATGTTTTTAATGCTCTGCCCCTTGACTGTATTGGAAAGAGACTGCTATTTTTGACCTCTTTATTTTGTTTCTGGTTTCAGCAAATGAATCTATTCACTGTTACATCTTTCTTGCACACACACCTCAAACTTAACCAGTAAGTGGCCTAACACTCGGCTGTCTTAGGTTCTTTGCGGTAAACATAGCGGTAAACAAAAAAGAACCAGGTCAGCATTTTCTGTGCAACGGTAAATGGCTGTCATTTCCATTGTCCCTGAAACTTCGTGAGTTCTTTGATCTTGCCCAATTCTCCACAAAAACTCTTGTTCGAGTCAAACCATTGTCACCCTTATTTCGTTGTGACAATGGTCATTATTGTTTACAGTGGGTATTCTGAACAGTTTCACTGGCTTGCATATCTAGTAAGAATTGTTTGAAACTAAGAATTACTCATACTACCTATGGATACTATTTAAATACGACAGAAACTAACGATGCACATACAAAATGATCTTGTTTAACTTGTAATCAAGTTTTCACAGTTTCATATTTTTTCGAAACACTGTAGCAGCGATAAAACTTGTAATTATTCTAGAGTGCCCTTATACATAACCACCTTTAAGTAGTAAAGCATTTAAACCTACAATCTATTGAAGCTAACAAGTCACATTGACTTTCATGTATAGAAGAACTATAAATGCCTAGTGTAAGTTTTTGTCAAACAATAATTTCCCTTGTATGTCAATACAACTTTGACAACAAATGTCATTTTTTTAGGTTTGTGGAAAGTCATTTGTGAGCCCATTGGTACTTCAGGACAAACACTTGAAATATGAGGAGCAAGCTCTTAGTTTGTTTGACCAAACACGAAAAATGGGTGGAGTTGAATTTAGCGAAAGGTATGTCCTTATGAAATCCTTTTCTTGAATTTGGTTTAAACCATTGCAAATGTGCATGACATTTGATTTCTGTTTGTCCTATTTTGCCCGGAATGTTAAATCCAGTAATACCTGCTAAAAATTTGTAGAGATATACCAATGTTGCTGTGTGGAACAAATAATCAGCTGTATTTAAAATTCTACTGAACTTTACATGATTTGTGAGAAAAATATTAAGACATCCAATTCACTAAATTGGAAAAGACACAGCCATCATTGAAAGTGAAGTGTTGGTTTTCTTTTGGTTCTGACATTCTGGGTTTAACATGTGTTGAGCTACTTTGTTTTGTCTGTGCAGACATTTAAAAGTTATGCAAGAAAAGTTGCTTGTATCCACAATTTACATAAATGATATAGGGAGCAATGTTTGTTCTTCAGCAAGAATACTTACATGTACACTGTGGTTTTAATACATTACACATGGCTTTGTGCAGTAGTTCCTAAACAAGAGTTACCTGCACAAAATATGGAGCAGGAATATAAGACATGGTGTTAAATGCCATAATAAACATAACTAATTTAAAATAAAATCCATTGAATTAAATAGATACACTTAAGTCGATTATAAGCTATCCTCGTAAGTAAGCAGGTACAAATATTGTCATCAAATCTGTAGCTAAAAATTTTGATTTGCACCTTACCATGGAACCCTTGCGGGTCTGTTTGGCAACCACTAGTTTCGATGGTTTTTATTGTTGGTTTTGTTTTATTTTAAACTACTGTCAATGTCAAACATACTTCAAAGAACATGCAGTGAACTGCATTTATTATTGATGTAAATGTTTTATTCAGTCATTTAAAATTTTATATTTTTCAGATATCGAACTGAAGTTCAACAAGTTATCAATGATGCCTTTGAAACTTTTGCGAAAAACAATGAGGCTAAAAATGTGTTTCGCAATATCAGAACACCCACAGTTTATTTTATTCTTTTAATATTATTGTATCTTGGATCTGGATTGTTTAGTTTTGTGTACCTTACATCACTAGCATCTTTGTGTAACATTGGCTTTTTTCTGTGCCTAATTTCATTGATTGTATGGTCATATGTATGTTTTACCGGTACTCATTTACATGTTGGACAATCATTGGACTATTTTGCTGCCATTGTGTGGGAAAATGTAAGCAAATTTAAAATTATTTTTATAGTATTCTGTGATAAACCTTTGTATCTATTGATTTCATTTTTTGCATTAATTCATTTGGAAAAGTCAAAGTAAAACTTTGTTGCTTCCCTACATGACACCTTAATAAAAACTTACTTGAATTCTTTTTTTAACAAAAATGCTCTCTTTGCAGTATATGAAATCAACAACAAGTAAATTGCTTGGAAGTGGTTCACAGCAATTGAGTAATGAAGCTATGAAGTGCCTAACTCAAAAGACTAAGACCAACTGATCGGCGAAAAAGTAAGAAATTAACAAGATACACCTCAGATAATATCCACTAAAAAACAGGAATAAAATTTTTTTCATTATAAATTTTTTATTTTTTTCAGGTTATTATATGGCAGTTCGTAAGTAATGATCTTGTGTTAAAATAGTTATTGTGCTGTTCCCTTTCACAAAGATGTTTGTACCCAAAAGATGTGTGTTGTTTGGAACCATGCAATATACTGTAATGAAATTGTGCCTCCAAAAGGCAGTTAAAAGATTTGTCGCCACCTGTAGTAGGTGTTGTGTGGACTACATGTAGTGGGTGAATCGCTTGTTAAACCGATTCTCAAAACAGGCCATAAGTAGAGCAAAAAGTAAATTACATTTGACAAGACTCTCCAAAACGTGTTAGTTATTGCGCTCTGCCGACAAACTTATGCGCCGACGTGATTCGTGTTGTATTTGGTTTTTGATTGTTAAAAAAATATAGTAAATTTAGATATGAACTTCCTCTACGTAATAAATTCTTTACAATTTTCGTGTGTTTGATTTTACTGGGTGGTTTGTACCTAGTTGTCTACGCGGAGGATCATACTATCTGAGCTTATTCCTGATCGATTTGATGCATTGTCCTGATTTAATTTGGAGTTGCCGTGCACGTGCGTCGCTAGATACTTGCCCTAATGGCAAGTCCAAAGGTTTCTATTTTCAAAGTCATTTACTTTAATACGTTTTTTTCGCCCAAAGTATGTGGCCTATGTATGTATCCTATAAGAGCAGTGTGGGGTTTCGTAAAAATAGCAAGGCGCAAGAATTGGTACGGACTTTATCGGCGAAAGTATAGGCGCGAATGCAAATAGGTATGGTAGGCCATCGGTATCATAATTCGTCATATTGTACGCGTACCTCAGATAACGTGCGTGTGCCTTATTAACGAACGTGCACGTTATTTAAAGCCTGGCCAACAGTGTAAAAATCCGAATAAGAGCGACATTATGTGAAATAAGAAGGTACGCGCGCGTCAATAAGTAGCACTTAGATACTTCCTCCTGATGAAGGCTGTTGCATAATAGCCGAAACGTCGAGAAACGTAAATACAATAAAGTTTGCCAGAAGAGCAGTATTTAGCAAAAAATATGCCTGGCAGCATCAGTAACAATTTAAATAAGTAGCACGCTCGCTATTAGTATACATGCAACTTATTAACGTGCTCGTAACTGAGTAACGTGCGCGCATGTTGAGTTGGCCGATAGTATCATAATCTTAGGTGAAATTACTTGTGCTGTCATCAGCTTATGGGCATCGACATGCTTTTGTTTTTATGACACCGATTGCCAACCATGAATAGGTGGTAGCATACTGCCAAAAACAATTCCCGTGGCTTGTTACCCATGAAGGTCCACTAGTACTATTTAAAGAAAAAGTAATTGATTGCAGTGGCATTGAAAAATTCGCAGCAAGGATTTGGGGAGCCCCCAGGAGAATCTTATGTCCTGCAGGATAGCAGGAGTAGCCCCAGGGGGCTGCCAACGAAACTTTTCTGTGACCAATCTTTTCGCCGTTGCATGGCCGTAGCAAGTTTTTTTTTATTTTTTTGCATCCTTTTCAGGCTACATATCTGTATTTCTATGAAAATAAGTTTCGTGGTCGAGAAATGCCCACCTAGTATTTTGTCCTCTGTCACAATGTAATATTGACGTAACAAAGCAATCAGTAATGCATGGGATAGATTTCACAGTTGAGTGAGCACTAATGCATGTGCTGTTACTATAGGGTGAATTTAAGCCAGTTTCGGACAGTTTTAGTGGTGTTTTGTAGGTTTTAAATCAGGTAGCTACTTAGTGCCGGGTGCTGTGGAAATTTAAACCAAAAGGGCAGCTCGAACTTCAGACTGTAAAAATTGGTTTGTCGAACAGATGCCTATTTGCCCTCTGGGGGCATTTGATACCACTGGTTTTACATTATTTGGGATAAAAGAGCAACGAAAATACAATTGGATTTTGCAGAAAAATGGATCGCTTGAGTATCAAACTTCTAGAGGTTTTATGCAAGGCCAATCTTCCCTCTACAAAATAGCACTAAACTTTGTTGCTTGTTCCCACGCAATCCCCATGACTGTTTATGCTCTCCTGTATGTTTACAATCTTCCAGGAGGCTCTATAAATCCTTGACATGTATTGTCCTATCCAGGTGCAACAATTTTATTAACTTTGAGGAGTATTAGGTCCCTATATAAGTCACGTGACAGTCGGCAAACGCATTATTGCAGTGGACCTTGAAATCAGGATTTCTTTTATTTAATTGCCATATAGATCCTTTAGTTAAAATAATATCCGACCCGAAATGCCCCTTTGGGGGGCGCTTTAAGCATCCAACCTGCAACTAATTTTGACCTGAATGCGTTCCTACCATAAAATAACAAATGACGGTATATAGGCTATATAAGAGCGTCGGGGCCGCCTTAGCTAAAAAACTTTTCCCAAGCTGCGTTATCTCACCTACCTCACAATTAAATTAAAAAAATTGAGTTTTGGAGGTCCTTCATATACCTGGCAGCAGTTTCGCTTGCTCACCAAAACAATTGTTGGGGCTGATGACTTATTTTACTTTTGTCCAAGGGTCTCAGAGATATTTAACAGTGACTCGATGGCCTGAGCGCGAATTGAGTCTCTTCGATTGTTAAACCTGCTTCTACCCCGTCCTATAAAGCACCCAGAACTAGGATATCTTCCCGAATAATTGTATTCATTTCTGTTATCTGCTTCATTACAACTTCAATACAACGTTGATGGAATGTCAGCGTATAGAATGGCGAAGACTAGACTTGACTGAATTTACTGGTAAAAACTGGGCTCTTTAACGCTCTCCATTATGAGAGCTGATTGGTCAATAATGTCACGTGATATCACGAGGCGCTTGAAGTAATATAATACAAGAACATAGGTGTGATGTGACATAAGCTTAGGAGAACATCTTATGTGGTATACAGGATGTTGAATGAATCACTTTACTCGAGAACATTCGATGAGTTTATCATATGGGTCGCAGTATGGGATTTTGCAAAACTTGTGCATTGCTGCACACGAAACATTACGAAATATAAACACTGATTTCTGTAACGCATGTTACAATTGCAACATTGATCGCAGCTGCATTAAGACTGCAAAGGCTTTATCGGAAAACTGCATGTCCTTTGGCGGGTACAACCAGCCCCACGGGCTGCTATTTAAAAAACATGTAATTCCGAATGCATTGTGTAGAGGAGGGAATTACAAATATAGTATACGTTTGTTAAGACACACTTACATTTTGTTCTGCATTATTAGCCAAAATAATCTCCAACTGGTAGCGATATGCCCCAGGGGAGCGTTTAAGGTAGTTGTCTCGCAAACAATTTTTTTGGTGATTAAATTTTCCACAAAAATTTCCCTGAATTTTTTGGTAGGCTACATTTCAACCAGACCGCCATGCACCGCCTGAGAAAAAACCCTGACGACTACAGAAACTGCCCAAAAACACGCTCAAAATCACCCCAGCAACAGTTCGTGCTTCTGTGCTCGCACCCATGCATAACACATTGCATTGTTACACATAATTTTACTCATACGTAAGAGTTCAATAAGAGCATTCCCCACGAAACTTCCATATATATACAGTCGAAATACGCGGATCCCAAGAACGAGGTTTTCTCTAACGAAAGCAAAACATGACGCAACGCCACGCGAACAAACAAACAAAAACTTACCGAACTGTGACGTGTGTAAGCTTTAAATGTGCTTAACAGGGGCATGCAGTTTTAAGGCATTGTGTCTTAAATATTATACTGCCTCCTAATAACGTATGATACAAAGAAAAATAGCAAATTAAGCAGACAACATAAGCAGCACAGCCAAACACTAAAGACTAAACGTAAACGTAAGCCCGCCTACAGGTAAAGACAATTGCAGTTTACTGACTAACGAAGACAGTGACGTATATACGCAATGTTCACGTAAGTAAGGACTGTGCGCATAGCACCTGTAAACAATAATGGGGTTGAGATTGTACATCTTCCCCCGGCAAAATGGGGGTAGCAAAATGAAATCTCGTTTGATATCTCCGGCTGCGCGCGCACAATCACACAACGCTTGGCGATTGGTCGTCTTATGACCCGTCGTCGTATAATTACCCCGCTTCTGACTATCCCGTGCATGTTATGACACAAACTCCGAACTCTATTTAGGGGCCATTGGCCCCGGGGAGTGTTGTGGTCCATCATGAGAACGATGAAGGAAAAGGTTTTTCATTTTGTCATTATTTTTTTATTTTTGTCATGAATTGAATCGCCTGATAACGGAGGAGAACGGCGAACATAGCAGTCTGATGGCGCTGTCACGGTTGGTGGCAGTCCAACACATGGATTGATCTTCAGCAGATGATTCGGAGAGAGGGGTACATCCTTTCCCATTTCCAGTCGAACGTCAGTAAGTGGCCTCAAATTGACGATCTTTCAACCTCCAGTAACAGCGTAAGGAGAATGTCGTCATTTGGGAACAAAACTCTTCGACCGGAGCGTATCATTCGTTCGCAAGCTCCCCCGAAATGGCTCGCAACCGGTTGATTGAAGTTCTAAGTTATGGCTTTCTGACGCAGGAAGCAATTGATCTGTCGCTAATTCCAATCGTCAATTGATTCTTGGAGGACGCGTTTGGCACCCACAAAATTTGTCCCGTTATCCGAATATATATAAGAAACGGGCCCACGGCGTCGCAAGAAATTAATAAACGCATCTTTTGAGAGATCTAGCGCAACCTCCAAGTGTATCGCGCGAGCTTGTCCAAAGAAATTCATTCTGAAGAATTTTCAGTGAGAGAAAACCTGCACAGCAGCAGGACAGCCATGCCCTGCTCTGTGCACTTTGCGCAGCTCATCGGAGCGTTTTCCAATATCTCTCCCACTCTAGAGACATTATTCACAAGTACCGGGTCGACAAATCGCAACAGTTTGGCATTTTCCTTTATCCATAGGGAAAATATACTGTGTTGTACGTATTTCACAAGGATGCAGGCGGAGTTAAGCTGTCCTGCAAAATATCCACAGCTTTCTGGCATCCTGCTGAACAACACACATTTTTTCTGACCCTTCGTTATAAAACGAATCCACATTCCTTTGTTCTCAGATCTTGTATTTCGCGTCATCGTGCTGTCACGCTCCCACGCTATTTGTAATTAGTTCGCTATAACTCAGTCACGTGTTCAATTCTATCTGAATAAGTCACCAACCGCTTTGGACAATTTAATACAAACCAACTGAAAATTGCAACGTGTCTTTTAATGATAAATAGGTCTGCTTACGGAGTCCAAATTGAATAGTCTACAGCAAGAACACGCATAGCAGACTTAGTTTCAGGTATAGCAGCCGACCGAACCTATTTGAACTGCAATACCATTAATGACCTAAGTTTTGCTTTCAAAAGAAAAAAATGTAATGGAATTGGTCCTTTCAGTTGCACCGTTAAAAAAATACGAAATTATCTTTCCATGTAGTCGTGAAATCACTGTTCTAGTTGAAAAACGCTCTTTCCTCAAAAGGTACGACCGATAAAGTTTAAAGAGATCGATTTTCCCTCTGCACTCATCGCTCAACGCAACAATGCAAAATGCCTTAACATATGTAGTTTAAACTTTACCGGATCAGTCAACCTAGCCACCCTGGAAGGCTTTCGATCGATTACCGTATGTAGGCTATAGTTGCTGAGTGTAAACTGAAAAAAATCAATCTAGCTGACAGCTACATTCGATATGTTTGATCCAAGTTTAAACAATTGTGCTCATACTATATGTACGAAACATCTAACACTAGCAAACTTACACACGAATTATGAGTAACCTAATGGAATAGAATTACAGGGAAAATACAAACAGTGTGTGCGATGTTTTACGACCATATTATAACCATATTATTATGACGTAATTTAATGTTCGGATGTAGTGCGGAGCCGAATCCGAATCTATTTTGTATTGACACATCCCTATGCCACATTTTCCCCAGTACTTCCATGCCTTTCTTATTTCTAATATTTGTCCTCAATGAAAACGTCTTAGAAAATGTTCTTTATTTGTGAGAATTAAATGTCCTTCATTTTACGCGAGATCATATTTAGTCGTATCTTCCACATCATTAAATGCAAACTTTTACGCTCCGAGAGTATAGGATGTATTGTCACCATAATACTTTGTGGCACCTTAAAACGACCATGATCCCTTCTTTAAGCATAGGTAGCAGTACAAACTATAGCTACATTAGTTGAGAAGCCTGAGCTGTAGTGAAGATTCGGAAATTATTCTAACCTTAATGAGGAAGGAGAGAAGGTTTTACGTGAGTATGAGAAGGAATTTTTTTTTTGAGCAGGAAAATCATGTTTTAAAAGCTCCAACTCATAGATGCGTTATTGCAGAAACACAAAGCTTTATTGTGAGCAAACAAAGCGCATCTTGAAAAAAGGTTGAAATTAGGCCTAATGGTTTCTCATTTACTCAAGTATGTGCCAAGTTATTATTTTATCATTTACTATTGCAAACAATGACTATTTATAAATTGAAATGACATACTAATGAAAATTTAAAAAATGATTTAAATCATACAAACGCCGTAAAAATTACAAACAAAATATTTCGATTAGTCGGGATAGTCCACTATACACTCTTGAGACACCTTGGATTATTTTTATAGCATAACGCCCAGCGTGTACAATAGCAGGACTTCGACGCAAGTGTAACAAAGCGCGAAATTAACATTTGAAAACCTAATAACATTAGCGTCAAACAAAACTTGATCCAAGACAATTAGGTATAAAAACTTACATATGTTTGGAAAACTCGCAAAAGCTGAGTGTATAAAGGGTACAATACAATTTGTCACAAGATTTGATCGGTTTATTCGACTACCGATAACTCGTCTTGGCAATTTCACATAAAACTGTGATTAAAATGATATGGACTATACGTAAAGTTTTCCTATAGTGATATTATTGGAAAAAAACATTTAGAAAAAGTGATTAAACAACGAAGAACAACCAATAATATTTTGCCAGCAATGTCTGTTAAAAGATTCACTTGGTATGATTAATTTCAGTACCTTGAGTTACATTATTTACAATCCCTGCACACCTTTTGCTGGCGAAATATTGGGTACCTAAAAAGATCTTATGAAAGAGCTAAACTTTGTTTTTGCGTTTCGTACTGTGTTTTATCAGCGCTAATCGCGACACCATAGCGGACAACAATGGCTGTCTTTGTTTGTATAGACACCAACGTGATCTGAAATACGAAACCTTGTAGGATAACAACGGACCACGCAGATAACTAATTGGTTGGGTGAAAAGCAATCATAGCAAAAGGTGTGGTGAATAGATTTACTTTGAACAAAATTCAAACATAACTTGATACTGGTAACTCTGCAACATACTTTGGCAAATTTCATAATAGTTGTGTTCTGGTTGAAGGGTTATGTTTCTTTAACAACTGTATAATTTCAAGTCTGTTACAATAGCTGGAGAACCTCTGAATTTTGCTTAAAACAGACTAATCCATTTCATAGTGATCTCAGTTTAGTTACCCCAACATTGTTTCAGAAAAGCTTGCCAAACTGTAGCCTACTTATTATGAATAACTGATTGGAGAGCAGTTTTCAGTGCCTAGAGTTGTCGCTAGAATTTGTTGAATCCTATAAAATTCCACTAAGTCAGGGGTTCTCAAATTGGAAAACGCGAGCAAATTTCTTGTATTTACATTTTAACGATTTTTCCAGACTTAGAAACTACAGTAGGTTAAATGTGTTTCCATCTACTTACTGTGAGCAAGGTTATGCTACACACAATATGGATTAGCCTACGCATCAAAAAAGGTTAAAAAAACCTGTACTGAACAGACCGCTTATTTTGCAGGGTATTTTTTAGTAAAATCGTAAATATTTAGGTCATTTTAGGGACATGAGATAGGACCAATATTTAAACACAAGCATGAGTTTTGTTACAAAATCTAAAGTTGTCCTTCAAACCCGCAGCTCCCCAGATCCAGATAAAAAGCACGGCAGTTTACATTATCAAGCATTAGACGAGGTATGTACACAAAAGTATTATAAGTTAATGAGTAAAACGAAGCGGAACAACTTATTTCTTTACTAATTTCTTATACTAATTCAGTTTAAATACGAAACCGAATATTTTACACATACCCCCTATGGTCGGCAACCCATTGCCCTGGAACCACATGTGACTCTTTTGTCCTCTGATATGACTAAATAAGCTCGTTTTAAGGAAAATAACAAAAATGTTAACAAAAAAAAAAAAACACATTTGAGGCGATAGTTTCATTGAATTCTTAACACATTTGAGGCTTTTGTTATATTAGCTGTGCCTCAAGTAGCAAGTAAATGTATGGTGACTGTTAATTTGTTTGTTGTGGATTCAAGAATCAAAATAATCCTTGCCAACTTAGGTTTTGTGGCCCTGAGTTTGATCCAGTTTAGTGCTAAAGAGTGAAATTGGTTGTTTGCAAGCTCAGGGTTGACAACGTCTGCCCTATGTCAAGGTGGTATTACCTCGCCTTCAAGCTCTTTCACGAGGGCCTTGTTAACCCTATATCGACATTTGTGACAAATTGGTAACGTTTAGAATACATGCAACAAACACACCCTTAATGAACGTTTTTTGAGCGCTGGTCAAGAATATCTCATTCGTTACGTTTCAAAGAACGACAATTTCGCAATTGGAAACACTGTTATGGAAAACTCCGATGGAGGGCTGGGACAGGGTTGCCAGATTGGCGCTTTGGCTTTTTTCCATTTTGTCTGGCGCCCAAAATTTGGTTTGGCTTATTTGGCCCTTTTCTGGCGTTTTTCCTGTTAGCTTTGCGTTCGGAAGTTGCCCGGGCTCGTTCGTGACGAAACAGGTTCGCGGTATGCTTCTTTTCGGTAAAAAACGTCACGCATCACAGCCCAAGTTAGTTCAGAAGCGTTGCAAACTGTATGCCTGGGTAGCGTAAACCAAAGTCCATAGAAAACATTTCTATGACTTTTTCGTAAACTTGACTACTTCTTTAGTGACGTCATAATTTGAGTTTTGAAAGACTGTTTGTTGAGTTTTTGCGTAGCACTGGCATTGCTATATGCACATAGAAAGTCGGAAATAATCCAAGAGCATAAATAAACAAAGAAGAGATTATATGTTGCTCTACCACATGAATGTAATTTGCCTGTAAATACAATTGAACATATGTTAGGGGAGCAGAAAATTAAACAATGCAGTATTTAAACGATTGGATCTTTTTCACTCAAAACTAGTTTGGGCGCTTTTTGGCGTTTTTTGTCGTGTTGTTTGGCTCTAAACAAAAAAAATATTCTGGCAACCCTGGGCTGGGAACGGCGGTAGTTTTCGAAACTGTGTTTTGGTGAATGGCGCCAATGGCGGTTTGTTGTAGGTTTGCGGTTGTAGTCTGAAGGCTTTACTTTTAAGTTAGTGAGAAAAATCATGCATGTGGGCGTAGATGTAATTGAAGTAATTACCAATGATTTTTGTTCAGATGTGTTTTTTTATGATTTTATGGAAATTTTTGTAAACATAACAAATTTGTCCACACGGTCCATTAGGTGATATTTTGTAATGGATGCGAAAATTACAAGTTAACGATTTTGCTCTTAAATTGTGAAGATTTTCCATCATATACAATAAATGTAAGGTAAATTGATGGTAACAAATGATGTGGAAGGTCTATGGGGGATGATAATGGTAAAAATGATTTAAATGATGATGACTTGTCGGATAATATTCTAATTTTGATGATGAGCAGAGCTTAGTTAGGCAGTTTCTATGTTTATATTGATGGGTTTGGTAAGTTAGATCAAATACAAAGTGTTTTACTAATTTGAGTATTACTCAAATGATTATACCATTGTCGATTCAGTTCTTGAGGCCATAATTGAAACCTCAATATTTGCCAAGGGATGCAAAAACTCATAATAATTATAACATGGAATGTGCAAAAACTCATAATAATTATAACATGAAGTAGCCCAAGTGTTGTATCATTTTTTATCCGATTTTCAAGGTAATTTTACTATTTAAAACTGCAGGAACCAATTTTTTTTCATTGAAATTTGTCCCTTAATGGACCGGTGTGACAAATTTGTCACGTTTCAAAAAACCCTTACCCCAAATTAAAAATTTTTCTTATGCAGGTTTATTAGTCTATCATTAAATCATTACCACAGAAAATTATTTTTTTCTCTAAATTTAATAATTCTGTCCATAGAGGGTTAAAGCAAATATTAAAAATACCTTATTGAACTGGGAACACTAGGTGCTCCTTAAATAAGCAACGTGTAAATATTCACCCTTCTGCCTCCAAGTAACACGTTGCTTAATAAGAAGCATGCTGGTTAAATAAGTAAGTGCTAATTCAGACGAATTATGACCCTTCTGGTCGCCCACGGGTGATTTTCCCGCTACAACTTTTTTTAATTTGTGCACCAAACCATGTTTCTGTCTTATGCTTATTCGTAACAATTACTTTAGTTTAATTGCAATATCAGTTATCCATTGTTATTACTTCGGGAATGAGGAACCCGTCAGTTTGCCCACATGCTCATTCGGTAATCAGCGCATTGTTACAAACACATGTCTCAATGCTTTTTGGATCTGCACGTTGCAAATAAATACAAAACGGCCTAAAACAAACCTTGGGACAATAATCGCTAAATCCGGATAAATAGAATCAGAGTTCTACAGTGTTCACAATAGCTAACCTCACTGCCCTTGGGAGGAAAAACTCCCTTTTTGGGGGATCACATGAGGTTGCCCCCACCTAATTCGGTGTTATACACGCAAAAAGACAGAAACCGACCATGTGTACTTTTAGCACCACATATTCGATGGGTCGTAGCGTGAAAAGTAGGGACCCCATAGGGGCTGTTGATGCATCGTGTGGAAGGTCTATCCTTCTACTTTACCATCCACTGAAATTTAAGTACCTACTGTTTTTGTGCGACACCTAGTGTCGTTTAGAACAAGAACGATTTACGCAACATTGTGACGTCACAAGCAAGTTCCAAATCGAATCGAAAATTGCACCGATCGAAAGACATGTCCTTTGTGACCAAGCATATTAAATTTCAGCCTGCAGCAACCTTCAGTTTTGAGTTGGGACCCCATCAAAGACCCCCACCTAATTCGCTCGCATACACGCAGTACACCAGACCCGATAGCTGCTTTGCTGCAAATATAAATACATTTTGTGTTATTCGACAAGTATTAATAGCAGGAGGATGAATTCCCTACTTATATGATTGAAACTGCTAGAATTTTTGTATATTAGTGCCATTTAAGCTTTCTTATCCCAAAGCATTTTTGTAAACTCAGTAACAACAGTAAACACCAGTATTGGATTTATCTACTGGTTAACAACATTAGACACCAGTATTGGAGTTTTTTTACATTATCAAGGCAATTTAAAATCCTGTTAGGGATCTTGTTAATTTTATGCACTTTTGACCAAGTCTAAATGCGACATATTGTTGTTATAATACTACATATATTATATACCAAAACTTTTGAACAGGAATTGAGAGGCTCAGAAAAGGTGTTGGATGGGTTGTACAAACAATCCCAAAATGCAGCATTTAAATTTAAATCCTTATTTTGTGAAATTGAAAATGAGGAAAGCAATGTGGAAATGCTACGCCAAAAATACTACTCAATGTTGGAGGTATGGCTATATTTTTTATCACAGTTAAATCATTAATATAAAAAGAACTGAATGGAATGTTCAACTAGACTAGGTATGTTCACAATTTACCCCGTGAAACCACTGAGCTCCTGTAGCTCAGTTGGTAGAGCGTTGGGCCTAGTTAGCCCGGGGAAGTGAGTTCAAACCCCACCGAGGGCTTGATTTTTTAGATCTTGCTCTGACTTGTCTGGAAAGTGGCTGATTTAGCTTGGCTGTGAACCCTTTGAACCTTATTTTTAATTGTGTAAGCTGCAGACAGATGGCCACTGTTTCGACCTAAAAGGTCTCGTCAGTGCAGCTGGTGTGACTTTCAGATGACTTTGCTGACCAAACGGCCACGCAAAGACTTTGTGGTGACTATACAATCAACGTCATCCGTTGGGCACCAAACTAGGTGCAACCTTACGGAGAAAACAAGGTGGAAACACTACGGCCAAGCAAAGCTCAACCAATAGTGCCGTCAGGCCCCGTGTCACAATAAAATAAGCCAATGATATGGCTCCACTTTGCTTATCTTATTTTTTGATATAGCAACAAAACTATATTATTTGTGCAAAATTTGTACACTAAATTTGCTAGTGTTGAGTGTATGAGTCTGATTTGAGTCAAGCACATTGCATGTAGGATTTGCTGCCAACAATCACATTAAGTCGATATTGAAATAAAATAAATATATACTATTTAGTCGAATCCAACACATCTTAACTAGACTACAACAAAGCATATTTTCTCAAACTAACTTGAGGATAATTTGAGTTGCTTGTCAATAAAAAAGGCTCTTATTTTTTGGGAAAGTACAGTTTGAATAAAATAAGTTGGCCTACACATAAATATGCTCATGAAAAATTTGAATTTTTATGGCTATTTTACCATGGCCAAACTACAGGGCATACCATATTTACTTGATTGTAGCCTGACCTAGATTGTAAGCTGTATGCACTAGTGTTAAAAAATTAATAGTTATCTACAGACACCATACCGGCATATCATTAAGTAGGCCACCCTCCATTGCAAGCCTGACGAATGGTAGGATAAAATACTTTATCAGTGGCCGCTTATAGTTGAGTAAATACTGTATGGTGTTCTGATGAGAAATGTATTATTAAGTTTTTAAACTGCAGTTCTCTGTTGTTTTGTTTCAAATAGAAAAAGATTTTTGATGAAAAGTGCAGAGATATGTACTTTAATGGAGAACAACGCCTGGTTGATCTAAAAGACTTGTATATTGCGGAATCTCAAAAACTTGCACATGAGTGAGTATGATAGTTTTTTTAACATTAATGGTCAAGCTAGACCTAAAAACAATGTGTTTCTTACACGACATGCACAGAATATGTTGACCTAGTTTTGCTTGTGTAAGTGACATCAGTTGTTGTAACGTCAGTCTCGCAGTATGATATGCCAACTGGTACTTGTTGGTTTCGTCGTACACCCTTTTGGCTAATATGCCTCATGCATTGAAATTTAAACACAGTGTTTCAATACTTGATGATGTCATAGTAACAAATTATGACGTCAAAAAATAGCCTCCTCTCCTGGAAAAAAGAAAACTAGGCACCTATGAACACAAATGTACATGTTATCGGACTAAACAATTTAATCAGTGGCCAATGAATATTATTAACCATTCCTTTGCATGTCCTAACCACACAACCTTGTTTGTAAACAGAGAAATTGTTCCTGTGCACAAAGTGTATCACATGCAAAAAAGCAATAAATAAAACATATTTAGCAAGCTGTAA
Organism: Ascidia mentula; assembly: GCF_947561715.1. Lineage (NCBI taxonomy): Eukaryota > Metazoa > Chordata > Ascidiacea > Phlebobranchia > Ascidiidae > Ascidia > Ascidia mentula. The sequence goes on along the minus strand of NC_138569.1, from coordinate 11,365,240 downwards.
CAACTAATAAAAGGATATACAAAGTATATGACATAAATACTACAATATTTAGTGGTTTAAAGTGAAACAAAACATTGAATGCTATGCCACAAGAATCTACAATTACAACCAGGACCAACTTTGGGTGAAAAATATTTGATGTGTTTTATAATAATTAAACAATCCATTCACACGCTTTGTAAAACAATTGCTCCTGGGGCAATTTAGGTGGTGCACATTCAAGTTTGGATAAGGGTGTTGGGGATCGGGTTGAAGCTCATTGTGAGATATTTGATAAAACCATGTAAATTCAAAGTCTGCACCATTGACATTCTTTCGTAAAAAGTGAGCCTAACTAAAGACGGAAACGTAAGTTGATCTAAAGGCATTTTAAACGATTGCCTGACCCTTTTTATGCAAATATGTTTACATTGTCTTATTGTAGCTCAGTTGGTAGAGCGTTGGGCCTGATTAGCCCAGGGTCGTGAGTTCAAACCTCACCGGGTGCTTGATTTTTCAAATCTTGCTCGGAATTGTCATGAAAAAGTGGCTGATCCAGCTAGGCTGTGATACGATAGCTGTGATCGACAAGCAAGGCCCTGCGCAATGGGGCGATACTGCCAATCATGCCATTGCATGAAATATTACTGCGTTATCTGATACGGTGGTAGAGATCCCCTACGTATATGTGAAGGTTGCCTGCCAAGTTGTGCGCTTGCGCACCAGTGTACCTTGGCCACAATATACCCCGTGAACCACTGAGCTCCCGTAGCTCAGTTGGTAGAGCGTTGGGCCTGGTTAGCCCAGGTTCGTGAGTTCAAACCTCACCGGGATTTTTCAAATCTTGCTTCGACTTGTCAGGAAAAAGTGGCTGATCCAGCTAGGCTGCAATGCCTGGGCTGCCAAGCCTGCAAACCCATTGTCTTATTGGTAATAAAAATTTATGATTTTGTTCTTGGTGGTCCAAATAGGCCAAACAACTTCACTTCATGGTATGGTGATGGTTTCAGCATAATCCCAAATGCAAATATTAGATTATACTAATGCTTAAAAGCAAAAAAACATGAAAATACACACTAAAAAAACAAGTTTTTGTTTAGCAAATCCTAAATTCATATATAAGATGCACTGTTTGGTTGCATCTATGCTTTTTGATTGTTTGAGATAATGATCAAAATTAATCCAAACATGCTTTGCAGGCTACAAACACCACATTGTAAAAGCTGGGGTTTGAACCATACTGATATTTCGTAAACTTTCTGTAAACTTCACTTTATACTATTTTGGTGGCAATTTTTTTTTTTAATTTTGCATTCATTTAAATATTATTAGACACTCACAGTACATTGCCTATTCAAACACTTCTGCAAAGCGGAGAGAAACCTGTGTAGGAAACCTGTTAAAAGATACTGAAATATTGTACCAGACTCTCAAAAGAATTGAGACCGAAAAAAATAGTTTGCAAGAACAACTGGCTGAACTGCAAAACATGGTACTAAAATTTAAAAATTTGTTCAGTGAAATATGAAAATAAAAATGGTAAATCTTTGCTTGTAGAATGCCATCAACAATACCATAAACAAATCCTTACTTGTCGAAAAAGAAACACTTCAAACATGTGTTGAAAAATTGGGACAAGAGAAATTTGATCTGACTGAGGTGATTATATAATCCTTGCATACTCTTGGAATATTGTACACTTTTGATACTTTACAGCAACATGTAATGGGATTTATGGATCGATGTATCATTACATGTCTTCTGTTATATTTACCTGCTCATGATGTTGTTTTCAAGACTAACTGAATACTATATTATTAAGTGGGGAAACACCTTGAAGGAACAGTGCAAAAAATTTAAAATTTCTGAAGAAAACTTTTGTATTGACATAAAGCAGCTTACAGCGAGTCAAGCAAAACTTAGTTCTGCATTATCTGCTATGCAAGAAGAGAATGTGTCTTTAAAAGATGAGGTAGTCATAATATTTTTGAATTAAAAGTATTTAGCAACAATAAAAGTATTTAGCATAGTGTTCATTTCAAAAGTGATCTTATTTTTCTAAATGTAAAAAATTTAAGGCAAATATTTGGCAGTGGTGATTTTCACTATATAAATGGTTTTTCAACAAACTATTTATTCATTGATATCACATATGATGTTAGTTTTAAAACGTGTGTCTAACATGGTGCCATTGAAATTATATGTAGCTGCCTTTGATTTTGATAACCACTCCAGGAAATGCATTTTAGAACTTGGTTTAACTGATGATTTATTTGTAACCACACACATTTATATTGTAAATAATTTTGACACTCTGGTTTAAGATAATGACCACACAGATGTCACATAACCAGCTAAAAGATGAAATCAGTAAATGCCAACAAATCCAGGGCAATCTTCAAGAAGAGTTGTTTAATTTGAAGAAAAGCAATGAAGCCCTAAAAACAGACAAACTTGAAAATTTATTTAAGTAAGTGGGTCTTTATAAGAACTGTCTAGGAAACTTTCGTTTCAGGTTAAAATCTTTCAGTCTTCTTTAATTAGACATATATATTTCGCTTCGTTAAAAGCAGGGTCTTTATAAGATTAAATATTTTAGCAACTTTGGTTGCTATCATGACTAAGCTGATAAATTCTGCATTTTTTGAGATTGGATACTAAAAAGAGTGTAAAAAGCATTTGATGTGGAAAGGCAAAGAAGTGGGTAGGGATGGGCAATATAGAATAACACACTATTCTAGAATAGTTAAATCGAATCCAGAATACTGAATCCTATTCTATTTTTGTTTTAGCTTGTGCACTGAAGCACAATAAACATAAAAGATTTTTTTACATGACTCCAACAACAAAGCACAATCAAAGAATAAATTTATTGCACTGTAATATATTTAGGCTTTCTATGTGCTTGTCTGCCAAAAGCAACAAGTAATTTTGTGGCTGTCAAACCTGCACGTCACAATCGTAGCAGAAGATTGACGAAAAAAGATACGCACTTTATTTACTCGATTGTAAGCCGCGGCTTATAAGGTTGTTTAAGCTATCGTTTGTGATGCTTACAATCGAGGGCGACTTATATTATTTATTGTCAAGCTGATAATTTGTCTGGGGCTCTGAGCTTTAATGAAATTCACCTTTAACTCGCTCTGCCGTACCAATACGTTTTATCAAACACAGTTATCATTGTACCTGACAATTTTAAACGACAGATTTGTTGACAATTATTGTAGGGCACCAAAGTGTGCCTTTAACATTTACATGCGGCTTACATTCGAGGGCGGCTTATATTAATTTTTTAACACCGTCGCATGCGCAAATACGGAAAGTTACCGTACATATAATTAAACCTATTATTCGGTTTGAAGACAATTTGGATTCGGATAGTTTAAAGATTCGAATCCTCCGGATTCACTATTCTGAAAATTGCCCATCCCTAGATGTGGTTAAAATTTTGTCATCTTGTGTCTTACTGTTTTTTACAATGTTAGATAACCATGGTACACTTTTCATTTTTGCCAAATTACTGCAGTGTTTTCAATAATTTTATTTCAAAACTTGGATATTTATGTAAAAATATCTTCAGAATACAAACATTGAGGTCTGAAATCAACGAATGCCAGACAACAAAGAAAAAGTTCGAGGAACAGCGTGATTTGTTCAAGGAAGCTTTTAAACAAGTGAAAAAAGAAAAAGACCATGTTTTACAAAACTGCGAAAAAATTATGAAGGAGAAAGAGAGGTTCAAGGTATTTTTAGGATATATGGGTCTTAAAACTTGGCATACTGTTTTAGAAGAAATATTGTGTATGAGTTGTCCCTGTTATTTAATTTAATACATTTATCCTCACTGATTTTTGATTTATCTCTCTCCTATTTTGTATCAATTACTTTTAAGCAACCATATTCCACAGCTGCATAGTTTGCAGGCTTTACAGCCTTTTAACTTGATTCAAGCAAAACAATTTACAAAGTTTTCCATGGTTCAAAGAGCTGTAGTGCATGAAAATATTTTTGTGGTCACATCAGTTACATACTCCCTCTTTTTCCAATTTGCGTCTAATGTTTCTTATGCATTACAAGGTGTGTGTTACCCTATTTACATTTAATATAAATAACTAATGTGGGGAAGCATTTATAGTTTATTATTTCGACTTTCAAAAATTACAGATAAATTGTCATGTCTATAATTAGATTTACATTTTTGTTAATTTTATTTTTGTAATCTAGTTCAAATGCAAAAAATATAGATTGTAAACAGTAAGACTCTCATAAAAACAATTTCTGAATTTGATGAAATTTTACAATACCAACAATGTGAAAATATAAGGGCGATATAACCATAAAAATTCAAAATACAAATTATGCATTTTTTGGCAATTCTATAAAAATTATGGATTTATTTTTGCAATTCATATAATTGTGTATCATAACTAGATGCAAAATTATCCTTATATATAGGAACAGTATATTGAGTTGCAAAATGAACGTGATATGGTGGGAAGAGCCAAGGACCGAAGTGTTACCAAGGAATACCAAACTCGAGTACACAATGAGGTGGAATATTAACTTTTTCTGTATAGCAGGTTATCATGTTTTTGCCTTATTAAACTGGAGGCGTATTTAATTAGGATCTTACTGAAGCACACAAGTGTTTGACTACTGAACTTGGAGAAATTCGGTACAAATTGCAAAAGTTTGAAGAAAGGGCTAAAAAGGACTGCAAGATAAAATATGAGCTTAGAGATACAGTAATAATATATATGTATTGTTTTAATTGATTAGATCCATTATCATAATAATGAACATATAGATCAAGCGTTTGCATCGTGATATAGAAGATGAACGAAAGAAAATGATTAAGGTTACCAAAGAAATACGTGTGCAAACAGATCCAGATTTAGCTTGTGAAAATACAGATATTGCCATCCAACATGCCAGATTCAAAATGGTACAGGGTCTAAAAGACAGGAACCGGGCATTTAAAGACAATGTCAATATGCACATTGAAAGGAACAGGTTGGTTCCAAGATGTAAATTTTACATAAGCAATGTAACCAATGTTATATTTTCAGTGAGCTGCAACTCAATCCATTTTACATTTATTTTAGTTTTATTAGCTTGCACGAAGAGCTGTAAATAATCCATTACCAATAATTTGGTAGCTATAAAATTTAGTACCGATCCTATATCTCTCAATGTTTAAATATTTCAGATTGACAAAAGAAGTAAAAAAAAATAAACTGCAAATTATTGCGAAGCAAAGATTTTTGTGGTCAAGTAAAAATCATAATCAGCTTCTGAAAGTCAAAATAAATGAGCTTGAAAAGAGCCAGACAACCTTGCAACAAAGAGTGAAACAAAACAAACAACTTGCATTTCGTGAAAGAAGTGCCACAAAGGTGTGTGTTTTTGTGTGTAACATTAGGTTTTGGTGAGAAATGTTCTGTCCAAATTCAGTCAATTTTGTATTCATCAAAAAGTCTTAAACCCCAGGCAAAGAATTTAATCTATATTTCATGAACATATTAACCTGTCCACAAAATATTTGCTATAATCCAAACGGATAACCCTACTTAATTTGTATCATTTACTGACAGGTAACATAGCAGTGTTTTAAACATTTAAAGTGGTACTTATTCCCAGAAACAAAACACTGTCAACACAATAATTAATGTGCATTTTCAGTGGATGATTGACTTTTTGGTATATATAGTGTATGTTGTAAAAGAGTCCAATTCAAAATGTTGTCAACATTTACATACTTACACTAAATGAAGAATCCATAAATTTGTGCTATTTTTTCAAAGGCTAGACTGGACTGAAAAAACTAACAGCTATATGAAGAAAGTTTGAAGAGCAAGTTTGTAAAAAGAATTCACTTGTACAATACAAGAATTGAGAATATGAAGGGTGTCAAACTTAAACATGTCAATTAAATGAACTAATAATGTTGGCTTAAATTTCTGTTGACCAATTCCGGGAATCACTCCCCATTCCTGACCCATAGTTGCAACGATTTCCACCCTTTATGTGTCCTTACACAACTGTTAGTTGGTTGTGAGAACGGTTGTGTTGCACACAGAGCATCCTTAAGGCCGCATCTCACAATTAAATCCTAAAAATTGAGTTTTAGAAGTCATTTGTCATCGTGCAGCTGATTACAGTTTCTCTTGTTTGCCAAAAACAATTGCCGGGTCTGATGACTCATGAAGGGGGACTACTATTGCTGAACAAAAAAAATTGAATGCAGCTGCATTAAGACAGCACATTGGGGGGGTTTTGCAAAGGCTAACTGCTAAATTGTCAGTCCTAGGGGGGGTACAAACAGCCCTGAGGGGCCCCAAAAACAGTTACAAGACATCTAATTCTTTATGAATTGTATAGAGGAGGGTTGGTGGCTTCACTTGATGGCAAAGGGAGGGTACTTTCTGTGATTCATTTTTTCACAAAACAAACCTACACTTTTTTCTGCTTTTTTGGCCAACAGAGGGTCAAAATGCCCCCGGGGGAGCAGTTAAAGTAGTTATCTCGAATATAATTTTGACCAGAATTCCTAGACAAGGGTCGGGACTAACAGAAAATCACAAATTGACCATACTTTCTATGATTCATTTTTCCACAAAATTTACCTCAATATTTGGGTAGATTTTAAGCTACATGTTCAACAGCACCCTTTAATTTACTGCCTGAATAATAACCCTGAAAACCATTGTAAACCTGCCCCAAACACGCTGAAAATCGCCCTGACAACAGCCTGTTCATCTGCGCTCATTCAACCAAAACACTGGCGCCCATGCATGACCCATTGCATTGTTACACATGATTTCACTCAGGACAGAGTTCGAGAAGGGCATTTCCCAACAAAGAAAGTCTTTTCCATAGAAATACAGAGATGCGGCCTTAAGACAGAGATGAACTTGTAGTAGATGTGTTTTACTCTTTTTTACGTTGTTTTTGCAGACACTGAAGATGATTTATAGCGAAATATATTTGTCCCACACGAAAGGCCAATATACTTTAACCCAGAAAACATATTTTCCAATAATGTTGACTTTAAATTTTGCTTAATTTTTATGAAAATACACATACGCTTTCATCAGCAACATGACAACATCTTATTATGGGCCTTTAAATATTTTCTTAAAAAAATAAATTCCCAGATGGAAAATGTCCCTTTTAAATTCGGAGTCAGTCTGGTTCATATGAGTTGCCATATGTGAACATCAATTTAAAGAGGAATGTATTCTTACTCATCCAACAGGAAAAGAATTGGACTTTGGAGCATATAAGATCTACTTTACTTCAACCCCAGCCTGTAAGCTCGATGTAATTTTATTAGACGCCCTTAGTCATTTCGTAAGCTCGATCTACGTTCCTCAGACGACGGTATTGGTTCATTCCGGAAGCTCGACGTGCTTTCATTAGTCGCACTTGGACATTTCCCTGAGCTCTTTATCTACTTTTTACAAACGAGTTTGACATTTTCCTTAAACTGCTTCCGTTCTCAGCTCCATTTCCTGCGACTCTTTATTCCGTAAATTAGGGTTGCCCGCGACAATAAATAGTAGCCAAAAAAACTTTACAAAGAAACGGAACAACACACAACAAACAGGGCCAGTAATCCATAAATTGAGAATTGCGAGGGAAAGCGACATTTAAGACCAAATTATGGAAGTTTAGTCCAGACTAGCCTAGCAATGTCACCTAGTGATGTTCTGCATCTGGTCGGGGTACCCGGTCCTGCCTGGATAGTTGCAATAACAATTACGACGTGGGCCTATATACAAACTGTTTGACGTTTTCTGCTAACTTTGTATTTGTCGCGGTGTGTGTAAGTCATTGTTTATTCGGTTTGAAAAGTTTTGTTAGATATTTTAAAGTTTGAAACGCGCAGCATATAGTCATCGGTGATTCATACTACCACCACATAATGTGTCTCCGCTGTATGATAAAAAATAAGAAAGGCTGAACCACATCTCAAATAAGCTGTTGTTTGTTGCATCTTTACAAGTGCCCTATAGATAGTGTAGAATTCAAGCCCTTTCTTAATTCCACCTTGCAGTTCTCTAACTGGTAGTATAAGGTCGGCCAAGTTTTAATATGCACATTTATTCCAGCAGTTTTGAAATCATTTCTTAAGTCGTGATCTTAAAAGATTTTCTGGCCACACCTATTCAAAAAGAATTTTAAAGACACATACAAGTTCATTACACCACGGCTGCAGCCTCAACATTACACCAGCCTCAAAATTACACCGGCCAAAACGTGGGGATTGTATGATTGTACGTGCTTATTGCGTCACAAGGCGTCGACAACAACAAAATCACTATAAGTGGCGTGAAAATTATTTGTACTGGGGAGCTTATTGTCCGTAACAGATAGTGTAAGGTTTGAACCTCACCAGCAAACCGTTGTATCCGAATAAACAGTTTATTATCGGGCTATGGAAATAAATCCCAGGCCGGCGAATAGCTTGTAGAGTCTCAGTGATAATAGCAGTGTAACAGTAATACAATAGAACAAGTAGAATCGAATGGAATCAAAAAGAATGAATTTACCGGTCTAAACTGGGCTTTTTAAAGCTCTCCATACTGAGAGCTGATTGGTCAATAATGTCACGTGATATCATGAGGCGCTTGAAGTAATATAATACAAGAATATAGGTGTGATGGGACATAAGCATAGAGAACATTTTATGTGGTAAACAGGATGTTGAATGAATCACTTAACTCGAGAATATTCGATGGCTAAATCATTTGGGTCACATTATGGGATTATGCAATACTTGTGCAAAGCTGCACGCAAAACATTACGCAATACAAGCACTGGTTTCTGTGACGTATGTTACAATAGTAACAAATAACATTCGCTGAAGTGATCGTACCCAAGCATACGAACTATACCTCACTCATATCGCTTAACACTATTCTTTGGTAACTTTGTTTTTTTCCTTTTCACTCACATTGAAATTGTTGTATTGTTTGTAAAATATTGCTTAATTATATTTTGCAGTAAATATTAACCCCGGGCTTTACGTCTATATGTATGATAAAAGGCTATATAAGTACTCAATAATAACACTATATAAGATATATGCTCCACAGTGATTACCAAGAGGCTGACTGTCCTATCAATAATAATATTGACATAATCGAAAAATCTCGCTTTTTGTGTGTAGAAAATTGATCTCACAAAAAAGCATCGCAAAGATGTACATATCCAAAAAATGAGTGCAAATTGCTATGCTTCTTGTGAAGGACGCATATTGGTATTTCTAAGAAAAATAAGTTTTGTTGCTGGGAAATGCCCACCGTGTAAACCTGTGTCACAATAGAAATTCATGCATCACCAAGCAAAGCAGTGATGCATTTAACTTAAATTTACGGTTGAATGAGCTCACATGTGCGTGCTGTTGTCATGGCGAATTTTAACCAGAGGGAAGTTAATTGACAAAAAAAAACGCCAGTTAACAAAACTTTGAACGCGGGTTACTCGGCCACCTTACGAGGTAGCGGCATGATTTTTTCACACGATACAGATCATAGGCTTCCAACGATACCAAAATTATTACAAAAAAAAATATATATTCATATTCGGTTATTAATATCATATGCGTATTATGACATAAGTCGCGTAGCAACATTTATCGGCGAAAGTACGTGACACGCATACATATGGCTTGACGGCTTAAAAGAGCGGCGGGCGACGGTCGGGTTGGAGTAAATAATCGTTGAATTTACAATAGCACCTCAGACTGAAATGATTCAAATTTGATTTCATTCGATAGTGGGATGGTATACGGTTGTTTGTGCAAAAGAAAAGCTCGCGACTCGGTTTGTAGCAACATTTATCGGCGAAAGTATGCACCGGACCACCCCTAAACCGTGTTTACAATGGGTGTAGGGTTGAAGTGTATTCGGCTCGTACAGCGGCAGCTCATGTTGAATATTTTTGGAAAGCTTGATTTTTGAGCTTTCGTATGGTTGTAAATTGAAACTTGGGCCATAACGATAAAAAAAGTTATTAAGGAAAAATCGATATTTTTTCAGGTTTCAAAAATATAAATTCATTTTTCTGCACAAGCCCAATCGAATTTTTCAAATGTTTCAAAATCGTTTGAAAGGGTTTAGCGCGTAGAATGTTATGCTTACAAATTTAGCGAAGCGAATCTTGTTTTCGCGACTTATGTCATAATACGCATATGATATTAATAACCGAATATGAATATATTTTTTTTAATAATTTTGGTATCGTTAGAAAGGTCAGCCTATGATCTGTATCGTGTGAAAAAATCATGCCGCTACCTCGTAAGGTGGCCGAGTAACCGCGTTCAAAGTGTTGTTAACTGGCGTTTTTTTTGTCAACTAATATCCCTCTGGTGAATTTTAGGGTGTTTGGAGCAGTTTTAGTGGGGTTTTGGTCTATTTCAGTTAGGTAGTTACTTGCTGGTGGGTGTTGCTAAAAATTATGACGAAAATGGAGCAAAAAATTCAGGCTGTATTTGTGGAAAAATGAATCGTTTAAGTGTCCAATCATTCGTGATTTTATGAAAGATCCATCCCATATCTACAAATTTTGATCAAAATTGGTCTCCGAAAAAATGGTTTAGCCACCACCCTAGGGCCATTTGCCCCACTGGTTACTCAGTATTTTGGTAAAAAGAGCAACAAAAAATGGAACTGGATTTTGCAGAAAAATGAATCGTTCAACTACCCACTCATTTGCATTTTTTGGTAAGTTCCAACTCTTCTCTATGCAATGGCATCAAATTTAGTTGCTGAAAAAGTGTCAATGCCCTCCCCCCAGGGCTGTTTATACCCCCTGTTGGTCATATGATCTTCCAGGAGGCCCAAAGAGTCCTTGCTCTGTACAGTCTCATCCAGGAGCAAAAAAAGAATTTTAGGTCCCTATGTAAGTCACAAGACCCATCAACGGTCATTGGGAAACAAGCGGAACAGTCGCTAGATGCATTACAGCTGGATTTACTTTTAAAAACTATGGTCCACAATCATTGTACCTTGCTTATAAAAATAAAATGGATAACTCCTGTCAACTTAAGTTTGTCTACCACCTGGTAGAAGTAAGTCAAGACTTTCGCAGTGGTACACATACGGCCTTTTGGTATAAGAAAGGTTATTAAAACCAGAATGACTTAAATTGTGTATCACAACATAATTTCCGTTATTTTATTTGGGTTCTACTTTATCTTTAAGTACCAGGATCTACTGGCATTAACAGACCAACAGATTTATGGAAATGGGATGAGGTGTGACGATGATCGCTCAACGATGATTACTTCGCTGTTTCCCAGCGTATAATAATGTGAATTCTGAAATGCATCATTAGAACTTTTTGTCACAGGCAATACGCAGATTTTAAAGAATAGCGCGATCCACGTTATATCATGTGAATGTACATTTGTTCACAAAGGTAGAGAACAATAGTGAGTTATAAAACAAAATGCGACTTTTGTTGTTGTGGGCGTACTCATGTAACAGTAATAGGATAACTCTGTAGGGATAAAAGCAACTCTGCTGGAATAAGTGAGCGACATTGTCCAAAAGCTGCGATACTTCAAGTTTTGCAACCATAAAAAAAATCAATGGTAAGCATGTTATGTCCATATTAATTACTAAAATCGGTAAGCATAATGTTTATGCTTCCAGCAACTGTTATAAGTGCTGCTTTCAGGTGTTCTTTGTCAAAACAAATAAGAATAGACCCATAAAATGCTACAGCCTTGAATAAACAATTATCCAACAATTAATTTTGAAATAAATGTGTAAGTAAAAGAAGGGCCTTTTTAGTGTGAATAAAAGAATATTTTTTTGTAAAATTCGACTTAAGTTATTGTTTCTGTAACGACCGCTCTGTGCGCAACCTGTGTTATTAATGTTTACCTACGTTGTACATAAGTTTGACTCCGTCTATCTAACTCCTGTTCAAACAAAGAATACCAAAAACCGTTAGCTTAACCCTTGATGATGTAACTGCGATCTGCAATACACAATGCGATTATCGAATTCGAAACAACAACAATCGTCACTTACTTTTAGAGAGGTTATACTAACACTATTACACACTTTTGTGCAAATATTCAGGTTGATGCTTTCGACCAAAATTTACTGTTATATATTCATCAATCGTTAATATTTTTTGGAGCCATTAAAGATAAACAAAATCATAGTTTAATCCAAAATATCTTACCCTATTTCGCAAAAGAGTTTGTCAGATGATGAACTGCCGTGAGATTGATTTGTTGTGTTTTCAAGGCTCTTTACTTTTTGCACTGCTGCGTTTTGAAGCATTGTGGACTTTTTCGGAATGCTCTTTTATTCACGATAATTTAATGTGTGGATCCAAAGGAGAAGCAAGCACACAGTTTTCATTAATATGCGTGGCTGTAAAAGTACCAGTCGCGAGATAGTAATTCTCCTTTTTTATGACTCCCAAAATGTCTTTCCGTTTCTTTTTTTTTTCTTTTTTCTAATATTTTTTGGCAATACCACTGATAAGCTTGTTTTTCTTGTTGCGATATCAAATAGTTTTAGTACCTTAACAACTGACAATGATAACTGTCACTCATTATATGACAGCCTTCCTCTAATGCCTTGGATGAGCTTGTAAAGAAAGGTACATCCTCGCTCTTTCTGGTGTCTTCCAATCATTTCTTAATTTTTGAGTGATCTGATGTAAAATCGATCCACATTAGTTCTTGCGCGAGATATTAGATCGCTATATACCCTTTGTCCATTACTTCGTCTCAGCTTTGCTATCAAGTTCAGTTTATGTGCCATACACCTGAAATTTAGTATGTCGCCATCATGTAAGGTTCTCAAACGGTGCTGTAACAATTTAAACATATTTCAAAAAAATATGAGTTTTTTAGGCACAATGGGGGCAAATAACAAGTTTAGTCAGACTTCTGTGACTGAAAGTTGTCGTCGCGTATATTGGTCAGGCCGCCCCAAAAATCATTTCTTTAAATTTTGTAAACATACCTGAAAGTACTGTTTTTGTTATAAATTCCTGGATGGTACCGTGAGGTCTTTTCTAAAATACGTTTGTTGCAACGGTTCCAATCCATTCATTGTTGGCCATTAGTGACTCTTGCAGAAGCATTTTGGTAAAAGCATTTGAGTAAATTGACGAATCCGCAACCAAATTCGAATGCAGAGAGAGTTACATGATTAAATTCCTACCTTAAGGTGTCAAAAGCTTAATATATAGAGAGAGAGTGTATCGCCCCGGGAACGCGGTAATGGACCGTACTGTCAATAATGTCGAAATACAAACGTGTATTTGACCCTATGTATTGGTGCGGTAGGAAGCCGTTTTGGCTTGTAACACTGCGTATTCTTGCGTTGGTGACTTTTAAGGAGATCTTAATGTCCATGTTTAGCAATGCTATCGAGCAATAATTTTAGGGATGCAGAAGATCTTTCCCAATTTTAGGAATAAGGTTGATTAGTCCGATTTTAAACGTAAACCTCCATGTATCTAACTATACCAGTTTAATATCATCCTAAAATGTTATGTAGAATTTTATAGGGAAGCCATCCATGCCTGGTGATTTTGCATGGTTTTAATCGCTGTTATAATTTCCTATTCTCCTTATCTTGTTTTTCCTGGGTGTAACTTTGCTTATCAGCCATGTCTCGCTCATGCATCTGCACACAGAAGTGTGAGTTAGAATGAAAGTGGTTCCCGTCGTCGGAAACAGTTTCGTACCTTGCAAATAAAGCGGTGTGGAAGTAAGGACCGAATCCGAATCTTTTCTGTTTTGGCACATCCCTAGCCAAAATTTAACCAAACGCAAATTCCAAGCAGCCAAATTTATGAAATCCTACGCTTTTTACCTTAAAGTGCCTGTGACACAGTCATGGAAACTTTGCGTAAACATGAAAGGTATCCAATAGCGCCCTCTATATCTATATCCACGGTATGTCCATAACAAACATATTTTTAAAGTTTTTCGGTTTCTGGGGCAACTTTATTTTGGCTCTACGTAGAAATTTGCAATGGAAGTAGTGGTGACCAAAAATCGTAAACCTTTTTCGCTGTGACGTCGTGCAAGGGAGTCGCATCTAAAAAAGGCTTCGTTTGCACATGAAAAGCGGCTTATATTGAACATACCGAATGGTTCCAAAAATAGAAGTGCCCCCAAACTACGTTACCACAAAGCAAGCTGTGACATCACACAAAAAAATACGTTACACTAACCTCACCTTTGTTGTGACGCATGTGAAGCGTTCGATTACTTGCCTTAATATTATTATTGCGCTATCTGACTCTGAGTAACTCCAATACTAGACAAAAACCGAACCTTCATAAATTAACAGTCCGACTCCAAATAAGGCGCAACAAAATAAGTACGAAATTATTCTCTGTTCTTACCAGTTTTATTACATGTGAATCTCTTGAAAATGTATTTTCCAGCTGACCTTTCTCACAGCATATACAATATGTCTCACCGATTAACGTAACTAAAAATCCGCGATGTTTTATTCGTATAGTATACAGAGTATTTTAAAGCCTCAGTATTTAACGGTGATCACGTTGTTAACATAAAAATGAACATATCTGTTTCAACATATATATCTCAACATATCTCAAAGATTGGGAATGTGACGGCTTATAAAGGACGAAGGTGTAAAAGAAAAGAGAAAGAATTTAGAGGTTCCAAGCAGTGATTGTTATCGGTGGTGCAGGTATGTAAGAATTGGGGGTGTTTGTTTGTTGAGTACGTGTTCAGCTGCGACTCCGCTTCCCTGACTCCGCTTTGGTAACCAGACTTGGGTTAGTTTGTTTTATTCAATTGTCACCAGGATACGAACAAAATACTGGTGCAGAAATAGCAGACGGCGATTCTACACAATTGCAAGCCAAAATGTGGAATAATGGCGGATATTCCACACTAAGCCAAAGCCCAGTGTAGAATGAATTCTGACCACAAGAGTGCAGAAGATATACGTAACTATTACGCGATCGCGTGAGCCCGATGCGGTCATTACGCGATAACAATCAATTATCGTATTACCATCAGACAGTTCTGAGAACCGAGATGACCTGAGTGGTGAAAACTGGTACGAGTTCGGTGATTGTAAAACAAAAGGGAAGTGAAAAAAAGAGAAAACGATACACAATGCATGTGTAAATAACTCTAAGGGTCTCAGAGATATTTAACAGGGTCTCGATGGCCTGAGCGGTTATTGAGTCTCTTTGATGGTTAAATCTGCTTCTGCCCCGTTCTATAAAGCACCCAGAACCAAGATATCTTCCCGAATAATTGTATTCATTTCTGTTATCTTCTTCATTACGACGGTACATTACAACTTTCAATACAACGTTGTTAGGATGCCAGCAAATAGAATGGCAGCAAATAGAATGGCGAAGACTAGACTTGACTTGACTGAATTTTCGGGTAAAAACTGGGCTCTTTAACGCTCTCCATTATGAGAGCTGATTAGTCAATAATGTCACGTGATATCATGAGGCGCTTAAAGTAATATATTGCAGGAACATAGGTGTGATGTGACATAAGCATAGGAGAACATTTTATGTGGTAAACAGGATGTTAAATGAATCACTTTACTCGAGAACATTCGATGAATTTATCATATGGGCCGCAGTATGGGATTGTGCAGTGCATGTGCAAAGCGCTGGCCTCTGTGACGTATGTTACACACGCAAAACATTACGCAATACAAGCACTGGTTTCTGTGACGTATGTTACACATGCAACGGGGTTTGGCGACAATGAGGCAACAGTCTGAATAAATTGGCGGTGACTTTAAACAAAATGCGGTTACTACAAGGAATTTTTTTGCGACCAACACGTGACGCTACACATGTTTTTAACATTTCTGGTAACGAACGATACTGCGGGAAATACCTTAGTGGTTGGTTGTGGCGGTTTTTAGGTGTTAATAAAATTAACTACTTAGTGATGTACCGCGTACCGCATCGTTTATTTGCATTGTTTTATGTTTGATACGTATTTCAAAACTTTTCTTTGCTTTTACAACAATTTTGCAAACAAAACCCATTTTGACGCACTTTCTGCGGAGTTTCCATTCCATGTTTTAATATTCTATGGTTTAACTTAGGTTCGGACGGAGACCGAATATTCTGCCATTTAACCGAATAAATCCATCCTATTATTCAAATGTACTGCCAGACAAACAGTGGTGTCATGACAGGGTAATTGTGTTTCATGGTTGTTTCTTAGTTTTGTGGGTTTAAAAGTGGTCTCGGCCGTTGTTGCCAGCCTTAAGAATTAATTTCAATCTTTTGCCGTGAGTGGATAAAACGACAATCCTTCAACAAATCCTAATTGGCGCGATAAATAAGCCAATTACTGTTTGTCTGCGTCCTCTTAGTCGTCATTTTTAGAAAGAGTATGTGTGACGTTACATACATAATTTATTCTCCCGCCAAACACGATCGAACATAGCGCAAAAACAGATTGCACGTTATGTTAACGGGATGGGCCAGCGTGGAACAATAATTGGTTATCGTGAAGTGAAGCTGACAATAGGAAGTAACAAGCAACCATACATGCTAACACGTAACCACAAAAATACCCTGTCCCAGTAACAGTTTTATTATTACGCATGTAAACGATCTTAATCCGTTCGTTGCACTTGCTGTGTTCCTTGTTTTGATGGAAAACTGCTTTGAATTTGTTTTACACTACTTCCTATTTCTTCGCATAAAGCTCGCTGGCAGTTCCTACATGATTACAAGTTACTTTAAAAAAATTGTTAGAAGTTATGATTATTTTATAGTTTAACTACCCAATTTCGAATTTCCATGGCACATGCACTTTAAATTGCATATTTTAATTTCATGTTTTTTAATACAATACCAATTTAATATTGACATTAAAAAACTATGAATTGCATTCATTTTAAAAGGGAATTAAGTTTAAAAACAATATTGTATTTAAAATAAATATCTAATTTATTAAAGAATAAAATTGAATTTGAATTAAAATGTAGCTTAAAACTTGGGCCAGTAGCTACAGTTCTTGCCATTTTTATGCTTCTACAAAAAGTTTATATTTTAAAGGAAAATCTTCTTGCCACTGACAATCATTGCTCATCAGCTGATGTGATTTCTTCTATTGCTTCAAAGCTGAAATATTATTTCGAAAAAAAAAGAAGAGAAGATGGTTTTGATTTATCCCCAGCAAGCTTACCTATTCGGGTCTTTCCCAAATTGTTACCAAAAAGGCTACTTCAGTCGAATCCTACAGGATTGCCTTTGAAGCATCACTTTTCTCATTCTCATATCAGGAGGATACTTACCATAATACAATCTACAAAATCATGTGAAAAAGAGTGGTTCGTAAATAGCAAGCAAAAGCAAAGACAACTAGAAACTCTTAGGTGTGTATGTTATCAAACTTTGTTAATCTAATTTGGCTTGGCTTTGAACATAATAAATGTGATATACAAGATAAAAATCGAAATTCAGCCACTTCATCATTTGCTTGTTGGTGGTAACGTTAATATCATAATCAGATTCTGGATATCTCTGAATTGAACATCATATAAATATTTTTAAAGTTGCAATGGTCAAAATGCCAGCATTTTGTTGTTGATTATTATTTTTCCGGTTTAAAATGCAATCATTATTATTTTTTTTGCGTGTCTGATTTAACATGTCTCCAATCAAAAGGTGATGAATTTGGTACGTTTATTTACATTAAATCATCCTATACTAAACAAATTTATAATTTAGGATTATAGTCATATGGTAACACAATGACTCCTAATGATTGTTGCCTTCACATACGACTTCCAGGATATCTGATGCAACTTTTTGCATATGAAGAGATGGAAACTCGCAAATAATTTTGAATTACTTATCATGGTTTCGACTTCAACAATGGGTCTGATGTCACAATGCTGCTGGTAAAAATTGGCAAACAATGCATTGGTTTAGATAGAAGTTCTTCAATAAAACAAGTGTAGTGCTTTGGTTAATCATTTTCTGGAAAATTTTTTTGTTCAGCCAAAGCAGAAATTGTTGAAAAAAATAAGTACCAAGCACCAAAAAATAAGATTTACGTTTAGGCAAAGAAAATCATCTGATATTAACCCCAACTAACGTGTCTGGCAGGTAGATTGCATTGATGTGCATGTTTACTGTCTCATTGGTGGGGAAATCGCAGCATATGAAACAAAAACATAGCAAATAAGCTTTAGTTTTAACTAGTTGCTGTCAATTCCAGATGTTTTTCTTAATTTTTAGTGCTTGGTATTTATATTCTTTGACAGGTCCTGCTTAGCCTAAACATAAAATTTTAGAGCTGCGCTACTGAAGTTGAAGTTTTAGTAAATAGCTCCTATTTAAACCAATACATTTTTAGCCAATCTTTGCCTGAAGCATTGTAATGTCAGGCCTATTGTTGACGCAAAGTCTGAACCATGAATACTTTTTGTATAACACAGTAATATTACATGCAATGGCATGATAGGAAGTATCGCCCCACTGCACAGGTCCTTGCTTGGTGATCACAGCTAATATATCGCGATCATGAGGTTTGCAGTCTAGCTGTATAAGCCCCTTTTTTCTGACAAGTCAGAGCAAGATTTGAAAAATCGCACAACTTGCCAGGCAACCTTCACATTGCCTTGCGAGAAAAAAGTGGCTGATCCAGCTAGGCTGCATTCCTGCGAAGCCTGCAAGCCTCATAATACTTTTGTGTCTGTTACCTTGAATAAAACTAAAAATGTATTTTTAAAAGAAGCCCCATGTTTCATGATGTTAAGTTACTTTGTTTAGTTTTTGTGTGGTGATTGTTTATTCCACACAAGAGTAAATCAAACATTTTGTTGTTTTTTTTCATGTAGGGAAGATTGGGTTGTTTCATGTAGAACTTTTTTTCAACATTGCCCATATTCCCCAAATTATATTTTGTTGTGAGTGGTAAAGCATTACCCACAAAACTGGAAGGTGTTTTGTTAGTTGCTACAAATGAATATTAGGGTTATAGTTTAAACCGGTCTCAAATGTCTGATGGCAGATTGGATTGGGGTTATATTCGCATTAAGTTTAAACAAACTTATTTTATATTTATTTAACTAAGAAGCCAAACCAAAAGTGGTGCAATATCAGCCTCAGGACATAAGCACATGACAAGAATGCATAGAAGATGGATGGATCTTTCATAAAATCACAAATGCAAATGGTCACTTAAATGATTCATTTTTCGGTAATTACAGCTTGAAGTTTAAGCTGCTTTTTTCAAACCACTTGCCTAAAGCCCCTGCAAGCTGCTGGAAACACTCTATAATTTGTCCTTGCATATGTGCTCACTCAACCGTTTTTTTTGTCACATGTCATCTTTATATTGTGACAGAAGAGGTGAGAATCTTGTTTTAACAGAAACAATCATAGTTGGCCTTCATCTCAGTACTGCGTCTTGCTGACCATTAGTCCAAATCATCATTTGTCCATCTAAAAATATCTATTTACTACACCCTCAACAAACATTTAAAAGCCAGGTTCGTGCTGCAGGGAGAGAATAACTACTTTTTCAAAAAAGACAATATAGCTTCAGTGAAACAGAAACACTTTTGGCACTAATTAACTTATTCATCATATATTTTATCTTGACTCAAAATCTGTTTTTTAATTTGTTCTGTTATTTATTAATGCTATATTTAAACTTGAGATGAGAGATATGTTATTGACAACAAAATATTAATAGAGCAAAAATTTACATTTTAAAGAATTGATTTTGCCTGGTTTAAACAGTTGGTCTGGTATCCAAATTATTAAGCCAGTATTGAATTTATCTTTACAGTCCCCTAGATGTATGTATTCGATGATTACACCATCAAGACTAACTAAATATGGGAAGTTACAATAATTTAAAACCAGGGAAACTAGGCATTAGGTGTTATTGTTTTCCATTCAAATAGATACATTTAATAATATCAACGTTAATCTGCATGGACATCTGACATGTGTGCAAAAAGAAAACTCTCTGTGTATCTTAACTCTGACAACTGTCAAACAACTTATGATGAACTACCTTTCCGGACTTTTTAATGAAAATAAAAATGGCCAAGAAAACTACACATTGCTTACTTCACAACATGTATGCTTTGTCTTCTCCTTCTGTCTTAGTTTCTGACTACTGTGGCTTATGGTTATGGCGATATTTATAAGATTATCAAAATTAAAAAAATAGTAGCCTATAGTGATATAACAGTGATCATACATGTTGTCATAAATTTGATCTTCATGGCTTATCACAAATTTTTTGTGCTGAAAACTTTATTCACAGTTTTTACATAAATTTCTTTGAATTCTAAACAATTAACAAATTCTGTAGGATTGGTACTTGTTTTTTGAACTGATTTATTCATTGCTGGAATATAATACTAAAAAAACAAACAAATAGTACATGCTTTGTTATTTTTTTTTGTTCCTTTTACAGATTTATTATCTTCTTCAGTATGACATTTAAAATTGGGATTAATCACAAATTTGACTTTGATTTGTGAAAGATTGTAGTATATTTCTAAAATGTTTTCTCTTTTGCCAAACAAATTAAACTTTTTTTCAGGATTGCTGCTGGTGCGGTGTTAGGGCGCAACCCATCATACAACAAACCTGTGAGTAACAGCCAACAAGTTAAAATTATAACAAACACACCCCCTCCTGTGTGCACCAGAAATGAAGCCAAAGTAAGTTACATACTACAGAAAGAAATTACCTTTGGTTTGGGAGCCTTACAAACCAGTTCATATTGAGCATATTTGTACAACAGAACAAACATGGGTGGAAAACGAGGGTTCTAAAAATGGTCAACAAAAGGAGACAGATTTATTTAAAGCATACACATAACGTCATTGATTGTGATAGTCACTTCCCCAACTATGAAATATATGTTAATATTACAAGAAATATTGTGCATGTTGTTGTCCGCAATATATTTGCCATCAGTAGCATTATGTAAGATCTATGCTAATTTTGCATATTTTTTTTTCTAAATTTTTGCAAAAAGGATAAGTAAATGACTTTCTTGATACAACCCAAGATCACTTACATGTGTGGTTCTCAATCTTTCTGCTCTGGCTAAATAATTGGTGATGATTTTTTACATTTACTCCAAACATTTCAGCGGTATGAATTTTCCGTACTAACTTTTGTGTTATTCTGTTTTTGCAAATTCCCAAAATGTTACAAAAAGGATACCTTGCTCTTGTTTATTTCAGAGAATTGCCATAAATGCAAGTGGGTTGATAAACTTTTTGGAATATGCTTGTGGGAAAAAACATACACATGAAGACATTGGTTGCACCAAACTGCAACGACTTAAAAAACTCTCAAATCTTCAAGCAGCATTTGTTCCTCATATACACAAGTAAATTAATATTCCAAAGGCCAAGTTTTTTCCTTTTTTCATTTTTGTATATACCCCAGACCAAGTATTTTATGTCACAATTAGGTATTTTTGAAACACTTTTTCAAAAGCTTTATTTCTCCGTCACACGTTAACAGGAACTTTAAAATTAAATCATGTCTGCTTAGAAAGTTATAATCGAAAAATTTGTCATTGAAACAGTGAAAAGTTTTTCAATTTGTATGTGCAAGGTTATATATCAGTCACAGTTAATCAAAATACAGTAATTGTTGGTTGATACTTGCAAGCTCCAGCAATGTATAGTGGAGAAACAAATTGTTTATTTTTTATTTAATTTTTTTTTGTTGTGTTATATTTAATGTCGATTATTAATAGTAAAATAGCTGTCAAAATATTTTGACCATCATTGGTTTCCTTTAAATTAATTTTTTTCTGAAATAAAGATCTGCATGTATTTTTAAAATAAATTTCTGACTTACAGTTTTGATTAGGTCAGTGATTACTGTTGGCTTTCAAGCAACACATGGAATGTCCTAATCAATGTCCAAGCATTTGCTGAATTTCTGCAAACGAAGATTGAATGTAATGCGTAAACATCTGAACTGAACATCACTTTTTTTACAAGATATAATTTACTGAAGTTTTTGTGCCTTTTTTGTTGTGATTTTAAGTTTAAAATAAAATTTTAAAATTGTTACACGAAAAGCCCATATTTATTATCGACTTTTAACTCCATAACTTAACTTCTGTACACATAAACTGATAGTTACGCAATATGTTTCCTTTCCGTAACACATTTAATGTTGTTTTCATGGTCCCTAATAGCCTAAATTCTTGGCCTGGAAATTTAGTTGCCGTATAGGGCCTTCACTAAATATGCAAACTCATTTCATTTCGATGTTTAAAATCACATTATTGGAAAGATGCCAAAATATTGAATTTGCATCAGAACTCCATAAACAATAATTTGTATTTTATGAACAAAATAAGCACACTTGGAGGCAAAAACTCCGAAATAAACATGCTTCCTAAAAAAATAAACACATTTGCATATTGTAAGACACTGCTTGTTTAAATTGGCACAAATCTTAGAAATATGCATGATAGGGTTACTTCCTCAATGAAATGCGAAAGAAGTTGAAAACCAGAGACTGATACAGCAGGCTTCAGAATTATCTTGAAGAAGCTTTTGCGTGGTAGGACACGCAGAAACAATTGCCATTTAACAACTATCTGTGCATGATAGAGCTGGTGAAGTACATCAATTTGTTTCCTGCTGTAAGAGATGTTATCATAGCACTGACGATGCCAGCAGCATGATATGAAGTGGAAAGGTCTTTCATCCAACTGTTCAGGTAAAAGTTCCAAGCACCTCATTTGTCGGTTTATGTATCGTCCATAAATTCTTGCGAGTTCACTTATTTAGCCAACTCTGACTTTCCCAAACAAACATTCAAACACACTTGGTTAACGGTGATCAGAAGTTGACATGGTTAATTAAACAAGTTACCATTTTATTCCCAACAACATGTTGGTAAGTCGACGGTGCAAATAAAAACAAACCTTGCACAAACACTATATACATTCCAGATTAGAAAAAGCATTGTGGTGCAGATCCACTGCTCACATTTCTATCATTTAACCCATACAAAAAACATTTGTAGAGTAGTTACAATCTTTCCAATCTGGCATACAGTTTTTGTGAAACTGAAAAACCACGCACTTTTCTTAGCTACCACGCACTTTTCTTAGAAGCTGTTTTTAGATGCCCCACATCAGTTGGTGGGTGCTGTGGACGCATTCCTTCATCACTGTATGGCCTTTTTTTTGTTGCTAATGTCTGATGTTTTGGAGTAGAACTATAAAAGTAACCCAAATACTGTGAGTTGATTGATAAATTGCATCCTATTTTACTAATGAAAAAAAAATTTTTACTCTTTATTGCTTAAACCAGCAAAAATTTCTTCCTATTATCTTACAATTTTTAATTATACATTTTCACTGGTAAAATATATTCAGTTCTGGAAACAATAACTAGTAATTTTTATTTTGTAAAAACAGAACTCACAAGAGATATTGGGTTATATGGTTCATGTGATTGTAACAAGTTGTTAACTGGAAAAAAAGATTGACCTAAATATATATAAAAGATTCACATACTGCGATGAAACCACATGATCAGTGTAAGAAGAGCTGCGTAGTGGAAAGCTGCTTTTGTTTGGGGTGGTTTTATTAGACAACAGTTTGTCTACAGTGGTGTCCAGTAGTTTTTCTTCTTTGGGGATAATTGACCTTTAAGCAAGTAAATTATTTTGTAATGGTTGCTAATGAATACTATCCATGCATTTGCTTATAATTCCAAAAAGAAAATGCCTGGCCAATAATGCAGATAACAATATTGTTTTATTCATGGTGTTACTGTAGAATTTTTTGCCATTAATGGACATTTTGCTTAAGGTCCCATTTCTATGTTTCTATTGAAAAAGTTAGTATAGAGTCATTGTTATATCATAATCATTCATGTTGTTATGAACACCATCTCAGAGTTTCTTTGCAAAAGAATGTTTATTACAAACATTATTGCTTAAATTTTGCATGCAATCATCAAGTTATCATGAGTGTAAAAAGATTTGGTGGCTGAAAAACGTGTGTCGATCAGGCCTTTTGGAGCCCACTAACTAATACGGTATTTTTTGTGAGTTCAGTGATGTGTATTATTAATATGCTTACTCTTGTGGATTCTGGTACGTAACCGTAGCTGCTGCCTTAGCAATGTGTATTGCCTGTCCCTGGAGAACCTTCTGTTGTTTACTCTTTTCAGAAATCTGTATAATAATGTATACATTATACAACCGCCTACCTCCTGAACAAAACTATAGTTACCTCCAAAAGTTTTCTTTCTATAGTAAGTAAGTCATTGGCAAGCTTATTTACTCTATCAAATCGGTGTAAAAGCATGTCAACAGAATATGTTGAAACTCTATTGTAAATGGAATTCAAATGAATGATGTCTATTGGTTTTTCTAATGGGGGATTTTCAAGTGTTAAATAGTCAAACAGTGAAAGGGAATGATCAGATGGTGTACCCAGGCCAGAATCAGATGAAGATACGGATAAATCTGCAAACATAATTTAATTACATTAATTTAAATTTTTTATTTATTTTGGAGTTACCTGATGTGTCAGAGCATTGTGAAATTCTCCCTGGTGTAAAACATGTTCCAAATGAGTCCAGTGAGTTCATAGAACCTCGTAAAGATGGAGTGGACATGCCTTCAAAATGGACCCTATGGCGATACTGTACAACACACGAAGGCAATAAGGTTAGTTTGTTTGTTTAGTCAAAGAATTCAGCTTGTTTAAACAAAATAAAAATTATAGTATTAAGCAGGCAAACTGTAAAATTAGATTCACAGAAATGGATAACTATGAAGTGAACTGTATTTTATTTTTATGAAACAGAACAAAAAATTAACCAAAGTTGATCTGACAAATTACCTGCTTAGGCTTTGTTATACCAAACCTCAATTTTATTCTGTTGATAAGGTAATCAAAAACTTCTGAATCATTTTGCTCATTTCTATTGTGCACATGCTTGTCATCTTTATATCCATGTTTTAATATCACAGTGCATAACCTACAATTATGCACAAAAAGAAAAATTATTTTAACAGAATCAAAAAAATTTCAGTATGCATGTCAACAGTAATTAACTCTGAACATAGCAGAATTAATTTAATGGTACATATAAAATAAACTACTTTAACCACCTACCTTCCCACAAGTAAGCAAACACAAAAATAGAAGGAGTAAAAAAATGCAATGGAAAACAATGGGTAAGCATCAAAGCATATTTTTGTTTTTAATCCCCGACAAACAATGTAAAACATGGAGGCTAGACTTTTCCAAAAGCTTCCAAAAGCTTCTATTGTTTGTCCACCGTTTAACCCAAAAACCTGTCAACAGCTTTAATAATTTATAGTCATTTCATGAATACACTAACTATAGCTTACCAGGTACCCAACCTGGGCATAAAAAAGAATCAAAGCAGAGAATATCAAGCTAGATCCCATAATTAAGTTAAAACAGTTATTTAGTGTCTTCACAACTGTTGAGTATTTCTTAATGTACTTTAGGAGTTGAATTGTCTGAAAACAAATTTCAAAAATATTATTATTTGTGAAAATTCAGACCTGATAAGCAAGTACCTGTAAGCATAAAGCTGTCAAAAGAAATGCTGACATGACAGTTAAGATTTCAGATACACAAGCTACCTCATAAAAACTAGTAAACTCCTTCTTGTTTGTTTTGTATGATGCCATGGAATACTTCAACAGGATCAACCTAAAAATGTTCCTGCTATTTACCTGACTATGGATAGATATGTATAACAAACAAAACATTTTGTGTGAGTGTTGTTAGCCTGCCATGTCTTTCAAATTGTTAATCTTTAAGTTATAACCTTAGCTTAAAAACTACATTAACAGAACTGGGAAACATGAAAATGTTTGTTTGAGTCTGTGCAGTTAGTAGGATATTGGTTTCGTGTACTGGTCATTCCATTATATTTTTAGCACAAAAGTTCATTTTTACACCCATAGTCTCATATTTTACTGCAAGTTGATAAGACAAGGTCACCCCTGCACAGATCCTTACTTGGTGTTCACAACTAGGGTGGGATTCCTTACCTACACATACACACTTGTGCCATGTTTTAGCAAAATCTGAGACTATGGGTTAAGGAAGGTAAAAATATAATGGAATGACTCATACAAATGAGCGATTGAAGCAGAATTCACTCTAATCTAGATTATGTGTAAAGTGAGCAACTTTTATCTGTAATAAATAATCTGTGTATCTCTGACGTTAAGAAAATTTCTGTGAGAAGAAAGATGTGCAGGCGGCAATTTATCTCGCGAATCCTTAAATCGGTAAAATGAGTCTAGGGCTGGCCAAAGAAACTTAACGAATGCCCCCATCTTTTTCAAATAAAGCAACTATTTTGTAAAACAAACTGCGTATGTACCACTTTTTGTTTCATAAGAACATATTTTACTAATGCAAGCTAAAAGCACCAAAAATTTGGACAAAAAATAGCCTGGTTAACAAGAATTCGACATACTTGTTGCCTGCAAAGTTCAAACATCTGCCTACAAGGTTCAAATGCCATACTACACCAAACCACTAAATAACTTACTTGTACACAAACAAAGAGCAGCAAACAGATGAAGAGATCAAAATTAAAAGCTTTTTGTATTGTTGTATGTTTTTGAAATGATTTGAACAACGTTGTTTGGATTGAAACAATTGGTGTACTTCATAGGACCAGTACATGATTACCGTAATTCCAAATAATGCCTTGGAAGAAAGAAGAAAGACAAATAGCAGGTGTTTGCTAAAAAAACTTCATTTATAGACCCACCATAAACACCATATCGAGGGTAACATATTCTGGAGAAAATAAACGAACGCTTATTCCTGTATAAGAGGGCAAAACAACTCCGGTTTCATCGATTTCAAATAGAACAAGGGACACCACAGACCTTAAAATAGAAATTACAATCATAAAAAACAGTAATTCATTTTTATTAGTTTTTATTTATTTCCAATGCAAAAAAAACATTTTCAGGTATAACTTAATTTCTATAAATGCCAAATGTCTTACCCTAGTGATGTTAAACTATAATGAGCAAATTCAACAAAATAAAGACTTGTCATATTGTCAAGCCAATTGGCTTGTTTAAGATTATGCAGTTTCTCTGTTGAGTTGTTAACATCCAAAAAGGCACAATATCCAGAATCATCATAAACTTGGTGCAATCCCCATAGTCCTATACTGAAATATAATAAAAAGGTTTTGCTTGACAAAACTGTTTTCAACAAACTTTTAAGTTACCACTACATACAACACATGTAGTAATTTTCTGATTACTACATCTATTATATATATATATATATATATGTATGCTATGTATTCGGTTACGTTTATCCCTACTGAAGTTTTTGGTAGCTTCATTTACTCAAATCAGTCTCTGATAGAATTGTTAGCCAACTTTTTGCATACATAATCACAAACTACAAGAACGTACCCAGTCCCACTCAGTACTGTTTAACAAACTAAAAGTAAATTTCAGCATGATATATGGAAATCTTACAAAACTGCCAAACCATACTATACCTATGTCAATTATGAGTGGACCTAATTCATTATAAGGTATATTTTGAGAACAGTAATAAATACTTATGCAATGCTACCGTGCAAAATTACCTGCTTTTGCCTGTAGAAAAAGACCATGGGGTACTACTTGATAAATTTCTTTCTCTCCATCCAGGTGAATAATGGGATGTATCCTTATTCCAATTGGAAATACAAGTGGACTCTATGTTTTCTGCCATAATCTTCACAATACAGCTTTCTAAAAATAGAAAACTGATTGCAAAAGACATTTTATGTTTTCCTGTAATTTGCTCCACTGCGCCATTTTGTTTACATGCCTACATTCATTATAGTGCATTGAAAATGTTTGCAGAAACACTCAAAAAATCTTTACAGTAGCTGTAATATTTGTTTTAATAAAATTCAATTGTAGTAATACGAAACATGTGACAAATTTGTTCCAGGTGGGCAATATTTGTCGTTCACACTAACTTTGGAACATGAAATATAACATAGTGGGCTACTGCTGACCATGCATGTCCACTGTGAGGTCAATGCTATTTACATATGTTTAGCAGCAACATGGTCCAAAAGCATAAACTAATGTTAAATCAATGATATGGCATGCAAGGTAACACGCAAACAAACCTATGATGTCACAATTGTCACATGCTACAACCTGACAATAAAACTTCAAGCCTATGGATCAGATTACCCAATCTCTGAACCCTCACTGATTCAGTTGTGTGAAAAGTTTTATTTCATTTACTTGGATTGAATGATACAGGTTCCTTAATTTTTGCAGAATCTAGCCCTCTGGTTGGCATTATATTTTATCAGCGACACCAATTTTCTATTTTGATAATAAGTCTTTTTTTTCAAGATTGCTAATAAATCAGTCGACTACAATTTGAAACTTCTGATAGTTTCATAACATTGACTTGCACTGAAAATTTGCATTTTAATTTTTTTTAGTTGTGACTAGTTGCTCTTGGCAGAGTACTCATGAAAAATAAAACCTGTAGAAATACACAAGTGCTTCATGAATATAATTGACATGGTAATACATTTTTATAATTTTGACACAGTTTGGAATGTTTTGTTTATTCTGAACCCCTACATTTCATGAACCAATCTGTAGCCCAAAGGGGGCATTGATGCACTATCAGATGTCAGCAACCATTAGCATACAAAAAGAACCAGTTACATCCTAACCTGAAACATACTGGGAAAACAGAATGTTACACTTTAATGTATACAAACAAAGACAAGCGTCACTGTATGTCTTCACTACAACATAGAAACCTCCTTCAAACTGTACAGAACTCCAACACCACCGACAGTGTGTCATGTTGTATATTTTTACATTATTTTTTCTACCCAAATGAGCATGCCATCTCTATGGAGTGCTTATTTAAGTTGTACGATATGTTATTTGGGTTTGAGACTGCCAATTCATGTAGTATGATTTATATCAATGACACAAATAGTAAAAATGATAAAAAGAAATGTTAGTGCATGGAATTTTATTAGTCGCTGTTGCGCCAGTGTTTGTAAACTGGGAGTTCACCATATCAATTAGTTATTATTATATGAATCTCTTTGATATACAAGGTATTTTTGTATGCCATCCAATTTTTTTCCATCTTATCTGCTGTATTGCTTATTTTCCTAAAATTTCGTTGTCACAGGGTTTATTTTAAGGAAGTTCACTTTTTGTTTTCTATGATTGTAAGATTGAATTGACAAGCATATTGTTGAATTTTAAAACTGTGCATGGCATTTCAGAGCAGAATTAAAATGAAATATTAAAGAATATTAGCTCCTCATATAAATTTGTATATTTATAAATAATCTTAATTTGAGCCTTTTTATGTCACACTTTTCACTTGTATTCCTGTAACCAAAAGTGTTGCACACTATGCTTGGGCATGTAGCTAGCAATCTGCTCACAAATAGTTGCTTAAGCATTGGCCACATATATGAGGAGTACTCTAACAATCGGCCACATTTCCCATGAAAAATACCTGGTAAGTATCTTTGTTGGCAGATTTTAACTTTCCCAAGCAAATTGTAGTGTGATCCCACTGGTCCTTCATTGGTTAAAGTAGTAGGAACAAATACACTATTGGTCCAAATCCATATATCATTTATACTGTAAGATAATTGATGGTATAAAAATATTTGACCCAAATAATAAATCACACTCACGTTCTTATATCACTTAACATTGACTTATTAGTATGAAACGGGTAAGTTTCTTGTTCAACAGAATAATTTTTATGTAGAACTGTTTTTATAGAATGTATGTCCCAAAAAGAGCCAGGCACTCTTTGAACAAAAACAAAACACAATAAGGAGGAGAGGAGCAATGAGTTCAATAATAAACGTTGTATTAGTTGTGTGGCCCTTTCAGACTTTTTTGCCTGTTCTTTACATTGTTCAAGGGCATAGCCACCAGGGGGCCAGATCTTGTTTCTTTTCTGCAGACAAAATATGCTTAAAATCAACATTTATGTCAATATTAATGGATAAGATACCTGAACATGCTCATAATTTTCAATAAAAGAATCTTCAGTTCTTTGACTTTCATATTCTGGAAGTGGCTGTTTTGTGAATAGTGAAATGTATGCAGCAAAGAATATTACCTTAAACAATATTTTTAGTGTAATTTTAATTCATTTAAACAAATATTTCAATGTTTAATTTGTTTAGCAAAATTTTCAATACTATATAACTGCTGACAATGTTGTCACAAGTTTAAGTAAATCACCAAGGATATTTTACAGCATCAAAAACAAACATGGCATTTGTATAAAAATGATAGATTGGAAACAAATAGGATCTTGCATACCTTTTTTAGGAAACTTTTGTTTTATGCGCGACCAGCCAAGCATATTTACATTAATATAAGCTACAGACTGTTCTATATCCATAGAACTACTTACCTTAACAGGTTCAATTAAAAAAAAACTTCCTCCAAGTGAAATTAGCATACTAGTCAACCAGCGAATTGACTTTTCAACACCAAATCCATGCCCATAAAGGATAACAAAAAATATAGAAACAACAATTACAGAATAGCAAGTAAAGTATGCAAAGTATACAAATTGATGTGGAAGCATGAATGTTTTGTTTTTCTCTAGCCCAGATTTGTTGCCTGTAAAACATTACAAGCAAATGTCTTTACGCAAATTTCCAATTAAACTAGTACATGATGAATCTTCTTTTGTTTTGTGGCAAGTCATTGAAAACAAACAACACATTGTGACTAAATGGGCATGTTCATAATGCTATAACAATCCTTACTTGTGACATCCTTCGGTTCAACTTCTTCAGTGTCATGATTTTTGGAAGATGACAAATTAGCATTGCCCTCAAATATGGTTTTGTGTGTCCTTTTTAATGTCAGTGTTCTGCATGTAAAGTTTGTTTTTAGTTGCCATATAAACTATTAATTGAACTGTATTAATTGAACAGTCATTTTAAATACCAAACATTTTACAGGAGTACAATGCTACAGGAACTAATGCTTTGTGTATGTCATATTTTTGCAAATTATGCTTGCACAATTTAGTTCACATTTACCCTAAAGGCTATTTTATTAATCTTCTGAACTCAAACAATGGGCCAAACATGTTAAATTTTGTACAGTTTTACAAAATTGTGACCGATAAAGGTTGTTTGACCTAAACATTCCGAATGGGTGGTTTGAAAAATTATCCATTACTTTTGCCTCACACAAAACTATAATTCTGAATCAACAACATTTTATTAAAAATCAAGCCAAAATTAGTTTTTTTGTCTCAAAGTAGCTTTACAAAGTGACAGTTCAATGTGTATCACTAGATAAGGGTCAATGTGGCTGTACCATAGGCGCCAACTACAGGGCTACATTGCACCATCATCTTACATATTTTTATTAGTTGAACATGTGTGGAGACCAGTAATACTACATGTACTCCAATGCTAACATTGGTCGGCACTTAAATCAAAACCTCCTCTGGTCCTAATTACATAAATACTATAACCATGGCAGATAGGAAAAAGTTGATGATAAACAACTTTTCAGTCAAATATACAAACTCATCATGGACGTCATGGATTTTCTATACTTGGCACCCCCCAAAATTAAAAAATCCTGGGCCAGGCATAAATCATATTTGCTTTCAACCATCCATTAATAGGGACTGTAAATAGAATCCCTCATCATATGAAGTTACTTTTGCATGTCAATATGAGAACGTAGCCAACTGAACTAGAGATATGCAGCAAGATCAACAACAAAAAAAAACAATCAAAATTACACAATACTCATGTGCTTATCATTTTTTTTTACATATATTTTGGCATATTGATTTACCTAGAATTTTTTTGGTCATGTTTTGTTGAAAAGTCCTCAACAAACACAGAATCCCAAAAATTATCTTCTATTGAGACCACATCATGAGACAGTGAATCTGTATTTCTATGATTGAAAACAAGTCATTCAACTATAACCTTTTCATAATATATACAGCACCATCTTCTTGAAATGTTTTCTAACATATTTGCAAATTAAACTAGAAGAATATCAATAATTAAATACAATAGTTCATTTATGACTATTGTAATAATGAGAACACTAGACAAAATTAACATTGGAAGTTGGGTAACTCACAGCATAATGTCAGGGGTGGAGATTTCCTCAGCACTTGATATTCCAGTATCATCTGACACACCCCTAGAATCACCATCAAGACTTCCATAATAATCATGGTTTTCCTCTGACACCCATGACTACAAACACATGCTGTTATTTTTTACAATTGCTATTATGGAAAATGGTATACTTTGCTTCTTATATCTAAAGATCGGATTGTCCCTGTTGTTTTATGCAATGTATGTGTAGAGTGATCCTCAACATCCTGAAATATTATACAAACTTAATAATACGCACCAAGCATTTACCACAATCAGTAGTTTTTAATCTAGGTTCGAAGGTCCAGTGATTTACAAATTCAGTGAACATTTCCATCATATTTTTCTTTTAAATTACTTTCAGAAACAAAAATATTTAGTTTCGTAACTTAAGCACGGGGAGGTTGGATTGTAACCATACTTTCAGTTCTGTGATGTAACAATGAACATGACCACTATTTGTACTTGCATGCGTTAAGATAGTAACTGCTGGGCACTTGTGTGAATTTGAAAATCGTTCGTAGTCATGGCTGACATAAACAAACAGCACAAAAGGCCATTGTAAAACATTTTTACATGCTGTGGTGCAATCAACAGACATTACAGTGGCTTGGCTAAATATGCTTTTTGAGCGACCATATCTGACCAAGTACGGTGATGACCCTTCAGTGCGTCTAAATATCTAACAAAACTTTTTAAACTGGACAAATGTTGGCTTCCACATCCAAAAAAAGAATTTCATGAATTGAAAATCAATCAACAGTTTGCTTGTGCTATTTTAATCAGTAATGTGATGAGCTGTCTAGATAAATACAATGTAAACATTGACACAGATTCCGAATATTGACTTCCTACATTTCCTCATGAATCCCAGGTCTATTGTGTATTAATCAAATTAAAGTACTGGCACTTAGAATCCTGAATTGTTGTTGGGATTTGTACACAAAACTGGGATTATACAAAGTAAACACTGGCAAATTTAATGCATAAAAACGGCATCAGAATAAAATCATGTTGTAATATCGAAAATATCAACGACACTTGTGATTTTTTTAAGATTATATCCAAATCTTTTGTGTTTTGGCACTAAAACTGGTGCAGATTCTGGTCCGGTTCACAAAAAAACGGGCACTCGTTTTCAGCTGCGCTTCACAACTATAAATATCTGTACTGTTGGCATTGGTATACTTCAGTATTTAGCTCACCCTGGACGTCCTACCTATGAATTCAAAATCTTGGACTTAAGTCATTTCATCCTGATCCATCTATAAACACCATTGCATTCTAGTTGCGGTAAAACAAAACAAAAAAACATAACAGACTGCATGCGAAAATGACTTTGCTTGGACACCCAAATTCATTCAAATGGTGTTATATTGATTTCAGTTCATATTCCATTTCGTTTGCTATTTATGCTGATGTTTTCGGGGTTTGGCGAATACTTGCAGAAGATCAAAGGGGTTCGGTGAGTTAAATAGTTTAAGAATCACTGATCTAGTCAGTTGATGCCAATTAGAATTATTCAAAAAATGTTACTCTATGGCTAGTTCAACCAACAGCAAGGTAAGTCTTTACTGAAACTATGTGTAAACAAGTGATGTAACATAGTAAAAGCATTGCTAGCACTTGACATGAAAATCTTTTCCTGGGATGGCTTTAGTTGTAATTTTAGGAAAAAATATATATGCCATCAAATAATGATGAATTCCAGGGTTTATAGCTATTACTAACCTTTTCAAATTTGAATTTCATTTCACATGGTTCAACATCAACAAAATCACAGCTTGGTTCTAAATGAGATAAATGTGTGCTTTTTGGATGGCAATTTTGCATGGTATTTCCCTCCAGTATTTCATTTAGAATTTCCACAGTTTGGGCGGTTTGTGCTCTATTTGTCCACTGTTTAATTGTATCCACCTATTACAAAATTATAATATTTTAAATCAAGTGGCATAAAAAATACAAATATTTGAATTTATAACTATTTTAGTGTTTGAAATACTAAACAAAATGTTTGCAATCATATTTGCAAAGTTTAAAACATCAAATAATCACAACAATACAGCTACCTTGCATTTTGAGTTTTTGAAACAGAATACAATCAACATGTTTATTGGAAACACCATGATTGTTACAATTAGTCCAACAGCAATATCTTGCCAACGGAAAAGCTGAAAAGTTTCATCATCGTAGTTTTGATACCAAAATGCACTGAATAAACCAAAATGAGTTGATTTAGGAATTGGAACAGAAACACACATTGGATAATTCATTTAAGGTAAAATAATTTACATGCAAACTAAACAAGCAATAAAACTAAAAACAATATTAGAATTAGGCCAAAACAAGCATTTTTATACAATTAGTTTAAATTGCAACATAGCTATTTCAAAATATTTTATAAATATTATATTTTAGCTTGCTATGTATTGCATAATTATGTTTCAAGATTAGTCAATTGTCAAATGCATTTGTTACCTCATCAATTTTTTGGGTTAAAGTTTAATTATTTAGCTACAATATTTTTTTACAGGTTAGTGTGTCCAATGCTAACTTTTGTTCTAAACAGCAAAGGAAATCAGATATAGATAAACACTTTCAATGAGAACATGATTTTGAAATCAAGCTCGAAATTCACTAAAAAGTTCAGAATGTTATGTAGTATCACGGTGACTTAAATTTATCATATTTTGGCTTACCATAACACCATGAATGAATATAGCAAGGTTACACAACATGTCAAGCGTTGCACTCTGCTAAAATTGCTTCTAACTGGTCTCTCAATTAATGACAGCCACAAATGTACATCTTCCCATCCATATGAAAGTTGATTCCCAAATCTTAATAAAAAATCAGACATTTCTTCTTCACCTAAAAAACAACATCTTCTCTTTAAATTGGAAAAAAATGACAACAGTGTTTTCACAATGTTTATGCTGGAAAAAAGCAGGACCTTACAGATGATAAATATTGACATGCCAACCAACAAGCAAAATTTGATGCAAGTAAGCTATATTCCAATGAGTGGCTTGTTACAGAAACAAATAATAAGAATAGAGATATTTACACTACCCCATTGGTTAAGACATTGTCCTATTTTATTGCTGTTTATAAAGAAAACCATAAGTACTGCAAAAGCAGTTACAAAAGAACCATAAATGAGTAGTCTGGCCTACAACTAAAAATATTTTCCTAAAAATACAAATTATATTTAATTGCACAGAAATAAATGAATAACAAAAGAAAAAATGATTGTGGGGAACATAGACTGAGTGAGAAGAGTAAATACTATTACTTAAGGTCACATATTTGTATTTTTATATTAATTTTATGGTGAATGATTAAAGATGCATGGCTGGTGAAAATGCAACATTTAAACATGTTTTAATCACTTTTGTAGTTAACTAGTTATTTGGTGCTAAATGTTGGCGAAAATTGAACTCCCATAAAAATTTATTGTGGTCTTATCATCTCTTGTCTAAATATTCTGGGGAAAATTTCTTACTAGACAAATCCTGTTGTCCTTGCTGCTGGATTTAAAAAAAACAAATGCAGCCTAGTAAATGATATGCAAAACCACCTTGGAAAGGTCAAGAAACACACAGACAAACATAATGCAGTGGATTAATCAAGCTAAATTAAAATTGTTCTGATCAGTGGATACACTGCATAAAATACATTTCGTTTTTACAAAATTTTTTGCCTGCATTTACCATTGAGGTTTAATGGTGCCAAAGCAACATTGAGATTTGTTCATGTTTGTATTGACCCAAGCCAGCCAAAATTGTATTTCATTTTTTTGCATTATGACCCTAATGTAAGGTGTAACACAGACTTTAAGGGTATATGAAAAACATTACACTGGAAATTCAACACTTTAATTTCCTACTCATGTCATTCTTTTAATTATGTCTTATGACGCTGATGATATCATGAAAAACATGTTTTAAACAATGAATTTTTTTATTACATTTTTAGTGTTTAATTAATTTACAATAGGTTTGATGTAAACATACTTGCAACACATATTGTTTTTATCAAACAGGAATCATCATCGTCATGTGGATACACCTGTAACCAAGTATCAGCTAAAAAAAAATAACATTCCCCATTGTGTAAATCTTTTATCATTATCCGGGAAACATTCCATGCAGGATCCAAACCTTTAAAGATAAAAAGTATATGTTACAAATGACATTTGCCCACATTTGGGGGTGCATTATAAAACAATATAAATATTTTAACTGAACAAATACTAACCAGTATTGTCATGCCACAACTTAATTTTGTAAATGACACCTATATCAATATCACAAGCAATTTGAAACATATCAACACTTCCTCGTTGAAAAGCTCCCAACTTAAACAAATGCTTGGATCCTGATTTTGCTTTATATCCATACACTATTATTCCAACATTTGCTGTTGTGCCTGATGATAAAAAAAACTTTTAATCATCCTTGTTATTTGCATTTATAACTTACCACTTCCAATTCCCGGTGACGTTTTTATGCTGATTTCATATTTATACTGGCCATTTGAACCACATAGGGGGACACCATTGGCCTTCTCAAGATCTCTTACATCCAAGAATCGACACCAAATTGCTCCGAGCAAGTAAATTGCGAAAACAACAACAACAACTATAAGAGCCACTGGATTTTGAGTGAAATTAATGTTCTGTTCGAAAGCAAATTGTATTACAGAAATAGAATATTGGGTTAGTCAAAAACGTGCATAAAAGAGGAAGATGTATACAACATATACATACCATCAAGGTCACTATTTTACTCTTTATGTAATTTTAATACACAAATAGTTTAAATTTGTATGTTCTTTTGCTGTATTTATCACATAAAGAATCTAAACAATAAAATTAATAAATAGTTTTAAAAATGAAAAATTCTGACCAAAGATTTGTCTATACTGGTAGAACTTCAAAAGAAAATATTATTTGATTTACTCTTAAAACTGTTTCAATGGCTCTCTTTTAAAAATAAATAAAACAGTAGAAATAGCTAACTTTGGGTTTGGCAAAAAATTAATTGGAATAGCCCAGAACAGAACATAATAAAGTTAAGAAACATTTATCTTGCCTTTATCTCAGTTATATCAACCAAATTTGGAGGATTTAAAACGAAAGATCCAAATGATGTTAAGTGGTTTGAATAACACACTGCTGCCGAAGGTGTCGTTTCATGAGATGTCATTATACCCAAAGTACTCCACATTGAATTCTGTACAAATTAGAAAAACTACTTTTTAAAAATTATGATGATAATTTCCTGAACAGTTGTTATTATTGGTAGACAGTTGCTAACTAAATAAACTCACTACTCTCTAATCATTATTTATTAAAATTAAAGGCCACAGTATAACTGATTGTCAAATGCATACTACTAAAAGTATTTAAACTTCATGCTTACCTCAGTATCATAAAATTGACATGCACAATAATACACAGCCACTTGAAGTAATGCATCAGAATATTTGAAATAACTAGTTACATTCAAAAAAAAATTGGGAACTGTATTACCATTTCTACAAAATAAATTGGAATATTAAATTTCTGTGTTGAACAATGAATGACAACACCTACCCTGAGGAAATGTAAATTGTGTAATTCTTATGATCTGCTTGGGGATGAATTGTTTCCTTCCACAACCTCATATGCTTGATGTAATTCGAGGAATTGGGAAGAAAACTTGTATGGAATAGCACATCTGTCAATAAAAAGTAGTTTTTTTTGCATTCCTTTATACTTTACATCTGGGAACATTTGGACAAAGTTTACATAGGTTAGACAACAGGTTTGCAACAGCCTTAATTTTTGCCACACACAACAATATGAAAACTGTGGTAAAAAAGGATATACACAATGTTACACAATATTATGAGCCATACCTATGAAGGGGTTTGATTCATGTTCTTCAGATTCAGACAATAAATCATATACAACCATCAAGTAAACTGCAGTAGCATGATCAGTGTTATTGTTGTTGACCAGCAATCCAAGAGATTGCTGTCCTTTTATTGTAAAATTTTGAAACAGAATACCTCTCTAAAAATATGAAAAGAACAACGAGTCATGTTATTCATAGTTATAGGTCAGGTAGAATCTGGGAAACTTGAACAGAGATAAAGAGAACATTCCTAAATTTTGAGGCTTATAAATAACTTGTTATTATTAGTTAACAGTTGAGTGCCACATACATGCTGTAGTTTACTGATTATTTCATTAAAGGACAAATATAATCTGTTGGCCCTGTTCTGTAAAATTAGCCCAACAATTCCTAAATCCATTGAGAAATGACCTTTATTAACAAAAATATCTTTAGTGGCAATATTGCCACAGCTTTTCACTGTGTTATCATGAAAACTACATTTTTTTATTAAACAGATATGTAGTGACATAATTTTAATGCTAAATGCTAATATTGACACTAAAATTGCGTAATTACAATAAAAATACAAACAGTGTGTGTGTGTGTGTTTTTGTGACCAATATGTTAATTTATCACATTACTAAAAAATTAGATTTCGGTCTGGATTTGGCTGATGGCATTAGGGTTTAGCTCTCTGTGTTGGCACATTTCCAATATTTGCCACAAAAACAATTGAGACTTTAATTACCACAAAAACTATTTAGTTAAACTACAAAGTTAATAAACAATGAATTTCCTTATAATTATAACACTTACACGAGGATAATAGTTGCTACTTTGTTCAACTGCAGCAATTTCACTGGTATCATCTGGCGTAATAAACTTATCATCACTGGTAGCCATTACAATCCTAATCAAATCAGATGTTGACATAATATTTTCATGATCATCACTACTACACAATTGCAATGTGGTATGATCAGTAGTTTTGAACTCAAATACAGGAACTCGTGTTGATATATTTGTGTGTCCAGAAGATGCTAAGTGAGTTTGAGTGTGACCAAATGTGTAAGGATTCTAAAAAGCAACATGATAATCATTGGACTATAAAATTTCAATAAAACAATTTAGAAGTGTACCTGTTCAGCAACAACAAGGACATATAATATTTCAGTATCATCTGAAATGCTGCAAAACAACTGACGTGGAAACTCAAAAAAGCATCCATCATTTTGTACAGATCTAAACAAAAATTGCAGTATTTCATTTAAGCCTGTGGTTCTCAACCTTCTGCAAAAGGAATTACAAGAGCCCAACAATTTTAAAAATTTAAATTGAACTGAAATGGATAGAACACTTTAATAAAACATATTATTTACAGAATTATGCACTTCGCACCAAACAAAATCCATTTAGAAAAGAATATATATTGACAGGCTGGTGGTTGAGAAACACTGATTTAAGCAATGAACATACAAAAATTGCCAATATTTAAATTCTGATACACCTTTAAATTACCATTTAACCTTCAAGTAAATAATCATTAAATTTAGAAATAAATATTGGCAATAAACAACAATAATATGAACTATTTTAAATGTGGAAAGTACAAACTTTATACATATACACACATAATAAAATGTTGCTCTAATACATGGACTGTAAATGCACTACTGTAAACCAATTGTAAACATAAACATTTTGAATAATTTTCATACCTTGCAATTATTGCAATAAATTAGTTTTAAGCCAAATAAGTAACAAAAAGAATTTATTTTGGAAAAGTTAACATAATAACCAGGCTCAACCCTTTTCGTGAATTCAAACATTGATTTTTCAGATTGTGCTCAGACTTTTGAGGAAAGTGGTTAAATCAGCTAGGCTGTGATGCCAATAAACCTAATGATTGAAATGCGATACCCGTATGCAATTGCATATGTAAAGAAGACATTTCCAGTTAGTGCAGTTCGAGCACAAGAAACAGAAAAGTGACCTGAATGTGCTGAATTGCTCTAAAATATTTAGACCCACTTAAAAAAAAAACTGAATGTGACTAAACATAGATTTTATATTAACAATGTTTCGCAAGCTATCCGGTACAGCTGCATCAATATAACATAAATCTACATTTATTTTAAATTGTCTTTGGAAATTTAAAAGCCACCATTTTAAAACTAATACGTTGTACTTCCTTGAGAACTGTTCCTTGACCAGGCCAATATTTTAATGTAAATTAAAAAAAGTTGAATTCTTATTTTTATTCTTAGTTTATTCACAGGTCTCAGTTTCTTGTTGCACTATACATGGCTATTAGTTGCCTTTTATTAAGACTATAATTTTTATATAATAAAGAAAAGTTATGAATAGACTTAAACAAAAAGAATATAAAGACCTGTTCATGTTTGCAACACTGGAACGCGCACCAACTGATGACATTGCTGTTGCATTTAGAAAAAATGGTTCTTCACCCTCCACTTTTCCATCCAGTACATTTGAAGTCAATTGTACTGCTGAGTTCATTAAAACTTCAACCATATCTTTCCTGTATGCTTCATTTAAGGGTTTTAGATCTGAATGCAAATGCCAACACTGTCATTATGTTTTATGCCTACAATAATAAAAAGGAATAAAAGCTTAGTTTATGATTGGTACAACATAGGTTGCATAACATAAAAAAACATGTCAAACAAATATACATTTTTCAAACTGTTAAGAGTTGGAACAAAGGTTTAGTGCATCTGATTAGATAACCGTCCTTTTATGTAGAAAACTGTATATTGTTAAACTTTTCAATCTCCGGTTATTTAAAAACGGCAATGCAAATTTTACATAAATATTTTTTACACCCAACTTCTTGGTTTACCCTACATATCATGCACACAAAAACTTTGTTCAATAAAATATTATGCATCACATGTGATGCCAATGACAGAGGGGCTAAATTGTTCACAAGTCTGTCAGCAACATGCTTGTTCGTACTCATATGTTATTCATATTGTGATCTAAAAAAAACTTTGCAAGAAACATTCACAATTGACTGGGAAAAAATGCTTTGGATTTTTTTTAATTTTGAAACAGTTTTTCCTACCTTGCATCTTTATGCTCTCATCACCATAAACAACATAGTTCACAGAATCAACCATATAACTTGCAATGTCCAATAAATTTTCCGTGACAGTCATAAATGTTGTTTGACTTGCAACATCTACATATTCTGGCATTTTTCCAGTGAGTTCTACTAGTCTCTGAATGCTAACATTTTGCAAATCAGAGTCCTGTAACTCTGATGGAATTTTCTAAAAAAAAATGCATGACACTGATCATAGGCATAGTTTTGCATGTCGTTGGAGTTGGCACATGACGATACCAACATTACAAGGTCATTTGCACCTTGTTGATTTACTTGAGCATTACCTATAGTCTGTGTTGTCATCTAAAACATCTAGATAGCATTAACATCTCAAAGTTCTTCTGTTTTCGACGACGTTTACGAAAATAAAATGAATTGAATTGTTTGCATATGTGCAGTTGGCATACTATGTATTTTTATTGTTTAATATTGCATTGGCCCACTAACAGGAGACCAGTAAGAAAAGATAGAACTATTCTTTGATTCACTATACCTACCACACATTGTTTAAAAACGGTTGTTACTTGCTTCATTTCATCAAGAGTCTGTGCTGTCAAGGAAGTGACAGTTCTTGTAATATTATTTCTAATTTCTCTCCGACTTTCAAAAGCTGCATCATCAGTTGATTGGCTTTGTAATTCTGAATCCTGTTAGTTAAAGTACAGACCTGATATTGGTTAAATACATTTGTATCAATGTTATGTTAACGCACAAATAGTTATTTAGTCACAAAAATTTAACCAACTATCTTTTGTCAAAACATAAATGTCCAACAATTTTGTCAAACCAGGACTTAAAACATGCAGAAGGCATTCTTCAACACAGGTGTGTTTACGTATTGCTAATAGCATCCAGCGACAAGGATAGTGTCACAACTAATTTCCAAGATTATAGCTTATGTGTATGTCTAATACAGACAAACTCCTTTATCCAAATATTCAATTTGCCAAACATTTTTTGGGCAATTATATTGAAATATGCTAAACCATACATGTTGTTAACAGTTTGTTATATTGCCAATATGCGATAACAGAGATGCTGTCTCTCTCTCTTTCATGGTTAGGTTCGTCTCAAGGCAAATATGTTATTACATAAACCCAAATACTGTAGAGAAGATTGTGGCATTTTCTTTGCTATATCATGCCGAAAAACGATCATAAAATAATTGTGATAGTTGACATAACGTTTGAATTGTCAAAGCACAATAAAAGTGATAAAAGCAAAAGATTATTAAAAGTGATTGCACATGATGTCATTGGGCTTACACAATGAAATAATGGTGTTTTCAAAGCAACAACATTATTTCTTTTTACTCACACTGTGCTAGCCATATTTGTGGAGAAACTTTGGCCTATGTGGTTTTTAATTTAATGTCAACATTGAAAAAAATTTTTACCGAAGGCCAGGGCGTCGTTTTTTTATTGCGAGTCGAACATCTTGAGACAAATTGCCGTGCGTGTCGAATAGTAAAAATATCGTATCTGGTAACTAACATGAGAATGACCATATTTCGATTACATGAATCTTGTACTTCTATAAGTTTAGAATACATGTTGAAATAACGACAAAACAATTAAAAACCTTGCTTGTTGTATAGGCTGCTATGTCTCTTTTCGATTGAACGAAAAATATTACTTGTTTTGTAACAATGCCACGTGTTCGGTAACAATGCTCCATGTTTGGAAACAATGGTTAGTTTAACGCGCTTATTCGTTGAACGTTAAAGCAGGCATATGCGTCGATTCCTATTTTCCAGAGCAGGTCAGCCTAACCTGCAAAATACCCAGGTTAGGCTGCCTACCCTGGATTTGGACAGTTTCCGTCGTTCTTAAAGCTGATATACCCGCAATGGCAACCATTATCTCGCATCGTGCGATAGTTAAATGCTCGCTTTGTGTCATTGATTGTAACGGTTTATTCATTAAAGTGATGTACCGCAGCTTCGGATTCTGGAATTCATTTGCCGAATCGGCAATAATTTTTAACACTATTAAAAATGATAGTATCTGATGTGTCTTTTCT
The DNA here is from genome assembly GCF_947561715.1 of Ascidia mentula. Classification (NCBI taxonomy): domain Eukaryota; kingdom Metazoa; phylum Chordata; class Ascidiacea; order Phlebobranchia; family Ascidiidae; genus Ascidia; species Ascidia mentula. The sequence continues at coordinate 11,322,002 of NC_138569.1, read as the reverse complement.
GCGTATTACACAATCTTACACACTGCGCTAAACCTAACGGGAAATAAACGACGCCTTATGATTGTTCAGTGACGTAACATTTTCGTAATTACGTAAGGCTTGGCATTTACTGTCCCTGAAGACATATCTTTAAAAAACGCGAGTCTGTAGTGCTTGATAGCATAATTTTTTGGTCACGCCCGGTACAAGATACATTTGGAAACTACCAACGACAGCCAAGACAACCTTAAAACCAAAACACGAATAGGTTTTTGACGATCTGACGATAACGTAAAACAATTTTTAGTCGAACCGAATTTAGACGATTCGGATCACTAAAAAGCACTAATCCCGTAAATTGACTCGACACTCGCAGGACCAGTCCATCACTAATATGTCTCAGAACGTATGGGCCGAGTAATGATTTTACTTGGCCTAACCTGGAAACTTAAACAATCGACGCCTATGAAAGCAAGTGCTGGCTGGTTTTTGCATGGATTTTGTGCAAAAATTTATTGCGGTTGTGTTTATTTAGCCATCTAAACAGTTAATTTATCTTGGGTGGGGATCCCAAACGATGATGCCATCAAGTTTTCAATACTACGTAACCGTTCAGTTAAATGCTTTTGTTTGATAGTGACTCGAAATACAAATTTCTTCCCAAATATTTGTTAACAATAAGAAAAATTCTGTCAATAAGAAAATCGTTGGCGTCGAATCTCCAAAAAAAGAAAACTAGTAAGATCGATGTGAATGTTGCAAGATTGGCTTGACCGATATGTTAGGCTAAATTAAGTTACTATAGTAATTTAATTTATGGACATTTGTAGATAACAATAGCGTTTGTCTGTTCGTAGTGCTGCAAACCGGTAACTTAACATTTATTCATGCGGTCTGTGTCGAACAGTGGCATCGTGTGTCGAACACTTACAATGGCGAAAAAGGCATAAATCGACACCCTGCCGAAGACTATGGTTTGGGATTTACTTTTGCAACTAATCAGACCCATCTGTAATGGAAGAATAATGTACAAATTATTCACATCACCTGATTAAGAACAGTTATTAAACCAGCAGCATAGTCCACCACAAGCTGTGGGTTACTAGACTTCCCCAGCTCTGCTAGTTGACCAAATGTTTTGTTACGAAGCCATTGTATAGTGTCTACTTTTGTTTCTGGACTCAACTGCACAACAATTGACCTAAAATCATGCATGTATTAAATAAATCTATTCCATTTGAGTTAAATCCATAGAAATCAATGATAATTAATAAAGTTTGCATTTGTAACCAGTTGATCACACATGAAGTATTTAATTTACCTATTTAGCCCCACACTAAATGTTCCAAGTTCATCTTCAACAATAATTTGCAATGTTAAGTCAAAATTGTTGTCTCTGAAACCTAACGGCAGGTACGCCTGAAACAAACCATTCTCAATTAAGCAACCAATTATCATGTTTGAACAATTAAACCTCGTATTCAGAAGCAGTGCCTCTATAAATTATGAATTCATCGGTGACTATACTATCTGTATAGCGAATTGCTAAAATTGTGTAAACCAATAGTGATATATCTTCATCCTCCCATCCAAAGCATTGAAACCTTGAAACATGTTTACAGGTTAACTTCTCATGTAGCTATGTATTATCTGTTTATAAGGGTGCAAATGCAAAAAATAAATTGAATACTGCCTATCTTAGCCAATATATTGTATATTGTAGGATGCATAGTATAACATGCAAAACAGAAACATCAAAAAAACCTTTGCAATATATTCAATATTTACCTCACAAGTGTTTCCAAGACATAAATGTGTTCACCTTGAAAACTTAAAGTGCAATTACCATTAACTGGTGGTTTGTTAGCAGATAGGACAAGTTTCGAAAATCCAGAATGATTGTTGACCTTTATCTAGTTATTAACATCATAATATTCAATACATATGCTATAGCATAAAAAAATTATAAAAAATTTACACAAATATCGCAAAGTGTTTTTAGATACTTCAAACAATATTTTTAACTTACAGCCAGTTCAAATTCATATTCATTACAAGATCCCATAGCGCCCGCACGTATGACCAAATATCGTCCTGTTGATCCTGTGGTAGTTGTTAAAGCATTCAAAGGAAATTTCCACCGCCGGTCAGTGCTACTATTTTTGCAAAATGCTTCCCAGGAGTAAAATACCTAAAAAGGTTTACAGTAAACATACAATGCCCAAATCTCATACATACGTAGTTTCACCGAAACTGTTTGCAATGGGTGTTGCATGCATACAAATTAACACCTCATCATGATTTAAAATTGTTCTACCTATTTAAAAAAAATCTGATAAACCACTTTATTGTAGTAATATTCAATACTTCATCGGTCTTTTCACATGTGTCACATGATCCAAGCAAAGTAAGGTGATGTGCCGAACTTGTTCGCAAAGAAGACTGATGTTGGCATGACACACATGTCACTGTTACTGTTGGTATAATATTTTGCACAAAATTGATCTGTAACATTTGAATATGCAATGCTAATAAGTAACAATAAGTTAAACAAAAACTAATGCAGCTTACACTTTGCCATGATGATACAGGTACTTTCCCTTCCTTAAAGGCAGTTACTGTAAAGTTGTATTGAAGTCCCGGCAAAAAATTCATACCATCAAATCTTATAGTTTGACCCTGCATTATTGCAAAACAGTTGTCTTCACCCTGCACAATATGAGATAATAATACAATATGGTTGTAACATTTGTCTGAAAAGAATTGATACAGTTGACATAAAAATGTAATTTTTCATTAAAAGAATACATTTTTTTTTCAAAGTACAATTAGTCATTGGTTACTCCTCATTCGGTTAAGCTAATTCTAACATAATTAGGGACCAATGATTCTTAATCATTTTCCTGAAACAACCCCAAAAAAGTTGCCCTTTTTTTGTAATTGAGATTGTAATTTCGTTTTTTACCTTCATGTTACCTAAAAAAATAGCATAGTTCAATTTAAGAGATTTTTACCAACTAAGCAGACTTAAAACAAATGTCTTCAGACAATCTGGAATTTGGCATAATTAGGATGATTAAAATCTGGATAAACCTAGGTTTACTGTACTTGTAAAAGTAATAAAAGTGTGATTAATTACTGAAGTATTAAAAATACCAAACTAGGTTTTTTTTTTTTTACTGAAGTTGACTCAAATCATTACGTTCAGTCAACAAAGTTTAAATAAAGCTACCTTCATAAATATACTTGATTGTACCTTTGAAACAATGCCCCCAAATGTACCAGATGAAGTAGTCATTGCTTCACAAGTCCAGTTAAAATAAATATCAGTTTGCTGTGTTATATCCAAATCAGGATCAAATGAAGAACTTGCATCTAGAACAAGTTCTGAAGATTGCGATACTGTTCTATATGTTCCACCAGTAATTATGACAGCTAATGGTGTTGAAATAATCTGCAAGTATAAAGGATATTTTCAAATTAACAATTTTTCTAAAAAAAAACAGTAGGTGTTTTGTCTTACTACTGGTTTAACAATCTAAAATAATTTCAAAAACTTGGGACTAAGGCAGATTAAAATAGATTGGACATCATTTTCTCATCAAATTTTCTGACAAATGCAATCGGAGCAGTACTTAAAATATCTGGCTTTGATTGTAATTCTTAATAGAAGCAATGTAGGTTTGGCATTCTTAAAGTTATACATAACTAAATTGTGATTTGATAACAAAAAACAGGTGTTGACTATCCACAAAATGATAGTACCTGAATTTGTGTTGAAACTGTATGTTCCAATGGGGTTCCAATAAATGAAGCAGTGCATACCACACAGTATCGTCCAATTTTTAAAGTCAAGGGACCAAGTACCAGTAAAGGAGTTCTTGCAAGAGGCAGTTTCTTAAAATAAGGGTGTTCTTGTGAATGCTTAAAAAAAGACTAGTCACCACCATCTATGACATAGAGTAGAAGTTTTATTAAACTATACCACTATAGTGGCGTCATTGAGATCTTCACAATTAAGTTGTTGGTACATTTTCCACACATATTTTACAATGTACTCATTACAACCAAATGTTTCAATTTCAGTTTCAATGTAGATATTCCGCGAGCGGTAAAACTTTGACTGGTTGATGTTGTTTCCAACAAAAGCAAGATTTGGTGGTTCACAAACTAGCTTTAATATTGTGATTCCAATTTTTCTTATTAACTGAAAAGAAAATCCAAAAAAAATACAATAGTAACATATCAGAAATATACTACATAGTTCCAATGTCATAATTTAAATATACAATCATAACACTCAAATATACAATCAAATACAATCATAATTTACCCTCGATGCACTATTAAATGAAATGACTGTTATAACATACTCTCCCGGCAAATCATATTTATTTTCAGCCAAAGATTCTGTGGTGTTGAGAACATTTCCGTCACCAAAATCAATGCTATGCACTAGTTTTGTTCCCTACACAGCAACAAATCATGGTAAAAGGTGTATATTATTTTACCAGTGTGCAAACTGCATTTACCGCATGGACATTAATATTCAAGGTGACAAGTTCATTCACATATCTTTTGTCATTATTTGTTAATGATATATCAACATCAGGGGGAATTTGAGCCTAGAATGAAAATAGTGTAAAATAGTTTCAGCAGACACAAAAAACTTATGCAGATCTTACAGTTACAAGAAAAAATCTGGCTGATTCAGAAATAACATTGTTGGCTACAACAGTAACATTAACGATGTATGGGCTTGCCACAGTCAAGTCATATTTGGATCCAAAACTTGTGGATGAATGAGTTGGTTGTTGAATGTACCAGCTGAAGGTTACATCAGTGCCCACTTCCACCAAAGCCGACAAATTGTATGAGACATTGACAGCAATAAACTAAATCAAAATATTTAATTTAGCAGTTTACATTCTTTCTGCAACAAATAGGCACTGAAACTCATGTGAAAAAAAAGGAACATAAGAAATTACAGACCTCAAAGTAGATGGTACCGAAGTTAATTGCAAGTTATAAAAATCTAAAGCGAGTACATATATTTAACAATATCATGATTGTTGTTATATCATTGGATGAAATTCATATTTGTGCCATAGAAAATCAACAATTTACTTACACTGTCTGATTTGATGCCAAGAACTTGTAGACCAGCAATTGGTTCCCTTACAGATAAGCTGACCTTTTCATTCAATATTGTTGCATTGTTAAGAGCTTCAACGAATATCTAGTTAAAAAGTACACACATTTAAACATGCATTACCAAGGAAATTCCAATCAGGACAATTGTAATTATACATGGTACTTTTAGCCAACACTATTATTTAGAGTCAAAACACTGTAACTTCTTCAATAGGGAAAAATGCTGTGCAGCTACTCACAGCAGGTATTTGACCCAGTTTTGTTCGTAGATCCATCTATTTTAGGGGTGTCCAACCCATAGTGCCTGACAGATTTTGAAATGACATAAACTTACTTAACAATGATATAAATTTACAAGAACTTCTACTGTATTAGCAACTGGTTTTTATAGCAATTGATGGACCACATCTGAATTTAACAATATTTTAGCAAGATATATCAGTGAACAACAAATATTATTGTTTCAAACACTATCTGTCTTAGGTCCAAAACTACAGGGCAGGGAAATATTATCTTGTCAACCTTTAGCCAATAGGTTTGACACCCCTGATCTATTACATTACATTGTAAAGATTCAGTTTAAGGGTTTGTGAGTCTAATAATATATCAAGAAAAGCAGTGTTTGCATTACTACACATAATATTTTAAAAAATATCAAAAACTATGTTGCTTTGGTTAAAAGATTAAAAAAAATTCTGCAAGATTCAAAAATATGCTTTCGTAAATACCTATATGAGACATCATACATCAGTTAAAAATAGAAACGCTTCATCAGCTTTGATCTTATTGCTCAAAAACATTTTGATTTAATCACTTTCATTTTATACAGTTCAAATATTTAACGTAGAAACTTCATGTAATTTTATAATTTGTCATAAAATGTATCTTTATGTTGCAAAACAGTATCATATACTAAACAACAAAATATGTGACTTAAAATACCATGGCAAGGTAATAAAGACCAAATTATTCTGTAATGGTATTTAATATTGGCATGTACAAATGAAATCATTTAAGATATTTTATGTGATTGACCAAAACATGTGATTATTTGGAAGTCCCACTTTATACATTCCCCAGATGTTGTCTATGACTACAGAGATGCTTTTGCTCTTTCATGTAGTGAGGTTTGTCTATTTGCTGACAAAAGACGTGCAGTTCAAACTGGAAAATTGGCTATTTTGGAAATAATAATATCGTATTTTTCTCTATCTATTCTCTCCATTTTTTAAACAAAAGGTCTGTGCAACTGTGTAGCTTTAAAGTCAAATTCGTAATCGAATGAATCACTTATATATTCTATGAAATAAACCAGATAATAATTCATGCAATGAACCGAAGTATTTTTTAACTAATGGCCCCTCTGCAATAGGGATAATGCGATGGATAATGTGTTAAATGGTTTTGTTTGTAGGTTCATGCAAAACAACACTCTTTGATGTTATCAAAATATGTTTTTAAATACTTACAGTATAATTTCCACTGACAGAGTAAGAATAATGTTTTTGGGCAGTTGTTAAATTAACTGGAGATCCTAAAGATGATGGTGATCCATCACCCATGTCAAAAACAAAAGAAACATCGTTGCCAACAGATGAAGCACTAGCCAACACCTTAAATACACACAAAAAATGTTGAAACCTAATAATACTAAATTTAAAAACTGGAATGATTATGATAAGGGCTGCATAATTAATAACTTGTTACATATCACTAAGTCAACCTAATTTTTATGTACAAAGTTATCAATGGCAAAGCTATGTGCAAACAAACAATTACATGTCGACATCAAACAGTGTCTTGTTTGATATCTTATATGGTCTTACGTTTATTTGATTTGGATAATTTTATGCCCAATATGCACACAATAGCAATAAATGTTTTTTAATATAATCAAATTTTAGTGGTGATATATAAACTTATACTATTGTTGCAACAGTTGCATGGAATGTCCTAAAGAAAATTATTATTATTAAAAAAATATCAACTTACACTAAAGTTTTGCTGCATAGCAATTGTTTTCCTTTCAACAACCACTCTTAAATTTGTCAGTGGTGAAATCACATGTACTGTTGTATTTAAATGGTCCCAGCTTATGTAGTTGGACGCATTTAACATCAAAAGGTATGTTGTTATCTTTAAAAAATACGTCAAAATATTTCACATGTTTGTATGCTAACTTAACATATTAAATATCTTTCAGCTAATAAGACATGTTAAGAACCGCACAACTTAATACAAAATATTATCATGGGTTTACTTCAGTAAAGTTCCAGTTAATTGTACCATGAACAGTACATTTGGATTCAGATTGTACTTTTGTTTTCACATCAACAAATTGCCAAGTATATATCACACTACTTCCATTTGAAACGGATGCATGAAATAATGAATTTTTTCCATAAGCCACATAAAAAGGGACAACTGATTCCAAATGCTCAACATGCAAACCTTAGAAAAGACAAAAAGTAGGGTATGTTTTGGCTAGTTCCAAAGACGTTTTGAAATGACATACTGAAATTTCCGCTTTATTGTTAAAGCATATTTCTCAGCCCTTTTTACATTTTGTATTGGGTTAGAATTTTTGTTTTGCGGCATAAATCCACTAATACAAAATAAGTAATAAAAATTCATACCCTTAATAGGTTCTTGAACATATAAGGTAAACGTTTTCACCATTTTATTCAAGGGATTTGATATCTCAAGATACACAGTATATTTATAAGGATGTGTATATGTAAAGTTAAACAAGGATGTGTTTGATACAGTGTCCTGAAAAGTGACATGTGCCTTCCACGAATATAACAAGTCTGTTCCTTTAGTGACAACAGCCTAAACAAAGATACACCTGTTGACTAAACCAAAAAAATTGCAGGCTTTATACAAGACCTCAATTGTAACTTTCTCTCCAATTGAAACAGCATTATTTGGTGAGTTAATTTTTTTTAGTGTTATGTTGGAAATTCTTTCAATGATGGTTACAGTTTTTCTGGTGATTTGTTTCTTTTCTAGACAGTTTGAAGCATTTAGCCACACCTCGTATACACCAGTTTTATCAAAGACTACTTCTAGGCGACTGGAATCTAAAAAGCAATAAAAACACGTTGTACTAAAATAAACAAATATTTTATAAAAAATTAGATTACTTGTGTACATGTTCACAATCGTGTTGTTATTTGCATCAATTATCTTCCACTCGGCAGTAGAGCAATTATTTATTGGTAAAGGTGATGCAACTGATACATTGTTATAAGTTACACCCACAAAAGAAACCAATTCCGCCGCTGGTCCATATCCATTTTTGGTGTCATTCGAAATTATATCCAACAAGCTGATATTGGCAACTACCAATAATGAAACTGTAAAATTTTCTGAACTAACCTAAAATATATTAATGGTCTTAGTGCAAATAGTTGCAATATTTTAATAAAAAAATGTACTTCATTTTCGGCCATCAAGCAAATGATGTATTTTCCAGGGGTTGTAAAAAAATGGGAAAAATACAAAATTTCAAGTTTAGATCCCCAAGTTTGTGAAGTACAACTTTGTGATGATGAAACCTAATAACATTGTGTCAAATCTAACAGAACAAATCCATAGATCCTGTTAAATCAAACTATGTTTTAATACAGTAAGCCTCGATCAACCCAAATATAATTTAAATCTACACAAATTTCAATGAAATTGGTGGTACAAGGATTTGTGAACATCATTTCACAAAAACTTTTCGATGAGCCAGAATATTTAATCCAGACCTTCAAAATTTATGCATTTTACATCCCGAAATCAACATTTGAGTGGATTTTCCTCTTGCAACCATGCATTCGCCAAACTATGTTTCAGCTGTGTTCATTAGTAACAAGTACTTACAGGTAAATACTTCCTTAACTGCATTTTCTCAACAACATTGTTACAAAGTGTTCACTTTACTGAATCAATGAATGGTTATAATCCAACACATTTTAATCATTACGTAAGGCAGGGGTTCTTAACCTAGGTTCAATGGCAACACTTCAGTGGTTAGACAAAGATCCACTGATTTACAAAAGACCTGCAAACAGTTCAGGCTCTTTTAATTGATTGCAGATGCAAAAACGTCTAGTTGAAGTAGACATAGTGAGGTTGGATTGCAACCATTAAGTGGTTTCACTTCCATGATGCAATAATAATCATGACAGCTATTTGTATCGCATGAGTTAAGATGGCAATTACCGGGCACTTGCATGAAAATTGTTCCTAGTCATGGCTGATATAAACAATCAGCACCCACATGTCAACATTATGCTTAAGAAAAGGGTGTTTCAAAACATTTCATACTCTATTTTGTTTCAAGCCTGTTCATTCTAATAATTGCTTCTTATTCTTTGTGGTACCGGGGTTCGACAAAATTCTTGCAGAAGATCCAAGAGGTTTGGTAAGAAATATGTGTTAGAGTGCATTTATGAACCTGCACAGCCTTACAAAGATGTTTAAAATTTAGTTGGAATGTCCAAGCTATATTCAACTAACGCCGTAATATTACATGCAATGACATGACAAGCAGGATCGCCCCACTGCACAGGTCCTTGCTTGCCGATTACAGCTAACGTATCGCGATCATGAGGTTTGCAGGCTGGCAGCCCAGGGCACTCCATGTGGTTCGTGTCTGTTGATTCGTACCTAGTTTGGTAACCAACGGATTGACGATTGACCAAAAGGTACCAAGCGGAAATCTGTGTGCGTGCTAGTCTACCGCTAGCCCTGTGCCACATCTGCACTGATGAGACCTTATAGGTAGAAACAGTGTGTACACCTGCCTGCAGCTCTCAGTTCTACATCTTTTTTTCTTTTTTTAAAAGAAATGAAACTTATTGAATTTGGTTTGATACAATTTTTAAAAAAACAATAAAATAAGAATAGGTAAAAATATAAACAATGTGAAATACACATACCTTCCATCGAAATGTATTGGCATTAGCCTTGTCTGTGATGTTAAACCAAACAAGCGTATTTTCTGATATAACTTCTGGAACTACACTGACAGTTACACCTTCCACAGGAGACTGAACAACTATTTCCAAACGGGTGGAATCCTCACTCAAGTCATTCGACGCTTTTACATTGGAAAAATAGTTATCCTCATTGAAGTAAATATGTGAAACCTAAACATATGTTTTAACAATTCCCAGAAGCAACCATGGTAAATAAATATATTGCAAGTATATGACAATAAATTTTAGAATAGCTATGCTTAAAAAATAACAGTCTGTTTGGTGTTTAATATATACCATATCACCATGTTTATTCCCTGACATGTCACCAAATTTCCACAATACAGACACATTACTGCCACTGTAGGAAGCTGTGTATGTAACATTATGACCTTTTGCAATGGCTGTTCCATAGGGTGAGTTTGTTGTAACCACAAGGTCTGTGAATTAGTTAATATTTAAGTTATTATAACACCACACCACACATATGTGGTAGATTTACCTTTTACTTCGTCTAGCACTCTTATGCGAACAATTGATGATTGATGACTTATTTCATTTGAGGCATTTAAAAGAACATTGTGGACTCCAAATAGCAGAAAATAATGAGAAACATTTCCTACAAACACAGATAGTTTGGGTATAAATAACACAGTGGTTTAAGTTATGACGAAATTTAAAGGATGATTATAAATTCAATGGTGTACAATAACCTGTAGTGTTGCTTATTTCATGTGACGAGTTGGTATCCCAAACTATTAAGCCTGTAACATTGGTTCCACCAATAATTTCATAGTGAAAATCGAGCAAAGACCCACTCAAAATTAGTGTGTTTTCAGGGGCTAAAACAACTGAAGAAATTGGCTCTTGGATGCACAATGAAAAGTTCTACATGAAAAATGCACACAATTAACCCATCATATAAAAGCACGAGAGGTATAATAATCATTGTGCTACAGGATAATGGAGAAACTGATGATGCCGTTTTAGGCGAAATATATTTTTCTCTCAATAAATCGATCTGAGCTGTCTAAAGATCGCTGTGTTGGGATTTTAATACATTATTATTGATACGGTGTGCGATCGACAGCCTGCCAGGGGCCTTTGGTTTTTTGATTCAGTTTTTATTTACTAATCACATTGCTACAGGCAGTACCACAAATTTTTTAGACTTGTGAAGTCTCATATTTCCAAAACACGCTTTTTTACTTGTGAATTACTATCAAAAGCTATTTTCAAAGATCGCAAACAATTGGTAGAAAGCAATGAAATGGATTATAAACCTATGATAAAGTTACAGAATATATGCTGAATATAGTACATTGTTTTATTTTTTTCACCAAATTGTATCCCAAGTATGACACACATGCCCTGCTTTGCACCACTGTAGTAGATTGTATTTTATTCATTGGATTTTAATAAAATGTAATGTTTGGCCTTTTTGCTCTGCAGGCAACCCTCAAACTAACCAAGTCATTTCTAATCTATTTTATTGCTGAATATTCTTCAAAAGCATTTGCATTAAAAACATTACCATTGAATGAGAGTCTGATGATTTCAAGCTATAAGCTCTGACATTCCCAAAATATATCCCAGCCTTGGCATAACTATACACCAGCACAGAATTGTTTGACAAAATAGTTTTGTCATCCAAATTCCACATATATCCAAAGAGGAATGGTCTGCAATGAAAAAGTTTTGGGTCTTGTAAAAAGTGTTTAAATTTAGGTCATAGAATAATTTTTTAGCATATTTTATTTGCAGTAACTTGCCTTTGTATTGTCATAATGACACTCACGCTGAAATTAGAATTAGTAACATAACATGTATGATCCATAAACACTTCCATTATCTCCACTGTGTAAACATTTACCTGCAATAAAGAATACAGTTTATAGCAGACATGGGCAAACTCTGGCGAAAATTAGTGTCACTTAAAACAGGGTTTCTAAAACTGTGTGTCATGGGACATATAGCGATTTAGCTGCAAAAATTTTACTCAAATTGCTATACAGACTACCACCATAGGCGCTGACTTTGAAATTTTTTCGGGTATGCCAAATTATATGACGTCATAAAAAGCCAAATATCTTTCTTGGCGCTAGATAGGGTGGCACTATGGTAAGGCTTGCAGTTTACAAATTTCATGCAGAGCACTTCTACCGCCAAGCACTTTTGCAAATGAACGCATGTTTATGTGCGGTAAGACCACTTTGAATAAGAGATTTCTGATAGTTTTGCTGATAGTTTCACCGTTCAAGGTGCCCCTGGTTTTCGCAGTCGCAACAATATTTGTCAGTTTAAGTAAGGTTCGGTCCAAGACGCTTTTAAACCGCTGTCACAAATTATTGTTGTGTTTACTGCTTATGTTCAACTCAATGCTTACTGGGAACCCAATGAACATTATTACGCACAATGCAGTAAACATCACACTATAGGCAGTGACACTAATATTTGGTGAAGCAACATCTCGTTGTTACCTGCTGTCCAGAAACTCGTTGCTTTGGGAAAGTGACAACCGCCTAAATCTAAATGCATGACGAACGTTGGTCAGATTCTTGGGTTCCGGGTATGCGAGGCATACCCGGCATACCCGTGTTCGGCGCCTATGACTACCACTGCATTTGTCATTTTCCTTCGAATGGCACTACTTTAAAATAAACAATGTTTGGAACCAAAATCAACCCCGAATCAAAGCAATTTGTTCACCTAACCTGGGCTACCTGTTTTTTTCCTTTCATAACTTCAACTTACTTAAAGTTTTGGTTTGTCTCAAATGAATCCGACTACATTTTGCAACTTGAAGAGAAACCCTATATTACAATTGTTTAAAGCTTTTGCGTATTCGAGTAGTTGCTCTGCACGTAAACTTATCTATGAAACATAATTATAATTACTTCCATAGAAGTTGATTCCATAGAGACAGGATTTTGGATAGTTGCAGTAACATTGAAAATTCCACTTCTTACGTACACATGTGAAATGTTATAATAATCGGAAGATGTATGTGAAGTAAAAACAGTGGTGTTATCACCAAAATCCCAAAACAAAGTCACATTTTTGTTATTTCCTTTTATAGATACAGTTGCAACATAAGTCAGATTAACTTCAGTTATATTGTCAGCAATAAGTTCCACATCTAAAATAAACATAAAAAAGGATATGCGTACCAACTTTCAAACATATTTTTCACAATGTGTTCTAAATGGCTACATATATTATATCAAGTTATACAATATTACAAACCAATTGAGTGAATATTTATTCAAGAAGAAACTTTTACAACCCACCTTTCAGTTTTTCGTGCAGTAGGAATATGGTCCAATTGCACAAGTAACTAACTGAATTATTTGCACATATTGAAACATTGAAAACTCCAGAAGTAGTATAATTATGTTGCAGTGTAAACCCTTGAGCTATAACTGTTTCATAAGGTAATGAACCATCATTCCAATCAATGAAAAACTCCGTGTTATGAAGTGGAGAAAATTGGACACCAAACTAAAATTCACCAAGGGTAAACTTTGCAAACACAAAATTATTTTACATTTAATCTGTAATATATTCGTGGTAAACACAGACATAGAAAAATATTGGCAATTGACATACATACTGTGCTAAAAAAATAAAAGTGGTGTGAAACATGAAAAAACAGTTTAAGCTACCTCACTCATTCCAGTTGGTAAGTTAGATTTCATGGATGATTCAAAAACAAGCAAACCACTTAGTTTCCCCCTTATGTCCACAGATGTTTCAGTCATAGCACTGTCATAGTCGTTTGAAACCACAACCTTAAAAACACACACTTTTTATTGCATAATACTTGTTGTTGTCAAACAATACCACTTCAATCTTGCACAGAATTTTTTTTTTACGTTCATACAGCTGTCTCTGTCTGTATACATTCCTTAAATAAAAGCTGATTTCTCCTTTTAACAACAGCAGTGATGCCTCTTGTTAGTCAAATAAACACAATTAATAGTGGTTTTGACGTTTCTATGGTTATTTTGACGAATTAATAAAAGTATTGGAAATAGTTTTATAAAAAAAAGTACAAAAAAACAACAAAGAAAAATTGGCTAATATACCTTTAACTTTTGAATGGTTGCACTGAAGGCAAATGACATTTCCAACTCATCTTTCAGCAATATTTGTGAAGTTCCACCTTCTTTTGAAAAATTATATGGAGGAGAGTAAGATTCAGTCTTTTTCAAGCTCCCGTCAAGATACCACATAACATCTGCTTCAATGTTTTCATCTACTAATACCTTACAGAAAAAAAGTATGCATGAAAATTTACACCTAAACAAAAATTTAACCAGAAGTATTCATTAGCAATAGGGCTAATAATGTTTTTGCAGCATACTGGAAGAACGATTCTGATTACTTACTGATAGGTGAAGGGTTACATTAGAACCAAACAAAAGTATTGAAGGAGCATCAACAAATTTGAGATCTGTCAGTTTTACCATTTCTTCAGCATGTAAGAAAATTGATGTATTTGAAGTACTTATATGGTTTGAAAGCATCATCTGCACATCAAAGGCAAAATAACTTTCTTATCATAGCATCAATACTTTTATAAACATACTGATAGTTTGTATTGACCAGGCTTTCGGAACAGTACAGTGTAGGAATGATGTAAAAGTCCATATTGATTCAATTCATCAATAATCCAAGTAACAGTAACATTAGTTCCATTGCTCCAGTCTGACATAAATATCTGAAGCATGACATACATAATAATTAACCTATCTTTTCACACAATAAACTGGCCTTGTTTTGTACAAACTATGAGATTATCATACCTGTGGGATACCAACCAAAACACGATTAAGACCTTGGGGCAAAATTCTTGCACCATTTATTTTCTCTTCAGCAATTACTTGAATATTCATCACCCCAGAACGGCCTTCCTGTTCAGCTTCCAACTGAATAAAAAAAATTTCATGAATTTGGTTTGACATGGAAAGGAAAAACTTTTCACTCAAACTTCTGTTTATACAGATCGATATACCTGTATAACTGAACGTCCCAGCTGAGTAAATGAAACTGACTGGTTGATACAATATTCATCCGAGCAATTAAACATGTTCTCTTTCATTTTGCTGTTTCCATCTAAAAAGTATCATTCATACAAAATACAAAGTATGTTTTATCAAAAATAGTTTTGTCTTGTAAGGAAAAACATGGTTGGTTGTTTCACAATGCTAACATTTGGTAGAGATGAAGAATGAATCTACATGTTAATGTGAGTATATCTGCTTCACTTATAAAGTAAATAGTTACATACTAAAAACAGAACTTTTTTGTACAAAGATTTATAAAAGTTTTTTCGTATCAATACAGGCCAAACATTTTGAACACTTTTATCATGTGTAAGTATTTTGTTTTATAGGGAAGAAACATAATCAAACAATTACAATGCTTTCTGATACAATATCAATGTCAGTCAAACCTAAAAATATGAAGTATTGATGTATGAAAAGGTAAAATTCACAACATTTTAGTCAACAAAATGGTCTTTTTTAACTTTTACCATAACTACCTGTTGTTTTTAAACTCCATGCGGATCTGAGAGCATTTTTACCAACAAGTTTTGCTTTAATCAGAAATTGTTTTCCCTTTTCCACATACAACAAACTTTTGTCACTTGTTTTTATTATTCTCTCAGGGGACACAACTTCAATGAATAATTGTCTTGTGACATACTCAATGGAACAGTTTGAAGACAATGGTGAAAATTTATCCATTGCAGAATTAGTAACAGTGGCTATGTACTCATATGCTCCTGGCTCAGTCTGAAATTTAAATTCATGCAATCACAAGCATAACTTTATTTTTTTTATAAAACTACTTTGTAAACTATGGCCCGTGCTGACAAATCTGCTGTCTTTTAACATATTTTTCTATCTTCAGCCTTTTTAAGTAATTTTTATAGCAAAAGTGAAATTAAGCAACATTGAAAGCCTCACCCCACACATTGTGCAGAAGTATTTTATAATAAAGGACAATTACCGTTGTATGAAATTAAAATAATTGTGATACACTTACATGGCTGTAATGGATAAGAACTATAAGTGGTGTAAATGTTTTCTTAGATATAATCACATTATATCCTAATACCATTCTATCGAAAAATATTTTGTTGTACAATAACTCATTGTTTCAATTGTAACTATTTCAACTTATCTCTAAAGTTAATTTTGGAGAATATTAATTAATTGTTATGATAAACAGCTTAATTTCTAAATACAACATACCATGTTAAAGTTGTTATATGCAAACTTAGTTTGGGAGGATGTCTGTGACAGGTGAAGACGGACATCACACCATATGTTATCCATCCATCTATATGTCTGGTGGTTTGCATCAATATTCGTCCATTTATTAGAAGTAAACAACATAGCACTTTGTCTCCAGCTATAAATTAAAAATAGGTACATTACAAACTAGGGCTGGGGTGTCAGAAGAGCCAAGCTTGTTTGATCTAGTGTCACTGGATTAATTTAAAAAATCATGGTTAAAAGAATTTCACTGAAATGGTAATAAATTTTCTAGTATCTTGTATATTGGAATGTAATATTATCAATAATTATCTGAGAATTTCACTTTTTTTAAATCTATCCAAAAATAGGCAAAAAGATTAGTGCTTGTTTTTCTTTTTTCTTGGGTAGTCTAGGCAATTTTATCTCATAGCATCTTCAGTTTCTGTGTTATCATGTACATATCTGCTATCAGAGTTTCAAACTTTACTTAATGCACGCATTAATTATGCTTTTACATGCATGCTACCAGAAAAACATTTATATTTTTTCCGGAGGTGCAGCACATGCAGCACGTGTAGCATTTATGTGTGTATATGATGAAAAGATGATCCAAACTAAGTGCAAATTGATACCTGCTCAGGGAGCTGTTTATGCACACTAGTGGCATATCTGCAAGTTGATTTGTGGAATTACTGGAGAAACCAATTCCAACAATGTCATTTTTTTTCAATTCTGTGTCGTATTTGGATAGGCTCTAAAAATAAAAAAAATTATATGAAAAGTTTGTTTTTACTATGGATATGATGCTTAAATGTGGTAAAACAGTAAGATAATAGAAATAAAAATATATGATACCACTGTCTCACTAGACGTTATACTTCTGGTATGTATGACTTTGGTAAAAGGCAATTTTCCCCAAGCAAACCAAACTTGTATTTCTAATTATTTGAAATAGCTTTCCATTACTTAATTTAATGATTGTGAGAGCAAAACTTGCCTGATATAGGTTAATTCCAGACTGATTAATAGCAATAACATGATCAACAACCAATGAATAATATGGAATTTCAAACTGGTGGCGTGCAGGTGTCTTTAGTTTATACTCATCGTACCAATTACATGGCAAGTCCAAAGCCTAAAAAGTATGGATCATATAAACTGCCACACACAAATAAAAACAAAACAGTTTAACAATAAAAATCCTATTCAAAAATATTTATGCAAACAAAATATTTTATGGATGGTTCTGTGGACTTACCCTACAATGTTCAAGAGAGTTGTTAAAGTAGCAATATTGGGCTAGTCCAGGAAAACACTCTTCAGCAATGCTGTTGGCGCAAGATGTGCTGTGACAAGTTGCATATGGGCTTTCTTTGCACCCTGTGATTTTGCACACAAAATTGTTTGTACCACATATGTCACCTTCGATATAAAACTTAAAATATCAGGGGCCATGAAAATTTTAAAGGGGTCACTAGAGAATAAATGGCTAAGTGGGAACACGGTGTGAAAAATAGGCAGTTAAGCATTCAGTGGTCACACCTATTAGGTTACCTATGATGGCAGGTTATCACATTTTATATGTCAGGGCATATAACATGTTTTAGGTGATTTTAAAGTCATAAATTGGAAAGACATTCTTGTATTTCACAAATGTTTGTTCAACTCTGCTAGACTGATAATTTTATGATAAAAACACAAAAAATAAGTCGTATTTTTAAAATTCACTTTGCTTGTACAGTAATTCTTGATTAATCTGACTAGTACAAGCGGTTATGGAATCCCTTTTTTTTGTTTGACGAAATATGCTGCATATGTCAACATTGAATGTGACAACAAGCCATACTAGGTGGGTTCGATTGAGGCATTCTTAGATTTTTTATATATCCAATGAACAAGAGAATAAATTCAAATTAAAACTAGGCACGCCACAATTGTTGAGTATCTTCTTTTATTTGAACCACAACAAGTAGGAAGAAAACTCACATTGATTTCAATCTTGACATAATTTGGATAAAATCGGAGATACTGATGATTTGCAATCTTTTTAACAAAAACTTTTGTCCAAGAAATGTAGCCTATTTACATCTTGTTTTTCCTATTTGGTTGGATTTTTAGGTTTTAACTATGCATTCATGCTAGAGATGTGCCAAATTGATAAAGATTTGGGTTCAAGCAAACATAAATAAATTAAAATCTTTATTTGCACAAACCCAAGTATATTCCTGCGTGAAGTGAGATGACGCCAATGGCGTGCCTGCATTATAAACGCATATGATGCTTGAGCCAGGATTGTTTTGCTGCTAAATGACAAAATTATTACAGTTGATTTTGGCAGAGACAGGATGTTAAACTTCCAAAAAGCCAAAACCTAGCCTACTGGTACAAACAAACAATGGCGTCTAATAATTTGGAAAGACGATACTATGACATGACACTGGAATGTGCCAAAAATGAGTTTAGCTTAATACAATGCTCAACAACACAAGACTGAAAGTGTTTTGCAAATTGTCACATACACTTCTGTATTTTAGATATGTACCCCCACACTACAAACGGTTTATACTTTGTTACACTAAACTATTTTTCAGTTACATGTTCTTTCATAACAAGTAGTTGATCACCTTTATGGTTTTATAGGTGCCCATGTTATTTTATTAGTTTTGTGTATTGTTCATATGTGTAGATGTTTTTGCGCAAAATACAACTTGGTTAACTGCATTTTGATCCACAACATGGTAACATCATAATTTCAACTTCCCAATACTGTTTGGACAATCACAGTGCAAAGTTAGAAACATATGGTGTTGTGGTTTTTGTTTTTTCTGCAAGGATGTCTAAAGTGTGTATAATTAATGCAAATTTTAGCAACACCTTACTATCCACACTATGTCAGGCTTTAAACAATTGTCTTCAAATAATACAGAACCCCACCTAACAAATTTATTGGTGAAATTGAAACCAGATTAATCAAGGTTTACTGTATACATTGTGCATGACTCACACCTGATTTTCAACTGTTATCTGTACATTGTCCTACCTGGAAAGTTTAAATGTCCAGCTCGGCAAATCGGTCTGTAAATTTGTAGTCTTAATGGAGCAGAACTTTCTCTGGCTACCAGTTCCCAAGATGTAATTTTAGCATCATCAGGAATCCAAAATCCAGGAAAAAGAATAGTATAGTTCTAAAATCAACAAAATCAAACAGTTCAAGAATTGTAAAACCATTAAACATGAACTGGTAATTTGTTGCAGAATTCGACAACAACAAAAACTGTAATGTATTGATGAAAAGGAATATAAGCTACCTCTTTTTCATATACAGTCACATTTTTAACATTTGCTGCATCGATTATTTTGACAGCATTTGACTGAAAGATTGCAGTTCCAGACAAGTAGCTTTTTGGGTCTGCAAGTTTTTCTGAAAAGATTTTAAAGAATTTTAGAAAACCAATCTTAGTTTGGTGTACACACTGTTTCGACCTGTAAGGTCTAATCAGTGCAGCTGGTGACCGTTGCACATGCTAGCTGGTAGACTAGCAGGCACACAGATTTCCACTTTTTGGTACCCAACATATCGACGATTGACCGAAAGGTACCACAAAGTGGAAATCTGTAGTTTATTACACAATCTTAGTTTATTATTTAATATAACTATAAATATGTAACACTATACCAGCTAAGTGATATTGGCATATGAATCCAAATTTCTCCTGACATTCTTGGGGAAACCATTGTCCATTCTCATTTACTGACATGCAATCCTATAACAGTTTTTGTTCATTATTTTGAATATTTCACAGACAATAAAACCAACACGATTACATTGATACAACAGAGTAAACACTTAGGTTGTTATTGGTTTTAGTTTGTTCACAGTATGTTTATTATAATGATTATAATAAACATAGATTTAAAGAATACGTAAAATATAATTCCATTTATAAATCAAGTAACAGGTGAAGCAAGTAGAAGAGCGAAGAAAACTGTTGAACTGCATTTCTCAACCTCGAGGTGGCAGAGTTTATTGACTGATTGCAAAGATTTTTCAAGTTCAACTTTAGTTATTTTGCAGTTCTGAAGGTGGCCATTACGGATGTGCCGGGTCAAATCTGAATATTGAATGTGAATCCTACATTCAATGTGTTTCACTTAAATTTTAACAACAGTGCTTAAAATTGCACATTGCTGTCTTTTTTTAACAGGACATTATTTGTGACAAGGGTTGTACCATCTGGATAACAACTGGTTAACCAAAGGTTTTTAAGCTATCTGGATACTGTACTGTTGGCTAACCGGATAACAAAGTTGTAGATTCTCAAGGTCTACTAAAACTATGCAGTTAATTTGCAGTGCTGCTAACAGGATTCAGTCAAAAAAGAAAACATTAGACCTTTTGAAATGGAGCTCTAATGTTTTGAAAAGAAATCCTAGGGGCTACTTTTCTGAGATCAAGAAATGGCATGACAGAAAAATGTAAAAATACAATTTCTTGTAACAAGGATGGATCTACAATATCTATGAGAACCACTGGCGAATTACATCATTTTCCATTAGACATTTACAATGAAACTATGTCAAAGTTGGACGATTTATTAATTGAGTCATAATCACCATTTAATATCTGTTTAACCAGTTGGTTAAAATTTAATTATTCGGATATATCTGTTATTCAGATAATATTTGATATCCGAACTAACCCTATTTCTGACATTCGTACAATATCACAAGCCCTACACAAATTGCTTCACTGGGCCGCATATGACCAGTGGGTTTGATATCACTAATCAACCAATAAATTAAGTATGCTTCTATTAAAATTTGAAAACTGAGGAACATTTTTGTTATTAGGTTCGGCATTGAAAACTTTTAACAACCACCAATTAAACTTTATAACACAAATAATAAACTAAACACTAAGTAACATGTGACATTTAAACCATGTTTTAAACCAGTATAAAATAGCTTACATTACAGTTCTTTCTGTGGTCCCAGTTATTGTTGACAGCTGAGTACAGTAAACTTTTTTGGACAAACTGCCTTGTTAATAAATGTTTTTTTTTGTTTATTTTGCAAGCATTCATTTGTGTTTTCATTTGGCTTGACCATTTCAGAAAAAAATAACAAAAAATCACAGACTGATAATATTTTTTAGAAAGTGCAATTAATATTTCTATTTTCAAATAAAAACATTGTCTTGGTGCTGATCATGTCACTTGTTTATATTCAGTGTGTTCCTCCACAAATTTTGTTTGCACCAACTGAATATCAAAAATCAAAATGGTGCTCCAAAAGAGAGAAAACAAGAAAAAGAATATAATATGTAAAGAAAATAGAAACAGGAAGCAGGGAACCAAAAATAGCTAATTCAAATTCAATGTATTTGTGACAATCATAAAAGTAAGTATTACAAGCACTTCAGTAAGTATGCTGGAAAATACTAAAAAATTATTACACTAAATTCAACTATTGACCTGCAAAGAGTCATTTAAATAAAAGATGGTTTTACCAGGTGCTTAATTATTTCTTTTCTATAAGCAAACCCAATCACATCTCCCTCACATGATTATGTATATATATATACTTACAGAAAAACAGTACAAAGTTTAAGTACTAAGAAAACAAAAACATAGGACTTCAACATTAAAACTTCTTCTTAATTTCGAGTTTCAGACAATAAATAAATTGTGAAAATTTTGTGTATTTTACTAACCTTAGGTGGGGTTTGCAATGGACCAATAGAGTGGGTAAACTGAGGATGATTAAAATTAGAATCAAGCAAGCCAAGGCCATTAACATGTAAAAATGTCCCTTTCAGAAAATAGGAGTTTAGTCCAATCCAAATGTATCTGACAAAAAAATATAAAATAAGCAACACCACTTTCGCACTAGAATATTATGTTAGTTTATTTATTTACTATACAGTCAGCTTTATTGCAAACAAAGATTTAGTATCAGTTCTGATGATACAGGTATCACCAGTATCATTACAAACATCCTAGTAAAAAACATACAGATTTTGTAGGAACCTAAATTTGTGAAAGAAATGTGACACAAATCCACAAAAAGGCTTGACTTTTTAGCATCAATACTTTTGCAATGACCAAATCAAAGAAGCATTTAATGTTTGGACAGAAAAAAATGTCCCCATATTAGAAAAAAGGTGTAGGAAAAACAAAAGTGTATTGCCATATACAGTAAACTACACTTCATTTGGATGTATTATGAAAGCGAAGTTATGGATTATCTGAAGATGTTTGTTTTAGGCCTACATTATCACAGCTTAGATATCTTTGTAACTTGTAGATACAAAAAAGCACTGCAACATATGTTTGTATTGAACTAACGACCAACAAAAATTAGCGACAAATATAACAATTAACTGTTAACATCACAGGTGTAAGTAAATATTTTTACTAAGAAGAACATTACAAAACACAAAACATTTCATGTATATTAGGCAAAGATGTTAATTATTGGAGGATTAAATTTAAGAATTTTTTTTTATTTAAGCAGTTCCAAGAAACAAACAGCTATCATTTTTTTGCTCTTATTAAATAATTATAAGGAAAACTCCCATGATAAAACATTTTTACATATGAAAGTATGTAAAATGTAAACTAGTGTTTATATGTATGTAAAATAATGGCATAACCATAAATGTATGTGAATT
This sequence comes from Ascidia mentula, assembly GCF_947561715.1. Classification (NCBI taxonomy): domain Eukaryota; kingdom Metazoa; phylum Chordata; class Ascidiacea; order Phlebobranchia; family Ascidiidae; genus Ascidia; species Ascidia mentula. Next base: position 11,298,957 of record NC_138569.1, on the reverse strand, counting down.
CCTGCATGGATTTTATGGCATGTGTTTATAATATATAATATAACTTGCAACATCAGTGGATAAGGAAATTTAGGGCAGCTACATATATTTTTGCACTCACATGAACAATGTTCTTAACACAATTCTTTTCGGCAAAAAAAAATTTGTCCGGTTCTTAAACTTAATTTGTATTTAATAAAGGCACCTTATGCACATTGAAAGAACTTGGTAGTAATACACAACAGGGTCAAAATTGGACTGTAGCATTGTGGTCAAATAATCGAAAATGTAAATTATTCAATAATTCTAACAGAAAAGAGTAGATTTGTTTTGTTCATCATGCAGCCATCTGACATGGTTATTGGGGGAAATGTTAACCCTGCATATCACATACCCGTTAGTTCCGGTTAGCATCCTTTCCACATCATTTTGCACAGCAGCTGTATCAACAACAATCAAATCACCATGAGCTTCTTGACAACTTTGTTGGGCATTGGTCCAATTGTACTTGTTTTGAATCAACTGGTAGCATAGGAACTTTGATTTTGAGGAAATTAAACATTGATGTTTTCCTTGACACAGAAACATAAACCGATAAGGCAAAACCTTATGTCATGTAGAAATACTTTTTTAAGCTATGAAAACAAGATGTAACAAATCTCATACATTGATTATTGTTTGGTTTGTATTATAAAACAAAATAAAATAGAGTTTTTTGATAAAGTTTTTTTATTTATTTAAAGAAGAGGACAACCAATTCCTACTTGTTGCTGGGCAGTGCAAAAATATTAGTTGGACCAAAAATATGTGATTATTAACTGTTGAGTAATGCATGCATGAATCATAAGACAACATGAGATTTTAAAACAACCACACATAGCAGTTTCTGCAGTACTACAGAAAATAAGTGCACAGAGATTGAAGTACAGATATAAATTTTGACAGAGCAAAATATTACAAATATCAGAAACTAACCTGCATAAAAATTATTGGAAGAACCATTTACATCCCAGTGCAGATACAAAGAATTTCCAGAAACAATGTTCAGGGCAACACTTGGAATGGTTGAAACATAGACTTTTTTAGGACATACTAGATCAAGTTTGTGCACAGTTTTTTGCACAGTCACCAACATGCTACACAAAATGTAATCAGTCAAAGTAAAACTTATTACATCCATAACCTGGAAAATCTGAATAAGCACACATTTTGGTCATCTATTAGACCAGGGGTTCCCAAACTGGGGTTGATTGCTGAGTCCAGATTATGCACAGACTTGGACTGAAGAGTTTGTCTGGCGCAATAAAACTCCGCAAATAAACATGATTTGTTACTGTTGATATTGTTTTGTAGTATTTTCCACTTATTACATGGTAAAAATGATCTGACATTTTAGGGGTCCGAGAAAAAACCTTTTCACGAAATGGGGTCCGCAGCCAAAAAAGTTTGGGAAACCCTGTATTAGATGACTAGGTATTCAAGGCCAAACAAGGGAAGTTACAAAATGATCCTTCCAACCGCACCTCCTTCAGGCAACCCATTCTATACCTCCTGACAGATCTATAGTTCAGGTGCAGCCCTAAGGATTTTAGTTTTGCTGTTGTTTCAAGTTTGTACATCTGGTAACCATCAGTGCAAGTGATATTTTCAAACATGTGATGCAAATGATCATGGTGGTGGAATACTAATGTACACATGTGTGTCTTATTTGCATTCATACATGTTTGGAAATATTTGTGCTTTAGGAAATATATTAAGTTGTCAGTCCTGTAAAGAAATCAAAGAGCATGCAGACACACAAAAATAGTTAGTCACCGAAACTTCACAGGAGCATGTTCTTATTGTACAAAAAAAAACATAGTTGTTTTCAATAGCATTAATGTATAGTGCAACACTAAAACAGCCAGATAAAATGCACAAATTGTATAAACTAAATCCTATTGCAGGTTTTGCAATGTGCTGCATACGCCCAAGAGGTTTGCCTGACTGGTCACAAAACGGACATGGAAAGATAATTAAGTAATTTTTTGTGCTGAAAAAATCGTTCATGGAAATATAGCATATGACATGGTATATTAATTTTACTTTACCACAATGGACACTTTGAATCTGCAAATGAGTATTGGAATAGTACATGTGTACATGTGTACACTTTTACACCATACAAATAAATCCAAAATTCCTACTATTAGTGTTTAGCATCACTTATCACACAAAATACAGTGAGGCTGTGAAATCTTCCGATGAATACACTATCATGTAAGGGAGCAACATAAACCCATGTTAAACATGAAGATGATCAAATCGTTCAAACAGATTTATTATTGTGCTGGTATCAAAATCATAACAAACCTGTAAGTCTCGATTCCAATGCCTTGTTGTGCTGCTACAGTAACCCAAAATCTTCCTGTGGTTGCATATTTGTGACGAACTTGCAGTTGACTAGTTAAAACTGTAGGAGTTGAATCATTAAAATTCCAAAGAAAGTTAGATGCAATAGGTCTCTTTGGTCTGACAAGTATAACCACCTATAAATTACATAAAAAATAACCATAATTTGCTCAAAATTGCAATAAATCATGTGCTAATAAACAAACTTTTACAATCATTTGTAATAAATATAATTTTCAACCATGACAAACAGAACTATAGGTGACATTAGACTCCAAAAAGGGTGCAATATTTTAGTGTTTGATAGGGATGAGTGCATCACCAGTTTATGCACTATACAAATTGAATTTGCTGCAAGTTTTCAAACTTTTTTGCCTGTGAACTTTCAAAATAAATCTAAAAGGCAAAAAACACAATAAAACAAAATTCTAGGTGTACTATATGCTTCATTTCATTTAACTAATAATAAATCACACCAAAACACATATATCTTAAGTATCCTCTGATTACTAAAGTTGGATTGGTATTTAAAAAAACTAATACACATCCATGTCAAAAATGTCAGCCATTAAAAATCAATGTGGGCTTTAAGTAGCACAGATAAGTTTGTTGGTGATCTTTGGCCAAATATAATGGCCAACACAAAAAAATCAAATCTTCTTTCTCAGACATCTCATCCACATACACTTTAAAAACTTACCACTGGTTTAAATAATATCATAGCAAAATTGTAAATACCATACCTCCTCTTGTTGAGAATATTCTCTGAGCCCAGTAAATTGTAATTGTGGCGATGCACGCACAACATCATGTACTATCTGCAAATGTTACAAATAATAAATTTATGATAGAGATATCTATTGGCACAAAAAAAATGTTTGTTATTTGCACTAATACAAAATATAGGGTACCATCATAAGTTTCCAGGTTAGGCCAAGTATCATTACTCGGCCCATAGGTTCTGAGACATATTAGTAATGGACTGGTCCTGCGAGTGTCGAGTCAATTTACGGACTAGTGCTTTTTAGTGATGGACCGAATCGTCTAAATTCGGTTCGTCTAAAAGTTATTTTATGTTATCGTCAGATCGTCAAAAACCTATTCGTGTTTTGGTTTTAAGGTTGTCTTGGCCGTCGTTGGTAGTTTCCAAATGTATCTTGTACCGGGCGTGACCAAAAAAATAATACTATCAAGCACTACAGACTCGCATTTTTTTAAGATATGTCTTCAGGGACAGTAAATGCCAAGACTTACGTATTACGAAAATGTTATGTCACTGAAGGCGTCTTTTTTTCCTCGTTAGTTTTAGCGCAGTTTGTAAGATTGTGTTTGTGAATGACAAAAAATCTGTACATGTAACCAATTAGTAACCAATTTCGTAAATTTGCATTTATGAAATTAGTGACTGATTACCAGAACATTTAATGCCCAAAATGTAGAGCACATAGTACAACATAATCTGCAGAGGCAGTCACCAACATGTGGAAAAACAACAACATAAAATTTAAAAAGGCCCACAAAATTATTTTAAAACCGCATGTGGCCCTTCATCCGAAAACATTGGTCGCCCCTGTTTACAATCACCATCACTAATCTATAAAAAAATTAATTGAAAATAATAATACAAATGTACAAATCAGTCTAAATTTCCAGGAAGTATATAAATAGAAATGGTTAATATTCAACCTAACACTTGATCACAAACCATCTATTAACAGTACAAATACACAGCTGAAATGCAACTGACAAAAAATTTAAATTTAACCTTCTGTGTAGTATCCACTAACATCTTTTAGTTTGATTTTATATTTACATGTGTTGTAAATTTTTGTCATAAAATACTTGGAATAGTTTTCGGAAAAAAGTTGCAAAAGAATAACTGCATTTTTTATTGACAACCCTTGATTTTATTCCCAGACTTGTAAATATAATACATGAAGCTGTTTGGAGATCACAGTCATACCACATGAAGCTATTTAGTTTTAAATCAAATCAAGGTAATCATATGGTCCAGCAAGAAAGATTTTCAAATTAAACAAAACAAGCATAAAAAGTAACCTTTCTTCCACATGCTTCCTGTAAAGAAGTAATGCTACATGTTTCATTACACATCAACCAATATGAATGGTTATGCAATAAAACATCTGAAGAATTTTCCAATGCACAAAGGCACGATGTATTCTGGCAAAAATAACAATATTAACAGAAGGTGTGAAACCATACATAAAGCACTGGTAAGCTTTTGCAGTGTTTATTCACCTCTGCTAAGAAATTTCCAAAAAAGTATCCCTTTGAGAAACACAATCTAGTACAATTGGTTTCGGAGGATATGTTGTTTTCCATGTACTCCCACAAAATAAAATCAAGTTCTTGCTTTTTTGTGTTCCATGCACAAGAGATATAACCATCAGCTGTAGTTTACAAAATTTTAAAAGTAAACCAGGAATAATTTTTCAATACAATGATAAACAAAACAACAAACCACAATCATCTTTGCTCAAGTTTGCATCAACCACCCTAGTTTTAGTTAATGAAGCAGGGTAAGAGCACAATGTTGAATTCCAATCAGGAACTTTATGCTTGTTTTTAGTCATCCATATTTGCAGCCATTTTAGATCACAATTGCAGTTCCAAGCATTATGTGAAAGGAACCTAGCAAAAGCATAGAGCAATGGCATTAAAAATACATAGGACCATCATAAAGCAATGAACCATTATTAAAACAGACAACAACAAACATGTTTTCAGTAAATGCAATAGGTTGGGAATGGGATCACCAAAACTATACTTACAGTGCAGTAAAACTTTTTAAACCTGAGAAAAAGTTGTGTGGCAATATCCGAATGTGATTGTGCGTAAGATCTCTGTACAATATGGCAAAAGGTGTTATATATAGAGTAATAATATAAATTATTCCATAATTTATGTTACAGTTGATATGTGTCCACAGGAAGTTCATGCAAGAAAGGCGCTCTCTGTAATTCTGCTGAAGAACAATTGACAAGGCACAGATTGTTTGAAGAGTTTAGGCTGCAAACACAACCAGTAGGACATGGTACACATGTCATTGTAGTAGTGCCACCCTGAAAAATTATCACTCTACTGATTTGATCTGACAACAGTAATATTATTTATACTTATGGCATGTAGAAGTGGCCAGTGTCAACTATGGCCTCTTATACATTTATAAGTAAATTTAAGAAATTCCAAGAACCCAACTTATTTGGGTGTTTGCATAAAAGTTTGAAAAGCAAAAAAAGTAGAACATATTGTTTTTTATGCTATGTTTCATGCCAAAGGTGTTTTTAAGCTATTTCATTGCACCAATTGAGCATTGCACATTAATAACAGCAAAACCAAGCTAACATTTGGCATTCAAGAATGTCATTTAATTAAAATCTTGTAAACTAACACTGAAAATTATACTAATAGCTTGTCACATATCATACCTGCAACAAGAAACAGAAACAACACATATAAAAAACAGGTAAAATGCTAATTTGGATTCAACATTGTGAAGAGTAGTACTTACCACCAAAAAACACAGCACAATGCTCATGCACATACACCACTTGATTGACATGATTCTTATCTAAATAAACATAACAAACAGTAATTGATAAACAATCAACTGACAAACAAGTATGTAGTACACAGGTGCAAAATTCACTATCATTTTTCTGCAGCATGTGCGTTTTAAGCATATCGATAAAAGTTGAAGAGGGATGCAAAAGCAAACTTTTCCTTAACTTATACAGTTCAAAATCAATTTTATCATATGCATGGGGGCAAACATGTTACATTTGAGGTTTTGTTTATAGTGTACTGCAGTTGGATATAGTATAAGTATTGTACTGTGTCCCAAAACAGAAATTGATGATCGTATCTATTAATATTTTGCAACAAGTTGGTAACAATGACTCCCTATTTAGACATAATGGCATATAAGCGAAATATGGCTTCAGGTGGACATTAATGAATGTTTCTAGTTTTCACAGGTGATTTTAACAAAAAAATTATGGTTGTGTTTATTTAGCTACCAAAATCAACCAAAGTAAGTAAGTTTAAATTGGAGTTAGGCACATTGCAAGTGGGATTCTCTGTCAATATTTAAATTCAGTGAACATATGCCAATTCAGATGAATATTGAAATAAACATACTATTCAGTCTAGCACATCCCTGTTGTACAAATGTACAGTAGGTGCACTTAAAGCAACAAACACACCAACATTGGTGTATGCTGTCACATTAAGATTGTCACACACCCATGGCAGTCATAGACTTAAACGTTTGCCAAGTGTGTGGCGAGTGAAAATGCTTACTTCAGAAGCTAGTTTGCAAGCTATAATATCAGCTGTAACACCTTTTATATTGATATTACTCATTTTTTGGCCTACAATATAGGTTAAATCGCCTAGATAACATGACTTTTGCGTTAAGTAACTTAACTTTATTTCTGCTTTTCATCTGTGGCAGTTGCAGGAACTGATCATGCCTTGTTAGGCTATTTTTCTAAATTAAACATCAACTAACTGAGCTGTCTGCATGATCGTTGTATTGAATTTACATAGAAATACGTATCATTGTTTTAGTTAATTTTTTTTTGTTAATTGCCGCATAACTAACCCTGCTTCACAGGGATTTTCACTTTTAACTCGAGATGCACATCAACTTTTGTTTTGCAGAATGTACTTTTAGACTGTAATTAAATTCAGTAAAACTCACTTCTAGTTATAAGTGGCGCACATTTCAGAAAATCAGTTAGGGGTATAACATGCTATATGTTGGCCAGATTAGAAAGTTTGTTATTTGCATGGAGAATTTTTTTTCGGCAACTGATAATTGCGTAGACGGTCGCAACGTTTTCCATATGTTAATGCATTACCTAATTTATATTGCGCAGACTATCGGTAAATCAAAAATTTAAAGACATTTTTTTCCAATCTGGCTGGTGCAAAATGCTTTAGCCATGCACCACAGGTATTCCACCATTGCTTAGAGGAAAATAATTTGAACAAAAATCCTCTTTTTGAGTCACTCATTACACATATAAAATACACACTTACCTCCATATTCACTTCGATAAATTACTATAATATGCAAAGAATGTCATCTTAAAAGAACAATTAATTGTAACTTTAAAACTGTGAAAATACAAGGACAAGTCTTGGGCCGATGTATTTAAAGTCAATTTCTTTGATGTGGTTAGCAATATAATACACAAAAGAACGAGTAAATTAATACTTTTACACCATCACTGTACTGTGTATGTAGGCTGTAGCAATATAAAACTTTTTATATTTGCTCTTGATGAAATTTTGAAATACACAGGTAACATAAAATGGTAAACTTTGTTATAAACAGTAATCACCATCATTGATGCATTATGTGCAAAAATATTTTTAACTAATCCTCACTTTCTGTAACAAACGGAAAAATCCGCGCATTCTGCACTACCCGTTAATACCAGCATGTATGGACCCGCTATACAGCATTACCAAAATTTTCCTTTTGCTGCATCTAATGTAACAATCACTGTATTTTTTTCTCCTTTTTGTAGGGGTTTAAAATGAATCAAATCGCCTTAACAGGTCCGGATATATGGACAACCTCCACTATACCTTTGTTTTTTAAGTGCTGTCGCGTTGTCATAGAAACAGCAACAAATGTGCAATAAATTTTGACGTCCACAGTTGAGGGTAGGTAATTTGTTGATTGTGTTGATTTCTGTGTTTAATGTTGCTCAGATGGGCTGCAATAACTAAACTAAGTCTGTCAGCACGTTTTAACGAATATTGCAGCGTTCATATATATTCGGCCGGCTGCTATACCTGAAACTAAGTCTGTATGCGTGTTCGTGCTGTAGACTACTGAATTTGGACTCTGTGAGCGGACATATTTATTCATTGAAAGACACGTCGCAATATCAGGTAGAGTAGCTTTAAATTGTTCCAAGCACGTTAGTGACTGAGCGAATAACTTCTCCCGCGTGCCAGTTGTTTAGTTAAGTGTCCGAGACTAGTTGGGTGGCAAAGTGAATGACAGAGTATAGTGCGGAAGGGTATTTGGCAAGTTGCAACATTGAACACTAAAACATGGAATGAAAACTCTTTTCGTCACGCATGAGCAACACTTTACGCAAACTGAAAAATGACCACCCTCATTCTGGCAGAATAATTTTGCAAATTTGCCACATTTTGCAAGGTACATCAGGCATTTACTCAAAAATTGGTTTCTTTTGGATTGGAATCAAATTACAGGGATGAGCAAGCAGTTCGAACCTCAAAAAACATTTAAACAAAATTTTCCGCAGCTGTATCAATCAAAAAAATAGCGAATTAAAAAAATCGCCTGGTTTTGCGATTCAGCATAATGGCGGCATGCGAATAACTTCCCTAACACAAAGAATTCTGCTCGGCGTTCTTGTAATAGGTTGCCAATATCGACCAATATCAAGAGAACGGAAATTTAATGCTCTACAACATGCAATTAACAAATTTGAAATTAAGATGGCGGATGTCGTCCAAATCGCCCATTGAATGTGACCCGCTGTTCGCGAGTCAGCATAATGGCGTGACGTCGGCATGCAGAAAACAAAATTATTATTGCACCACGTTTGGGTTGTCCTTTTGTACGTGGAAAACAGGTCACAAATATAAACAATGCCAATGTTACATATTTCATATTAATATACACGGTGTTTTCTGCAACAGCCTTTCATAGCCAAAATGAAAGGACAAGCGATAACGTTTGTTGGTATTGCATCTTGCACGGCTCAGTATGTGGAGTCATCTATCGTCGCGAATCAAACATTATGACAAGACGTGCATGTTTCGGTCTGAGTAGATGTGGGACCTTTGGTCTATTCTTTTTTATTTTTGAAGAAAGAGGGAAAAAACTCTAGCGGCAAATTATTGAAGAAAAAGGGGGGATAGGGGCAAAAAAAAAACACAGTGACACAAAAAGACAAATTACATGGGTACACGACAAGCAGCTTAAACATGTTTTTAAAAAAATATTTAGTTGTTTTATTTTGACCAACGATGTTCAATTCAGTAGTTCTTGTCGATTGAAATACTAGTAGGCTAATTGTTGGTCGCCTATTAGCGTATTGCATCTGTGCATTACATATCGACAACAACGAAGTGCACAGTTTAAAAAACATTCGAAAAAAGTATAAAATTTCAGTATTGTTACATTATCACAATATGACTATAGTAAGAATTAAAACCGTTTCCTAGGCAAAAGACGCGCGATCCCGTTTCGCTCAATTTAAATTCCTTTAATTGTTTGTTGGTCATGATGGGGTTCAGTTTAATTTGGAAGCTTATTATTTTCCTCTCCACTGCAGCTTGTTTTTTATGTACATTAGCCTCCAGGGTAACCTATCCGGTAATAAGGAGTCCCATAAACCAGTGCTTTCGGTGGATTTGAGTTACCATTCTGTAACCAAGTATACAAGGTCTTTGTGTACCCACAGTGTTGTAAGATATTTTTGAGTCCCACTCCTCATGTAGACTTGCTACAAAAAGCTTGAACTTGCTATAACGAAAAATATTGTATTTGGCTCAACACTAAACTTTGTAACGAATATACCAACAGGTCAATTACTCCCGCCTCGATAAAATTTTCTAAAAAAAATGGTTTGCGCTTTTTTATAATTTTGTCAAGCCATTGCGCATGTGGTTTGGGTTTTGGCAGAGAATTGATATCGCGATACTTTTGACACAATGTTAGGTTATCAAAGAAATAAGGGTCTTCAATATTTTGCTATGGACAAACCGACGAATTTAATAGTACCTGAAATGTGTTTTGGTGCATTAATCGTGTTTGGAGATTGGTTATGTTACCTGGTTCCAAGTTTGGATAACAGCGCTTTAAATTTAGAGGCAACACATGATTCTCATTATCTATCATACCCGCCCGGCCCATCCAAAATTTAGGATATGGTAACACTTTTATTTCTTTCCCATGATGAGGCCCACATAAATTTAAATAAATCTCGATTGATTTTAGAAGTATTTTTTGGGGGGATTACGTCTGACAATACACACAATTTATGCGTCAATATAGGGTAAAAATAAAACTCTTGGCTATTGTTATCTTCCCGATAAGGGTTATTCCTCTGGTCACCCAAGGGTTCATTACTATGTTCGCTTTTACAGGGAAGGGAGAAAGTTCAATTCAATTATTTCCAGATCCTTCTATTACCACCAAGTCCGAAGCCCATTGAAGTCCAGTCTGTTGAAAGGGTTCATATAGTAATTCGGGCATACGAAAAAGACAGAAAACTTTTCCATATTCACTTCGCAATCAGTCATTTTACCAAAGTCCTACAAAATTTAAAAATATTTTGAGAAATCAGTATCCGAACCTGTAAAAACAATGGTATCGTCTGCAAATAGGGATGATTTTTATTCATGCAGACCACGAACAAAGTTAAGGAGAGTGCTGGGTCACCTTGTCTGACGCCACGCTCTATGTCAAACGATTCTAAGAAATATGGTGTCGAAAATTTACATGCATGTGGAAACATGGCAATGGTCCCTACTGTCTATCATGTCGAACAGCAGCCGGGTATTTGACCCTATATATCGGTGCGGTTGGCGCCGTGTCGCTCCTTCGATACAACACCACGTATTCTTGCGTTGACGAATTTTGAGGAGATCTTGTAGTCCACGTTTAGCAAAGGCGATAATGTTGGGGATATAGAAAATCTTTCCCACTTTTAGGAAACAGGGTGATCAGTCCTTCAGATTTACGCAGATAATTTACCAGATTAAATTTCCTTTCTGGTGATATTGGTCAAAATGGCACCTATTACCACAACGCTGAGCAGAATTGTTTGAATTAGGGAAGTTTTTCTGCATGCCGACGTCACGCCATTATGCTGATTCGCGAAAAGCGGATCACATTCAATGGGCGATTTGGACGTCATCCGGCACCTTAATTTCAAATTTGTTAGTTGCATGTTGTAGAGCGTTAAATTTCCGTTCTCTTGATATTGGTCAACATTGGCACCTATTACAAGAACGCCGAGCAGAATTGTTTTAATTAGGGAAGTTTTTCGCATGCCGACATTACGCCAATATATGCTGATTCGCGAAAAGCGGGTCGTCTTCAATGGGCGATTTGAAGGTCATCCGGTACCTTAATTTCAAATTTGTTAATTGCATGTTGTAGAGCATTAAGTTTCCGTTCTCTTGATATTGGTCAATATTGGCACCTATTACAAGAACGCCGAGCAGAATTCTTTGTATTAGGGAAGTTTTTCGCATGCCGCCACTATGCTGAATCGCAAAACCAGGCGATTTTTTTAATTCGCTATTTTTTTGATTAATACAGCTGCGGAAAATTTTGTTTAAATGTTTTTTGAGGTTTGAACTGCTTGCTCATCCCTGTAATTTGATTCTAATCCAAAAGAAACCAATTTTTGAGTAAATGCCTGATGTACCTTGCAAAATGTGGCAAATTTGCAAAATTATTCTGCCAGAATTCTGCCAGAATGAGGGTGGTGAAAAATACATTGGGTTAAATGCAATTTTGGCGTTTCTCGGCGGGGAAAAACTCTTAAGTTAATGTAACCACAAGAATTTATTTAAATGTAATTCAAGTTTCATCTTTTCAAATATGTGGATGATTTTAATTAATTAAACATGCTAATATTTCCAGTGCACTTATTAGTGTTCGAATAGAAACAGTAGATGAGAAACTATGGACATCATCAGACAGTCAGGTTCTGGTTAGGATTAGAATAATGGGTGAATGGGTAGATGCTCATCTATGATATTATTGTCATTGTTTCAAAATATCATGTTGAATCACTATTCCTTCAGAAACTTGCATTCATGGGAAATATTTAATAATATCAATACAAGTATAACATACATGAAAATTATATGTATGCAGGATTTATTGAAAAACCATGGGTAGAAAGTGTTGTGGAAGTGGATATGATACCAGAGGGATGTTAGTTGACAAAAAAAATCGCCAGTAAAACATATTCATAATCGGTTATGAATATCATATGCGTATTATGTCATAAGTTGCGAAAGAGAGATTCGCCCAGTGAAATGTTATAGCAAATCATTCTACGCGCGTAACTCTTCCAAAAGATATTAAAATATTTAAAAAAATCGATGGGAAAATTGCAGAAATATGAATTTATGTTTCGAAAACATGAAAAAATATCGATTTTTTCAATAACTTTTTTCATAGTTATGATCCCACTTTCAATTTACAACCAAATGAAAGCACGTAAATCAAGCTTTCCAAAAATATTAAACTTGTCCAAAAACACAGGGAACTTCAGCTGTACGAGCCGAATACACCTAAACGCATCTGATAAGTCGGCAAGCCAAGTATGTGTGACACGAACAGACATAATTTTGTAGGGGCGTTACTTAAAACGTGTACATGAATAATAACACTACTGTATATCTGACTTCTGGTAAAAAGGCTACTATCAAACTCAAAGTAAAATCGATCAGTTTAATACATAATTAACTATCGCACGAGGATTAATAAAGTTACAAACAAAGCGTACAAATGTCTCCAGTCTTTCTCTCTCTTCTTTCTTCGCCAAATGAGCGAATAGCGTGTTTGTCGTTTTTGAGTTAATCTGGGTTTACAGCGTAATTGTAGTTCGACGTTAACAAAAAAAAGGGTGATGCCAGCAGGTCGTAATACAATGTAATACAACACAATAATATGCAAGTATGGGGTTGGTGATTCAATCTGAAAGCTTGTCTAAATCAGCAGTATAACATCGAATTCATGTGCAAAAAAAGCCATAATATTGGAGAGCTGCATACAGGGTGTGTACACGCACTGTTTCGACCTGCAAGGTCTCATCAGTGCAGCTGTTGATAGGGGCACTGTGCTAGCTTTTTAAAACACATGTGTTTTTACCAGATGTTAGTTGACAAAAAAAACGCCGGTTAACAAAATTTTGAACGCGGGTTACTCGGCCACCTTACGAGGTAGCGGCATGATTTTTTCACACGATACAGATCATTGGCTGACCTTTCTAACGATACCAAAATTATTAAAAAAATACATATTCATATTCGGTTATTAATATCATATGCGTATTATGACATAAGTCGCGAAAACAAGATTCGCTTCGCTAAATTTTAAAGCATAACATTTTACGCGCTAAACCCTTTCAAACGATATTAAAACATTTGAAAAATTCGATTGGGCTTGTGCAGAAAAATTAATTTATATTTTTGAAACATGAAAAAATATCGATTTTTCCTTAATAACTTTTTTTATCGTTATGGCCCAAGTTTCAATTTACAACCATACGAAAGCTCAAAAATCAAGCTTTCCAAAAATATTAAACATGTCTAAAAACACATTGAGCTGCCGCTGTACGAGCTGAATACACTTCAACCCTACACCCCCCATTGTAAACGCGGTTTAGGGGTGCTCCGGTGCATACTTTCGCCGATAAATGTTGCTACAAACCGAGTCCCGAGCTTTTCTTTTGCACAAACAACCTTATACCATCCCACTATCGAATGAAATCAAAGTTGAATCAATTCAGTCTGAGATGCTATTGTAAATTCAACGATTACTTACTCCAACCCGACCGTCGCCCGCTGCTCTTTTAAGCCGTCAAGCCATATGTATGCGCGTCACGTACTTTCGCCGATAAATGTTGCTACGAACCGAGTCCCGAGCTTTTCTTTTGCACAAACAACCTTATACCATCCCACTATCGAATGAAATCAAAGTTGAACCAATTAAGTCGGAGATGCTATTGTAAATCCAACGATTACTTACTCCAACCCGACCGATTACTATAAAAACTAACATTATTACATGACACAACATTTCATTTAACTGAAACTGTAGAAGACATTGACGATACCTTTTCCACAACCACCACCGATAATCCATTTAAAGACCATTTTGGACAAGTGATTAACCGGGCTAATTTAAATGTCATCCATTCCTTTTCGATTAAAAATGATTTTTATTGTCCCGAATTAATAACCAAATTTTCCGAAAATTTCCTTCCGAAAATAACTCTGTGGAGCGCTTTACTGTTGGGGGATCTAGGTCGTCACGGAAGTAGTGAACCGTACCGCGCGTATTCTAAATACGTTCTAAAAGTCCAACAACGCGGATTTGGACAAAAGTATTTTTCAGGTTGGTCGCTGGGTTGTTTGTTGCCTATTTGGCTCAAACACCAAGCCATCTGTGTACTTCCTCGTGGTGCGACTGGAAGCAGTTTCGGCTGACCAAACACAGAGGCGACTAAACTTTTAAACTTTATTAAATCGGAAAAATATTTTCATAACTTTTTTATTAACTAGAACTACAAAATTTTTATAATATGAACATGTTATAATGTGATTCAACTTTGATTTCATTCGATAGTGGGATGGTATAAGGTTGTTTGTGCAAAAGAAAAGCTCGGGACTCGGTTCGTAGCAACATTTATCGGCGAAAGTACGTGACGCACATACATATGGCTTGACGGCTTAAAAGAGCGGCGGGTGACGGTCGGGTTGGAGTAAGTAATCGTTGAATTTACAATAGCATCTCCGACTTAATTGATTCAACTTTGATTTCATTCGATAGTGGGATGGTATAAGGTTGTTTGTGCAAAAGAAAAGCTCGGGACTCGGTTTGTAGTGTAAAGTAACATTTATCGGCGAAAGTATGCACCGGACCCCTAAACCGTGTTTACAATGGGGGGTGTAGGGTTGAAGTGTATTCGGCTCGTACAGCGGCAGCTCAATGTGTTTTTAGACATGTTTAATATTTTTGGTTGTAAATTGAAACTTGGGCCATAACGATAAAAAAAGTTATTGAGGAAAAATCGATATTTTTTCATGTTTCAAAAATATAAATTAATTTTTCTGCACAAGCCCAATCGAATTTTTCAAATGTTTTGATATCGTTTGAAAGGGTTTAGCGCGTAGAATGTTATGCTTCAAAATTTAGCGAAGCGAATCTTGTTTTTGCGACTTATGTCATAATACGCATATGATATTAATAACCGAATATGAATATATTTTTTTTTAATAATTTTGGTATCGTTAGAAAGGTCAGCCAATAATCTGTATCGTGTGAAATCATGCCGCTACCTCGTAAGGTGGCCGAGTAACCCGCGTTCAAAATTTTGTTAACTGGCGTTTTTTTTTGTCAACTAACATCCCTCTGGTTGTGTTTTTTTGCACATATATTGCATAGATAGATGTTTTTGCCTTTAGCACTATTGGTTACCAATCAGATCCGTTTGGCCATAGTGCGCTCCACTGTGGCTCGTCTGTTGTTTGGTACTCAGTATAGGGTACCCAACGGATCGACTTGATTGACCGAAAGGTACCACAAAGTGGAAATTAGTGTGTCCGCGAGTGTAAAAGCTAGCACAGTGCCTCTGTCAAAAGCTGCACTGGTGAGACCATACAGGTCGAAACAGTGCGTGTACACACCCTGTCTGCAGCTCTCCAATATCTAATTCCTTCTATGAATTTGTTACAAACGTATGTAACAAAAATCACAGCAAAATTGTAACGCACTTTTTCTGCAAAATACTGTTTTCTCAATGTTTTGTAGCATGTTGCATGTAAAAGAAAGGAACGTACACGTTCCCGTCTTGTGTGAAGGGTCAATCCTTGGACTTAATACAGTTTTGATAGGGGCCAGTGAAAGAAAAAAGGCTGCTTCAGCTTTTTACCACGCATGTTTGCGCGACAGAACGTTTTGGACATCTTTTCCTGCCCAGCCCACTGCCCAGCCACGTCATCAGTTTTATATTGAAACAAACGACATACGCAACAATGGACATTATTTATGCACAAAAAAAACAATTCTTGATTTTCCAACATTTTGACAGTGAAGTCTGAACGTTTGAAATGTCTCTGTTACAGAGCGGTTATAAGCCCAATGCAAGAACTGCATTGCTGGTTCCTGAACAACCGAAGGCAGAATATGTCGAACAGGTATATGTAATTGAATATATATATGTTTACAATTTGGAATCAAAACAAATATTTGATTAAACACGAGTTATTGTGTTAAAGAATAGCTACATAACAAAATAAAAACGGTTTTGTATGTCGGAGCCCGTTGGTCCTCTGTGTACATTTGCGTGGGCTAACAGTTATGTATGGACTGATTTTCTTAGAAAAGTTTCAAAAACTCATACTCACTGTAACGACCGCTTGTGCGAAGCCTAGTCCTGTGTTTGTCCCACGACCCAGTAGACCAGTGATTCCCAACCTTTTTGTGGTTGCGTACCACTTTGAGGTAAAACAATTTCGATGCGTGCCACCTATTTGAGTGTTACAAAGTAACCTAGGAGATGAAGTAAACGAACATTTTGGAATCACTTACAATTTTTAAATTCGAACAATATCCGGTAATTACGGAATGGTACCCGTACACCGGTTGGAAAACACTGCACTAGACCTTTTGAAACGCGCCCACCCAATAGCTACCAAAGTCGACCCAATCTTGAATGATCTTTACGAATGTTCGAGATGCAAAGAGTAGCGTTTTTTTCAAAACATTCACACAAAGCAAGTAGTAACGTCACAATACAACTAATGTAAACAATGTGCCACAAAGTTACGCACTCCACCACAATTACCAAATTATATCTGCATTCATCGGTTTCATTTTTAATATATATGACTCGCAAACTATGTTGCCGAGTCCAGATAAAGGTTACATATAGTTATTAACACAGTAGAAGTTTAACAATATAGTAACTTCACCTTACAAAACATGTCGTCCTACAGGCACATGTACGGATGAATACAAAACACGTCACTGTTCTAAAGGTGCACCCGAGTTATTCAAGCATATAAATTCTCACTGTAACATATACCCTGACGATGTACGAACTCATGAGAACATCTAAACACACAAACAGCGAGAACGAAACGCGACTAAACAAAACATTTTAAGCCATAAATTCAGACACAAATTGTGTTTCACCAAAGCACACAAAACAACCCGAACTTATCGGTGTACGTTTTGACAATCCTTTTCCTCGTTGTGCCGAAGTGTCCACCAACAGGACAAGATCATTAACCTCGAGGTTCTTTTTGGGAAATTGCCATTTCTTTTTTAAAGTTTTCCGTTACCCCAGCAAACACACAGCGTAGTTTCGACATTTGCAACGTCGCTGGAAAGTCGAAAATTGGTTACATACCAGGTTATTTTGAAAATAAACGTCGTATAAAAGTTGGTAACACTAACGTTAGTAATGAACGTCGTCTTCACCAAAAAAGTACGTAATAAATAACGTGAGCAAAACGTTCACTATATACGTCAATGAAAACCTGAATGCAACTATTTATGTACGTATATTTTTACGTAACTGGGACGTAATTTCGATACGTTTTAGAAAACCCCAAATCGACCATATTTGCACGTAAATATTTACGTAACCAAGACGTTAATTTGAAACGTTTTGATACAACCCGAATACGACTACAATTGCACGTCAATGTTAACGTAACAAAAACGTTGATTTGAAACGTTTCGATACAATCCGAATGCGACCACAATTGTACGTCAATGTTAACGTAAGAAAGACGTTGATTTGAAACGTTTTGATATAACCCGAATGCGACCACAATTGCACGTCAATGTTAACGTAAGAAAGACGTTGATTTGATACGTTTCGATACAACCCGAATGCGACCACAATTGTAGGTCAATGTTAACGTAAGAAAGACGTTGATTTGAAACGTTTTGATATACCCCGAATGCGACTACAATTGCACGTCAATGTTAACGTAAGAAAGACGTTGATTTGACACGTTTCGATACAATCCAAATGCGACCACAATTGTAGGTCAATGTTAACGTAAGAAAGACGTTGATTTGATACGTTTCAATACAACCCGAATGCGACCACAATTGTAGGTCAATGATAACGTAAGAAAGACGTTGATTTGATACGTTTCAATACAATCCGAATGCGACCACAATTGGACGTCAATGTTTACGTAAGAAAGACGTTGATTTGATACGTTAGAATACAACCCGACTGCGTATACGTCTCTACTCTCAAAGGGTAAAAAATTAACCCTTTTTGCATGTTGACAAAACTCTAAACGCACGTATACTTCGCCATTTATTTCGCTGCCAATTAAAAGTTGAATCGATTGATTGCAAGTTGAATCACAAGTGAAAACAGTTAAGAACCACTGTATTCGGTCCTCTTCACCTAACTGACGCCTTTTTAATCACGCAAATTCACCTTCCTATTCAAAATGGTACTTCGTACTTTCCTTTCCGCGCTTTGCTTATTTTTGTGCTGTTCCCATAACTTCCTAATGATTTAGTGAACACAAAGACGTAATTGCAAAATACAACGTTGATTGTTTATCGTAACAATCGGATACTGTTTTATCTTCGATGTGTGAACAACAATTGTGGCGGTATGATGCAAAACGGCTAAGCAAGATTGTACAAATTGCGGCAATATCGGCAATTTGACCAAATTCCGGCTAATTTTAAAAAACGGCCAAACCCAAAAATATGCCCTAACGGTTTCAAATTCGGCCAAATTTGAGGAATTTGTCCGGAAATTGGCCAAACTGGCTAATTGTTGACGCAACAAACACAGGTTTTACGTTTTTTGTCGTAATATCACTTTCAAAGAATTAATTAACCCCAGTTAATCACAATGCCATAGTTGAGTGTTGTGCGCAGTACAAAAACCATACCAGAAAAACATCGTTCGTGAATTTGCGCCAATAAGCGACCCGAAATAATTTACAGGTAACCCATCTTTACTAACACGTTGGGAAACACTGGTCTAGTGGACCTAAGTAGTGTAAAATGTATGTTAGTGGATTTTCATTTACAGAACAGTAAGTCTTTGAAATTCCTTGTAAGCACCTTGACCAGCTGGCCAAATTCGCACTGGTAAATGCTAACTTAGCAGTGCTCATTCAACCGGTAAGGCCACAGGAAAAAATATGATTGCAGCTGCATTGGACAATATACAGCAAGAACTTGTGCGTCCCCGCTCATACTTCGCTGATTTACCTTTCTTTATGATGAGGGACAAGAGTATTTTCCGACTGTAAAACTTACTTTAAAAAATACAATCATGCGGTTATAAATCGACGCTTGTATTAATGTTTCAGTCTTCGATGTCGCGTCAACAATGGGTCTGACGTCACAATGCTGCAGGTAAAGAGTTGCTGAAAATGCATTGCTTTAGATAGGAGTTCTTCAATAAAACGCGTGTAGCGTAGCTGTAAATCGTTTCAAAGGAAAAATTTTATACGTTAAGGCAAAACAGAAATTGTCCAAGAATATATACGTAAGGAAAATAAGTCTTGGTCGTATGGAAACTGGCAGCAGACGGACACTACAACTTATCTGTTATGTTTTTTTTGGTGGTGCGTACAATTAAGGAAAATTTCGTAAATTTTCAAATCTTTTGCCGAACTTTCTAAAGTGATCTAGCTAGAGAATTAGGAGGACACGTATATAATTTGATTAAGAGTCTTGTTTCATATGCTGCGATTTTCGCCACTGACGAGGCAGCAAAACGCACAACAGTAAACCCGTTTACATGGACGGATCAAATTTGATAATCCGGATCAAAATTTTGTGTCTTAATTTGCACGTATTTACACGACGCTTTAATCCTGTTTCTTCTGTGGTTGCCGGACGCGCTAGTTGCCGTCAATTCCATGCGTTTTTCTTCCACGAAACATTAATTTTCGTTTTGGGTGTTAGGTACTTTTTTTTCCTTCTAACGTTCTACCGCTGCGCAACACGCGTTTTATTGAAAAACTCCTATCTTAAACAATGCATTTTTAGCCTATCTTTACTTGCAGCATTGTGACGTTAGACCCATTGTTGACGCTGAGTCGGAACCATCAATGAATACTGATTGGTTTACGTGTGACCTGTGACCTGTGACCCATTGTCACAGAGGACAGGTGAATTGGCATATTTACCAGTGTGTAATATGGTCTTTTGTTAAGCACTTTATGGTTTTCAGGTCTATATTTTAATTTTAAAGCTATTTATACTATTCTGCACTATGAATCCCACACAGCAAACATTCTATTATTGTTTCAAGGAGGTTTCCACTAACTGCAGAGTTTCAATTTACAGTTGTCTGGCAAAACGTTTGGGGAAGTTTAGTTGTATATATGCCCTGAATGCAATTTGTTTGGAAACAAACAAGGTCCTGCTTTTACTTGTTTTACAGCAGGTTGTAAATACTGAGGTAATTGGAAATAGTCACGCTCTTAGGAAAGTTTAGGTGTACGTGTATATATACCCTGAATGCAATTTGTATGGAAATAACCATGTTATTCATATAGATGTGGCTGTAACTTTTACCAATTTTTTAGACCAATTATGCAAAGACTTCTGAAAAAAGGGGGTCGAAAAAATATGAGCTGCCTAAATCACATATTGGAAAGAACCATCCAACAGAAATTTTGACAGCACATGCTGAAAGGTAAATCAAAAAAATAGTGGTAATTGTGTTTTAATTAATTTGTGTTACTCAAAGGTTTCGCATGCGACTCATTCGAGATTTTCGATTGCTGGAAAATCTCAAAGAAATGGAACAAGGATTGGAGGCACCAAAATATCATCCTGATGACATTGAGAATAAAAGAAAGAGAAAAAAAATTCTATCAGATAACCCATATGCACTTGTAAAATTTAGTGCTATTGCAAAATTGATGGTAAAATATTTTGGTGTGCATATAGTCAGTCACAGTCTGATGCAATGTGTATATAACTTGGGCTCTTATTTTTTTGACTTGTCAAATTAAGTAAAAAATTAGCTAAATTTTAACAATGGGCAAAATTTTAACAAAATAGTTTCATAAAGTTAAAAATAGTAAAATTTGTCAAAAAATGTCAGTTTGTTTGTGCAATCTACAGCAAATCTCTTTTTGAAGCAGCATTATGTTTTATACAGTTTGCTCAAAATAGTTTTTTAATGGCCCTATATATAACATTTGTGGAAATCTTTCCTGAACTGAAAAATATATTAGAAAATTAGTAATGACAGAAATATCATGGTGGCTGAAATGTTGTTCACAATAAATAGTTTTTTTCATAAGAGCCCTATTTATATTCACTATTAAGTATCTGTAACCCAACTCTTGTTCATTAAATTTTTCTGGTGATCATGTAACACTTTGTACAGACATGTTCATATGTTCCATATATCTGCCTTCATGTAAAACAAAGTCACATGATAATGGATAACCTAAAATTTTTATTTTAAATGTGATTCCCAACTTGGCAAGAGAGCAAATTTTGTCAGGATTGCTTAATTCCTTTTGTTGCATAAATGCCAAATAGCTAAGTTAATATTAATCTCAAAAGGTAATATTGTAGCATTTTCATGGCTTTGATGTTGGTTTATTAGTCCACTGTTAGTAAACAAGAAAGAAGGTGGAAAAGAATCAAATGCCGTGAAACAACATATCCTCCACTTGATATGTGGGCTAACTGGGTTGTGGAAAGCAACTTATTCCAAAATTTCATGCTAGTTCTAATATTAATGAATGCAGTCCTGTTAGTTGTAGACACTGAAATTGGTGAAACAACGGAGTCAACTTTTATGGTGAGCATAATAATTGTTTATTTTCTGTTTTGACTTGGAAAAATTAATGCTCCAGTTATAGCAAACAAAGGGCAACATCAGAACTGCTGTAGGTGTGAATAGTGTGGATCTGTCTGGCTAGTTACTCCCATTTCTATGTGGCTTTTCTACTTACTGACCATTCTGTCAAGGGGACTAAAAATGGGCACTTGTATGAAACAAAACATGTATTTGGTGGTTCATTAAATTATATAACTGTAGTGTTTACTATAAAGTATTACTTGATATCTATGTAAATAATAATCAATATATCACATGAAAAAGTCATGGGACAATGCATTCAAAAACTAGGGGAGGTATGAAGTAGCCAATGTGACCATTTCCTAAAAGGTTGAATTTTTTTGCCATGTGTGTATTACATGAACTAGCATTCCGCTTGCTGTTTTAGGAAAACTAATCATTACAACCACCCCTTTAAATATAAAATAGGTGGATTTAACCAAAATTGCATATTGATCCAATGGAATTTTCAGTTATAAAACCCATGATAGAACCACATTCCAATAGTGGTGTATTTGGCCTAATGTCTGCACAAGCCATCAAATGTACAAGTATTATGATTCTTCTGGGGCTCATGTTATCTGCATTATGGTTGAAACGTTTGTACTTAATGTATAGCAGCATGTTAGCTTTGGCTTTCTTGTTTAAAAAAGGTATATTTTGTACCTAAGTACATTGATATGGATTATTCTATGGTATGACCCAACTTGTATTTGTTACACATTTATAACAATAGGTCAGGACAGCGCTTTTCAACCTTTTAAAGGCATTCCACACTTTTCTGACATCTTTTATCTGCGCACAACCAGCCAAATGCAATAAAGATTTGATTTTTAAAACCATCAAATGAATAGGTATAATACTTTACATTATGTTCATATACAAAGGTATTGTAGGTTTAAAAATATAGAAAATTCTTAAGTAAGAAGACTAATTATCATGCGTTTGTCATCCTGCACACCTTCAAACAGCACAAGGGCCACAACAAATAAAAATGTTTTGTCGGCCAGTGCCAAAGTTTATTAAATGTAACTGTCGGACATTTACTTTAAAATTGAAAATAAGACATGTCAAGTAGTTTCTAAAAGCAGACCAATATCATTGCATATTAGACCTTGCAAATGAGCACATTGTGTTATAACAAAGGTTAGATTGTTTTTAGCAATTATTACAACAAGAAAATAGAGCCTCACTTGTATTTAAAATAAACCATATATTTTCTATTCCATGTAGTGTCAATGTCATTATTGAGTAAACTTTATTTTCAAATTATCTGTAATAAAAGTAACTTTTCAAAAAGGCTGCCATCTTTTGTGTATGTACTCTTTTACAAATGCTTTCGCCTCCAAGTCCTAAAAAGGCGAATCACACTATTTATGTTTATTTTAAAACACAAAATTATTTTGCAAAAATGCTTATTCCATTGACAACTACATTAAACATTTTTATTGTCCAAATCCCACTACATACTGCCCAAGACAGCCAGCTAACCTCAGTATCATAATAGTTTGGCATATCACCAATGGCTGTATTGTACATTACCGTATATTAAAGGCCTTAGCATACTACACTGTAATATGGATGTGTAAAATTATTCGTTTTTTAAAATGTAATATTTACTTGTGTTTGTTGCAGGAACTCGTAAGAATCATCCGCACATGTGACTATTGTTGTTTGTGGATTTTTATAATTGAGATTCTTTTGAAGTGGTTGGATGATTTTAAAACCTTTTGGAAAAATGGCTGGAATGAACTGGATTTCTATATTACAGTAATTTCAATTCTTCCGGAGGTACTAATTAAACTCAATCATTAAACAGCCTTATTTTTTTTACCTTATGCTTATGTTCGATGATTTGTGACACATGCTGTGTTTGCATGAAAAATAATGAAAAGAACAAATGTAGTTTTTTATGACAAATAGCTCCAAACAAATTATTGGCAGCTTCCCTGTGGTATATTTTCTGCAACACAATAACCCAAGGCCTTTATTGGTTTTTAAATTTTTAATGTTTTCACATGTCTTTGCCAACCGGCTTTTGAATATGTGTTATATTGTTGTCTAATATACACTGGCAATGACCTAATCTTCTGTGCTTACATGCACAACTTGTCACACTGCTAAAAGTGAACAATGATCTAATTCAGTGATGTATAATCTTTCTTCTCCCCAAATGTGACCTAATTTTAAACAGTTAGTCCGTCCAAAATACAAAAAATGTTGTAGCACTACACTAAAAGTTTTTTTATAATTTATGAATGCATTTTACTTTCTTTTATGTGGCAATTCAGTTTCATTGCTTTTCTTTAGTTAATACGATGGTTCAATAGTGATATTAGCAACTCCGGTTTGATGTCAAGCTTGAGCTTTTTGCGAGTATTAAGAATCACTCGCCTACTTAAAATGGTAAGGTTTTTTTTTTTTGAAATGCAGTGTGTTATTTGTCAAGTGCTTTTACCAGGTATCAAGGTTTGAGCAAGCAAGAATTATTTTAATGAGTGTTTCAAAAGCTTTTAGTGCAATGAGTTTTATTTTGTTGTTATTAGCACTTTTTATGTGGATGTTTGCACTCATGGGAGAAGTCATTTTTGATCGGTGGGTATCTTAACTACACATACCTTTAGCCTTGATTTAAATTGATTATTCAAATATTTTTAAGGTACACACAGTTTGATGGAAAATCAATGGGATTACAACTCTTGTATCAAAAAGCTTTTTCTGATATCCTCTGGTCCTTTGCTACATTGTTTCAGCTTATGACACTTGACCATTGGTTGGAAACATTAACAGTAAGCGGGAAAACTTTTACTAATAAACAGTGCATGTATAAATGTAGTGCACTGCAACTGGTCTGCATGTGCAACATATGCAAAATGGCCAAGTAATCCTGATCTGAAGTACCTACTTTTTTGCCATATATATACATGTTGAAAACAATTTTACAATTCAAAACACTTTTAACAGGATCTTCTAAAAGTGATGACAACACCTTATGATTCAACAGTCACCGTAGTTTATATTATGGCATGGATATGGGTTGGTTCCTTTGTCTTTAAAAATATATTTGCTGGAATAATGGTAAACAACTTTCAAACAATTCGCAATGATCTGCACTGGGAAAAAACTGAAAAGGATGCCAAACTTGAAGTAAGAAAGCAATGCTTTACAAAAACTGGCATTTAACAAATACTTACAGGTGGACAAATTTAAAAAAGAGTTTGCTGATGGTTTAAAAACAAGTTTCAAAAAATCTGAAAGTGGTAAGAGTTTTATTCATAATTGAAGTATGTAATATGGTATAATTAAAGGTATATTTCAAATTAGTGACACTATACACTACTATACAGCATGGTAATGCTTCTTGTTCTTCAAAATAGTAGGCAAATACAGCTGATACTATTTTGGCTGTCAGTCTATTAAGTACACATTTAGTAAACAAGTTTTCAGGGATATTTGTGGCTAATTTTGGTTAATCGATTGACCAAGGCTTTTTGAGGTATCCAATATCTGGCAAGATTTATTCAGTTTAGAACAGGAGAGGAAAAGCATGCAGATTTAAGTTTTGCACCCAAATCAGCATATATTTACATGTCCCAATAATTTGATTTGTTCCAATGCAACAACTTGTAGTTTTAACCTTTCTGCATTGCATACATATCAAGTTTGTAATTTATTGTGCACAAGAATCTAGTTAGAATAATGCTGTGCTGACTGTTTCTGACAAAAGACAGCACAGCTCCATAGTTTCAGAAGTTGTCAGGGCTGAATGGGTTACAGTATGAAATAGATTGAACAACTTCAACATGTTATCAAATTAAACTGCATAAAATTATCTTCAGAAATTGGAAGGGACAAGAATAATAAAAAGATGATGGATCAACCTTCACTTGTACAAGTAATATATTGTGCATATTAAAAATATATTAATTTTCTTGTAAATAACTATGAATAGTTGATGTAAAGTAACCAGAGCTAATCAAAGTAATAATCTTTACTTCTATACATAATTTTTTGACAAGAAATTATCTTTGTAGGAACATGATGTGAAAATATCAAATCAGTTGACAGAAAATTGCAAAAGTGAAGACTTTTTTTCTTTAGAGCTCAAGAAGCCATCTGCTTTGTCGGTGCTTTCGCATATCAGTGTCTACTCACTTCCTTTTTCTGAAGTAAGCTCTGAAGTGACAAATAATTGTTTGTAAACTTGAATTCAGTCATAGTAGATCCCTATTAAAGTCACTTTAGACAATATGTTTCTATATAGACTCTTGATGATCTTGCTCCTAAGTCCACTGAAAACATTCGACAAGCTCAATGGGAAAATGTTGTACAGCGACATATGGATTTGCTAAAGTTGCCATTTATTGAGACTGTTTGGTCTCGAGATCTTTTGTACAAATTTTACCAAACAATGGAAAATATTCAAGAAAATATGCGGGAACGTAATGACGTGCTTTACTTACTAAATTTAGCACTACTTCAAATACATGATCGTTAATATACAGTTATCTTTTTTGAAATGGATCGTTTGTAATTTCTGTGCTAGCATAAGGGATTAATACAGTAAGATGAGATATTACTGTTTTTTAGAAAAGAAAGGACATAACATTATACATGTGAAAAAAATTCCATGTGCTTTGCTGATGAGTGCAATGATGCCCTGAGCCATTTTTACTGTACATGGATGGTTAGATTTATAAAGCAGTGATCATTTACCAGAACTTTTGGTTAAATAAGCTTGTTAATTTTAGTTAAGGACCCATATGGTATTTCTATTAAAATAAGTCTCGTTGTCGGGAAATGTACACCTCATTCACAGTGGAAGGGGACACATAAAGCAATCAGTAATGCATGGGGGTAAATTTTACGGTTAAGTGAGTGCACATACGTGTGATGTTGCTAGGGTGAATTTAAGCCAGTTTCAGGCAGTTTTAGTGGGGTATTGAATCAGGTAGCTACTTGGTGCCAGTGCTGTGTAAAATTAAAAAAAACAGCTAAAAATTCAGGCTATATTTGCAGAAAAATGAATCAATTATAGTGCAGTTTTCTACATTTTTTTTGTTGACGTAGAACTGAAAAACTTTGGATATATGTTTGTTGTAGATGTACCTTTAGTTTTACGCAAAGTTGTCATGCCCGTGGCATTTGCACTCTAAGTGTATGTTAGTCTTGATGTGTGCTATTAATGCTAATCACTATGATTACTCTCGTTGCTTTTACAATACTGAGAATGTAGAAAAATATCTATATTCAAAAAAAACCATCTTGGTTGGATGATTAAGTAGTAATCTAGGCCAGTCCTGGGTATCACTTTTTGAAAGAATTTTAGCGCTTTATCCCAAAACCAACCCAAGTTGTCAGTGGGAGATCTATGATTTTTCATAAACATTTTTATACAGTGTAGAATTAATATGAAAAATGTAATATTGCCATTGTTTATATTTGTGACCGGTTTCACACATACAAAAGGACAATACAAACGTGTGCAAAAGTAATTACAAACGACCGCCCTGACTCTATACTGATACGAATTGGATTTGCTTGTGTTGATGGGTGGGGACGTGAAGGTGAATCCACCCATTCTGTGGTGATTCCACACGATTCCATTACTTGTGGTTTCATTTGGACTGCTGCCGTACGTTTTAGCCATCTTAATAAAGGATTGTTTACCTGATTGGTGTTGGATACACAGAGTCTACAGAAGAACCATGATTGTGACGAAACGTATAACATTGTCTTAATAACACTGACACCAGAAACTAACGATGCCTATGCAGGCTAAATAGATTTTTTACTAATTTCAATAAACTAGCTGAATTTATTGACATGTTTTTTTTTTGTTTAAAACATATCGGCAAGTGCTTATTCCATCATCAGCAACCTAACAAAGAAAAGGCTCAGTAAAATTGACAATAGATGACTTCTATCTGCAACATTTTGTTTCACACAATTTAATAGAAATATGTATTTAAAAGAATTCAGTAAATATTTGTGTCATCATCAATAATGCAATCACAACACTGTATATTTATTGCATGATTCATGCATCCAAGTAATCTTATTTGTGTATATTGGTTAAATCATATGGTGCAACGAAAAGGTAAGAAAATACAGAGGTAATATTACAATACACCAACACAAACATTTCCAAAAGTTGAAAATTCCAATTCTATACATGGGTACATATTTCGTTCCTGTTTTGCTTGCTCATGTTACCAACACAAGTAGAAAGGTTTTGCATTTTTTGTCTGGTGACTGAAACAACTAAAACCTTTTTTTATACAGACCAACAAAAGTGTTCTCAGGGGTCCTGGCAGCATATAACAGTGATCACAAACTAAATGGTAAAACTACTGTTTTTTTATACATTGTATTGCACGCTCATGTTGGAATTCTATCAAAGAATGAAGGGTTTTAAATTTGTTTGTTGTAGGAATTCCACTTTCACCACATATCTCCAATGTGAATACATTTGAATCATTCTAAACATTTCCAATACAAATCAAAATTACCATTATAATTTATTAAAACCAAAGTTTTTACAGTGTATGTAATATGCTTCACAAAGATAGGAAAAATGTACCTTTTGCGAAGTGACACCCACAGAGGCATGGTGTTTAAATTCAGACATTCCACTTTTGCACCACATCACAAAACATTCACTGTTTTTCCAAGTGTAATTTTTGCCCAGTTGAGATTTTGCATTGATCATAATCTGAAATGCCACATAAATTGTCATGAAGCCAGGAGGTTGCACACTATGCCCTTAAGCATTCTGTAGATAGCAAAAGTTTAGATGAACTATTATGAATTAAAAAACACTAGTGTGACTTACAAGAAAATGCCACAAAAACTTCATTTTACACAGCTTTGTAATTGAGGACATAAAATTGACTTCCAATAACCCAATGAGCAACTATTAGGTCAATATGATCATTTGATTTGAAGATGCACAATTAATTTTGTCAGTAAAATAGTATTGTCAGTTTTTCCTTATTTATATAATTTTTCAATTCATTTTTAGGATATGGATAGTAAAGTGATAACTCTGCCATTCAATACAAATCACAACAAACTGATTTCTGTAAATTTATATCTATAATAATTTAACTTAAAGCACTTTACTATGGAAACAATATTAATTATGATAAAAATGCTTTTATGAGAAATCCAGAACCTATCAATCAGAACCACGATTCATGGCACTTTTTTGAGGCCTTGATAAACAATGATATGCAACAGGATGCAAACCAAGGATTATGCTACTTAAATTCACCAAGCAAGGGCAGAAATGGATTGTTTCAACATCAAAAACAGAAACAGCCAGGTTCCACTTGGAACTGGGCAACAAAAAGTATGCAGCATACAAATCTTCTATTTCACATAGTTCTTGACAACAAAATGCCTATTATAATTTTAAAGAAGTTACATACCTGAGTTAAAGGAAGGCAGTCAACATTGTAAACCCAATTGACATTTTGACATCGACAGCCTGCACAAACCGTCTAAAACAAAACAATGTGTCAACTGTCCAATTTTGGGAATGTGTCTAAGGCAAATGAAAGGTATAAAAACAATAAAATACCACATCAATTCATTCAAATACAAGAACTATGTATCGTAACTTCCAGCAGCATTTGTGTTGTATACAAAAAAATACCCACATCATTTTTGCACCCCATTGCATTAGGCTTTTTTAAATAACTTGACTGTGTGATATATACACTCACGCTTATATAGTACCTTGTGCTATTACAAATGGAAAATACTGCACTGATAATGATAACTCTCTCCTGTTATAATTCCTGATGGATAGAATTTCAGTCACCTCAAAAACCAAATCACTCATTAGCTATGTTGAACATGAAAAAAAAACAGCACAGAAGAACAAATTTTGAAGAGTTTTAACCATGGATTTTCAGCAAAATATAAATCAATATCTACACAGCAAATGTACCACCACTGGTCATTCAGATACAAGTTTGTTGATGTCTTAAACAGTAATGTGCTTTAAAATTTGCAGTAATTTGGAAATTTGATGAATTTGCACATTTTCAAAATGTTTTTTAGAATTGCTTATTATTGTTACTTGAACCCAGTTTTATTTATTTGGTGCAGTTTGATAGATGTAGAACACCCACATGGATAAAAAATTTTATGCTGTTAAAACAGATCATCAAGCTGATGGATTTAATAATAGCCGCTAAAATCAGTTAAAGTGGATAAAAATCAAACGCTACATCAAAAAAGCATGGCCCATGCATGCTGCATGGTTATATTGGGTGTTGGCTGATGGTAACATTTCAGGTTTAATAACAAATTAAAAAACAATTACATTTCTGAAGAAATGGTGATAAGACTTGCAACAACTAAGGTAACCTGACCCAAAAAGGATTTTGCGCCTTGTTAATAGGAAAATTTAAAATGAAATACTCTTTAATGAAGGTAGTCTTGAGATGTTTATTTAACTGACTGTTAAAATAAACGGACCCAGGGAAAATGTCATGGAATGACAGTTTGTTCAGGTTGGTATATTCTGGAAACTCACAGAAGAGTAATCATACTCTACAACGGGTTATTTTTGTTTTTATCTCCAAACCGTTTTATTTAATCCAGCCGCTGGTGTGGTGCCTGTTAATACTGATTTTACCCCCTGAGCAAACTGTTGACGCAACAGCGTTTTTCGTTACAAACGTTGACTGCAGATCTGCTTGTTTTTATTTAATTTTGTGCAGGAATGTAGTCTGGATGTTAAGTATATGTAAGTCTGGATGTGTGTGTTTTGACCCTAATTGTAATGTTTGCTCTTGTTTTTTTATTATATTGCTGTATTTAGAATACCGTATAGGTGAAATATATATATTCTGTAAACCAGTATCTTGGATGATTGTGTAATAATCTAGGTCAGTCCTAGCAATCACTTTTAACAAGAAGTTTAGTGCCCGATCCCAAGACCAATAAATGTTGTCAGTGGGAGATCTATGCTTTATGTAAACATTTCTCTTTGAAATGATGTCTGGTCTTTTAAAACTTTGTCAAGTAGAGATCAAACATTCACATCTTGACTTCTGTTTTACATGCTCACATTTCAGCTGTCTCTTTTCTAAGTGTATTTTGTGTTGATTATGATAGAAAAGATTGTTTTGTTTCAATCATGCAGTAGTCACTTGGAAAGTTGACATTTTTTGACACCAGTGTCTAATAGTCGATTTTACCACAACTTGTTGTAAAAAAATGCAGTTGAAAACAGAAACCATTTTACTATGATAAAACACTGAAATTACTTACCTCTATGTTTTGCTCAATTATTTCTTGATTCATCAAATAAAAACATAAATTATTTCCAGTGTACAGAATCCAATGAAATTTCAGCCCTGGTCTTAACACTTCAATTGCATCACCTGGCCTCAACTCATGAATGTTAGTGGTATAAGATAATAAGTCGCATCTTCTTTCAGCTAATAACCTAGAAACACAAACATGTCATATTCAGCCCTTGAAAATTCTACAATTATATTCGATATTTTATCATTGCCAGACACTCGTGTATAAAATGGCAATTCACTGATGTTGTTATTTATACTGCTTGCATCACACAATCGATGAGCCTAACATATTATTAAGTCACAAAATAATGAGTTAAAACATAATATATATACTGTCACAGATTTTTTGTGAGGTTGGATAATTTTCAGCCTCAGTTAAACAACCTGAAAAAAACAATTTCTAAAATTTTGGCAGTGAAATATGTTTTTATTTTTATGTCAGAAATTGGAGAAAAAAATGAATAATAATTACTATTTTTTTTGTTCTATAAATATCAATTATTTCTTCAGTAAATTGGAAAAAAAATTAAGTAGACATTTTTTATTGTAACAATTTATTTTGTCATGATTACAGGAATCCACAGACTAAATATATGCATGTTTTTAAACTCTGATGCAAAAACAACAAACAAACAGATTATGCTAGGTGTAATTTACATGTACCTTCCGTTCATTTTTATCGTGAATGTTAGCATAGTTTCTTTGCCAGAATCAACATTATCATGAATTACACGTTCACTGCAATCATCATCTGTGCTATGGAAGACAAACATCAAATCTTCTGCAAAAAATTGATATGTCAGAGTTTCTTATTCTGCTAGGCTGCGGACTGGTGCCAGTGTGCTTTCCCAGGGGGTTATTTTATTGACAGGCCATTTTTATACTTTTGAACCTTTATACATATACTTATATGGACTTTTGTGTATTTTTTGCAACTTCACTTCTTTATTTCAGTTTTACTCCTGGTAGTTAAACAAACTATTAATGCCTTGTTAGGTGAAACAAATTTTTCTGATAAACCACCAACTGAATTGTCTGTATCTGTTTTGACCTGTGTGATATAATACATATTTTTTGCCAAGTTTATATTTTTGCTTTACAATATTAGTTATGTCCTTTAAACAGGAAAGCCAAATGCTGCTCGCTCAGTTGCCTGCCCACCCCTGTGCTTTTTTGTAGCTTATTGGTAAATGTACTGATGATGAACACAGCAAATGTTCGAAAGACGTTTGGCTTTCCTGTTTGAAGTATTTAACCCCAAGTTTTTTGCACACAAGTTATGTTCTGTTTATCACATTTTAATTTTGATTTATAAAATCACCAGGCCTAAAGAGTTGTTTGAAGTTTTACCATACAATTTTTAAAAAAATCCTATTTAAACCAACACATTCTCAAGCATTATTTTCCTGACGTAAGACCGAATTAGAAGTTATACAACATAGTTCTAACATTTCTCAACTACATATGTGTTAAAAAAACCTGAGATATGTTTTTTGAACGAACATTCATTCAATCATAGTTTTCTTGTGGGTCATAGTACTTTTCTTATAACGCTACCAGTGCACAATAATGCAGAATATTTTACATTGTTGCAATTCAAAGATTTACCGGAGACGTTCTCATCTTTGGTTGAAACCTGTTTGTATACAGCTTCTGTATTTCCCATTTTGTGACTCACATTTATTGTGGCAGAAGTAATTGCATATATAACATACTACAAGGTTTCTAAACAAAAAAGCATCTTACATTTTCGTTACTAGCCTACACTAGTTGCAAAAAGTTAAAAGACTGGTTGTTTTAAACGACAAAAGCGTTTCACCTGATTGAACAGCACTTTGCATTTGTGCAATATGTAAATTAACTGGGGTTTTTATACAAATAGAATACAAGCTGGGTTCACACATACACACGCTATGCGCCGAAAAATACTACTACACCGGGTCACAAAGTTTTTTCCAAACTTGATCCACACATAAGCATGTGTAAAACAGAAATCTGTGCGAATTTTAATGATTAGGCGTGAACAGGGCCACAGCCTGTTATTTTTGTTTATAAATTTGAGTTGAAATACTACACGAAATCGTAGCGTTAACATTCGCACAGATTTCTATGTTACATAGGCTTATATGTGGATCAAGTTTGGAAAAAACTTTGTGACCCGGTGTAAAAGTATCTTCCCTATGCGCCAGAAAGTTCTTTTTTTGTTGCATTACTGCAGGGACATTTTATGGCGCGCGGGATTACGCTTGCAAAAGAGCATGGAAGCGTAAAATTTTAGTCACTAGAGGTCCTGGCCTCGTTAGCGTTTGGTAACCACACAACTAAGGCCACACTAACGCTTGGCGCCGGCGTGCGGTCGTACGCTCCGGACATAGAGTGTGGACCCGGCCTAACCCCGTTTACATGGGAAGATACTTTTACACCGGGTCACAAAGTTTTTTCCAAACTTGATCCACATATAAGCCTATGTAACAGAAATATGTGCGAGTGTACCTTGGCCACAATATACCCCGTGAAGCCACTGAGCTCCCGTAGCTCAGTTGGTAGAGCGTTGGGCCTGGTTAGCCCAGGGTCGTGAGTTCAAACCTCACCGGGAGCT
The DNA here is from genome assembly GCF_947561715.1 of Ascidia mentula. Taxonomy (NCBI): domain Eukaryota; kingdom Metazoa; phylum Chordata; class Ascidiacea; order Phlebobranchia; family Ascidiidae; genus Ascidia; species Ascidia mentula. Next base: position 11,265,031 of record NC_138569.1, on the reverse strand, counting down.
TGATTTTTCAGATCTCGCTCCGACTTCGGGAAAAGTGGCTGATCCAGCTTGGCTGCGAAGCCTGTGAACCTTATGTGCGAACATTAACGTTACGATTTCGTGTAGTATTTCAACTCAAATTCATAAACAAAATAACAGGCGATGGCCCTGCTGTTCACGCCTAATCATTAAAATTCGCACAGATTTCTGTTTTACACCTACTTATATGTGTATCAAGTTTGGTAAAACTTTGTGAACCGATGTAGTAGTATTTTCCGTTTACATGGCTATTTTCCGTTGTGTTTATATTTCTGTTTACACAGGTTCAAGGCAGCTTTGAAGCTAACCCGCCGATCCGACTCTCTCGTTTACGGAAAAAAAATGGCAAACGACTTGTCCTTCTCAACTGGACAGCTTAAAGTGCATGTGACACGGAAAAATAAAACATGTTAATAATTAAACCAAGAGATGGTCATAACTTTAAAACAATTTTGGCGAAAAAAGTAGCTTGATACGGCGACTGGTTTCTTAGATACAACTGATCAAAGTCGCATTTTTACCGCTGCGAACGAAATCGCGCGAAAGCGAGATTATTGTTACGTGACGTCATAGAAGGCGCTTTGGTCGTGTGAGTGCTGGCAGCAAGCCTTAATTAAGTGTTGGAATGGAAAACATTGTGAAACTGGTTTAGTATGGTATTGCATTAAACAGAGGACAACAAGTGAACAAGTGCAACAAACGGATTTTGATGTTAATTTGAGCTGCAGACAGATGGCAGCTGTTTCGACTTATTATGTCTTATTTAGTTGTGTAATAATAAAACAGTTACTGGAACAGTGTGTCATGTTGTTACAGCATTTTTAATCGCTAACATGATACATGAACTTTTGGCAACACGACAGAGACAAACCGTCAATTTAGCATTGTCGTTTTGTCCACTCACAGCAAAAGATAGAAGTAGGTTAATTGAATTTTGAGACTGGCAAAGACCGCCGAGAAAAACCGACCAAATTAGCTAATTATGCAACACAACACTGTTATTCAGTCATGTAACAAGAAATGTTGGAATCATCAAATTAAAGTCAACACAAAGGTGAGGTTAAAGTTATGACATCAAGCCCAGAATGACGTCATGTAATGTCACTGAGCAAAGAAACGCACCAATCCCGTCTTATCGAAGTACAGAGTAACGTCGTTGCTGCTATCCCCCTTGGTCTTCCGATAATCAGGTACAAATAAGCCTTTGGTTTGTGACGTCACAGTGACATATTTTTATGTGATGTAAAACCGCCCATTTCGTAATCCTTCATCAGTCTCTCTCGTGCCTGCTATTTCTCGCCATCGTGCTGTGACGTTCGCACACTCTTTTGTTATTTTGATAGTAATTCGCAGCATTTCAGTCACGTGATAAACTCTAGTTAAACGCGCTTGGAACAAATTTAACTTTACACCGCCTGGCATTGCAAACGTGTGTTTCCATTAATAAATAAGTCTGCTCACGGAGTTTTAAATTCAGTAGTCTGCAGCAAGAACACGCAAGCAGACTTAGCACAGCATAGCAGCCGACCGGAATCATTTGGTACGCTACAATCCGTAAAAATGAGACATTTGACCTTAATGATGTGCCAGGTGGGCTACATTTTGCATTTTTTTGCAACCTGTCAGTCCGCAGACTGCTTAACTTAAGCGGACTTTAAAAGCACATGTAAATTCGTGGATTTCGAATTTAAATATCACGTGACTTAGTTTCTAGACGACTTGGCCACAAAAACGGGGATAACTGCCAAAATAATGAAACCATAGTATACTAAATATAGAGCAGACCAATGGCTGTTTTTTTTATGGCGTATGAAAAGTTTGTCACGGTTGTGCACCAGCTCTCGGGCGCTCCAGCAGACAACTGATAGTTGTGCTGACTCGCCAATCCGGCACTTTTGAATTCGAAACAGGAAAACACCGCTTGTCGGATTTACGTTGGATTCAAGGACTTTTTCGCGCCGATACGCAAATGATTTAGTTGCAAATTATTTCGCATTGTAATAAATTATGCCTTGTGTTAAATTTATAAATTGTTTAAACTAACAGCACAGAGGCGCAAATAAACGTAGTTACCAGTAGTATTCTGTCATGTATAATCATGCAGCCAACGTAGAACAGCGAACTGCTTTGTAAAAACACATTGCATACTCAATACTATTCTCTTTATCTACATTTTACTGCATTTATCAGAAAATGCCAGGCAGTAATATTTTTTTTTTGTAGATTTATCAATTATGAATTAGTTGCAAAGTTGACAGGTGTAGGCCTACTGCAAGGATATGGATGCATAAGGTGTAGCGTCTCGTATTGGACATTATAGCCTACATTATTTCAGCTATGCTTTAAGGTAACCGCATTTTGTTTTAAATCACCGCTATCACATCTAAATCCTCAGTCTGACACCAAGCTGGTTGCAGGTCGCGTCACTGCTGGTGGCCTGTTCTTGGACCCAAATTTAATCTGAGAACAAAACCGCGATCTGGACCGATCTGTGAGACGAAAAGTTACTTCTTTATGGTCTCCTACATAAAAAGATGTGTGACAAGAGTCGCAAATATATAGGAGACCATAAGAAGAAGTATACTTCTTGTGGGATATAGAGTGCGCTGACCGGATAGACACCTGTCGGAATGCGTTGGTTTCCAGGGACCCACGGTTATCCCTTCGAACAGCAACATCTAAAAACGATAAAATCCCACCATGGTGAACTTAATACTCGCTTCGATCGAGTTGAGGTGCTCAAGCAGCGATTCCACGTAGTCGCGATACACAACCACAATTAAAGGTATCATCCACGTAACGTCGCCAAAATGAAGGTTGAGCATGGTGGGATTTTATCGTTTTTAGATGTTGCTGTTCGAAGAAAAAACCGTGGGTCCCTCCGCACGAGTGTTTACCGGACACCGACGCATTCCGACAGGTAGCCTATCTAGGCCTATCCTTCCGGTCAGCGCACCCTATATCCCACAAGCGGGCTGTAGTACGTGCACTATGCACTAGAACGGAAAATCTTTTTACAGAAGAAGAGGCCCGTTAACAAGAGGTGGGTAGTGTGCGGAAGGCGCTGTTAAGAAATGGTTACCCAAGCTCCTCTGCGCCGAAATCTTGCATCCCTGCCTAAATGCAACGAAAGTCCCACCGGGGATTGTTTTTGCCATATTTTCCAGGACTTTTAGAGACCTTAAAGAGACTTCTGGATGACTTTTCCATCCTTGTGTAAAAAAGCAACTTAGCTCTATGTTGCGGCAAATTAGCTATCTTGCCGCAACTTAGCTCTATGTTGCGGCAAGATCATTTTTTTAAAACGGCACCCCGTTTTTTTTCAGTCAGTAAGGTGACTTGTAACACACTGTTAAAAAGTCTATTATAGCGCGTCATAATTAAAATCATCCACATATTTTAAAAGATTAGGGATGAAACTACTTGAATTACATTTAAATAAATTCTTGTGGTTACATTAACTCAGAGTTTTTCCCCGCCGAAAAACGCCAAAATCGCATTTAACCCAATGCATTTTTCATTTTGCGTAAAGTGTTACTCATGCGTGACGAAAAGAGTTTCCATTCCATGTTTTAGTATTCTATGGTGGTATACTGTGTGTTGTAACCAAAGAATTACCAGAAGCTAGTTGACACAAAAAAACGCCATTTAACAAAACTTAGGTGGGAACTTTGCACTGCAGACCAACTGATTGGTCCTAAAACGCGAACTATTTCATTCCCAGCATAATTACACACCGGCCAGTGATTATTTAAATAAGTGTTACCCATTATAATAACTACAAACTTATTGTACCCGGGATGAGGTAAACCTTAGTGTCCCCGGAATGAAGTACTATAATGGTAAACTATCAGATTATCAAGAGAAAATTACCAAAGTTGTGAATAAACAATTGTTGTTGTAATTCAAGTTGCTCAAACTTATAGACTCCCTAAAACATTTCACAAACTCATTGTTGAAATAATGGAAAGAAAAACATAATATTGTATTTGTACTTTTTATTTTTTGCAATAGGTTAAACTGGATCAGAGTTATATACTGGGTAAATACCAATGAACATTAAGTCTACTATAAATTGGCATGTCTGACTGCTGGCATTGTATAATAATCACATACTGAGTCTTCATGTAACTCATAGATGACATCACAAAGTTATCTACAAAAGGAAACAGAAGTACTGTTTTATAAGTATGGACTTTTTGCTTCTCGTCATCCTGTTTCTATGATTTTGTTTTCTGCAATAATGGTTTTTTCTTGTTGGTAAGTATGTGTAAATAAAGAATGTTTTTTCTGTATTTCATTAGGTCATTTAATAAAATTTGTGAAGTAAACAAGGCACAATTTGTAAACCCTTTATGTAAAAAGATTGTCATCTCTGCATTAAATGTCCATAGATCCTAAATTGAAAAAAACTTTATTAATGCAGTTACCCGCTACTAAATCTTCCATTGCCTGGAAGTGAACCTGTAGCTTTTTTCTCACCTGTTGATGATGGAAACATGGTAAATAGTCAATTAAAAAAACAGATGGGATATTCAACAAAAAGTGTTCAAGTTCCGAAATGGGTATGCACAACTTTGCTTGTTGTTAGCTTTTAATTTTAAACCTATCATAATTTTAAATTTAAAGCTTAATGCATAGAGCAAGCCAGTTCCTTTTATATCTAGGGTCTTGCAACGAAAAGTGCAGTAGGTGGCTAAGCGAACTATAAAAAGGAAATGACAAAGCCAGCAGAACATAATATGTACAGAATTTGAAAACATTAAACTGTGTTTGGTGTTGCGTTAGCACGGTCATTACTAGTGGCATTGGCATAACATTGTGGCTTTTTTGCACACATTTAGAAATACCAAATCCTTGCAGTCTCAAATTCAAATAATCCTTAGTGCCATATAAAAACTTGCAAAGTAATTTGCAGGCTGCGCACAACAACAAAAAATACAGTAAAACTCTGTTCTCAAGAAAAACGTTGCATTTACATCATGATTCATGCTATATTATTCAAGGAAGGTCCTTAATTTACCCCTATTATTTTTAGTATTCTGCCCAACATCAAGTTGCATACATTCAGCAGTATCTATTTAAAGTATCCTTGTATCCCCCAAAAGGTGACCCAAACAATGTTGCTCTTCTGAAAGCATTTGTTGCAACGGCTTTTGATGCTGTAATGAAGATAAAACTGTATTACAACAAGTGGGTGAAATTTAAATTATTGCAATTATGTCAATCTTCTGTCGACTCTTAATTGTTTTTTCTAATCAATAAGCTTCTGTCTCACAGAACAAACCCAGCTTTTGAAACTTGCTTTCAAATCAAGGATACAGTCATAGATAAAAATCAAAAATTAAAAAAACTTTTTCCTGAGAATGATTGCCTTCTGCTTTCTCCTGCATTATTTTGGAACAATAAGAAAGATTATTTAATGTATGATAAAGACATTTTTCAAACTATAAACCAGTATGAGGGTAAACCAATAGAAACTTCACAATCAATAAAAGGTGAGACGTTTAAATTTGTTTAGGTTACATGTTTTACACCAGTTAGAATTATATGTTTTGTTGCAAATAGTTAATTTATTCTTTTTTAAACTGCATTAGCCAACAAAAAAGCAATAAATTCTTTATATTTCCTCCTTTTTGTATTGCATAAAAAAGAAATGTAATGTGAATTAAAGATCTATTTTTCTCGCTACACAGGAACGAACACTACATTTTTTTGAAATATTTTGCTACTAATGCTGAAACATCATAGATATTTAGTGTGAAATATTGCCTAATACTCGCTCAGCATGCAGATAAAGTTGCATTCGTAATAATAGGGTTTGTTTTTGCATTTTTGTTAAAATTGGACAGATGCAAAGTATACTGTAAAGGGCTACTTCTTGTTGGTGAATTTGCATTGTAAATGTCTTTGTAAAATGTGTTGCCGAAAATATGGGTTTCAATCACTAGCGGACCCGAATCCCTCTAACATTTTTTCTGTATCCGCCGCTGTTAAATTTTCTGCTGACTTTTCTCACACTGCAGTGTACAAAAACATGACCCTTGTGGTGACTGTTGTTAACTTAGTAGTATAATGTAAGTTTTAACTACCTCTGCATTGTTATATTTCAACTAAATACCAATAAAGGTTCAGTAATTTTTTTTTACCTTTTGTAAACAATTAAAACAAACTTACTTATAGTTGTATTAGGGAATTGACAATAACATAGAGCAAACACTTGCATTGCTGACTATTTTCAGTTTATTCACAAGTTAACCCCAAAAACCCTAATGATTAATGGTTAACCTAACCAATATTTCACGAACAAAGCAATTTATCTGATGCATTACAAAAGTTATATTGCTAGTGTCTTACTGCGACACTGTTTTCTCTCTGAATAAAGCAAAATCCAAAAAGATGTGGTCAATGTCGCTGTCAGTTTACAACACTAAAATAAAAATAAAGTTACTTGTAAGTGTTCCAAACACAACAAGTGGTGAATCCACAAAAAGATGAGGGGGGTGTCTGGGTGTGGTCGCACCAATTATCCCAAAATACACATGAAAGACGTTATTTGAAGTTAATTTATGTTTTTTTCATGCATATTCATCTTTAAAAACAAGTTGCACATCAAAGTAAACTTATGTGATGTAGTAATCAACCTTAACGAGAAACACCAAAATAAACCATATTGTTGTGGAACAATGCGATTGTGTCTATATTCAACCAGCATTATACAATAGGTATTGTTTTTTAAATCTTCGCTGGTTAAAAAAAATCTGTACAATGGCCCAAGTTTCAGTGGTAGTAGATAAATAATTGCTAAAAATTAATAAAAATTTAATTATTTGTTTTTTCCAGCATAAAACTGTAGCACACTACATGTTTCTACTCGAACTTGATCCACATTAGCCACTGGATAATTATCCATAATATAACAAAAAGTTTCCCTGTATTTGAAATGAATTCTTCCATTGTAATGTGTTTAACCCAACAGAAAATACTTACGCAAATTAAATCATTTCTAACCAAACATAAGTAATCCAATGAATCAAATGTGGGTTTGTTACTAATTAAAAGACCAAGGGTTACACTTAAATTGTGTCTGTACATTGGTACATGTTTGTAGTTTCTGACTGTGTTGGGATACCAGGTGCTCTTTGGGTTGTCAGGGTGCCTCTGTTATCTGATATTGAACCTGAATGATTTGCGAGTATTACCGTCTGCTTCAATTAAGAGAAAACCTTGCTTTTCTTTAATAGTTTGTCCTTTTGAGTGTGTTATGTTTCTAAATATTTGTTGCAGAAATTTTGTTTGGAATAACATCAAAGCAGACTGGTTTCACAAATTTTCATTCAAAAAAGAAGAATTATTTTGCTTCCTATGCAATAACGCTTGTTTTGGAAAAATATGATCGCAGGTGAAAAACTTTGTTATAATCTCATCTATTTGCATCCTTTTCTATTGTTGTTTGAAACTCATCGTAGGTGAGTTTTTTTCAAAACAAAATTGTCAAACACTAATCTCACTTTCATCTCTATATATAAAAAAGTTTTGTTTTACAGTGCATATGTTTTTGGTAATTGCCCAAGAAATCAGTGTCATAGCCGGCCTGAAATTTGTTTTGGCAAAAAATCTTTTGTGTTTATTAGTGTAAAAGTTGTTGGTTTTAAAGATCACCTAACAGAAACTTTCTTAATAGGTATGTGCTAAGTCTGACCGCAGGTGTATTTTAATATTTTTATGAATCCTATTTGTTCGATCATCTTACATTCACATATTTAAGTTTGAATTTATACACGAATTTTGACGACCAATATCTAAATTTGTCATGTCATTATATATTTGATTCGGACTCAGCAAATATTTCTGAATATTCTGTGTGCTAGCACATCCCTGAAGCATAATAGCAATTATTTTATCAAAAAATTCAAAAAAGCCTAACTTATGAACATGTTTTTTCCCCCTTGCACATGTATTCATGCACATTCAATTTGGCATGAAAAATTGAACGTTGATGGGGCCTTGGCCCCTGCCTCAGCCAATGAATACAATTCCAAGAATTGTTTTATTTTTTTTAATAGCGGACCTTATAACAGAAGCTACGACTATCATTTTTATAGCTTAGTCAATTGCTACATATTTTTGGGGGAAGGTTGCATATTTCACAAATACAGAATTAACTGTAAAGTTTTTTTTGTAGACTGCTTAAAAAAATTCATGAGCATTTGTTGGAAACGTTTTCTAGCTCAGAGTTAATAAACACTGTGCGCTGTAAAAATGAAACAGATGAAACTTTTCCACACTGCAAAAACAAATCTCATGGAATAACTCATGTGCATTTCAAACCTCAACTACAATGGAGGGATGTAATTCCGCTGGCATCAACATATTTTATTTTGGGATGTTATATTTATTTCTCTGTTCGTAAGTAGGAAATAAAAACTGTAGCTTGTTTAATTATACATGTAGAAAACAAATACTGTGAACAAATTTTTATTTTTTTTTTTTTTTTTAAGTTTTTTTTAAAACTGGTTATGTTTAATCTTTTTAAATATTTCACAAACATTCAGTTCTGTGCAAAATGGTTTGTTAATTTTTTGATAAAAATTTTAATTTGTGGTAATTATTTTTTTTATTATTATTAGGCAAAATCAACTTTGTAAAGAGCAAGATTGGTATGGCATTTTGTGCTGTTGTCAGTGTTATGGCATCCTTAATGATGGCTGTTGGACTTTGTTCATTAATCGGTTTGACACCTGCTCAAAACAGAGGGTAACTATCAGTCATTTAGTTGTTATTTAATTGTTAATTTTTGTTTTATTGCATTATTAGAGAAGTATTCCCGTACCTAGTATGTATCATTGGTTTGGAAAACATTTTAGTAATTACAAAATCAGTAGTATCAACACCACTTCACATGGATGTTGAAAAGCGAATTGCACATGGCTTGAAAAGGGAAGGATACTCCATAACCAAAAACTTGCTTTTGGAGTTAATTTTGATTAGCTTTGGTTATTTCACGTTGATTCCTGAAATTCAGGTAGGGTAAACAACAGTAATGAGATACTTTATAACTGAGGAAGATAAGTTATATGATTCACATCCGGCTTAGGAATGCAGTAAAATGAGCTAAAAACAAAGTAATGATGGCATGGTAAAGATTATAGTTTAACATTGAATGACTTATTATAAAAAATAAAATAATAAGATTGTTGCTGTAAATGTATGAAATTAATGACAACATGCATTGTATACCATATAATTGTTTTGGAAATTATAAAAAATACATATGTAAAAATATCTCTACAATGTGTTCCATAAAGCCTTTTTCAAATTTAACAAAAACTAATATGAAGAACACAAATTCCATTTTATATTTGTTGGTTCAGTATGTTATTTTTTTGTAATGTGGGTTAATAGCAAAAACATTTAATATTCAATTTATTTTTATTAGGAATTCTGTGCATTTGCTTTGGTTGGAATTTTGTCTGATTTCTTTATGCATATGATGTTTTTTGTAACTGTGTTGTCAATTGATATAAGGCGGTTAGATATTGCTGAAGGTGCATATTCTTTCATGGAGAGCGACATTAAGGAATGTGACAAGAATGCAGTATTACCTGGCAAGAGTAAAAAAACAATACCATCCACCTTTATGAGGTTTGTTCAAATTTTTTTTGTTCAACAGGTTCTAGTTGCGGTATACGTTTTAACATAGAAACAGCAAGGAAACTTAAACTACTGTGAGACCATCACAGTGTGACAGGATTTAAATATTTTTAGTATGCCATATCACAAACTGCTTAGTTTCATGCACCATATTTTGTGAATGCTTGTTGTACTTCTGCTATTTCTACCATAAAAAACATCAAATCAAATGTTAAGCATGTGATAGACTCTTTCTGTAAAGCTTTCTGTTTATTCTGTTATTACTATTCTTATGACATATTGCTCTATGAACACACAGAAACAATGCTTCTAATTACCTGTCTATATTAATCTCATGTTACCTTTCTGCAGCCAGTAAATAAGGTGAATAGTAACATGCAGACCCAAAGGTCTATCCAGGGGGGTCCAAGGGATCCAGACCCCCTCTTTTTTGAAATATTTTTGTCTGTTTTGATATCTAAATAAATGCCACTGTAATTTTTTGTTTATTGAATTGGTCGGGCCCTTCCGTATACATAACCGAAGCCCTACACATACCACAAATATTCGCTAGCATGTTTTTTTGCATTCCAACTTTATAAAAGATATTTTTCACCAACTTACAGAATCACAATTGAACAAAATTGTTATATATCTTGTGTGCATGGATGGCACTGTCCCAAAAATTAGGTTTTCGTAGATGGATTTTTCCGATGTTAAATATGCATTTATGTTTAGTAAAACTGTGACGGAACTTGATTCAATTAATTCACTTGAGAGGGGTGCCCCACAAATTATGTTGAAAATTCCAAAGCGATTAAGAGTTGTGTTCTTTTTTGCTGATACAAGAATGGTACAGCGTGGACTAATGGTAAGTTAAGGACCAGTTGTACTTTTTTATACATTGATCAATACATGCACACCATGCGTCAATCTTATATGAGTGCTTACATACACCATGTTTTCTGTTATGTTATTATCTTATAAAAATTAAAACGTTGCTGCCATTATTTAGGTCAGGGGTTCCCAAACCGGGGTCCGCAACGACTGCATGGGGGTCCATAATAATACCTCAAAAAACTATTGCTACCTTTATACAGTGCATAAGCAGTAATCACTAGGGATGCAGCGAAAGTTCGGTTTGCCGAATTTATTTGGCCGAAACTAAGGTTTTTGCAATTATTCGGTTTCGGCTGAATATTTCTGCAAAATTCGGCCGAAACTGAAACTTTTGTACTGCATATAACGCTGATACGCAAATTTCAGAAAAGGTTAAAATGATTGTTTAAACTGTACGAATATGTTCGTTTCATTTGTTGACATTCACAGAAAGTCAACTTTAAGCAGAAGACGAGGTTATTCTTCAAGCGCCAAAAAAGACTGTATGATAGGATAAGATCTAATCCAGTATATATATGTTTTGATTAAATTTATTGTGTTTAAAGAGATGGTTACAAAAAAAAACTTTTGCCGAATATTCGGTTTCGCTGTTTCGGTGCATCACTAGTAATCACTGCAGTGATTCATAACTGGAGTGGTTTCATAAGCTTTACAATACGTACATTGTGCAATTACTCTACACTATGCTTATATCTCAAGATTTTTTTAACTACGAGTTTATGATGTAAGAATTCTCACTTATCGCTGGTGAAGTTGCTACTCTTCTCAGGTAATGGTCGTATTTGCTGTATATGTGGAGCTTGGTTTTATTTTAAGGTTTAAAATGACGTAAGAAAGGCCTCAAGATTGCTGAAAACTCTATTCTTCCAGCAGTCATTCACATGTGTGAGGTAGTTTTGAACGATGAATGCGCAGCTAAACTAACAGAAATTCCTTTATCCGACAATCCACGAAGAATAGTTGAAATCTCAAACGACATAAGCACAGTTGCTCTTTTTTGCTAATCTTAAATGACATAAACCACAGAAACAAAACTATTTTGCTATTCAACTGGATGAAAGTATGTATATTGCCAGCCAAGCACAATTAATGGTGTAAGCACAATATTGTTGGGGAGCCAAAATGATAGAAGATTTTATGTTTTGTCAACAAATGCAGTGCAGAACAATCGGCTTAGACGTTTTTAACATACTTCGTGATTTTATGCTCGTTCAGAACTGTCATGGGATCGATGTGCAGGTGTATGCATGGACAGTGCCATTGCAATGACTGGAAAGCACTCCAGGATTGTAGCCTGTATCAAGGAAATATTTCCAAATGTTACATAAGCACATTACATGATTCATCGCAAAACGCTTCCTGTGAAAGATTGGGGGCAATCATTACCTGAAGTCATGTCTTGATGTGTCAAAGTAGTCAACTCCATCAAAGCTCAACCACTCTAGTCTTGAATATTTCAAAACTTTGCCATGAACTTGGTTGCTAACATTCAGGCCTTTTGCTCCATACAGAGATCAGTGGCCGTCCGGTGGAAAAGTTTTAGAGCGCCTATTTGAACTGCAGGAAGAAATTATAGTTTTCTTGCAATTGCACAATGCCAAATTAGCTTTACTAGTAGTGGATGAAATCTTGCTGGGAAAACTAGAATATCTTGCAGACATTTTTAACCTTCTGAACCAACTTAACCTGTCACATCAGGGAAAAGATAAGAATATTTTACTTACCGTAGCCAAAACAAAATAGCAGCATTCATGAAGAAACTCGACATATGAAAAAACAGAATAAAAAATATTGTTGTGGATATGTTTTCTGTGTTGTGTGACTACATTGTAAACAAACCCCTGCTTAATTCTGCGTTGATACTCTGTGATGTCCAGCAACATTTAGAACTGCTTTTCAGCCATTTTAGAAAGTACTTTTTGAAAGAAACATACTAAAACTATGATTGGATTTTAAATCCTTTCCTGGTTGCAAAAACTAATTTGTCAGGATGCGAAGAAGACGAATTGGCAGAACTATCATCTGATCAAACATTGATGATTAGTTTCAATCAATCAGATCTTGCATCATTCTGGTTAAGTTTTGCGGATGAATATATATCGCTCACACAAATAGCAACCAAAATGTTTTTGCCATTTTCCACCACCTGCATGTGCGAAAAGGCATTTTCTGCTCTGACGTGCATGAAGACAAAATACAGGTCTAGACTAGTGATGTCTTGTGCCGGACCCGGCCGAATAATATACTTAATCTTACCGGATAGTTGGGAAAGCTTACGGACAAACGGACAAACATTTCGCAAATTACTCAATTTTGGGACCCGGTCTGTGATACTGGACAACTTCCAATTTTTCGGTTATTGGTTATTAAGGTTTTTCGTGACGTGTTATACCATATTAATAAATGCCCACGTTCATTTGTCCCTTGTTCAAATACACGATTCGGTGTTAACAAACTGCCGGATCCAAATTATCCGGCCAGATTTGATTGATAACTATCCAGATCCGGCTGGGCCGGATAATTTGGAACTGGAAACATCACTAATCTAGACTATGTGTGGACTCGGACTTAAGAGTTTGCCTGTCACAAATAGCTCCGAGAATTGATGAATTATGCAGCACAAAGCAATCCCATCCTTCCCATTAAAGTTGTCAGTTAAGTTAATAAACATGATTCGTTATTGTTGATATTGTTTTGTAGTGTTTTCAATGCTGATTACGTTGCAAAATGATATGAAGACAGGGGCTCTGAGAAAAAACAGGTTCACAAAATAGGGTCCACGGCCAAAAAAGTTTGGGAAACCCTGATTTAGGTCATTGCTAACAGGACTTAGGTTTGCTCTCAGAAAACTTGTCAATTTTAAATATTACTATAATAATTAACTTTATTCAAAGTAAAGGATTAATGACAGATAGGTTATGGTTTGGAATTTATAGTTGTTATGCTATAAACCAGATAATGCGATATCTGCAACATGACTCTAAAAGAAATTTCAGACCCGATTGAGGCCCAACTGTAGTTCAAAAAGTGGCTGTATTGCTCCACTAAGCTTTAAATTAAGTGGAACTTATAGTTCTGAGCGATACATGCCAGGGTTTTGTGAAAGCAGTCATAGCAAGTGCAATTATTCCCTCTTTTCCCAAAGACTTGGTCATGGAAAAAAATGTTTGACTAGGGTTGCCAACATGGGAACTTTTTTGACTAAGTTTACTTATATTCCTGAAGTTGATGTAACTGTTTTTTATAGTAATATATTGTTGCAATAACCTATATTTTTTTTGGCCTGTTAAATAAATGTTGCTTAAAATAACCTACAATAGTTTGTGTTTTGTTTCAGTAAATTAAAAACAAAAAAATAATGATTGGAATACAAGTAATATGTATAAGCCATGTGCTTGTAGCCATACTCAATATTTTCAGTTCATATTGATTGGCCATGAGCATACAAACACTGAAAGCAAATTCTTTAGTAGAGCCTATTCCAAGTAGTAGTAAAAGAAGGAAATAAAAAAACTTGATGTGTTGTTTAGGTATCTATGGTGATATGGGTGGCATGTTTGGTTTATAGTTATCCCAATCAAGCAGGAATGTTGGAAAAATCAACACAATATCAATCGCAAAAACTTCCACTGACTGAGGTATTTTAAACAACTTACCTTGTGCATCTTGAGACAGAATAACAAACATGATGTACAGTCAAAACTTTTTAGTTACCATTGTCTCTTAAGCATCGTGTAAATGGATCAATACCTACAAGTTCTATTCGCAGCATTTTGTTTTAATATAGGCAATTATCAACTGATTTAATTTAAAAATATACCTTTATTTGTGTTTGCCTTCATTACAACAGTGGTATAATTCATTTAGAAGATCATATTAAAACACACAGTTAAATGTACAATGTAGTGCGATCTATTCCTGATGTATAGTTATGCTTTTTTAGATACCAATTAATGCCATGTTTTACACTGGAGACATTGTATGGAATACTGAAGACATACTTTCATTTCAGCAATTAAGTTTTCGTCATTGGCCAACTTTGTTTGCATATTATAATATAACTTTGGCTGCAAGGTATACTATAAGTTGCGTAAAAATAATAAATTTTTCAAAATAATCCTATGTATTTCATGTTTTAGTTAAAATGTTAAGTGTTGTGGTTGAAATGAAGTTTTTGCACATAAATATTTTTAAATACCATTTATATACTTTTTTATAAGGTTTCTCAGTATTTTGCCTGTATATCTTATCCCAATGATAAATCAAAGTGATGTACTGGAAATCCAAAGTTTGTGTATGGATAATGATTCCTTAAAAACAGTTTCCGGTGAGAAAAAACAGTTTCTTTCTTGCAAGAAAACTTTTATGCCAGAAGAACAGTTCTTTTAATGGGGCTTGTTAAATATGAAGGTTTTAATTATGACTGAATATATTATTTGTAAAATGCTTAATAATTTGTATTTGGTGATCACATTCAATTTTTTTTCAGAAAACACTTTCGAAGAAACGAATCCGCAACTACCATCAGTTTCTTATATTGGACGGTACCAGATGACTGGCTTGGACTATTATTTAACTCTTTTGTTAGGGGCAGTGTCAGGTTGGTGCAAAAAAGAGGCATGGGAAAATTACAATAATCATATTTTGAGTTCTTGCAGGAAAATATCTTAATTTGCAGTTTTCAGCTATTCACTAAAGGTGTTTCAGACAGCAATATGAAACAAATTATTAAAAAAGAAATTGTTTTTCCTTAAATATAGTCTGGGATGTGCCGAACTGAATCCGAACATTCGGATTATTTCAATATTTGGCCGAATTCGAATATGAACAGGTGTTTTTTGTGACCATTTTATGATTGCAACTAATGGCATCGATATATATTGTGTTAGCACATCATTAGTAACCCCAGTTAATCTGAAATCTGGAAATATCAAAGGTTCATTGGTTTTCCATTGAACAAAACTTTTTCTGCTGACATTTTGAAAGGGTTTGGAATTAAATCAAGCCCATTATCACAAAATTCAAACATTGTGAAATTGTTCACATGTAATTACTTGTTTACATTACATTCTCTCTTGAAAACCTATGTATACTTAATGTTACATTGCTATTTTTATTACAGCAAGACGTTTTTCTGGTCTGCATCCATGTCTGTGCCAAATTTCTTAAACATTCTGTAGTTAATAAATTCTCCATTTGATTGAGAATTCCCAAAGCTGGTAGTGCTTTTAAGGCCTTGGATTGATAGTTTATTATTTTGAGCTGATTTCTTAATATTTTAAAATCTTGGTTTTGGTCCAAACACAGTTGGCCAGATTCATAACAAAATAGCAGCTGGCCTTTTTCTTTTAATTTTCGTACGCATTTTTGATTATCTAAGATACTCCTTTGTTATTTTGTGTAATTACATCCAGTGCAAAACACAGACAAGAAGCATGAATCTGGAATCAATTTAAAAACAAAAAAAATTCAAGCCCCTCAGTTTCTTATCTGTATACTGTTAATATAAATTAAATGTAATAATTAACAATCGATGCTGTTGGAAAATAAAAAAATGTCTCTTTAATTAATGTACTTTTAGGAATGCTAATGGTGTTCTTGTTGAACATTATGTATCGGTGCATCTGCTCCCGAGAATATGCTAATTGGAGATCGCATAATAATAAAAAACGTACTCCAGATTCTGGAACACATGTAAGCTCTGTTGGGGAATCTATTCCCCTTATCCTGACTGGCCACTCACAGGTATTTCACAAGTAATAATTTCTTTTCTAAAAAAAAAATATCAAATAGATCTGAAATTAGAGTAAAATATAGAGATATTTTAAATCTTACATTATAGGTACGGAGTTTTATTATTTACAGGAAAGGAGGTGATATTGTAATGTCATAATTGTCGTTTTGATATAATGATATCACCAAGTATCTTAGGACTATTACTGAACTTCAGTATATTAGGTCATTCAATAGCCTAATGTATAGCTGTGATGTGACAATAAACAGACAAGATCAATAATATAATAGTTTGTTGCTAACGCTGCCAGGCATACTATTTGTAATTAAAAGCTCTTCTGGCAAAAGAAAACTTGTTAGATCGACGTTTCGGTTGTCATACAACAACCTTCATCAGGATAATGAAGTAAAAAACGCCCACACGGTGATAAATATTCACGCGCGCATAAAGCACAAAAAAGGCAAAAAAGGGCAAAAAAAGGCGAAGGAAACAACACAAGCTAGGAAGCGGGGATGGGGGGAAACACCAATAATAGAAAACGCGCGTCAACAGGACGAAACCGAGGTCTAAAGCATAGCGCCTCGAGGTGCGCAAGACCATAACGTTCAACCAGGGGGCATGTCGTGCAGACCGTTTATCAAATTGCGATAAACGGGTGGAAAGAAGGTTTCCCTCTTATCATTAAGTGCGCACCCATGTGCGTTTATATGAACAGACTCGATGAACATCCTCTTGTATCTGTCCTTTTTCCGGTCCAGAATTATTGTGTTCTCAAAATTAACCGTGTGTCCTGTTGCTGCAACATGTTGCGACAATGCCGTCCCTGCCACCTTATTGGGCTTGCCAACATCCCGTTGATGTTCCTTTAGACGTGTTCTTAGGGCGCGACCCGTCTCACCAATGTACACCTTCTCACACCCTCCACATGGAATGCGGTATACTACCCCTCTAGCATCTAGCGTACCACCAGCGCGATCTTTAGGATGCGATACCAAGGAGCGTAGTGTAACCGCAGGACGCTCGTACACCAGGATGGAAAAGTCCTCCAGCAGTCTCTTTAAGGTCTCTGAAAGTCCTGGAAAATATGGGAGAACAACCACACCAGCGGTGGGACTTTTGTTGCACTTAGGCAGGGATGCAGGATTTTGTCGCAGAAAGGAGATTGGGTAACCATTTCTTAAAAGAGCATCCCGCACACTACCCACCTCTTGTTCTCGGGCCTTTTTTGGTTGAACGTTATGGTCTTGCGCACCTCGAGGCGCTATGCTTTAGACCTCGGTTTCGTCCTGTTGACGCGCGTTTTCTATTATTGGTGTTTCCCCCCATCCCCGCTTCCTAGCTTGTGTTGTTTCCTTCGCCTTTTTTTGCCCTTTTTTGCCTTTTTTGTGCTTTATGCGCGCGTGAATATTTATCACCGTGTGGGCGTTTTTTACTTCATTATCCTGATGAAGGTTGTTGTATGACAACCGAAACGTCGATCTAACAAGTTTTCTTTTGCCAGAAGAGCTTTTAATTACAAATCAATAATATAACATACCACCAAATCCAGGAATTGCATAAAATGTAGTTTCTGACTTGTGCAATGTGGTTTCTGATTGTGTAGGTATAACAGCTGCTCGTTCAGTTATGGAGTGCGCTGTTACCTAATAGTGAAAGGATTGTCCACTCCTACATGATTGGATATAAATGTACTTGCAAAACTTTATTCTGCACCCAGAAGAATTAATTTTTAAAAACATTTAAAAATTAATACCTAATTGTAACTTATCATTGCTTTAGAATATTGAGTTTGTTGACACCAATGAATTTCATGTTTTCTCAACTGATATTACCGGAAACCTCAGGATATGGGATTATCACTCAGGAGAGTGCATATGTAACATTGACAGGTTGATGTTTTAACTGTCTGCAATAGTCATGGCTATAGTCAATACATACTGAATTCTGTACAGGTGTTCAGCAGACAAAATATTTTTTCAAGAACACCAAAAAAGTTTGGCTGACTTTCATCATAAAACAGAAGGTGAAGTATATTTTACTAAATTCTGTAGCACATAATGCAAATACAAAACCATTTTGAGGCCACAATTACCACACACATATCAATATTTTGTAAAGCTTGACCACAACTAGTGGCAAAAAGTACGGGAATTCCGAATAATAATTTAACCCCTAAAATCTGTATATACTGGAGTCTGTAACCTTATTTGTCGCTAGTTGCACTAAGGATGTATCTATATTGTTTAGAAACCACCCTGGCACCGTCAACCGTTTGGAGTTTGACTGGTTGTAAACATTTAGTGATTCTGGGTTGCAATACTGGACGAATTGAGGTAGATGTGTTTTGCCATTGTGACTAAAAAATGCACACAATGATATATTCTCGCTAGATATGGGATTCAGTTACTGCAAACCTTAGATGTTATGATGATTGCAGTCCAGGTGGTGTAATGGGCCTCGCAGTTGAAGATTGTCGCCTTGTGGCAGCCAGATTAAGAGGAACACTGGATTTTTATCAAATTGAAGGAAAAAGTGTTATTCCTTCTGCTCTTCAACATAGAGGTCATCATTATACATAGACTGAAAATTTACTCTTAACTATTGTTTTATACTTCAAAACTGATACCTTTAACACATGTCAATAATGGCAAAAAGTTATAGTAGAACTCAGTTAATATGGATTCGGCTTATCTAGAACCCTGTCTAATTCATACAACAGTGGAGGTACAAAGAAAGCCTTAGGATCAATTTTCATTAAAAGTTGTTCTTATTCTATCTTGATGTGGGTGGTTCTTCCTGCTTCTAAAGTTGAACACCAAACCTTGTTTCTTTAGGTTGTAAAGTTGTCTGAAATTTGTTCAGTAATGGCAATTTTTGCGATGTCTTTGTAACTGTTCAACATTAGGCTTAAACAAACGTCTTCGCCAAATCTGGAATTTCTGCCAAGTCCAGATTAACAAAGTTCTACTGTATTTTATGAGAAAAATAATGGTAAAAAATTATTCTACCCAACCAATTGCTCTTTTGATGTAAAAAACAAAATGTTTGAAACAGGGTCTTTGGAATTTGTTTTTTGTCGTTTATAATTGAACATACAAACTAATTTGTAATGGTTAGTTTAGGATCTTTTCGGGCCCAGTGCAGTTTTGAGAGTGATGTTCTGTCTCTTCAACTTGTTTATTCCATAAGCGCCCATCAACAAACAATAACCAACTTAACTGTAAGTCCAATAAAAATTTACCATATGTTTTGACTTTTGTTGTTATCAAATGTTTTTTGTTAATTTCCTGAATAACACAGACTGATATAAGTTGTTTTTGCTAGGTATCAATGGGCAGGATATTAACTGGAAGCTGTGATCACACTTTAAAACTGTTTAATGTCCAGGATGCAAGATGTCAGTTCACATTGGTTGGACATACTGGACCAGTCACATGTGCATCCATGGATAAAGTTTGTTATTTGGACTTCCCATAACATATTTTGATGTGTAAAAACACATACTTAAGTTTATGTATGGGTGTTCAACAGCGTTGTCAAACAGAAAAATATGTTTTTTGTTAAACAGCCACTTTAGACTTATCAAAGGTCAATGGGCCCTATAGTGCAACCCAATAAAACCACTTCAATGAGAGCTGTTTATTCTCTTTAAATATTTATGCCATATATTAATGTAATCTGCATGTACTAATGTTAAATATGTGTGCAGGGGCCACCAACAGGAGCTGTGAGTGGGTCTACTGATGGTTCTGTAAAGCTGTGGGATTTACTCACTGGAATATGTCTTCACACATTGGATGAGCATAGAGGTAATTGTTATTATTTTACAAAAATAATTGACTTCATGTTAATGACGCAAAAATGTAGTCAAAAAAATTGAAACAATTCCAATTCTTACAAAATGAATAGCACCTGCTTGTCTCATTTATGAAAGTTCAAAAACAGAAGGTTGTGATTGATTATTCTCTATCTTTGTTTGCACATTGTGGAAAGTAATGAACAAAACAATGTGTCAAAATATGCCCCTACTGGTGTCTTGTCTATAATCCAAACGTGTGTTTTTTCACATGCAGTTTTTGTTTGGCCTTGGTTCATGTATCTGAGTAATGATTCATTTAGATTCTGTCGAAGAAGTACAATGCTCTATGACCCATGTTGTGTCATCAGGGCAGGATGCAAAGTTGTGCATTTGGGCACGTCGAACTGGATATTTAATTCAAGTCATTAAACAGGTATTGAGCTGCTATGATCATTTAAATATTTGTTTTAAATAAATTCACATATTTTTCTCATGAGAGTAGAGTTTCTAGTATTTTTTTTTATCAGATTTATTCTTTTAACAAGTTAGTATTATAATCTTTTTTCCAGCACTTGTCTTTCAAGTTTTCAAAATTTAGAATCCTAATTTAAACTTAGTTGTTGCTGAAGTGCTAGGAAACAATGAACATTCAGCTGGTTCTGTTTTTTTTGCAAAAATGTCCTTGGTTTTTGCTGTACATTTACAACACTATTCAGCATATTGGCTTTTGTTGATGAAAACACCCACAACAAACGTCCATTCCACCATACTATTGACAAACACTGAAAATTGAGACAGGAGTGTGAGAGGCACTTACGACTCAGCAAAACTTTTTTAATAGAAATATAATCATGTGTTGTAATTGTGACTTGTTTCATAATTTATATAATTTGCCTTGGCTGTCCCGAAAGTGAACTTACTGCTGAGTTTTTTTTTTGTTGTGGTTTTTAATTTTTCATTTTATTTCTAATTTTTTTTAGACAGAAACTGAGGATGCCAATAGGTGAAATTAATATTTCTGTTACCAAATAAAGAGCTTATACTGGTGTTGATCATCTTTTACTCCTTTTGGAGTTCCAGGAATATACATATAAATGATTGAGTTATTTTGTAAAAGGTGTATTTCTTCTGCAGGGAAGTTGTGCATCTTCTATCAATACAAATTTACTTAGTTCCCCAGAAATCATTATGTGTTTCATCCGTTTTTTTATCAACATTAGTTTTTTATTTGTTCTGTGCACTATTGTTTTAGGAAGCCTTCGCTGATGCATCTTTAAAAATGGTTGGCAAAAGCTTGTGTCTTAGTGGTGGAAGTGGTGAAGTGTTTTTATGGGATGTAAGGTACTGTGCAATGTTTGTGTTTATGAAAAAACTATCACTTACAAATAGCTTTAACTAACTGGGAGTGATTTCATCTACACACTATCAGTATGAAGTTTTTACATTTTACTGAACATGCATTTAAATATGTGAAGGTGCTTCTATGAAACCTTTAAAGCAAAGTAGTAATAATGGGGCTAAATCATAACTGTAGGAGGTTAAATTACGCAATTGATTTCCAATGCGGAACGAATCCTTAATGGGTTATTGTACAATGGAATGGCCTTTTCTGTATTTTGGCTCCATAGTTACAACCAACATGGTTTCATCCAAGATAGCTTTAAATAAATTACTACTAATGCTGTCAGGCATGTTTTACAACTCTTCTGGCATTAAGTAGCTTGTCTGGTCAAATCTGTTTCAAAACCTTTAAACAGTCCACATAAGTATATGATGGAAACCTAAACAGAACTAAACCTCCTGAATCCATCTTAGCTTGAATTGACAGTTTATAACTGAAACAAAATTGTCGCATCCTGATAAAAAAAGCTCTGTGGGTACCCACCTCTAATGTAGTGCAATACGGCAAAAGTTTGTTTAAGTTATTAAACTGTCGATTGTTTCCCAAAAAGACCTGTTTTTTAATATCAAATAACACATTATTTCAGCATAACTGTGGTTGCATATTGCAGCTGAAAGCGTTTGCCTCACAATTGCTTGAACTTTATCACTTAGGGAACTCTGTTTATTATACTTTGCCCTTATCTAAGTTATCCACCACAATATAACCATAGTATGATAATGTACTTTATTACAATTTTCCAAAAGCAAAGTTCCAGAAATTAAAGTATGATTTTGTCATATCATTCACAATCTGATTTTGCTTATTTTAGGAGAGGTGAACTTTTAAGGCGGGTCAAATTGATGCCAAACACGCTTCAAACTCCTGTGTCAAATATTGTTCTTGTTAGTGAACTTTGTGTTGTGTGTATTGTTGGGCGTGATATGCACATTATAAAATTTCCCTCTGTAATGGAAAAAAATGATTAAATTGCCATCTTTTTGTTGCAAATAAAATTTTTCTTAAAATTGTAATTGTCTAAAAATGAAACACCTTGCTTTTCTTTAAACAGAACATTGATGTAATAAAGCTGCATGCATAGTAGTCAACAGTCACTCACAGTTGTCAACAATTTTCTGACTTGGTACAAAGTCTTTAAATTCAATCAGTAAATTTTTGTAATACCTCAAGAGAGGTAACAACATTTTTGCATTAAAAAAACGTACATGTCATTAAAAAATTATGAACACTTCCATATGCAAACTGCCATGTTACCACCAAAGAACATGTATAAAATATTTTTCGTTTCATGAGTTATTTCAAATCCAAAACCTTCTCCCACCACAGCATGCCATGATGATCCAAACTTTTTGTCCATGTTTTCTTTGATCATTTTAGCTGCACTCTGAAAAAGCATGAAAAGGTGCTTTTAATATTCAAGAATAACTGCTCTGTATTATCAAAGTTATGGTCTTATCACAAGGCTGCCATCCGTTTGGCATATACCTTAAATAAGGATGGCTGGCAAAAAAATATGGATTTCCTACAATGGTCATTTATGATGCTGCAGCAAACATACATATTATTGTGAGTTTTATGTAAGGGATGACAAAGGGATATCACATGAAAGCTTATATTTAACATTGAGCTAAGATAACAGAAAAGTAAGGTCAATTCTTGAAAATAGGGACAGTATTGATATCTAAGCCCCTGTTCCACAAAAATAAAAAAAATCTCAGTAACAAAAATGTTGTTTCTTAAGAATGGACAACTCTTAGACCCAAAAGTTACTTGAAAATGAATGTTTAAGTACTAGACTGGTTGATGAAAACAGAACAATGTGTGCCATTTTGCTTTTGTGCTTAAGCATATTCCACAATAATACTAAATAAAACAATATTTTTCACCTCATTGTTTGCACTGAATTTTTCACAAGCAGTAACACTTAATTCCATAGCCTCCACTCTCATTTCTTCAGGCATATCAGTGTGCTAGAAAGATGAACCAGTTTATTAACTTAATCATCAAGTAGCCTGTATTTAGAAAGCTTGTTTAATAGCAAACATGGGTTAACTTTCAAAACTATGAAGACACTTAGCATCATATATATAAAATAATGCTTGTAAGCCAAGAGCTTAATTTTAACCGCAAGATGTGTTCAATGGGCAACAGTACATTTCTTATAAACAACAAATGGAATTAGCCCACATGGAAATAAAAACGGTATATATAAACATTTACTCTAATCAAAGGATAGCTGTGTAGTCTTCTGTAGTCGTGTGCTTCTTCTTTTTTAGTTTCTGTTGCCATGCTTCAAAATTGTAGTAGGTCCAGGTACTTATTGAATTGTATCAGTGTGAAACCTTTGTGGTAAAAATTAATCATTAAATTGTATGTGTTTTTTGTTTCAAACAAAAATGGGCAATTAAGTTTAAGCAGAATTTAGCGGTAAATCGTACACGATATATTGCTGTCACAGTTTTTTTCTACGCATTTATACGCGGTATACGTATCGTGGAATGAGTCGCATAGTAACAATGATAATTGCAGCAATTATTTAAATACATTCTTTCCTTGCCAACTTCCGGTAAAATCCGCATCTGATTATCCAGGAACTGGCCAATATATAAAAAACAGCAGCGATCAGCATTAAGGTCGGGTTGCTAATAGAAACCAGCTTTTCGCTGTAAGGATTTGTTTGAAAATCTTCGCTGTAACGATAACCGGAATGTTTATTTCGACCTCGCGTCAGATGTGACTGAGCCATAAGCGTAACGCCCTAGTACAATGTCATCAAAATCGTTTATTTTATTTTTTTGAACCAATTACAAACGATTCAAAAATATCAGCCTAAAAACAAACCTGACAGTCTCTGTTTTTGCACTGCGTTTGCCATGTGATAATTTGTAGTCTTTTTAGTCGGAGGTTAATTGTGTTATTGTTGGTTACAACTGTTGCGAAACAATCGTTTGTTTGTGCAATTTTAATCTGTATTGTGATGTCACAAACGAAAGATTCGATTATTCAGGGTAAAGCAACGCAAAGACCGCATTGGTTAGAAACAGGTTTTGTTTCGCTTTTAATTATCCGGTTCAGTTCAGTTCCGGTCCTTTTTTTAGATTGCAAAACTGGTTCAGATTCAGCAAAATAATTTTAGCACTTCAACAAAGTTTGCTGCATGCCGTTTCTTTTAGCATATTATGTATCCAATAAGTAAGATTATAATGACTCTGCTTTCAAGCGTGTTTTGTAAGTAGTCGAGTAAACGTTTATTGTTGTATACAAGCAAACGCTAACCCATCTTAGTGGTGATGACATACAGTGTCACAACCTTTTTGTTATGTTAACCGATAAAAGTTTTTTTGGATTTTGATTAACATGTCACCGAATAGTTATATATTTTAGCATAAGTGACAGCAGGCGGCAACTTGGTGTTGATTGCAGATATAAAGTTTTAACATTGTCTGCAACGCAGTTAGGGGTTGACGTTTTTTTGGTGTTTTTTACGAAGTCTCCCATATGGACTTTCTTATCCTTTTGGTCCCTTTGGGAAAAAAATCGTGCTAGTTGAGGGGCTGTTTTGACTTGCAAAAATATCACTGATTAGCCTATTTCATTTACAACATTAAAGTTCTTTTTTAAAACATGATTTAACGGAAATCTAATGGATACCTATTTTCTATCTTCATTTTTAATTTAAAACTATAAACTTCTATGAATTTATCAATCGGAAAATGGCAAGGAATGCACCACACAGAGCAATCGCAATGTCGCAACCGCGTTTTTTACGCACTAAGCTCATTAAGCTTATAAATTACCGGACAACAAAGTCCGTGGAGCAGCACTTGACTGCTAGTCGTTAGTTGATCGCTGATCTGTCGGCCAAAAACACTTGGTTGCTGAGCGGAATAGTATGCTTTTGGACCGTAGGTCATAAAATCCGCACAGAGATTGGCCTGCGTTCTCAATTGCAAGTTTTCATTAGCGCCTCATTTTTCAGACCGTAGATTGCATGCTGCATTATACTCTATAAAAACTGCATGTCAAAACGTGCATGCTGCATGATAAAAGTGTATTTCGCAGATTTATCATGATTAAAGCAGAAAACGATTTAACGCTACCATGCTAAGAACATTTTTCGACAGTGAAACTTGTTAACAAACAAAAAAGTAGATCTTATTCCACGCAGTAATTAACACAAGTGTCTTATTGTCCGCTATATGCCGGGTGTCTGAAATAACTCCATCCAATGTGGATTAACTGAAATTTGTATCAGTAAGGTGTGTTATTGTGATTTATTACAATAACATGAAGAAAAGTTTATCCAGGACTATCTTCGTTAGCTATGGCTACAACAGGATTAAATCCGTTCTTACGCACACAGAGGCCCGGCGTGCGCTTAATCATTAACCATGTGGCGTTGTTTGCCTGCTCCCTTTAAAACTTTTTTCCATGTAAACTTTTAACTTGAGCAATACTTGGCAAATCCCCCTTCGTCTGGTAGTCAAATAAGACTGAGTGTTATTCGAGCACAACAAAGATTGCGCTGTTGGATATTGATATTGAATTATTATAGGTGGTTTTAAAATCTCGGGTAGGGCATTTCTGTGTAATAGTCAACCTGTGATATGTCTAAAAGCAAGCAGTCTTCAAATGAAGCAGTTGGCGGGATACAAATGTTTGGAATTTTGGCCAAAAAACCTATTGGACATCAGTCGAGTAAATGGTCCAGAAGGTAAAACATTTTAACCATTTAAGTTCTAATCGAATTTAATTAGTAACTAGGTAGGCTAGATGTTTGAAAGTGTTCTAGGGTGTAGCAAAGTTATCTTGTCAACAACACCAGACAGGATGGTATTGTTGTTTGTGGCAGGAAAAGAATACAGCTTTGCGTTGTAAAACATTGAAATATTTTTCCTCTTAAATTGTATTACATGACAATAATTACCATTATTTGAAATAATTTTGTTTTCATGATATATGTGAATGTCTTTTAACTATGTAAAACTATACTCTGAAACAATCGAAGTTTAAAAATTTTTGGTTGAGCATGTTAATTGGTGTGGACGATTTTCTATTCGTGGAAAATAGCGCGTAACTTTCTAGAAAATGCTTTTACCGATCAACACACGGACTGGTAGTTGAAAAAAATCGTTTCAGAACATGTTTGCAGCATGCGTTTTAAATCAACTTTTAAAAATTTTCGATCAAAACGCAGAATACGAAATTAACTGAGGCCGCGACATCGGTAAATGGAATATCCCATGACATTTCTTTTTAGCACACGCTCTTCAGTGGTGTAAAATGTTCGTCTCAAAACTGAAATAGCCTACCTGTTATGACAATGTTTACCCGTTGTAACGAGGCCTTCATAACAACGGAATAATATAAGCTAAAATGAGCCAGTATATGGTGTATTGACGTATTTATTGTGATTTGGATAGGAAGTTTAACAAAAAAATGTTATGAACCAATACTATGAAGTGCAACCCGTATTAAACTTTAGAGGTCCGAGTAAACATGCCATCTTTGATGACTGATCATTGCAACCAGTTTCGGTTTTAAAGTAAATCTTTAAATCAAACAATGTTTTATAGGTTTTTTGTGATCAAGGATGGTTTCCTACTTTATTATTCAGAATCAGAGAAAAAGTTGTTTGAGGAAACGAAAATGTTCAATGTTCACCCCAAGGTTACTAAATATTCAATAAGACAATTTTCTGTTTACTTTCGCCTTATATATTTGGTTTACAATCATTGACTTCGTAAAAAAAGAGAAAAAATGTTTTCTTAATAACCGAAGAAAGGGATGTTACACCTTTTGTAAAATGTGTGCATTTTCGTGATGGTTGGTTTGTTAAATTCACGAAAGCATACGATAGGTCAAAACGATAGGGTTGGTCAAACACGTTTAGTTAAAAAAGACGACATTTTAATTGCTATATTAGGGGGTGATTCCCCTGGGAAATTGCAACATAGAGGAAATATCGATTCATGGAATATCACATGGACTTTGCATACGGCTACCGGACCACAAGGTGGGAAAAATGTGTTAATTTTTACCTTAAAAAATTGTCCACATTTCTGCTTCCTATTTTCTGGATGTGCTTGACATTTTTCTTTGTCTTTCTTTAATCGATCTCATGTAAACTTTTTTTTACGCAAATGTTTTTTGTTAACACGTGTGTTTTTTCACAAAGATAAGTGAGATTAGTTAAAATTTTAAAGCTTAGTATGTATACCGCATGCTAACTTAGCTACTGAAGGTAAACACTTACCAGCATAGGATATTCCATAGACATCCGTTTGTCTTTCCGCGGAAACTGAAGAAAGTAAACAAGCATGGAAAAGTGCGTTTGAAACAGCTACTAAAATGTAAGTCTTTTATCTTACAATAGGATCACCTTAGTTTTTTTATTGATCAAATTTCATATGTTGCTACAATATCGACCCTGGGTTATAAGCAGATGAATATTTACATAGACTAGTTGTGAGTACAATAACATACATCTTTTTTATGCAAAAGCACGCTGGAGAATTGTCAAATGGGCGAAGCAATAATTCAATCTTTGCATAAACAAAGTCTTGACTTGGTTAGAGAAAAGCAGGACTACGTAGGTAAGTAGGCACAGTTGCAATGAATATATTCATGAAAAAATCTTCGTAAGTGTTCAACAAAATATTGTCCATAACCTGGGTTGCCTTAACGTACTTTTTTGTAAGATTTGTCCGTATTTTTAACTGGGCATCTCATTTTACTGTGTTTTTGAGCAGTTTTATGCACATGCGTCCTTACTTTCAAATGCAGGCCTTTTCCGTTTTTACCGCCTTTTTTTCGTGTGAGATATATCATTCTTACATTGCGACCACAAAAATGGTGGAAATTTTGAAATTTCGGTAAAATGTAGGATTTCAGTCGTCCTTTTATTTCGGTTCAACGTCGATTGCTATAGCAGTAGAATCGTCGTTCAAAATTTTTGGATTTATAACAAGAAGCGCAATGCAGTAATTTACGCAATATGATGATCAAGTTTGGTGCGCAAAAACACATGACTTGCGAGACTTTAGTTATGTAATCACACGGAAAGGGTAAATCATACGTATTCTCAGAATTACAAGTAAATACACGATTAGTCTTCCCAAGTTTCATTATTGACTTTTATTGGGTTATATCACGTTGAAAATTACAATAATGTGCAAAACTGTTTAACACACGTAAAATAAAACCGCACACTCAAAGCTTAGTTTACAAAAAATGGGAATAAAAACAGGCATGGTCGTTTTTGGAATCCACAATGCTTTCGGCTGATGTGTTCTTTACAAACTATCAATCGATTCATATACAGAATTTGAAAGATAGTGATGTTGGTGTGTTCCATAAAAAAGGGTTTAAAAATAAAGAGCCGCAAACTGTTGCGTATTTAATTCCTACTATTATCGTTCAACAGAAAAATATAATAGAGAAACGGAGGAACTGGGAATTGAAAGAGAACAAAAAAAGGTTTGTTTGAGATAAATGCGCAGGAATGGGCTGTTCAGAAAACGTGATCACGTATTTCTAGGCACTAGAAGAGTTTAACATGCAACTTACTGAAGAAAGGACACGAATAGAGCAAACTGTGAAAAATCTACTCAACACCCAAGACGAAATTAAGCGGTAAAGTGAAAAAACGTTAATCCGTCGTCGTTTAAATACATGCAGAAAATTATATTGATATCCGAAAAGCAAATATACGTCTGCAATTATATTCCAGAAAATCAATTTTACACAGTTTTTCGTTAGGTAGTTGTAACTTAAAATACCCAGGCAAAAATGTAGGCACCAATTCTCGTACAATTTATTACAGACTTGTAATGGCTGTGATAAATTTGCGCAACACCAGGACCTAAGCGAGAGTCTTTAAGATAAAGATTCTTCAGTTTGGGTTTCACCATATGTCCAATGTGCGCCTTAATTTGAACTAAAATAATTTTCCAATTGGCAAGGCCACCGAAAAAAGTGACCGTGCGCGCGAATATGTGTTAATGTTGCTCCTCAAGGTAACTTTTTGCGGTATTATTCTTGCAGTTAAATTAACACACTGGTCGAAATTGGACAACAACGTTTTTTGCGCATGGTCTTACACTTGGCATCTACAGCGATGTCTAGTGTAAAAGTGGCTATCTACACCGATATTTGCACTTTGCAAAACTATTCCAAACTTTTAAAATATTTTTTGACAGGGAACTAAACGAAAGTTTAAATGCTGGAAAACTGCTAGAGCAAGATCGAGAGCAGTTATTAGAAGATACATCACATTTGCAAGAATTACTTGAAGTAAGTGTAGGTTTTGTGATTGCCACTCGCCAACCTTGTAAATTTAAATAAAAGATGTTTCTGATAATGAGCAATTATATCGTACTAAAAATGAAATATTGCTTTAATGCGTACTTGCGCACATATCTACTGAAAAGCATTCTATTTTTTTCTATTTTATGCAAACCGAAGCTGCAAAATCATATATTGTATTAATCGAAATGTATTTTATGACAAAGATGTAGATTAAGTTATTTTTACAAGGTTTTAATTAGGTACCACGATCACAGCGGCAGATTCGGACAAATAGATTTTTTCGGCGTTTTTGAATTAGTTTAAAATTTATATTAGACGTGCTTAGGTTTTTCTGATACTAGATTAGATTTACCCCCATAAAAACGAATCCATTTCAATTTATACTATATCGGATTTTGGCACTAGAATGAAAATAGCAACGATTTATACGTTTTGTTCTGTTTTTCGATATTAAAGCTTGATCATTATACTATTACAATCAAAAGGGTCACGATGAAGCAGCGTTAAAATAGATAAAATTGTCTTTTAAACCGCGGTAAAATCATTTTTTGTACATTTATTTTTACCATTGTATGTATATACCATTAGTTTATTTGTGCAAAACATCATATTGAAACAGGGCCTATCATCAGAACGTGCCAGCGTAATTGCTCTTCTGGAAGAACGTAGATGTGAAGATGATGCTACAGACAACGACGTAATATCATCAAATTTGGTAAAACGTCTTGAGTTATTAACTTCGCAAGTGAAGGAATACGAGGAAAACAAAAAAGCAATTAACGAAAGGTATACTTCATAACAAAGCATTTGCATGAAAATTAATTCTCTTTTATTTTACAATACTAATACTTATAATATACAATAATATTATTGCAAACAAGATACAAGTCATTACAAACGATTGTCAAAAAAGAGTTTTTCTTTTTTCTGACCAAAATGTTTTGAAGGAAATAATGAGAAATAAACATAACTTTAGAATTTTGGCGAAACTTCTTTTATACTTTTTATTTGTTTTTAAAAATAATTTTCTTACCACTTTAAGCGACTGCAACTGTAGTTTTTACCCAACTAATAAAGACGAATTAATTCCAGTAAAATATATTTTATCGATAGTCGCAAATAAAAATAAAGAAAACTGTAAATATTTGTTGCTTTTTTAAGAATAATAGAAAATGAGCTGCTAGCTAGAAACGTGGAGTCTGAAAAGCAAGAGCTTTTTCAAGAAGCAAAGAATTTAAAAGAAGATATTCAGGTATCCTTCCATCCTACCCAGAACATTTAATACTACCAATTTAATTGTTGTATGTTGTAGAAAATGACAAACGAAAAAGAAATGTATCAGCAGCGTTTGAAGGTAATAAGTTAACTCATTCTTGTGTGCAATCGTGATTAATGGGTCGCCTACACGCTACGCCTACAAATATATACAATAAATCGCAGTTACCTACAGGAAGAAGTTGAGGCCAGAACCGAAATGGAACATGAGTTAAGCATGTGCAAAGATGCACTGTCCCGTCTTGAAGCTCAGGCCTTAATTAAGACGTCACAGAATAGTATACAAATAAAAGCTGACGTCGAGAGTTTGAAAGGTATGTGGATTTATATTTTTGGTATAATGTTGTTTTTACGATATTTTTGTGATTTAACAGGCTTCTTTGAACGTTGTTCCATGGAATCAAAATTGGAAATAGAGCATTTAGGTCCCAACAAAAAGCACCGCATTTCGAGGAGGATTACAGTCATGCGCCACACACGTATGTTAACCTTTTCAATATGCGGCTAAGTATTTTTTGTATTTCCGCTCCAAGGTCTAAAACAGTGTTTCCCAACATTGTTTCATAAGCCGACCCCTAACACCAATTTATAAGGTCAAAGTAACCCGGAAAATCAAGTTTATTGAAGCTCATGTGTACACTAAAGAAAAATTTTTTTATGCTTTTTATAACATACAATGCCGGTATTGTTTTTTCGAGCAGTTGTCATATATTTAAACATGACCTGTGGAATTGTGGGCATTTATTTACATTCTAGACTCACGCTCAGCACCAACGAAGGGATGGAAATAAGTGGACGAATAAAAACCGTGACTAATTTGAAGTTCTTTTAGCTTCTATTACATGGATGTAGATTTAATAGATATATTTCCCAGCAATATGTAAAACATCATTTTTTAAAAAAAAGTAGGTTTGTGACAACCCCTGGGATTGTATTAGCTTAGGAACGATAACTGGACCGATAGCTTATAATAACAACTATTATTTTTAAACGTGTCAGTTGATATCTTGACTAAAGGTTTTTAGTCAAACTGTAAATAATATGCAGAAACTATTTATACTGCAGTGGGTCATATGGGAAGAGTCATACAATGTAATATGCTTTGTGTCAGTTGCACCTTCTAAAATGGTGTTATTATCTTGACGTAAAAAGATCAACCTGTTTTTTTTTAAATATTGTTGTGTTAACCATTTACGCTTGCAATTATAATGCGTACGTTTTAAAATAAAAACTCTGTAACTAAGTAAAAGGTATTTTGTTTGATATTGCGATATATTGAACACGTCAACTTTATTTTATTCTCGGAACTCACTATCCGCACCATATTTGTTTTTTTGCGCCTCTTGATCAAATTCGTCTATAAGCAGCGCTAAGTTGTTTTTTAAATGAATGGTAGAGGGTGTTTCCTGACATTTTTTATTAGCTTACTTTCTGCCAATTAATATCGGTTACAATAAAAACGTATTTCCATCTCTCATGGCATTGTGATTGAACCAAACCTTAACGATAGAAATCGCTTAGTTTTAGGGATAAAAATAGTGTTCGTAGGCCAGTTTTGCTACATCCCTTGACTAGTAAGGGCACACCGGCTGCACTCCGTCTTAATGGGACTACAGAAAAATTTCGAAATGTGTAAAACCAGCAGGCGCAGACACAATGAGAAAAAATTTAAAGGGAGCAAATATAGGCTACACAAACGACTAACATTCGCCGCAAAACCAAGGATTGTACGTTGTAGCTGTTCTTTGTCATCTGAATCAAATCATCTTTATTTTGTGCAAAAAAGACAATACGCGGATGAACAATATACAAAGAAATAAAATGGCATGGGCACCGATAAAACCATTAAGGTTATCGAGTCAGGCGCCCATGTAAAGGTGATTTCCTCACGGAGAATCATCGTCTGCCGTAAAACCCATAGAAACGCAAACGTAAACTCGGTTCTCAGAACGTTTCCTTTGATCCACATCGACGACAGTCCGATCGTGGTTGTGTATATCGGAAATGGTCGAGATCGTCTGGAGGTAGCGCTTGTTGAATCATCAGAGGTCTTGCTGATGGTCAGTCGCACGTTGTGATGTTGGTGTGCAGCGCTCCTAGGTTTGAACGACATCCCTGTAAATCTGACACCAATTAGGTATAACAATATTTCATAAAAGATGGCATTGACATATGGCAGCGGTCCAAACAAAAACCACAAGACAATAAAGCAAATAAAACACAATAAAACACAATAACAAGCAAATATAACAGCATATTGGCCACAATAATAACAATAAAAAAATTAAAACAAGCAAATACAACTCTTTTTAGAGCATTGGTCAAAGGTGTTCGTATAGAATGTTAGGGCGGGCCAAGAAATTTGGTTACAGTAGTTTAAAGTTCAGGTTATTGTTTTAGAGCCAGAGGGTTGTTGTCGAAGGGTTTGCAAATATTGTTCGAAACGTATGAGTTGTCCCTTCGTACGTTGGAAAACAGGTCACGCATAAACAAATATTAATATTTCAGTTACAGATTCGTATTTTACATTTATGTAACCATAATACCAGACTAGTATAGTTATGATCAGTGTAGCGAACACAGTGTATTTTAGCATGAAAAATGTAATATTGGCATTGTTTATATTCGTGACCAGTTTCCCACGGACAAAAGGCCAACTCAAACGTGTGGAATAATAATTTTAACAATGACCGCCCTGACTCTTAATAACCTCAACCCAAACTGTTGTAACATGCCTCGCGGGCGCCTTTGACCTGTGCCACTATACATGCTGAATTGCATTTGCTTGTGTTGGTGAGGGACGTGAAGGTGAATCCACCCATTCTGTGGTGATTCCACACGATTCCATTTATTGTTTCATTTGGACTGCTGTCGTACGTTTGAGCCATCTTAATAAAACATTGTTTACCTGATTGGTGTTGGATACACGGAGTTTATAGAAGAACACGCGTTAAACGCAACATCATAGAATACTAAAACTGTTTTAGTATTCTATGGTGTGATATAAACCTGTGTTCGCTACAACGTTTTCCATTAGGCCGGGTCCACTCAGTATCTGTCGCAAACGTAGCGTACGCCCGCGCGCTCACGCGCAGGCGCATTGGCTTCCACACAGAGGAGAAGGGGCTGTAACGTTACGGCAAACATAGGTAAGCGTCCAAGATCAGTAATCTGGACAAAATCGGTTACCTAAACACGTGACTGCAGCGGCAAACAGTGTACATATTTTCATCCAAGCGGGGTAATAGGCAACTTTGTTAAACGCTAGGGTAGTCGCGCTATACCTTGTATTGTGTCCATGATAGGTAACTGCTAACAATACATTTAATACTGGTTGATTTTATGGACGTACTGCTATTGCAGGTCCCTGAATAACACCTCACTTGTTGGATGATAAACCTGTTACAACTATGCTATAAACCAGTGCTTTAAACAAGTGCAGTAATTCCACAGGCGCAAGTCACATTGCAACACATGTTGATTACACGGTGAATTTAAAACGCCCTTTGTTAGGTCAACTGTAGGACACAAAACGATATAATTACACAACAGAAATGTTCAAGATACGGCAATTTATCATGCCGCCTGGAGGTTAGTATTTATGCCTTTTTCACCATTCTAAGTGTTCGACACGCGACGCCACTGTACACACGGGCGGCGTGAATAAATGTTGAGTTACTGGTATGCAGTACTAAGAACAGACCAACGCTATTGTTATCTGCAAAAGTCCATGAATTGAATTACTATAATAACTTAATTAAGCCTAATGTATCGCAGAAGATTGGACGATTTTCCTACTCACATGTAATTGTCAATTTTTTTTTGCCGTACATGCTGGTGGCAAAAGTGGTTCAAAGTCGTTGGTGCCAGTATAAGTCGTTTAATTTCAAACCGCAAACAATTATTTGGAGAGAAATTTTTATTTCGAGTCTTTATCAAACAACAGTATTTAACTGGAACGGTTACATAGTGTTAAAAACTTAATGGCATCATCGTTCGGGATCCCCACCCCAAATAAATTTGTCTGTTTAAATAACTGAATAAACGCAACTACAATAAATTATAGGACAAAATCCATGCAAAAACCACCCAACACTTGCTTTAACGTTCGATGAGAAAGCGCGTTAAATTTACCATTGTTCCAAACATGGAGCATTGTTACCGAACACGTGTCATTGTTACGAAACAAGTACCATTTTTCGTTCAATCGGACGTTAAAAGAGACATAACACCCAACCACATGCAAGGTTTTTAATTGTTTTGTCGTTATTTCAACTTGTATTCTAAACTTATGTAAGCACAACAATCCTGTAATCGAAATAAGCCTGGTCTTTCTCATGCGTTAGTTACCAGATACGACATTTTTGCGACAAGCACGACAATTTTTCTCAAGATGTTCGACACGCAATAAACAATCGACGCCCTGGTTACATTTTATGCGTTTGGCCGCATGTGCGGATGAAACTTTCGTGCCATAGAAAAGTGCGGATAGTCTTTAGAAAGGTTGAAAAGCACTGAAACGAACAGAACCAGAGGAAAAAAATGTACACTGTCAACGATCAAAGTTAGCAGCGAGCCTTCAGAACGTGCTTTTGATCGTTTTTTTTTGGGGACCCACGATGGTGCTGATTTGCTGGTCTCAATGCACCTAAATATATATCTCCCTAATCGAAAATATTCCTTTCCATGCATTTGACCACTTTCTTTCGATAAAAAGTGAAGCACGTGAGCCATTTTGTGCACTGCGGTGTTGAAAAATTCATCTTCTGCACCGGTCGTGTTGGTAAATATTACAATAAAAATAGCATTTACTGCGCTTTCGCAGACAGCAACACCGCAAACCGTTTTTTTGCACCTTTTTTTGTCCGGCATACACTCGTTGAATTCTTTCACGGTCATACATCCTATGGCATCATTGGGTTCAGGCAGTTCCCATTTTTTAGCAATAACACTGCATAGAAATGCATAAATTTGTTGAGCCTCAGTGGTGTGCTAGTTGAATTTGCTTGCGTTTTTCAACTTTGCAAACATTTCCTTTATTGGCCTGCACTTCTTTTCCATTTGTTTTCGTACGCATGTACATTTTTTGCATGTCCATGCGGGGTCTTCAAAATTACCTATTTCGGAGAAGCTGTTGTACCATCGACTACACAGAGAGCATTCTGCCATTGGTTTTCCATTATCTGGCATTCGGCAATAACAATACATTTGGCTTTCCCATTAAAACAGATTTTTTTTCGAAATTTTTTTCTCCTTTATGTATTATTTTAAAAAATGATGAAATATTGCCTTTCTCAAAGCTCTCTACCAATTCCATTCGCATCTTTGATCAAAACATAGCCTGCTTGGGTCCCGTCCCTCGCACAAGGAAACGGCGTATGCGATGGCGTATAAACCAAAGTCATTGCCTCCGTTTTGCTGCTGTACGTTGGCCACATGCGTGACCAAAACACCAGTGGGAGTCTACATAACTCACACATTGATTTTTCCATTTCAAGTGGATAACTTATATTTTTGCCTTTTTTACTTGACGACAATAAACTGTCGTTATTGTGGCATCGCATCGTATCGAATCATCAGTATTTTCGTTGAATAAGTCTGACATTGTTATTCAGTGATTATTTCGAATGTTGAAACCCTTGTTTCTCTGCTACAATGACATCTTTTAATCCGTTAAGATTAGGACACTTTAATAACGTCATTACGGCATTGACAACTTTGTCATCAAGCCAGTCTCCTTTCGTGATGTCGTTTTTTTAATCCAGTATTGATCCAATAAATGTTCATCATTATTAGCTGAACACTGCATAAATAATTTGCTTTCTGTTATTGTTTCTGGTGGCAACATATCTAATATGGGAGAGGTTAATAATACTGTATCACAAAAAGCATTTTTTTTACTGTTGATTTTTTCCTCGTCACCATAACTCGACCGTACTGATCTTCTTGAATCTCATTTTTTGAAAACTTTTGCAAGCTTTCAAGTTTGGCAGCATTTAACGTGTTATTGTATAAGTCCATGTTCGACCGGAAAAGATATGTAAGATTAATAGCTTTCATTTTGTTTAAAAACCGTGTGTCGTGCCTATGGGTGAAATGAAGTTGTTCGTTGGCTTAAGCGTTAACCATTCAACGCAGTTCTTTCACGAAAGTTACTCTGCGTAATATTTCTGCTTCGCCTTTTGCGTTAGTTTCGTGAAAACGGTCAAACAGGCATAATTAACAATTTAACCTGGATAGAGATAGTGTCTTGGGCCACTACCATTTAACTTCAGATTTTCTAACCACGGGAAGGAAATTTGCTAGAGCCTTTTGCCTTTTCTATATTTTCGGTTGTTGCTTCTGCAACCATGCCCTTGTTTGACAAGAACATATCGACTTTTCTTTTATTTCCATGGGCTACAACAATATGGGCCATATCAATAATGCATATGTTGGACTGATATTTCATTGACAGAAGTAAATCCACGTAATCACTTTCGGCCCGCAGAACAAATTTCAAAAAGTAAATGATTCCATCGGGGCAAGTTCCTGAGACCCAACCCTCAGTACAACCCTAAAGCTTACCGAAAACCTTCTTGAACATTTTTGAGTACTTAGAAATAGCGGTTTTAATATTTAAAATAATGTTAAGCTTGATCCCTTTGGGCTGCATCCTATGTTTTGTGCAAAGGTGGCAATTTCTTTAGAGGTCGCGTTTGAAAGCAACTCCAACAGTCTTTCTTCTGTTATTTCTTTGCAGTCTACTTCGACTTCTCCGTTATTTCTGATAACTTTTCTGTGCTCTGCATTGTACAAAAGCGGCTCTTTTCTTGTGTGCTCTCCAATAAATGGTGACCATCCAAACAAAGAAGGTTTGACGTGTAATTGTGGAATTTCATCAGATGAAAATCCTCGCGTAACCATGTTAAGTTCAACTCTGTTCCAAAATGCATCACAATCAACGTAGTCGTTGCTTTCGGTTTCATCCTTTTGGCTTTCTTTTGCATCATCAAGATCGGAAACTTGGCATTTAAAGGCAATTGTTTTTATTCAGATCCATGACTAATGTTGTTGGATGGTGCCCACACAGTACACAAAAATAATTGTAATCGTGGTGACTTAAACTATCAAAATACAAATAAGCATTCAGCACAGTTTGTTTTCTAAGACTGGCTCCAACTTGACCTTCAAGCACATTAACAATGCTTCCGATTGGAATGTGGGTATTTTTGTTCTCTCCATTTAATGGTACGGATTTGGCAATTTTAAGGTAGTTGCACATTTTCAACAATATTTCAGGGTTTGTGTCTAAAACTGCGCTTGCATCGATTTCTTGTCGGAAATACTTTTACACTATCTAAGAAACTTTCGTTTCAGGCTGAAATCTGTCAGTCATGTTAAACTATATTTCGCTTTGTTAAAAGCATCAAATAAGGTGAAAATCGTCGGGGCCACTTGCAACAGAATGGGAAATGATTCCCAGAATCAATTCACAAGGAAACACTTTTAAACAATATCTGCAGTGCGTATGAATTCCTTTCGACAAACAAGTTGACGATACACCCATACACACATCAAACCAACTCTCAGTCTCACTATTTCGCAGTCCTTCATAGTCACAAAATGGTGTTGACCTGAATATTCTCCGTAACAAACAGAAACTTACTTGATTGAAAATCCGGGTGTTTTCAAATTTTTATCAACTACTTAATTTTTTTAACAATAGCTAACCTGCAAAAGTCAAAGACACTGTTCAGTTTTACATAGTGCAAGGTATACTCTAACGTTTAACAAACTTACCTATCGTGGACACAGTGCAAGGTATAGCGTGACTACCTTAACTTTTAACAAACTTACCTATTATGGACATAGTGCAAGGTATAGCGTGACTGCTCTTACGTTTAACAAACTTAATTATCGTGGACATAGTGCAAGGTATAGCGTGACTACTCTTACGTTTAACAAACTTACCTATCATGGACATAGTGCAAGGTATAGCGTGACTACCCTAACAATGAACAAACTTACCTATCATGGACATAGTGCAAGGTATAGCGTGACTACCCTAACAATGAACGAACTTACCTATCATGGACATAGTGCAAGGTATAGCGTGCCTACTCTTACGTTTAACAAACTTATCTATCATGGACATAGTGCAAGGCATAGCGGGACTACCCTAACAATGAACAAACTTGCCTATCATGGACATAGTGCAAGGTATAGCGTGACTACCCTAACGTTTAACAAACTTAATTATCATGGACATAGTGCAAGGTATAGCGTGACTACTCTTACCTTTAACAAACTTAATTATCGTGGATATAGTGCAATGTATAGCGTGACTACCCTAACAATTAACAAACTTTCCTATCATGGACATAGTGCAAGGTATAGCGTGACTACTCTTACGTTTAACAAACTTAATTATCGTGGACATAGTGCAAGGTATAGCGTGACTACTCTTACGTTTAACAAACTTACCTATCATGGACATAGTGCAAGGTAGAGCGTGACTACCCTAACAATGAACGAACTTACCTATCATGGACATAGTGCAAGGTATAGCGTGACTACCCTAACAATGAACGAACTTACCTATCATGGACATAGTGCAAGGTATAGCGTGACTACTCTTACGTTTAACAAACTTATCTATCATGGACATAGTGCAAGGCATAGCGGGACTACCCTAACAATGAACAAACTTACCTATCATGGACATAGTGCAAGGTATAGCGTGACTACCCTAACGTTTAACAAACTTAATTATCATGGACATAGTGCAAGGTATAGCGTGACTACTCTTGCCTTTAACAAACTTAATTATCGTGGACATAGTGCAATGTATAGCGTGACTACCCTAACAATTAACAAACTTTCCTATCATGAACATAGTGCAAGGTATAGCGTGACTACTCTTACGTTTAACAAAGTTACCTATCGTTGATATAGTGCAAGGTATAGCGTGACTACCCTAACAATTAACAAACTTACCTATTATGGACATAGTTGAAGGTATACGGTAAATGATTTCAATGACCCCCCTAGGATGAAAATATATACAATCCCTGTTTGCCGCTGCAGTGTTGTGTTTAGGTAAACAATTTTGCCCAGAATACTGATCTTGGACGCCTACCTATGTTGGCCGTAACGTTATAGCCCTACATGACACAGAGAGAGAAACTTTGGGCTGGCGAAAAGAAAAAAATCTGCGTCCTCACTCACGCCCGGCGTATTTTCGCTGCCAGTTATCACACTTGGTCCTTTGTTTTGTATGGCATTCAAAAACGCGAGAATTGTGCTGTTTATTACCGAAGACGGTCGTGGTGAATGGTGTTAATCTCGAGAAAGTACAAAATGCCAAAGAACAACTGGAATATGTTTGTCTGGTTTTGCACAACTCCTGCAATTACCACATTCACAAGGCCCTGTTTAAAAACTTTTGCCTGCATCTACAAAGAAACAATTACACCAAATGAAACCGTTTTTTTGTGGAATAGATTAAAACACAAATGAACAAGCAATACGATAAATGAAATGAAAATTTACTGATTTGGTATCCATGTGTAACATACGTCACAGAAACCAGTGCTTGAATTGCGTAATGTTTTGCGTGCAGCTTTGCACATGTACTGCATATAATCCCATACTGCGACCTATATGATAAACTCATCGAATGTTCTCGAGTAAAGCGAGTCATTCAATATCCTGTTTACCATTCAAAATGTTATCACAAGATACAAACTCTTGCATTAAACTAACCATTTCAATGAGTCCCAGATAATACAAGACACACATGAATCACCTATACCCGGTTCACACACATAACACAACTTCAATGTGTGCTGGCTGACAATATCCTGTATTTTGTGTTCTTGTATTATATTACTTCGAGTGGTTCGTGTTATCACGTGACATTATTGACTAATCAGCTCTCAGTATGGAGAGCTTTAAAAAGCCCAGTTTAGACCGGTAAATTCATTCTATTTGATTCCATTCGATTCTACTTGTTCTATCGTATTACTATTCAATTTGTTCAGTTTGTCGTGTCAGTCTCTGTTCTATGACTATATGCTTGCTTGTGCACTACTTTTATAAGAGACTGACTGTTAAACAACTTTATTCGCACGAGCTTTCGCGAGATTGATCTACAACGGTTTGCTGGTGAGGTTCAAACCTTACACATGGCAGATATTATAATCATTATGTTTACTACTACTTTAACCACTGGAATAGATTGTCAATATTGTGAACTGTTTTTTTTCATGTTATTGAATTTATTGGGTTTCTTTTTAAATTTTTCTGAACAATGCTGCTGATTTTTATCAACGAGTGCTGAATAAACACAGAAAAGTGTATCGGCACAACATTGAAGAGAACCCGGCACAATGGTTTCGAGGCCTGTTGGGTAATACCATTCTTTATTTAATGTTTCGAGGTATTAGTAGGTATTAATATTGTAAAGTTCAGCAAATGAACTATTTCATGCATTTAGAAAATCACGTCACTACCTTGTAAGATTGCCGAGTTACCCGCGTCCACAGTTTTGAAAACTGGCGGTTTTTTTGTTTACTTATTTACTTGGAGAAGGAGGACTAGGATTTCTTTACTAATGTTTTGCAACAACCCTGTTTAATATGGGGAACCTTCAGCTGGGTGATGTTATGTGTCCAATT
Source organism: Ascidia mentula (assembly GCF_947561715.1). Taxonomy (NCBI): domain Eukaryota; kingdom Metazoa; phylum Chordata; class Ascidiacea; order Phlebobranchia; family Ascidiidae; genus Ascidia; species Ascidia mentula. The sequence continues at coordinate 11,223,299 of NC_138569.1, read as the reverse complement.
TGTTTGGAAATTTTTATTGAACCAATCACATTATGCTGCAAACATGAATTGTGTAAAAAGTGCTTCGAAGAACATTTTTCGAAAGCAGATTTTAAGTGCCCATTGTGCAAAACAAGGTAACTTTGGTACATGTGTGTGTTGCAAACATACAAAAACGTCCGTGCAATTATTGACCGCTGAAAAAAATCCTCCACAAATTACAAATATTTCAATCTAGTAATTGAGTAGCATATATAGCAGCTGCATAGGTGCCTAGTTTTCATTTTTTAGGGGGGCGGCTATGTTATGACGTCATAATTTGTTACTATGACGCCATCAAGGATTGAAAAACTGTGTTTAAATTTCAATGCATGAGGCATATTAGCCAAAAGGGCGGCGTTAACGATAAACACACAAGATCGGTCTACGACACAAGCAATAAGTACCTTTACATGTTGGCATAGTATACTGCAAGACTGACGTTGCAACAAGCGATGTCAGCTACGCAAGCGAAACTAGGATTTTGTGTGCAAACACATTGTTTTTAGGACTTTTTTCTTCGAATGTTACAAATGCGACGAGTTACAAGGTGCGGACAGACGCGCGCAATAGCCACTTGTTTTTTTTGAAAAACCTGGGGGGGGGGTCGCACCAATCCTGCATTTTACATGTGAATATACCAGATTGAAAAATTGTCGCAATATAAATTAGCTAATACATTAACATACGGAAAAACATTGTGATCGTCCGCGCAATTAACAATTGCCGAAAAAAAGGAATACATTTGTTCCTTCACGCAAAATCTGCACAAAAAAAGTTCCAACAAAATTGTAAACTTTTAAATCTGACGTAAAGTTCCGATTGGCACCAAACCAAATTTAAAAGTTGTTGTTGTATGAAAGTTTGTATCATCGAAATCTCCTGTTGTATAGTTTTAGTAAGTGCTGCTTTAAAATGTATTCTGTGTTACTGTAAGACCAATAAACTTGTATTTTTGTTAACAGGTTAAGCACATGGGCTCGAAAACAAGCAAAAACCGGCAATATGGTTAATGTTGAAAAGTGGAAACAAATTCAAAAACAATTTGCTTCATTATTAGAAAAAAGAAAATGCGGACAAGACACAATTTACGAAAGTATTATTTCTTTTAAATGAAAAATTATGTATAAGAATTTATTAAGCTAGTGGAGTGGTAATTTAAGGGGTGCCATGGGCTTTTCTTCCTATGGCAATTTTTTATCATCCTGTGATGTTATATTAAGGTCACTAACTTTTATTGTGAATTTAACCCCCAATGCTTTTATTTGTGACGTTCCACACAATGTTATGGAACTTATACTGGTTGGTGATTGAAGTCAGTTTGTGTAAACAAGATTTTATTGCACTATAAAATTGGACTATAACTACATTTCTATTTTAGCTTTCCTTGCAGCATGCATTCCAAAAACACCATTGGGCCAAATGGAATGTTATGCAAAAATTAAATTAAATTTTTTACGGAAGTTTCAGTTAAAAAACTTATTGCAAATAAAATTAGAATTGTGTACATTTTGCTCTAATTCTTCAAATTACTCAACCATTGGGCCATAAATGGGTTGAGGACCACTAAGCTAGTTGTATAAAATGACTAGATTTGTTTATCTGAGAATGAGTGGAATTTTTTTTTGTGGATAAAATGTAAGTTACATAGTGATACTTGAAATCGTGTCCAAAAAATAGGTTTCAGTTCTTACTCCAACAGGGTTTGAAACTGTCTAGTAAGTTTCATGAGGACAAATCCTTGTTTTTGCTTTGTACAAGATTTGATGTAAAAAGGTTCTTTAAGTAAAACGTTTTTTAAGGTTAACTACACATTTTTGTGCATTTTGTGCTTTAATATTAAAGTCCATACATTGGTAAATTATATAGAATTACTGATATAAATCATTACAGTCCAAAATTTTTAGGTTTAAGACCAGCTTCAGTCAAAGTTTCTGAACCAGGGGAAATAAAAAGTGAATACTTAAGGTTCAAGGAAGAATGGGACTGTTCAAGAAAAGCAGAAGACCAAATGCAAGAACGTGCATCTGTCACCTATATCAAAGAAATATTAAAAAATGAAACTGAAAAGGAGCTGGAGCAAAAAATGTTACAGTTGCAACAGGATGCAGAGTTTGCAAGTCAACTTAACAAAAAAATAGTAAGTTTTTTACCTTATGTTGAATAAACTCATTTGTAATTTTATATGCTTATGCGCATCTCTGTGTGTTACTGCACTGAACATGAAAATTGTATTTTCACTGTATGTGCTGATCAACAAAACTATGACAGCTTCAGGAGTCACCAACATATTAGTTGCTATGTCCTCCTATTACATATTATAAGGCTTTGGTAGTTGTTATTATATTCGGTGCAGTAAGTCTATGAATCGAAAACATGGGTGCACACAAACACGGTGCAAAAGGGGTGCTCTAAAAAAAATTGTGTTGATACAATCTTCTGGTATGTGAGTCCTGCATGTGCAGGTTTTGGCATCGTGGATCACATGAAAGCGCCCACAAGTACACCTGGTGTGTAGGCGGTGACATTGTTTATTTTTTTCGGGCAGCGGGTGCCTTGGTATGATTTCTTTGTTGTCCATTGACTGCATTTTTATTTGTGGAACAGGAAATTACACTTACAGCTGAGGGCAGTCATCTCTGCTGGAATCATCTTGTGGCAGCAATTGGTTTGTTGCTTCTTGGGCAAGGGACTTTTCTTTCTTCCCTGTAAAGTAAAGGATTGCAAGGGATGGGAATGGAGGTGAAGAAAAACTGTTGGTTTGTGGATGGAGTGCGTCCAGTGGTTGGTGGAGGGAAGGTTGGTTGGACCTGTGTTTGAATGTTATGTAGGTTGGCTCAATAGTTTTGTGCCTGAGGTTTGGTATGGAGTAAGTGTCGTTCAATTGAATTAAATTAAGCTCAAGATCGCCATATGCTGGTGATGAGCCAATGTTTGGATTTATGCCTCGGTTGGGGGAAGAGTCACTATCTTGGATAGTTGAGAGTCTTTAGTGCGAATGTCGCCAAACCGCCACGTACACGAAGCTAAAGACAAGAACATTTGTACAGGTTGCATTCAAAATCAAGGTGAGCTTCCACGAATGTCCGAAATATGTGTTTTGGATCTTTTTCCAGACCAGAAATGTGCTATCGTAAACACGATAAACGTTGCTGTCTGGGCACACAAAAAAGTAACACGACATGTGCAATTAATGGAACGAACGCTTTGTTGACGTAATGGCTGACATCGAGATACACAAAAACGTGGAATTGACATACGGAGTCCATTAGCCTCTTGGAAAGTATGTAGGAACCATTTTTTAACAGGCATTCCCAAAACTGTATTTACCGCGGCCTTTTTTTTTTCTGGGGGATTTTCACAAATAATTTTATGGGTACATTTATTTAGCCACCAAAACAAAAGTGTTTATCAAAATGGAGGTGTGGACCACTTGGACCCTCACCCCCTGGATATATACATTTTGTAGTGTTATAATTCAGACTAACAAGCCTGGCTTATTTATCTATCGAATCATTGGTATGTTCATGCAACATGTTTTACTCAAAAACGATAAAAGGACCCATATCAGTATAAAATCCCAAAGATCAAGTTCTAAGGCTATCAGCATTAATACACATACCGAGTGATTTGCTTTTTTGTCCACAACAATGCTTGTGGTGTGTGACCCACGAAGATCTACTGGTACTATTCAAAGAGAAAAAAATTGATTGCAGCTGCATCGGACAAGACACAGCAAGGATCTGAGGAGCCTCCAGGAGGATCTTATGTCCTATAGGATAGCAAAAACAGTCCCAACTTTCCTGTGACAATATTTTTTGCCATGGCGTAGAAAAGGGTTGGGGCCGACATTAAATTGCAAATTGGATGAGGTTTTTGTGGTTAATTTTTTTTGCAAAACCAACTTGGCTGGTCTAACATAAAATCACAAATTAAGGTATACTTATGTGATTCAATTTTGAGCTACATCCCCTTGAACATTTTGATCCTTTTCCAACTAACTTTTTCACAGCACCAAATGACTAGCTGACTGAGAAGGGCAAAAAACTAAAACTGCACCAAACACGCTGAAAATCGCCCTGGCAAGAGCACGTGCCTTTCCACTCATTCAACTATAAATTTGACTCCAATGCACCACCGGTTGCCTTGTGACATAACTGAGTTTCTCTGTGACAGAGACGGGCATTCCCTGTGGGTGAAACTTTTTATAGAAATACTGATATGCGGTCTTTATATATATTCCAAAGTGTAAAAGCAGAAAGCTGTAAAAGTATTTCTGGCTCTCAGCAATTGCTATTGTTTGGTCAGTGTGCGCCAATTTTCCTTATAAGTTGGTCTTCATAGATAGCAACAGCACAAGTGATTTTTTCACTTCGTTATATTTTTGTATCATTTTTTGGTATTGACAATCAGCGAGTAGCATTTGTGATGTGCAACATGTTGTAGCAGCTTTGTCATATAAAATAAATTCTGCAGAACAGAAAGGTTCAGGGTGATGAAAGAGTTGTTTGAGAGAAAAGTTTAAACTTGAATTTCTAGAATTGATACTATTGAACAGTACATCCACTGGACAGGAATTATTTTCCTGGAGATATGTTTTGAGAAATGTAGCTTCCATGAACTAAACTTGTTTCATTGGCCACAGATGGTGCACCAGCAATGAAATCTTGCAATAGTTGCTCTAAAGCAGGAATCTATTTTATCAGCATACAATGCATTTTACATAAAGAAGCCCACTGCCACAAAAGTTTTCAAATATAAGTGAAGTGATGGATGGATGTAGTGATAAAAACAACCAACTTTATACATTTTCAGTGACTGCATTGGGCAGTTCACCATGTTTCTTGCAGATATGGACTCATAATGTTGAAAACTTTTTCATCATGCTAATGTACGATGGTTGAGTCATGATAGTATTTTCAAACCCTGTTTTTGGCTCTGAAATATTTTTTTATGGATTGAAAACAGGTAGTTCCACTGTAGTTTGAATCTAATTTTGTATGCAAATTCGCTTTTTTAGCAGATTTTATGCATCACTTAAATAAATTAAAGATGAAAACAGATTACCACCATGTATGTGAAATCGCCTAAAGTTCAACTGCGTTGATGGATGAAGCAGTTTGGGCTTAAAGCAATTTGGTCTATTTTTTCACTCTAAATTTCTGTAAATATTACACAGATTGGATGTTCTTTTTGGAGTCGGTGTAGGAGAACCAGAATTTTTACAAATTTCTTTTAAAGAAAAGTTTCCAAAGCTGCTGTCTGCTACTGCAAGAATTTATGCAAGATCAAGACTCACTGATTGACATTTGCAAGCAACTTTGCAATTGGCATTTTCTTCTAAGTTTGAGACTAATATTAAAAAAAAAATATAGTGAGCTGCAGATAAGGCCATTCTTTTGACCTGATAGAATGACCCTGTCTGCCTCTCGCTATAAAACCTTTTGAGTTTATATTTGACCTTTTTGAGCTTTTATATTAAAATATTGTTGGTGGTAAACATTGTGTTTAACATCACTGGTACCTTATATTTTGCCAAACAATTACAGCTCTTTAATATACTTTTGATTCATTGCAGAATCAACAATTCAAAGCACCGACCACATCAAGCAAAAATGAATTACGCTCTTCAAGCAAAAAACGAAGTAAGTAGTAAACCCAAAAGTGTCCCTCTTTGCATTATGTTTGTTAATCAAAAATTGCACAACTGCATTTTTGGGCTGTTTTACTTCAATTTTTTTACAATTTTATTTAAACTTGTATATGCAGTTAAATTTTACTTTGTGCTCAAAAACTGGTAAATCTTTGTTTGTAGTTCGGAAGCCATATACATTACATCGATACTTCTCACAAATACAAAAGCGTTGAAAAAAGAAGGTGAATGTTGCTAGTTTGTGGTTCCTTGTAATCTTTACAAATAGTTTTCTTAGCTGGTATTATGGAGCTATCAGAACAAGCAAGGCCTGTGACATAATCCTGGTTAAATTATATGCCTTTGTATGTGATAAGCTCATTTCTGTTCTTTACTATCAGTTTATCGGCTATTTTTTCTTCGTTTGTGAATTGAAAACATATTTTAGTTGTAGTGAAAACATGTCTTGTTACAGAATGCAACAAACTGAGTTCATTGACCTGCCAACAACTGGTGCACACAACACTTTTTCATTTCCCTGAATTTGTTCTTTTCTTGTTTTGTTTTTTTGTAATTAATAAACATCTTTCAAAGAAAATATGCCGTTATCGTGCCACTTACAAAGTAGAGATAATATTATTCTACACATTTGAATAACTTGTGGCCCGGTCTGTTGTATTATTATATCTGGCCCAATACAAAGTTTTTAAATCTGGGGCAAACATTGAAGAAGGTGTTTGTAAATGAGACCAATGTCCCAAAGAGGAAAACGATCTCATTATTTGGTTTTAGTCGTCATGATCTTTGCCGTTATGCAATGCATCAGGTACTGACATGGTAACGTGGGCGAATAAATTAGTATACTTATTATCATGGAGTTTACACTTCCAAATAATCGTTTATAGCCTTGTTTTAAAACCTAATATTGCGAGTAGCCTTACTGGGTATACTTATATCACATTTACGGGTGTTTGTTGAATTTCGCAATTTATTTTCACAGCGTTTGCCCGCAATCAAACTCGTCGCTATTTGGGCAGGTAGTTGTATTGAATGTAGTGAACTACTTAACCTGAGAATTTTTGTTGCTGTGTGTTGCAATTTAGCTGCATCCGTGTGATGAACACCACTGTAAATTTTGTCGTCGTTTTGGGAAATTATTAATGCGTACATCAGTTGCAATCCTTTTTTATATTGACTGATAATTTCAATCAAAAAGTGATTTGTTTACTATGCAACATATTGATCTAGCCTAGAGCAGTATTTCTTAACCCGTGGGCCATGGCCCACTGGCGGACCATAGTTTTTCGATTGGGCCACGCAAATTTCACCATAACATCAGCACGAAGTAAGAAAAAAAGTTTCAGTATTGAACGTTACACCACAAGCCACAATTGATTTAAAAAATAAAATAAAACTGTTAACAAAATTAAATTTGGGAAAATTACTACTGAAAGTTCCGACTACAAAGTGAAACATACAAACTTCGGACCGTATCAAATGTAGTTCTGTATTGCCTACATTTTGCCTTTATTACCTTATATAGCGTTATGTAGTACGCCTTGCGTTTGTTGTAATAGTTTGATCGGGTGCAACAAAAAGGATATGAAGATTAAGCGTATAGCCAACGTTGAACATTGCGTAATGTTTGCTTCAGCCATTTTCAGTCGACGAGCAGATTCGGCACGCATGTCCTGTGTTATGCCTCCAGATTTTTTCAGTTTTTCGTTTTCACTGAAATTTGTTGTTCGAGTTATTTCATGACTTTCTTGTTAACTCTTTTGTTGTAATACTTACACACACATCATTTGTACATTTCAAGCATTACTATCACAGTTGCGGGTAACTTATACAACGACCTTATTGTCAATCGTGTTGAACACATACTAGTATGCGTGGAGTGAAGTGGTTTGTATTGTTTTACGCCGGATATGACATCACCACATGTACCACACATCGATGATACCGAACAATATTGCATTACTGCACAGGAGCAAATGATTTGTTTATATTATCCCGTTAATGCACTGGTCTTCTAGGCCACTTAACAAATTTAGTGCAGTGGTCACAGACTTTTGATCTGCAAGCTTTTAAAAATTAATGAGACGAGAACGTTTAAACAAGAAAAACGGGTTTTAAAGTAAGTCGTTTTAGATTTAACTTTTAACTAAAGTGTATGTTTATTTGTAACTTGTTGTCTACTGAAAGTGGCGTAGAATGCAGAAGAATCTACAGGTCTCGTGCAGCGTAATTTTATCCCAATTTGCAGTAGGCCTAATAAAGTCTAAAACTCGACGCCTGGCAAATTAAGCTATATTGTTTTAACATGCGACAAGGATAGCACGTTTGGGCCATTTCTGTGTGAGAAACCGTTAATAGGGAGAAATAAATAGTTAGGTAAACACTTACGCAATCTGAAGAATATGGCGCAAGCAGAGCATTGTACAATCACCTAAAGCCGCATAACAACCTACATAATGACTATTGCTTTGGCAATAAGCCCACATATACGCTTATAAATCCAACAAAATTTCTAATTGATGGTGAAACATAGCACCTTACCATATATCCGCGACGACACTTGTTGATGCGCAGTATTGCAACTTGCTTTGTGTGCAATAAACTAGATATAGAGGCGAAATAAGTTTCAAAACGCATGAACCAATAGAAGTCAAAAGTGCCGAAATGTAAGTTTCATTTCTCGTATTTAAGAGTCAGTGGTAATCCATTTGCAGACCTATGGACCATTTTTAGTCTGCCGAATAATAATCCTTTGATTTTTTGTTAAAAAGTGGTGGTTTGACTCTCGGCAGTCACCATTTTTGTATGAAAGAAAATAAAACTTGGTGTTGAAATACCATAGCACTAAATAGTGTCAAGGCATCACACAAATTTATTTTTTATAGGAGCCATGTGGGGCTAACTGCTAGGAAATATCTAACGATATAATCATAGCAAAAATTGTTTTCGCTGGTGTTTCAAAGACGCTGTTTTGTTGTGTGAACTTACGTGAGCAATAACGTGATTGTACATAGTCATCAACAATTAATGATGTTTATCAATATTGTTCATCAGCCGTAGTTTAGCAAAAACCTCCATTTTCAATTTTTAACAACAGTCTTCAACGTCGAAAAACACCCCTGGTGATTTGGTTGTCAAAATTGGAACTTCTTTGTTTAAAACACAAATAATGTGTGTTGCAAATAATTTCCACCCATCTATGTATCACTGCATTAAACTTTTTTAATAATAAGTTTCTCCTTCATGACGTTCTTTGCAGTGAAAATGGATGAACAAGGATCAAAAGGACCAGATGATTTCATCGTCTGTCAATTATTGGGAGAAGACACCGACTCAACGGTTTGACATGTGTATGCATGAAAAGTGTATTACTTCATTAGTAAAGTTTTCGTTCTATGGAGGCCAGTTTTTAAAATGTTGTACTGAAAAAGAACTAAAAGTTGTGTGCTGGTCCATGCCCATAGCGTATGTAAGTCAACCATTTAAACATTCGTAACCAGACATTACGTTTGTTAGGTGGTCCTGGCGAAGGAAGTTTCTTCGGGTGGAAAATTTGCAAGTAAGTAAAATGTATGTGGCATAACCCTGCGTTGTGTGAAAGGGTTTAAAAAACATTGCTTTGTTGCACATTGCTTTTTTTTCGAAAGAGTCACTTCTTGCAATCTCTTTGGTTAAATTAGTTTTTTTCGACAAAGTAGGCCTAATCGAGATGTTTGTCATCCGATGTTGAAAAGAGGAACGGGAAGACAATACTTTTGGCAAGAATTGCTCGAGAAATTCTGGCTAATTCGACCTAATGAAAGCCTGTACCTACATTAAAAAAAAATATACAAAACTATGCCTACATAGCATAGTTCCCTGCCATCTTAGCTGAATTAACTACTTTTTTCGACAAGTCGGAGCAAGATCGCACCAGTTTAGCTTTACAACAATATGGGTCTACCCTGAAAAACTGCTGAACTCCCGTAGGTCAGTCGATAGAGCGTTGTGCCACATTGGCCCAGGGCATAAGTTCAAACCTCACCGGGATTCCCTAAAGTTAAGAAAACATTGCACCTGGATGGGACAGCACACAGAAAGGATTTGTAGAGCCACCTTGAAGATCTTGTGACCCACAGGGAGGGCTGACCAGGCATTATTCAGCAACTAACTTTGGTCTTTGGTGCTATTGTGTAGAGGAGAGATAGGCCTTGCATAAAACCACAATAGATAGGATAATGAAACGATTCATTTTTCAGCAAAATCACATTGCATTTTTTGTTGCTCTTTCCCCCAATGGGACAAAAAAGCACCTGTCCAACAACTAATTTTGACCAGAATGCGTAGATTTTTCTGTAAATACAGCCAGAGGTTTGAGCTGCTTTTTTAGGCACCGCCACCAAGTAACTACCTGATTTAAAACGCCCAAAACTGGCTTAAAATCGCCCTAGCAACAGCACAGGAAAATACTAATACACCGGGTTTTCGCCTAAACTTCCATATAAGTCTGTGTTATATAGAAATATGTGCGAATATTAACGCTAGTATTTCAATTCAATTTTCCAACAAAAAATGCATATGTGCTCACTCAACTGTAAAATTGACCCACGGACATCACTGATGGCTTTGTTACGTCATCATTATATTGTGCCAGTCTGTCACTGACAGAGGACAAAATTATATTTACAAATATGCGGCCTTAAACACCTCATTATATTGTTTCCCGTCGGCGAAACTTATTTTATTAGAAATACAAATATGCGGCCCTAAACACCCCCAAAAATTTTGAAAAAAATCCAAGCCACTATTCACATATTATTTTGACATGGTATTATTGTGTTTAAAATAATGACAGGTTTAAAATTAATACAACTTTATAACAATGGTGTTCAACCAGCGGTCAGCGAAGGTCTACTGTTATTTATATAAAGTGCTGCCCGGGCAACTAACTCAGTAAAGTGTGTCATACTGTGTTTATGAAGTCAAATCATCTAATCGATCCAACTTTTCCTGCAAAATCGGCCCTCAGTAGTCTTGTACCAATTTGCTATTAGGCTAAAAATGCGCATTCGCACTAGCAACCACCGACGCGGCTGTGCCCATTCACGTTGATGTTACATTTTGAAACTACAAACCTGGACACTTCCCCAAAATATCCTATTAAATAAGTGTTGACTGACCAGGAGCCAGGACACAGTGTCTTACTTGGGACGGAAAACCAGAAGGGCCTAAACAGTGTGTAAGTGTTTTTATGCTGCGTTGACAGGGTTTGAGATTACTTCGGGGTCACCAGAGTATATAAAATAGTCCTTGTAACATTTTACTTCCACCATAACGTACCACACTTTCTATCAAAGCAATTAGACCCAAAATATTTTGCTACAATGTTTAGTATATTTCACAAATATGATCTGTAGATTTTTAGAATTAGGGATTTGATTATTTCATTTTTTAATAATTTATTTTTCAGTAAAAATAATAGAGAAAAGCAAGCTACACCTATCTCAAAAAATGAAGCAAATTCAAAAAGAACAACATATTATTCAGATGCTTGACCACCCATTTTTTGTCAAACTTCACTGGAAGTTTGAAGATGAAAAACGTTTATGTATCCTTTTGCATAACTGGGTATTTTACCTAACAGTTATGTGATAAATTCTGCATATAAACACAAATGCAAAAAAAGTGGATATAAATTTCCCTTAACAAATTTGTCATAGATTTTGTTCTCAGCTTTGCAGTGAATGGGGAATTGTTATCATATATTGAAGCTAATAACTGCTTGCCACTAAAGTGTGCTAAATTTTATAGTGCAGAACTTGTTCTTGCCCTCGAGTACCTATGTACAATTAACATAATCCACAGGTAACATACATGCAAATTTTAAAGCTGTTTCTTTGTATACCCATCAATTTTTGCTTAATTTCTTTTTCATAATTAAATTAATGCAATATTTTTGAGGGATTTAAAGCCTGAAAACATCCTTTTGACGGAAAAAATGCACATTCAAATAACTGATTTTGGAACAGCTAAAGTTTGTGATGACATGGGTGACAAGCTAACAAGTGGTAGGCCTATTTCTGTTACATGGGTGTAAATGCATATATGTATCTACCGTCACTTCCCCTGTTATTCAAAAATGACCATATAAAAGTATTCTATAACTGTATGTATGCTTCAGCAGTTTTTTTTAACCTAATTGCTTAACATGGGATGTGAAAGACAACTTACCAAAAAACAGCTTTCAAATAGATACTTTTGGTGTAAGAATGTTCTGCCAGTCTGTGGCCCAGTTAATTTTTGTTTACTGTTCCACAAAATATATTCTTCTAGTTGGTCTTTTGGACATTTTGTTAAGGCCATGTTTAGTTCATAATATATCAAGAAGACCACACTTTTGCTGTAATAAATATTTTGTTTATTACATTTTAGTTCATTCTCAGCATTTCGAAAATCTTAGTCACCATTTCCTTAGATCATGAGCTCATAAAAACGATACTTTTAAATTGTTTTCTTAAACAAGAAAAGTAAAGGGTGGGACCAACACATTTAGTGTCCCTTAAACATCAAATGTGAAATAACTTAAAAATTAAATGTTTTGAAATTAGCCTGGTAGAACATTTAGAAACACATTAAAAATATTGTTTTAGAAGACAGAAGCATGTCATTTGTTGGAACTGCTGAATATGTTCCACCAGAGTTATTAACTCAAAAATCATCAACCTGCAGGTATGGATCTGGTATTTCAACGTTTGGTGTTTGTTCAATTCCTTTAAAAATAAGTCAAAGTTGTTTCATAACATGAAAACAATACATAGTAACAGTGTACTTAACTCTATTACAAAGTAAAATACACAGTTGCTGCACTATCATTTAAAAATATTATTGGAATATCGTAACTTGCCATTTTAGAAAATATAAACAATTTTATATTTTTAGATATATTTGCTTTACAAAGGTTGTACAAAAACGTTGTTTACAAAATAGTATTTAGTTCCAACATAAATTAGATGACAACAATATTCAACCACAATTTGTCCACAGTTCAGATCTGTGGTCGCTTGGTTGCATTATTTTTCAAATGCTTACTGGAAAAACTCCTTTTCATGACACCAATGAATACAAAGTATTTGAAAAAATAATAAAATGTTTTTATGAGATTCCTCCTACAGTCTCAGTTGAAGCAAGTAAACTTATCAATGAACTATTGGTAAGTGTCCATAGAAATAAATTGCATGTATATGTTCAGGTATTAAAGTTACGACTTGTCAACTCAAATACATACCATAAGAAAAAAAACTGGGTAAAAATGCTGACACTGCTTGCTGGCAGGGCAACACTGGATGCAGTGAGACAACAAATTATAAAAATTTGAGAGCCATTCTACAAATTTATTCGTGCTTTGCTTACTTAGCAACATTGGTTGTGATATCACAACATGTGTTTATTTATTCTTAAACATTGAGATCACAAGAAAGGATAGAGAAGAAATGGCAATGGCATCATGCAGAAAAGTTGATCAAGCAGTATAAAATTAACAGTATAAAGCAGGACAAAGACAAAAAGTAAATTTAGTGTTGCAAACTATTGAATATACAAATTATTTGGGAGCAACACAACACCCTGAAAAATAACATCTAATTCCAATGAGTTCCAGCCCTTCTAATGAATCAACCAAGTTTTGCCAAGAATTGTTTGTCATCAGATAAAAATATTCTATATGTGTATTTATTTAACTTGAAAACAACTTGGTGTGGAGGATACAACAGTTTGTGTTGCAAATAGAAAGAAATTTGACTAAATAATGTGATGTTTGTTTAGACAAAAGATCCCTGTAAACGCATTGGAAGTATTGAAAAAGGTGGATTCAAGGATCTAAAAAAGCATTGCTTTTTCGAAAACATAATCTGGGACAATCTCAGTGATCAAGTCCCACCAAAAATTGGAAAGTTACCTTCTGTAAGTAAATACTTTATTCATGGCTACCCCTTGTTTAGTTTTGCACTATGTAAAGTAATGAGGGCTATAATTACATTTATACAACCCAAGTTAATAAAAAATTGAAGTTAACTACTACAACACTTCCCTAATGATGGACCATTAAATACTTTCCAGGTTGTCTACAAAATGATATGTTTCAAAAAACCATCATGGATTAAGAGAACTTTAATTAAGTTTTATCAATTTAAACTAACACTGGTGACACAATATTTTATATGGGCTGCAACATCAAATATATGATAAACATATGTTGCATATCAGTTTTCATCAGTTTCGGGGATTCTGTACCTAATTTGCTATTAAACAGTAATGACAACTGCACAGACACCACTAGGGTGATTTGTGTTAAATGCACAAGCTATTAAACATTTTCAACTAAGTGAAACTAACATGACCAATTACCATCAATCTATTTTTAAGCCAAAAAAAAACACAACTAACAATAGAAGTGTTTAAACTATCTGGTGTATCCACTTTGCATTGGTTTGTAAAATTTTTTGTAAACTTGGTTTGTAAAATTTTTTTGCTGCAACTGATTTATTTGACTTGAAGGAATACAAATATTTATTGATCAGAAATCTTGCATTTTTAGAAAATCTCTGGTGAAGGTTACAATGGCTTTACACACAAAAAAAGTACACAAAGGTTATAAGATATTTTTGGTCTTTGTTGTATATACACCTAGTTATTATTTCAAAGTTACTATTGTTGCAACTTTTGATGTCCTTACATTATTAGAACCAAAATTTTTTTGTGGGCTACGTTAGTGGGCATAATTTAATTTTGTTGCTTCAGGTTACAGTGTAGTGACCCAGATGATGTCGATGGATATGGGCTAAGTATTGTTATGTCAAAAGAGGAGCGGCTTCGACGCTTTGAACAACAAAAACAAAACAAATGGCAAGCAATCTTATACTATTTAGTGTTAAAGTTTACTAAAGAAATTATGTAATAGGCATGCCTTTTCCAATGGTCTAATTTTAAAGCAAGGAATTTTACAAAAAAAGAGAGGGTTGTCAATGAAACTGCGGTATTTTTTGTTAACTGATGTTCCTCAACTGTTATATGTTGATCCTGATACAATGGAAATCAAAGGCGATATCCCATGGTATTTAATTTGTGCTTTTGATTATGTAACGAAGTTAAAAATCCTAATTTTGTATGTCTGTAGAATTATTCAAGTGTTTGGTTTGCTCATCCTTTTGTTGTTGAATAGCTTTACAGTTTTACTTGGTGTAAATGTTTTGTTGTAAGTGCAATCAAAACCGAACATATAGCTGCTTTTGTCAGTTCCACAGTTAAAAGAACTAACATACCATCATACTTAACTGCATTTCTAATTGAATTGAGACTTTATACTTGCACATCATACTTGACTGCATTTCTAATTGAATTAAGACTGTTTTAAGTTTAAAGATAATTATTTTTATAAGAGTAGCTCAGACAGATCTAGTTGGCTGTCAACAAATTTTGTAATTCGATTCCTGTACATGATTTAGGTCAAATGAGATGCAAACTGAAGTGAAAACTTTCAAGGTGTTTTACATTCATGTGGTAAGTAAAGTTTGTGACTGACTCATTTAATGTTCCTTGAACTTTTAAAGCTTAAAAATGCAATGTTTTGACATATCTTAGCCCGGTAGAACATATCATTTGATTGATAAAACTGGAAATGCAATCAAATGGTGCAAAAAAATTGATGAAGTTAAAGATCACTTTTGTCAAGTTTTGGACCAATGAGGTTATTCAAGTTTTTTAACTGTACAAGTGTCGAAGTTTGGGTTATTTGTTTCAAGCAAGGTTGTGTTCGGTAAAGTTTGCGTTTAGTAGCCAAAGTATGTTAAGCACAGTTTTCTGCATTTATTCATTGTGCTGTGTCATCTCTTTTACTGATTAGATTTTGTGAAACAATGTGTATTATTTTTCAGACTACCTTTGTGATGTTGGTTTTGTACATTTTTGTGTTTGTTTTTATTGAAGTGCATTACCTGTGCGAAAATAAGTCTTCCATTAAAAAACGCGATTTTTGTGTCACTTTTAATTTATTCCATTCTCCTAAATGCTACATCCAAAAACATATATTTTTCTAAGGTAACTACACTATTTTTCTACCACCTTGGAAGTTTCTTGCACATGAAATCTGTTTCCGTTCACAGTGAATAAAACCTTGAAAATGGAAAATAGTTTGTTTGAAGATAAATTCTGTAGTGCAAGTCTTCAAATATAAGTGAAGTTTTATTATTGTTGAGTCATAAAAATATAGGTATTTTTCTGTCATGCAACTGAACTAACCGAAATTAAAGAAGAACCTCTGTAATATCTCTATCGTCAATGACACTTGAATTATCCTTGACCATGTTGTTGGTTATTTTACGTGCAGAACTGTTCCGAAACCCATAGCCAACATAAATTAAACAACCTGAAACGTGAAGTACACTTTTTGTTTTATATTCTGAATTATACAACAACATTTAAGGTTAAAGCAAGAAGTCGAACCGGGACGAATTCTGTTCTGTTTTTTTATCTGAATGATGTTTTTAAAGTTAATATCTGGATCAGGGTGTGTACAATATACAGCTGACTGGCTAAGATTTTACAAGCTAAGAGCTGTTTCAGGCTTTTCTCAGTTTACAAATAACTGCCAATCTTTGAATATTGCTTACGAAAATTGCAATGACAATTTTTTGGTGAAATAAAGATAACTACCGGACCCCATATTTTCTGCGTAACAGAGTTTATTTCAGGGTCATTAGTCAGGCAGTAAATTGGTAGAGGGTGCTGTTGAACATGGAGCTGAAAAACTACCAACATATTGAGGTGGATTTTGTGGAAAAATGAATCAAAGAAAGTATGCTCGATTTGTGATTTTCTGTTAGTCCCGACCCTTGTCGAGAAATTGTGGTCAAAATTATATTCGAGATAACTACTTTAAGCACTCCCCCAGGGGCATTTTGCCCCCGTGTTGGACATTATTTAGGCTTAAAAAGCAAAAAAAAGTGTAGGTTTGTTTTGTGAAAAAATGAATCATAGAAAGTACCCTCCATTTGCAACAAAGTTAAGTTACTAACCCTCCTCTGCACAATGCATTCAGAATTAGATGTCTCATAACTATTAATTTTTTATTTGTTAAGTCATAGTAGTCCCCCTTTGTGAGTCAACAGACCCGGAAATTGTTTTTGGCAAACAAGAGAAACCGTCACCAGGTGCATGAAGGCGAATGACCTCTAAAGCTTAATTTTCAAGATTTAATTGTGAGATACGGCCTTCAGTGAGAACGATCATGGTTTGATTTGGATTTTAATAAGAATTCAAGGCAGGGTCGAAGGGCACTTAGTCTTTTATTTAACTTCAATAGCGAAACAAACTCCGCATATATTGCGCAAATTTTTGCATTTCTAGAAATTGGGTTTTATCAATCTGTCGGTAAAAATCAATGGGAGAAAGTTGCAGAAATCTTTCCACAATTCGTCTTCAAACTGCAGCAGTATCTACTGTTAGGGCAGAAGAGAGAAGCCACAATTCCCATACAATATCGCCAAAACCACGAAAGATAATCCTCAGAGAGAGATGTACGTTACAGCTGCTGCAAACCTAGTTACTTGTGCATGCATGATGTTGCGTGAGAAACAGTCTCTTGTAAGTTTACCACAAAGTTTGCTCCATTTTAGCTTCATCGTGTCATCAGCTGATCAAACAGAGGCAAATAATTCCTTTACCCTTGTTTGGCTAAGAGACTTCGCTGGTCGAGCAGCTTTTCGGTAACATTCATGTTGTCATCATCCCTCTTATAAAAACCAATAGTTGTGCTGTGTCAGATACATCTGTGCTTTCATCGCAGGCCAATCAAAAACAATCAAATTTTGTTACACCTTTTGTTTACACCAACTTCTGTAATAGGTCTTCTCTGTAAGCACCGCAATTTTTTTAACTGGCTTTAGAGTAATTTTTGTGAGATCCATTTGGCTTTTGTAAAAATAAGTGTTGCGATGGCAGAGCAGCTTGAAGTTGCTTTAATTTTGCATCACGATCACCACTTGCTTACCATATAAACAGAAACCTTTCTGTTTTCTTTCTTTTAAGGCACAACTGCTGTGGACTTCAATAAAAAACGATTGCAGCTGCCATGTTTTGTTATAATTGTGGCCATATTGAACACACACAGAGAAAAATTTCAGTCCGTTTCGTTGTGGGCCAAACTTTGAACACCCCTGTGTTCATCTCCATTTTATTGCACCATGTCCAATGATTTACTGTATCTAACTTTGCTGTAATCAGATAACAAAGGGTTTCACAAAAACCAAAGATAATCTGCAATTATCTGCAGGACAAATCGAATAGACTACACTTCATCCAAGTCATATAAGCACTTTTTACTAGGAGAGATTTTCACCTAACTAAGTTGGAAAGCAACATTGGGTGATTTATTGTGTCTATCCCCAAAGAAAAGCACTTAAAGTAGATAAAAACTCTAATGCTTGTGATATATTTTGTAGCAGAGTTTTGGAGAACATTGGGACATGCATGGAGACGGGTTCAACATCGGTATCACACCAAGTCTTTCAAAAGGAAAAAAATACTGTCTGTTGTCAGTTCATTATATGTCCTTTTGGGGTGATAGTAAATATTGCTGCTAACATAGAGGAATTTGTCCATGCAGGCAAGGCACGCATGGGATGATGTCTTTTGCGAAGATAGCACAAGTGCGTGGAGTAAATATAGTAGATATAGAAATTGGCAGAGATGGCCGCCCCATTTTGTGTAGCATTGTCAGGATCCGGTGAGATTCATAGATGAGAACTGCATCATTTTGCAGATGTATCATTCACAGCCAGTAGTACTGTGATTTATCTAATAATGACGATTTACGAGTCAGAAAATGCTTATCGTGTCTCTATTTTTGGAAAGACATGTATTGTCCGACAAACAATTAAAAACCCTGGATTAGCACAACTGTTTGTTGTCTGGTCATGATTGGTTGGTTGTCCAGTGAATGTATGTAAATACGAAGCTTAAACCCAGCCAATGAGGGTTTATTCGGGGATGAGTGCTAACAAACTCTTAACGTCTAAATTTGACTTCATATAGCATCATCCAAAGTTGGTCATGACATAGGACATACTGTACTTAATTTTGAGTGAGACTGAGATACCAGATCATTAATGATGGGTCGGTACTTTTCGTTTGAATGCCTTTAGCATTTCTACCAACATTGTTTTCATGTTACAACTTGATGTTTGTTTTTTTGTTAAAATATTGGTTAGCACCAATTAATGCTAAAATGACAACTTCAGAAGACCTGACAGCTCGTTTACAATGCTGAAGTGTATTTCATATATGTGCTTGTGCACTATGTTTAATCTTTTCATAAACTGTGCCATTAAACTCTTTTTTTTGGAACAAAGGGGCATGATCTGCCACACATTCAATGTTGTTTTACATTTAATTCAGTTATAGTCAAAATCCCTTACCAACCACCATCCACACTGCAAATCTTATCCAAGTTTCCCCACTCAGTTCACACATCAGATAAATGTTGCAGGTGGCAGAAAAAACTGGGAGAAATGGAACCAAGGGAACCTATAATGGTAAAAATTGTTTAGTGAGCCAGCAGTAGATAACAGTATGTTGTGTACGCTGGGTTGCCAATATGAATAGGTTGGATTATTTGCAGTGTTTTCAGTGTACATGTTGATCAAATAAATTTAATGAATAATTGTAACATACCTTAAATGAACAGTATGCAGTGCTTTGCACTTGCCTACATATGGCAAATAATAATACTAATATAAGAAAACCAGTTGCACAACATATTATTGCAATTGCAGTTGAGGAAATTTTTGAAAGGTTGGCCACTGTCGCACTCAAGACAAATAATAAGCAACCTGCAAGTAAAATTAACATAATTTTGCAGTCCTCTTTTTGTTTTCAATATAACTCACATATCAATGCTGCAGAACAATAAACCAGGTCACTAGATTTTTTAGTTGGGGTTTTATTTAATGGAAAAAAACATTGTCTTAAGAAACTTTGATATGGTATGGTTTCCTGTTCTTTTATATTTGGCTTTAATTGGTCTGGTTGATATCTGCAAATAACATGTTGATATTGAAGGTGGTCTATAGACATGCTGGTAACTTAATCAAACAATTAGACAAAGCAAAAGTGTTTTAAATACCACCTTATGATTAATACACAAATTGCCACCAAAGTGTAGGCTAGTAAAGTTCCAATGGACATCATGTCAACTAAGTCCTCTAAGTCAAACAGCAAAACCATGATGGCTGAAAAACGAGAAAGAGTAAACAGTAAACTAACATACACCCATACAAAAGCTCCAAACCTGCCAACAAACCAGACAAGAATGTTGCAATTACAGGAGTTTTAAACCTTTGACTGACATTCGCCAAAAATCGAAAAATTAAACCATCATGGGCCATAGCATACACAATACGAGGCATGGGAAACAGTCCTCCAAGCAAACTAAAAACATATCTGCAGTGTGTATTTTCATTGTAAATACACAATAAATCATTTACATATTTTCTTGGTTGGGTTTTAGTACAAAATTACATGTGTAAAGCAGTAGTGCTGGTCTGTTAAGACATTGTTATCAGGTAGCACAAAAACAGCAACATTTAAAATGAGTCTCTATTAGTGGTTTTAAATACATTTGTGTTTGTGTGAGTTCACAAAGTTTATCCTATATTTCAATCCATTCCTAAACTCAAGTGACAATGCTACTTAAAGACATAACTTGTAAACAAATATCTAAAAACACTTCTATTAAACCTGGAAGATAAAGCACAAGTCGCTCCTATAGCCAGTGGATACACAGCCCAATCCCATCCAATCAAACTAAATGCATGTGGAAAAGGTGCACCTACATCTAGGTTATAGTACGGAACCATAAGAGTGAGAGTTGAAGATATTCCCAAATACGCCACAAATACAATCAGAAGTGAAATTATAATTGACAGTGGTATAGACCTTTGTGGATTTTTGACCTCTTCTCCTGCAACACAAACTTCCCATTTAAACTTATATAATTTTACACATTTTTGTTTACACACAAAATGCAAATTTAAGATATACAGCACAGTAATTTGAGAATGCAAATTTTTACCTGTGGTGGCTATTATGTCAAATCCAAC